>NC_140575.1:14350401-14950401 GCF_057381845.1 Rhamphochromis longiceps
AAATGTGGCTAGACCAGTACTGAAAGATATCCTAAAGAACCTGTTCTTTGACACCTAAGCAGCCAGAGCAGACGTACAAACTGCAGATTGTGCAAAGATGGATGTAGCCGTGCTCAACAGCTTTAAAAAATATTACAGTTTCCTAAGTTGGTATAATGTTCTGTTCAGTATGATGTAAAATGTGTGACCGAGGGCATAAACTCATCAGGAAGGTTTTTATTGAGGTGTCAGTGAGTTCAGTCTCTTTTTTTTTTTTTTTTTTTTTTTTTTAAATTCTCCAGCATCTACTGGCCCCTTCTGGCCATACAACAAAGAATGAAAGTGTTAGGCTCTTCTACCTTGGCTTCACTTTTCAGACCCTGTTTATGTTAGTTTACTTTAGTCTTACATCACAGCGTTTACAGCTTTAGCTGGTTTGCAAAGCTCATTCTTAGTTGGGTCTTTAAAGCACAAGAAAATCAATGTGTTATATCTCGCTTACAAGACCCAAGACATACCTGATGATTTCAGGTATATTTGTACAATGTTTGCAGTTCAGTTACCCAAATACTTAAAGTCTTGTGCTGAACACAGTTTCAGAATGTTTTTAAAAAACATAACTAATAGCATAACATTTTGGAATATCTGTAATAAATAATGATAAACAATTTAAATAGAATATTTAAACACAAATTATTTTTTAAAGAGAAAAATCATTTGTGTGTAAATGAATCCAATACAAAAAACCCCACTTGGTCATTTTAGTAGCTAAAGCAGCTTGGTTTTCAGACACAGCACATTATCCTCACATACACTATAGAACTATAATTATAGAAACGTCTCGTGCATTAAGGATGGTCACTAAAATAATTTAGAGGTATTTTAAAAACCTATGAACGCTGACTGGTCTGCAGTAAAACTGAGCTCAAGTTAATGCTTTACTCTTTTTCAGGATTGGCCATTTGATGATGGATCCGCCCCCCCAGACCAGGTGGTCGATGATTGGCTGAGCCTTCTGCAGACAAAGTTTCGAGACGAGCCTGGCTCCTGTGTGGCTGTGCACTGTGTAGCTGGATTGGGACGGTCAGTATGAAGCTGACACGTGATTTATTCTGATGTTTAGTACACAATAATTTTATATACAGCACAATGTGTTGTGCGTGTTTTCAGCTGCGTTTACTCTTCAGGTTTTGTTTGGTTAGTGTGTGTCTGCTTGATCTTTCCTACTTCTAAGCCTTAAACAGACAGCAGCCACTGTGCTCACACTTCAAGATAGTAGTTCCTATTTTGGTAATGAGCATAATATAAACAGTCAGTTTAACACACTTTAAGGATGACTGCAATAAAGTGACAGCTGACAAAAGCATTCATTTTGCTCTCGCTGTGGTAGTTTCAGTTATTTCCCACAAAAAACCTGCCAAGTAAGTCATACAGGTGTCAAATAAATCAGAGCTCTGGAAACCTTTACAACTGGCTGGCTTGTACTTGTGTGTAAGTTGGAGCCTAAATATATGGCAGTGTTTTTTAGCTGCAGGCTGCCCTTGGTGACTCAAAGCTCCAAATTGTCCGTCAGTAGTTGTCTTAGCTGCGAAGGCTACAAGTGTAGGCTCTTAAAAGTTACTGAGTTGAATTCTCTTGGAGGCAAATGATTAAACTAGGAAAATATCACCCCCAACAAATGCAACTGAGTCACCTGTTATAGTCTACCACCAGTCACATACAGGGGTTAAAGTTTAACTAAGGCTTCCTCTTGTTTGTCCTCAGAGCGCCCGTGTTGGTGGCTCTGGCTCTAATTGAATGTGGGATGGAATACGAGGATGCGGTGCACCTAATAAGACAGTAAGCTTTGATTCTGCTGCTCCTCCTTTTCTTGCATTGTATTTCGGAAACCGAGCCTAATGTCTCCTCCATTTTGCCAGGAAGCGCCGTGGAGCTTTAAATGCCAAGCAGCTGCATTACCTGGAGAACTACAAGCCTAAACTGTGTCTGCGCTCCAAAGATGCCAACGGGCAAAGCTGCTGTGTACAGTAGGACTCTTTGCAAAAAGAAAGTGGAGGTTTTAAAGTTTTTATTTCCGTTTCTTTGGTTTCAAACCTCCCCTGAACATGTAGCAAAAACCCACAAATACTTAAACAGAGATTTAAAAGCTTGTTTGTCTGTAATGTAAAAATAAAAAACCCCAATAAGATGTGATGAATAATGCAGCTGGCAGTGTGTTTGACAGTGTTCTATAGTCTGCAGCTTGATATTTGCTCTAAGCTAAATGCTGAATAAATAGAGGCTTGTTGGTTTATTGCACATCAATCCACACAGTGACTGAGAGTGATTTATTTATGAGTCTGTGCTCACTGATCAAATCAATGTCCTGCAACCAGAATGCCAGAAGAATTCAGTTTGAAAACACACAATATTTAAGATGAAAACATATGATGACATGTGTTCTCAGTGTGATGCAAATGTGAGATTATCTACTTTCCTTTTATGTCCCAAATCAGTCATAAGCTTCTGTAGAATAAACTTGTGTTGGCTATAAATATTTGGCGCTGACCTCCATGGAAGTGGACTAACATGTGGAAGAACAGTTGTTAACAAAGGAACATGTAAAGGCTTTGGTAGATTATCCTAGTAACTGACAAGCATTAAGAACATAATTAAAATCGTCCAAATATTCACATTTCTTCCACTGCATCATACACGTTTGTGGGCCAGTAAACAGTATGGGGTATTAATCTACCCGCTAACACTAAAGCGTGGATAATCTGCTCGATGAAAATCTGAGATCCACTCTCGGGTCCATTCAGACGCATTAATGTTCACTATTAGACGTTAGGGGATAAGTTAGCAACACAATCATTCAGATGATTTTAGAGCCAAAGTTCTTCTCATCTCTCTGATCAACAGGATAATCTCCCAAATACTTTATGTGTTCCTGTTGCAACAACCATGTAACGGCACTGTGGAGCCACAGTGGCTGCCACTGCAACATTACTGGCCATAGTTCTCATCCATCTCTGGCTCCACTTAGCTCTTCGGTCAGTGTTTGTAAGATGTATCTGGTCTTTGTGCCATTATTTTCTTATAGATTTTATTTTATTTGTTCCTTCCTGTACCCTGTATCTGTTTGTATCTGTTATTTATTGTTTCTTTGTGAGATGTTTGTCTGATGGATGGGGGAAAAAAAATCTTAGTCTTGGAAAATTAAAGTGTTTAGTAATCTTAACTGTTGGTTTTTGTATGTTTTGATGCAAAATGAGGCAATTTTGGCAGTCCCAGTGTTATTGTGACTTAAGAAAATACATTTTTTAAATTGTCTTTGGTATCAATTGATAAATTTGACAAATATTTAGAGTGATAGCCACATAAAGGAAACTGTAATCAGACCAAATTATCCGGGGGGATGCTGTGGTCCTGATCATTTCAGCCACACGTATTTTTTTTGTTTGTTTTTGGCACAAATATATTTAAGTTTAATTAAATAAACCCTTGATCAAAATGATATGCAGAAAATCCCTGCATTGTACGGGTTTAAAAATTTCAGACGTATTAATAATTTATCCTCACAAAGCTCTGGCCATCTTCCGCATCAGCTCAGCGGTTGGACTGTTACCCATGCCTGATTTCTGTGAACTCGCCATTGCACAAAGCGAGCCGGCCTTCGGCTGTGGTGGTGCTTGTCTGAGTGGAATCGCAGCATCACGTGGACCCTGTGGATGGCTGAAGGTTGATTGGTTTTATTGACTGACCTACAAAAAGAAAAACATGCACAGGAACTGACCTTGAACTGACGAGCTGCAGCTGATTGATAATAATCCACCAACCGTGAGGGCCGATTTATTAGGTACAGTTTACTAGTGACTACTGGGACTTTGACCTTCAGGACTGCCTCAATTCTTCATGCTCCAAATATGCTCTGTGGGACTGAGATTTGGTGACAGTGGGAGCCATTAGAGTACAGTCTTAAGAACTGTACTCTAATGGCTCTGTACTCAGTTGGTATGAACACTCTCAAGTGTGCTCATAAAGTGGGACGTGGGAGGGATCCATGCTTTCATGTTGTTTGTCTTAAACAACATGAAAGCATGGATCCTACAATTTGAACACTGGAGCTGTGGTGGTTCTCGCGTGCCTGGAGCGCTGGGACCCTCTGCTCGCACCGGGGTGGGCGGCCTTTACCAGGGTTGACTGCCTGTCTCCTCTGGGACTACCACTCCATCTGGGACCTCCCTCCTCCTGATGGGATGAGCGCGCAGAGACGTGTGGCCTTGCGTCTTTAGTACTCTTGGGGGCTGCGGATGGCCCAGTTCTCCCGGACCCATCTCTTCCTGCCTCTGGCTCCTGGGGGACGCTATTACAGCTTCCCACCTACATTCCCAAGTATGTTTCATAACAAATACACACTCACACTCTGTCTCTTTCTGTCTCTCACACACACGCACACACTCTGCCTGTCCTAGCTTAGACATTGTCATACTGTGTACCACATATAATGTGGTACAAGAGGAGCCTATAGAGAATTTATAGAGCTAATCTTGGAAAAGCAAAATATGTTTGGCTCAGATCATAATTCTGATTGCAAAAGCTGCCAGACAGGATTTAAAAAACATAAATAAATAAAAATAATTAAGTAATTTTCACTGAGATTTAAAAGAAAAACCACAAGCTGCACTTTGTAAACCTTCAAATGCATTTAAAGCTTTGAACATGAAGGTAATTTCTGTTTACAAGTGATTGACCACATCACAGTAATAACAGGTTTTAGTTGATAAAGGCCTACAGCATGTCAGAGGAAGCATTTCAATGAACTTAGGGCAGTAATTTAGTCGTTTATGACTTTAAAATGAGCATCATGGCTCATTGAGGACATAAATACATACACGGGCAGACAAATCGTCCTTGGCAGCAGAGGACAGCTCTGTGATAATCTGCTGAATTTATGGCAGCTGAGCATCTCTAAGCTCAGTGTAAGCTATATAAACTCTGTGTGCGAGTCCATGGCGTCCTATGTCGTCGTTTTTCCTTCTTCCCGTTTAATTTTGAAAGGGGATGGGAAATTTAAGACGGATCTTGGATTGAAAAAAAATATCTTGCCCAACAATTCTGCTGTTATAAAAAATTACAATTTTGCAAAACTGTAAAGTTTATTCAATATTTTAATTGATGCTGTAAAACTGTTTACCTAAATATTTTTATTTTTTTTGGTTAGGTCTGCAGAATGAGCTTAAAGAATCTCAGCTTTCAGACTTAGCAATTGAGACTCTTTATTCTGTATCCATGTACTCTCTTTCAAAGGACCAGGAAAACTGACTCCCGAGGTGTATAATGGACATGTTATTTCTTACATTAATTAATTAAACAGTCTGGCTTCTCTTCCAAGCGGGGCATCTGGTATTTTGATGTTGAACCGACACCAAAGTGTGATCAAAGGAGAAATGTGAAACCAGCCATCGTTGGGCTGCAGCAACAAGAGCCACCAAGTCAGCGGTTTGACTAAAAGTGGCTACATGTGCACAGAAGATGGCTCTAGTGGATGATCGCAGGATCCTTTCCATGACTGAAAAATCAATAAATAACCCTTTTCAGAGCAACCAAGCTAGAACACTCTTCAGGTGGCAGGCATATCTTGATGCACACCTACTGTGAAGATGAAAGAAAACACAAGCGATTCATCAGCCGCAAGAGCAGAAAAAGAAATGGAGCCAGAAGTTCTTTTAATGGTTGAAAATCAGATTAAGATGAAATCAGAGAGAAGAAATTAAATAAAAGGCCAAAAGATCTGAAGCCTACATCACTTTCTGTCAGACAGGCATGGTTTCTGGGTCTACATGTCAACTGAATCCTGATTGGTTCATTTTAAATCCAGGTTTCTGCCATATTTCTGCTCTCAGCTAGAAAACTTTACGCTATATGCCATAGTACATATATCTGCAAATTTACTCGTATAGTTCCATCTCAGACTCAACTTTGAAGTGTTGAGCCCATCACACATTTTATAGCGTAAACATGAAGAAGTAAATAATTTTGTTTTGACTAATAAAGCAGAGACATTGTAAGAAAGAGATAAACCTTTTAAAGGCTTATTTTATGGCAGAAACCTAGAATACCTAAGCTTAAAACAAAAAATTTAATTTGACTGGTGGTTCTTTACATGCAGTTTTAATGTTCTGGTGATCACTAAAATTAAAGTTAGAAAATACTTTACAATACCTTCCCAAACAAGCGTTTCTTATAATGATGACACTGGCTTTGAGAAGTATTTTTACTTCAGTTCAAGTTAAAGCTCAGCTAAACCAGCTATAACAGTATTTTACGGTTTAATGTGAGTACTTTTAAGTACCACAGTGCTTCATTCAGCACTGTACGTTCAGTGGAAATACAGGCACTGAAAAGTCCGAGTCACCGTGAATATACCTCCACATATTCTGCGTAGTTAGGCGAGTTTGCAGGAACAAGGCAGAAGGCACTCTGTAGTGTGAAACTTTTTTTGTTGCTCATGAGGCCGACAGAGGGCGCTCGCACTCAGAAATCAGATGAATTAACGCAAAATGATATGAAGCTTTACTTTAACGATTGTTCAGCCACCGATTTTTACTACAGGACTACTAGAAGAGGAGGAAGAGGAGGAGGAGAGCAGGGGTCAGATGGGAGGGATGATCAAGACGGCGACCCAGTTCACCCCGCAAACCAAACCGGACGACCGCCCACAGCTGATCAAAGGATGCAATTAGTGAGATTTTAAGGGTGATTCAAGTTTATAAAAACATCCAGCTGCATTTCCCCCTGGAGAGAGAGAGAGAGAGAGAGAGAGGGAGGAAGGAAGGAAGGAAGGAAGAGGGAGGGACTGAGGAGTAGAGAGGAGCTGGAGTTTTAGGTTTCCCAAGCATCTGGATGTCTGGCAGGGAGAGACGAAAAAAGGAAAAGGGCTCGGATTTATGGAAAACTGTCCCGAAGCAAAGGTAAAAGGCAGAAAAAGCACGCGCAGAGGGGAGAGAAGAGGAAAATAAGGAGGAGAAAGTTGTTTTTCCAGCGGGACGGGTGCAGCATCGCAGCGAGCAGCAGGAATGTTACCGGTGAGTTTTCATTCATGAAAGGTTCCAGGAGTTTATGGATATGCAACTTCTGAACTGAAGAGTCGAGCTGAGGCAGCAGCCTGGAGCTTACAGCTTCAAACACACGTCAGACCCTTAGAAATAAGCTCATTTCACTCCTGCAATCTATGTCTGGATGAGGGTATAGTTTGTTTCAGTTCATTTATTAATTAAACATTTTTTAAACGTACTGTGTGCATTAATTTAAATGTGCCAAACCTCAATATAAATGCATGCTGAGCTTTCACTTGCTTGTGCAAGTGCAACTACTGATAGGCAGGATAAGGATAAGATAAGATAGGCTGGGATTGAATTTATTTATTCTAAAAGTTTGGAATTTCCTGTAACACAGCTGCCAAAATATTAAATACCGGTACTACTTCTAACAAAATAGTTGAAATAAGGCACTAATAGGTCATTAAGGTATTGATACCTAATAGAAAAAAAGAAATCAGATTCAGTGGGTTAAAGGCTAAAAAAATAAAAAATAAAAAATAATAAAAATATATAAATAAATATATATATTAAATAATAAATATATAAAGCTATGTAAAAAGTTTTATTTCAATGCAACAAAGTGGCTCAATAGTTGGACTCAATAAAACTGTAGTTTTCTAATACATGAGAAGCTCAGCATGTAAAGTGCTGTGACAGTCCAATTTTTACCCTTGTTTTCCACTTAACTGTTTAATTTTCAAGAGCGGCACGAACTTGGAAACCAACGCACAGTTTAGGAAACGCTTTGAGCACTTCCCATGTCATCTCCAGGAATGTTAGCGGTGAATTTTCATTCAGAGACAAGGAAACAAAGAAATAACTAAACTGCTCAGCACTTCTCACATTCCTTCAACTTTAGTGAGTGCACGTCACACAACAGCCAATCATCAGCCAGAACCAACAAGACAGCTGATTATGTGACTGTATCCTGATATTTTTCACCATGTTTTTTTCCTAATATTTAAACATTCGTTTGGAATTGTGGGAAACATTTTTACACCAGACTTCATTTAGTCTGTTTGAGCCAGATGACTGCAAAGTGACTCAGTGCAATACTTCATGTAATTTTAGATTTTCTTCCCATCTCTGAGGGGGTCTAAGGGCACATCTTTCACCATCTTACAATGCTGTGATTGCAGCCATTTCCCAACTCTGTGAATGGAACTCACGGCCATTTATTAATGGTCACGACAGGATTAACAAATATGAAACTGAGATCGTGGTGCAACTGTACTGTTGCAACATCAGATGATGTTGAGGAAGTCATTGAAGACGTTTTTGACACTAAAAACTTTCCAACCAGATGAACAGAATCAAGTTTCTGTGACTTGGAGGAAAAATGGACATGACGACAAAATAAACTGTGGTTCACTGGTTTTGTGCTGAGATTTTCCACAGTTGTCCCAAATTACCTCCTATCAGTGTCTTCCTATTGGTGTCTAAGCAAAAGTCTTTTAACCATTTATAAAGCATTAACTACATCTCATTAACCCTTTATGAACAGCCTTATCATAATGTGGGTTATGCAGCAGACGCTGGAGGTTCTCTGTATGTACACACAGGAAATATCTGCAGTCGAGCGCAGAGTGCCTGAAGTGTTTTTGTACTGCCAGGTCCATTTGTGCTGGTTTTTGGTTAGGTGCCTGAAGCGGGGTCTGTGTTTAGCACCAGCTTGACACATTTTCACATTTTGTTCTAGAACATATAATCCCTGAAAAGATAAAAAAGTGCATTTTGGAACGGGTAGGTGCTTTACAGAGGGCGTGTGCTAACGAGGGGCATAATATTAGAGTCTTCTCATCATCCTGCTCTTTTCTGGTCCACTGATAGCGTTGCACTTCTTGCATTTGCATTTATATTTGCACTTCAAACATCACGACAGTGGCACAAGCCGTTAGCCAATGAGATCCACCCTTTGCTTTTGGTATCAGCTTTCAAAACACCAAGATAGTGATGGCGAAAACAGCCATCTTGAGGCTTGAAAATGAGACTTCACAAACTTAATGGGTGATGTGACAGTAGCCACCTCCATTCACTGTCTATAAAAAGCATCATCTGCTTCATCTACTTTGCTGAAGGTCCTGACCAATGTTATGTTTCCATTCACACAGTAGAGTTAATGTATATATATGTTTGCGTTCGTGCTTGTGTTGATCTGCATCTTTTAGAGAAAAAGTCTCAAATTACCAACCCTGAAATCGGTGGACATTAGTATTCCTGTTTCCCTTCCGTCCTTCCTCCCTCTATTCCCGTTTCTCTTTATCTCTCTCTCTCCCACATGACACATGGCAGAAAACACTACACCTCTTTGTGGCTGCTGTCAGCTCCAGACAATACTCTGAAGATATACAGAAGTGTTTACTCTATAGAGCGAGGCAGAGAAAGAGAGTCATAGAAGCCTGCTACTTTGACTTTTGACCTCACCCTGAATTTCCAGTCCTCCACCTCGGTTCAGGCACTTTCTCTAACCTTTGATCCAAAGTACACCATCTCCTAGCTTGTTCTGGAAACCAGCCACTGTTCACTGTATTGTTTTGACAATTAAAGCTCTTTTGCCCTCGTGTCTCCAAACAGGGGCAGCTCACAAGACTGACACAACAAATTCAAAACAGAGCATGATATCATCTGGCAACTTCTTCTGAAATGTTGAGCAGCCGGCACATATTTTCCTGGGTACAGAGCCGGCAGCACTGCCGTCAGTATCTTCTTTTTCCACGAATAGCGAAGCTACAGAAATATTACAAACGCCGTACAATCTCTCATTTACTTTATTTTATGTTGAACTTCATGAAAAATTTTGCATCTTCCTCAGAATTTTTATTCAAAGCTTTAGCACAGAAAACCTATACTCTTACCTTAAAAGACTCATTTACAGCGCCATATTTTTGCTCAAATGCTGCTACTAGAGTAGCTTTGCATGATTCAGACTCATATATTGACATAGTAACCATTGGCGCTTTTGTTTACCTTATAATATGAAATTGAAAGGACAGAGTATAAGAAAAAGCTCAATAGCTTCCCCTTAAAAACATGTCTTTACTTAAAATGTAATGGTAAATACAGAGGGGGCGTGCCATGTTGTAGGCGTGCCATGTTGGTGACAGAAGTTACATGTAAACGTCACGGAGCAGAGTCATTTCTATTGGTTTAGGACGTTTATGTTAGAATTTAACTCAAAGTGCTGCTGGATCTAAGTTAAGTGTCAGAGACACACCTGAAATGCTCTAGGCTCTAAATATTATTTTATCTTTATTCGTGTATTTTTACCAGTAGCAAATTTAGCATTGTCCGTCGCTAATGTCTGTAATACATCACGTCTGGATTGGAAAAAACAACATTTTAAGCTTGGTGAAAATATTTGTAAATGGATCAAGTGGCTTTTTGCTTTGGAGTATTTCTTTATTTTAGTCAAATAACTGTGGTATTTTGTGAAAAGTTGTTATGCATAGACTTTGTAGAAAAAGAAAGACTAAAGAAAGTCCATGAAAATAAATGATTTATTAATACAGCAGCAGTGTATTGCCCCCCAAGTGTGAGAATTGTTTTGCTTCTCATTGAGCTGGTAGCTCATGTTTTACTCAATGCACACAGTCCCTATAGAGACGGTACTGACTGTTCTGTGGGTGTGTGGGTGAGGGGGTGTGGATAGTGAGAGTAGGGTGGCTGAAACACAAATCACCTTCAGCTGTCACTGTGGCCTACTCCCCCCCCCCCCCCCACACACACACACACACATACACAGAGGCCAAGATCTGGCAGTAGGGAGGCTGGTGTGACTCTGGGATTGTTTTTTGTTTTTTAATTTTTTGTTTTGTTATTTGTTGTTTATGCTCCTTGCTTTTTTTTTTATTCAGAAGCTTTATTCATTTAAGCGCAACACACCTTTAATAACCAGAGGAAACATTTTTGGATGCAATGAAACCAAGCAGCAACCTCCAGAGCTAAAGAACAGTCTGAGTTAAAATGCCAAAACATGCAGTTCCTGTAGTGGCCACTTGAGGCTGGCTCCAGAGTGAGTCCCCCACCCGAATTTACATATTTAACCCATATCAAGCACATTTACAGGTGGTACCACAAATGGTTTTGGCCTTTACAGACAGGTTAATCCTATCCATAAAGGCACCTTCTTAATATCACTCCTTCACCTAGATAATTGCCTTAGAGGCGTGGCCACATTCATTGACAGGCAGCTGGAGCCGATTAGCAATTTCTTGTTTTCATCTTCACTACTTTGAATCCTAAAACTGGACTTTCTCACTATATTTATGGTGTTAGTGTCTTTAAAATCATTTTTGAATTGAATTATCTGTGTGCTTCAGTTTTAGTGAGTGAAATCCTAGCATTGTATTAATCCTCTACCTAAGTTACCCAGACAGTTTATGAATGCTTGCGTTAGTCGATAAATTAACACTCCAGCCATTCGTCCATATCAGGTAACTTCTGGCTAAAAAGAACAAAGGAAACCCACCACGATGCTCCATGGAGCTTCTTTTATCTGGTCTGTGGTTAAAATCTCCAACTTTACAACAAAAGTGTTTTATCTGCAGAGGTTATAGCCTCTGCAGATAGTTTCCTACCTGTCTAAAAAGTCTACAGGTGGCTGAAGGACACCATAAACTGTATGATAGACAGACATCACACCATCACTTCACTGTGTATTGATGTTGTGGTTCTAAGAGTTGAGAGATTTGAGTGTGCAGTGTTCTCAGCTTTTCAAATTGTGACTTTGTTATCAAAGTCACTATGTATCCAAACAGAAATCACTTTTTTAAGCAGAAGAGTCGCCCCCTGTTGGCCTTTAAAGAGAATACAGACGTGGAAGCTACTTCCATCTTTACATCATCTGTTTACATGGTTTCATTCACCTGGATATTGGATTTAAGGGCGTGGTGTCCTGACACAGGCAGCTGTAGCTAATTGCTGTCTGTTAGATTTCACGTTGCTAATGGAAGCCACTGAACTAGATCTCTACGTCTGTTTTGTGCTCTGGGTACCTTTTGGAGCATTTTTAACGGTTTGCTTAATTGTATTTTTGAGTTAGCTTAAAATATGTCATCAGTCTGCCCTCAGTGAGCACTGCTCCATATCTCCTAGTTAAAGCTTTAAATCCCTCCAGTTTAACAGCAGGTGTTCCTTGAAGCTGCCTCTCTGGAGGGGCCGAGCTATTTTCTATTCAGTGTGCAACACTTTCCAAATTTTCTCCCCACCCACGTTGGCTGATTTATCCTTTCATGATTCATGATTAACAAGTAAACGCACTGTCGTTTGAAATATCACAGAAATTTAATTTAAGTTGTGTGGGCTGCTGCAACCAGCTGCTCTCAGATCTTCTTCCTGATTTAATTTAAGCTCCTAGACCAGAAAGATCTAAGGTGGAGGCAACAGTGTAAGAGCAGAAGCAGTCGCAGGACATGCAGAAAAAAAAGTGGAAAATGGTGCAAAACTTTGAAGAAAGGAACCACCTGCAAACCATTTCACTCCCCGGAGAACTTCTCTCCATGAACGACTGGTAGAGCAGATATAGGAACACTACAGTCCCACATCCCCAACACAGTCTATCATCATTCAAAACAGCAATGCAACAGCAGCCCAAACATCATCCAGTCACATTGGTTACATAATTCACAGGAAAATGACACACTTCCTGACACGGCCATTATGCTTGGTTATACAACTAATGCGGTGAAAGACAGACTCACAGTCTGTAAATACAAGGCCGTCTTTGTAGAAACTTTATATGTCGTAGGCATTCTGAACCATCGAGGCCTAGATTCAAATGAAATATGAACTTTCAGCTTCTTTGAAAAAGATGATGAGGAGGATTACATGGACTGTGGACCAGGCTATTTCTTGGTTGTTGGCATGCAAAGAAGTCATGCTCCCTCACCACCAGTCGCTTGGTCATAGACTGATGGCCCCAAAGCTAAATCAGCTGCAGTGTGAGGTCTGTTTTATTGTCTCAAGTGGTGGATTCCAAGTTTGATTAAATATCCCCAAAGTGAGTTTGATCCTTTAGAGATTTTATAGGGAAGAGAGGCTGGATTTCAAGTAACTCGGAATCCTATTCACGATTAATGGGGAGGGGAGCATGAGGTGGAGCGATGGATTAGTGTGGAAATGCAGGCATTTAACTGGCCTGCTGTGGTGAAGAGAGAGCTGAGCTGGAAGGTGACGATTTCTTCTTAGCAGTCCACTCTTAGCAGTTTCCTCTGAGATCAGCCTTAGACACTGGGTCAAGAACATCTGGTGGGATTAGAGCCACTGCTCCATATTGAAAGGAGCTGAGGTAGCATGTACATGCCTCCTGGGTGCGTACTATCTGTGCATACACGTCTGGGAGGACACCCCTGGGTAGACCCAGAACCTGCTGAAAAGATTATATATCTCATCTGTCCTGAGAAAGCCTTGGGATTCCCCGAGGAGGAACTGAAAAGCATTGCTGCAACCCCAACCTGACTTTGGTTAACTGAAAGGTAACGGAGGATGGAATTCCCTTTTTTGGGTTATTATTATCCTAGTATGATGAATTTTACTTTTTCCTCATTATTTTAAACAAAGAAATAATGAAGTTTGTAACTTTCTTGTTTGTTTTAAAGAAACACATTGGTACATTAGATCATCTAGAGGCTGAAATAAAGGTGAACCTGTGGCTGGATGTACGTACGTTCATAAAATTATTTAAACAAACATACTAAAATATTCTGATATTTACACACTCAGTCATGCAGTACTTGCAAACAGACACAAGTTAGTTTACACGGTATTAGCTCACTGAATGATTGTAGCTGTTTAAGAACTTAATGTAAGCACTTGTCCTTCTAGTGGACAGCTGGTGACAGCTGATAAACATGCCTCAGTGGTTTCTCATATGCCTTAGTGTGACGTGCAAACATGCACACTGCAGTCAGCGTACTTCCTGTAGAGCTGTAATGGACGAATGGTTGGAAAAGTGGGTGTGAGAGAGCCTGGTTGTCTCTGTTCTGTGCCTGTATTGTATGTTGTAGGTGGTTGTACATCACTGTCCTCTTTAGGAACTTGGACAAACATTTTGTGTATTAAATCCAAACTCATAGTAGATGTTCGTTGGTCTGAAGGCCCTGATAATACACGTGGCAGTTGCAGACTGCTATCATTTATAAGAAAAACACTGCCTGCTATGTGATTAAAAGTTAATCTTTCCACTTATCTATTAATGACACGTGTGACTGATGAAACGTCTTAATGATGCTCTTCACTTGAATTCGAGTATCTCTGAATATAACTCTTTAATCAAGAAAAGTCCTTCTCACTCATCACTGTCTGGCTCAAGTGTCTTCAGGCAGCAGCTGCAAAGGATTGTGGGGCATAAATATCAGTCAGAGTCACATGATAAATAATCTGTGTTGAAGATTTCTGATTACGCGTGTGCAAGAACAGGAGGAACAGTAGATTTAGTCACAGTGCATGTTAATGTAACGTCTCTTTTCTACTGAACTGTGTACTGATTTTCTGCCAATAGCTGCCGCAGAGACAGAGGGTATCTGTGTGTGTTTGAGCACATGCACCCAACATGTGACCTTGTGTGACAGGAACAGAGAGCGAGGGGTGAAGCTCTTCTGCCAGTGTACCTTCTGTGTCCTATCTGTGTGTGTGTGTGTGTGTGTGTGTGTGTCAGTGCAGTCATGCTGCAGCATATCAGTGCAGCCTCTCTAATCTCTGCCCTCCAGCTTTACCACTGCTGCTGCTGGACAGCTTCAATCCACACCACAGCTCAAATAATACAGATACGCTCATATTTCTGCAGATTTGTAGTTTATTAGGTGGTGGTGTGGTTTCATTGTTATATTTAGGTGTTTCTCTTAAGTTGAGGTTTTTTAAAAATTTCACTTTGCAGTAATTGTTCAACAAACATTAAACTGACTGCCCGCTTTATTAGTTACACCTTGCTATAACCAACGTTTACCTCCTTTTTGCCTTAGAGCCGCCTTAATTCTTCATGGCATGGATTCAACAAGGTGATAGGATCACACAGCTGCTGCAGATGAATTAGCCACACATCCATGATCTATGATTTACACGTGTTCAAGATAATTTGAGCTTTGTGAAATGGCGTGTTTTCCTAGATAACCTAGCACCAGGATAACTGTGGCCATAAAGGGATTACGGTAACATGGCCAGCAACAGTACTCTGGTAAGCAGTGGAGTCTAAATGACGCTCAGTTGGTACCAAGGGGACCAAAGTCTGTCAAAAATATCATGCCATTACCACACCACCAATCTGAACAGCTGATACAAAGCAGTATAGAGCCATGCTTTCAAGTCATTTATGACAAATTTTGAAAATTATCCAATTGTTGGAGCAGAAATCAAGACTGAAACAACCAGGCAGTCTTTATGGTAAAATTTGTAGCCCCAGTTTCCAGTTCTTGGCTGAGAGGAACTGCACCCTGTGTGCTCTTCTGCTTCTGCATTCAGATATACTCTCATGCATACCTTGGCTATACTAAGTTATTTCAGTTACTGTTCTCTTCTTCTCAGCCTGAAGTATTCTGGTCTTTTTCTCCCGACTCTGGCATTAACAAGGCATTTTCAACCAGAGAACTGCCGCTCACTGATAGTTTCTCTTTTTCAGACCATTCTCACCCTAGAGAGGGTTGTGCAGGAAAATCCAGGCAGATCAGCAGTTTCTGAAATCCTCAGATCAGCCTGTCTGTCACCCCTAAACGTGACACACTTAAAGTCACTTAAATCACCTTTCTTCCCCATTCTGATGCTCTGTTTGACCATCAGCAGGTCATCTTGACCATGTCTACATCCCTAAATGCACTGGGCTGTTGCCACGTGATAGTTTTTTTTGACACGTGAATCACAATTGACAAAACTTGGAAGAGCTATTAGCTATATGCTTGGAAGGGCTAATAGCAGAGTGTTACGAGAGAGGGTTAACTCACAGAGTTGAGCTTTTTGTTCTTTTATAACCAGTTAGCTGAAAAGTACAGTGAGTGATAGACTTTATGCTTCCCTAATACGCAATAATTTACTCATTAGACATAAGAATTACTGCAATTACAGCAATTAAGTCAAATTGAAAGCTCATAAATGAGAAATTTATAACGTGGAACAAAGTCACATAGTGACCTCATCCTTTCCTCATCTTCTGATTTGCTCTGCTTCTGTGTGCATGATTTAAAAAACAAAAGGTTTGATCACATTGTCCTAAATAGAAAACATGTCATTCATAGTGCAACACCTGAGGTTATAAAATTCAGCTGTAGTTTTAATTCATCTAAAACAAAACTATCTGTGATGCAGCTGTACCAAATACCATCGTCTCGATGTCTCGAGTCCTCCCCGCTCGTACTTTGCTCCCCTCCTCCACCTGCATCCACGATGAGAGGGACAAGAATCAGGGATGGTCTTTGTTGTCTGTGTTCCTTCTTGGCTCCATCATCTATGTTCCTGTGCTTCCTGTCCTCTGCATCTAGCTACTTGATTTGTTTTTTTGTTACTTTTGTTTTAACATCATCTTTATATGACTGTGGTTAACAGATGTTCTTTAAAATAAAGCTCTGTTTTGTTTCCGTCAGGTCGAGTTGTATTTAAACCAACTGCAGCCTTTCACAGCAGCTGGAAGTTGGTTTACTTTTATCATGAAGAACTAAACTTTTACCTAAAACTGAATGGTGACAAGCGTCCGAGTTTTACAGTCAAACCTTTGACTCAGTCACCGACAAAAAAATAGAACCGCCCCCGTCATGCCAGATGTATGATGAACATATAACAATATCAGCTCACGGTCTACTCCCAACAACAGACACGAACAGAGTCTGGCCTTTCCTTTCTTATGGCTCATCTTCCTCACCCCCTCTCCTTATATTTACTGAAAGCCGACTCCCTTCCCTCCTCCCTCACTGACACCCTCTCTCACATTTGTATTCCCTGCTCCACGTACATTTGAAAGACTCTCACCTACAGACACACTCCCTTCTCTGTCTGACACCATCAATTATATATCTCACTCTCGCTCTCAAACACACACATGCACGCACACACACACACACACGTGTACACACGCTGGTGTGTGTGCTTCTGCTCAGTGATTTTCCAATGAGGCGTTTTTGGGGGCTGGTTTTGGAGCGGCTGGTGTTTCTGTCTGAAAACTTCAAACTGAGTAATTGCAGGAAACAGAAGAAGAAGAAGCAGCAGCTCCAAACCAGGAAAAGCAAACAGTGGGTGAGTGAGAGAAGAGCTCTACTTTGCTTTTTCATATATGTTCTTCTCAGTCTAACATGATGAAGTTAGTTGTGTGAGTTTTATTTAGTTTTTGCTAGGAAAGGTCTGGACGGAGTTTTCTGTACTTGAGTTTTGGGCCCTGATAGAGGCTAACGTGTTGTTTTAAAATGACTAATAAAACGAGCATTGATTGTTTCCTGCAGACACTAACACGGGCTGTTTGTCACCCTGGCTCACTCTTCCTCTATCTGACTTTCTGTTTTTTCCTTCTCTAATGCTGAAAATAGCCCGAGTCACTCCATTCAGCCCCACAGGCATTTCAGGAACTACAGCTCAATCTGGCTCTGTGTGTCTCAGTCACTGATAGCCAGGAAGGAACTGTCATTACTGTGAGGTCATTATGTTCACATGATCAGTGAGCACTAGTACAAGTGATTTTACTGATCCTAACATGCTGTCACGGTGCTTTTGAGTTTCAGATTCTTGATGAACATTTTTTTAGTTTGGGTTTATGTTATTATTCTAACGGTGAGTTCTGTTACTAAAGCTTTTATTCCTGATCTTTACATTGTGGTTTTCCTAGTAAGTTCTGGTCCCCGTGAACTTTATTATTATTCAAAGGTTGACTGTCAGTTCTTTTGGTTTCAGGCTGACTCTGCTTTAAATGCTTGCTGACATTAGGAAAGTCACTAAAGGTCTGTTAACTTTAGAGGTCTGCATGTGCACAAAGTATAGAGTTAAAGTTAGGACATAAATGTGCTGCTGCAAAATAGAAAATTGGAATTTCTGGTTTGTGATCTTTTGCTTTGTGTCACTGATACACATTTACCTGTAACTTCATTGGGTACACCTTGCTTGTACTGAGTTGGACCGGCTCCTTTTTTTTCTTCCAAGCTTTCCTAATTCTCTGTGGCATAGATTCAACAAGGTGCCAGAAAAATTCCACAAAGATTAATCTCCATGTTAACAAGATTGACAGACAGACAGATAGATGGTGCATCATCCTGCTGAAGCTCTGTGGTCATACAGGGATGGACATGGTCAGCAACAGGTGCCCAAATTGTGCTTGTAGCCATGCTACCAAATGGTGAATCTACAATCCAATACAGCGCTATTATTATAACATGGCTGTAGGTATGATATATGGTACCTGGGACTTTCCGCCATTTTTTAGAAATGAAGAAGCCTCTTACATGGGAGGTGAAACGATATCATGAAACTTAGATATTTCTTAACAAAGTGGCTCACAAAATCTTTTTTTCTTTTCATGCTTCAGTTTGACACCATAATAAGGTTTTCAGTTCCAGGTAAACTGTAAAAGAAGACTGTAGTTTGGATGCAGGAGTTATGTGAG
This sequence comes from Rhamphochromis longiceps, assembly GCF_057381845.1. Lineage (NCBI taxonomy): Eukaryota > Metazoa > Chordata > Actinopteri > Cichliformes > Cichlidae > Rhamphochromis > Rhamphochromis longiceps. The sequence goes on from NC_140575.1 coordinate 14,369,029, forward strand.
GACAGTATGTTAGACAGAGCTGGGACAGAATTTGGAGGTAAAAAGCTTTCTATTGTACGCGTCAGCTCGTGTTTTTATGCAGTGTTCATAATAACCCAGAAGAAGCTTTTGGAAAGTTTAATGCAGGACGACATCAGCGAAGTGCAAAACAGTGTTTGTTTTCTTCTCAGACATCGTGTCCAAGCCTTTAGGTTTAACGCAGCTGGTTAACATGGCAGCCTGTGAGGGATCCGAGAGCTCAGCTTTACCTTCATGCGATTGAACTGCTTCAGCAAATAAACTGATTTATTTATTTAAAGGATGAATTTGAGATCTCCTTTAATTGTTATGGTTTGAAATAATTTTGATACAAAATACAAATCATACAACTTACTTGCTTAGACCAGCCTGATCTGATTGTTTAACAGAAAATACAGTTTCATTTAAACCTTTAAATTATGCTTGAGTGAATCGTGTATTGCAGGATGCTAGCACCATAGATGAGCTGGAGGAAGCTCACCTACAGTATTTTACTGTTTTTACATTATGGCTTTGATTTTTATTCTTTGCTGTAGACTTGGTTCCCTCAGTGTTTTCCTCTCTGTTCCTCACTCTGTCTTTGGTCTTTGTATTTTGGCTTCTTTGCATCCCTTCTCAGGAAAGTCTGAGTTCAGATGAGCAACAGTGAGGTTTTAGTTCCAGAAAGGCTCATCAATCAATTCATCTTCTCTTTGTCTTTTATCAAAGCATCTGTTATGTTCCTGTCTGTGTTTGCTGCTTTGTTCCTGTTTGATTTTTCTGCATATTCAGTGTTCTTTTGATTCTGGTTCTGGTTGGACTTTTGTATTTGAGACTTTTGATCAGCCACAATAAAGGCCTGCCTCATTTTTTATAATGTTTGTGTTGTATCACTCGGCACGGTCCCTCATTTGACTTTCCTTTGTACATCAAGACTGTAGATTTGTAATAATTGAAACAATTTCTCGAGACACGCTTAAAATATTTAGATTACTAAAAGATCTGAAAGATATAACTGTTAATATGAGACGCCTGATTAATTACCAATAAATGACATTAAAACCAAAGGCCATGCTGGGAAATAAATGATCCCTCACAGGCCAAAGTTTTAGGAGAAACAGATTGTCTCACACCACGAACTTTCCAGTTTCACAATTAAAAACATTACAGGGCCACATGTAAATAAATAAGTGATCACACTCAGTCACTCGAAGGTCAAAATACAAGAAAATGTGCTGCAGACAGTGTTTCAAATACAGCATTTATTATTAGTGAAATTCACCGACAGCGTGTTTGCACTGCATTCGTCTTTGTCTGCTTTGTGTAGTCTTTTTTTATTAAATCACTTAAAGGAGAAAAGCACACTGGATGATTTGATGTTCTTTTATTGCAGCCGGCACCCCGTGAGTGTAACAAATGATGTTTCTGACCATGTGAAAAACATAACAGCGCTTCTGAGGCCACGATTAGCCTACTTTGAACGATTTGTGGACGAGTAAAACCCCTGGTGTGTTTGCAGGGTTTAGGAGTTTACTCGTGGGTGTATGTGTGTGTGTCTAATCCAAGCTTTAGAGCCCGTGTCTCTGCTCTGTCCATCTGCATGCAGCCAGAGATTACTTGACATGATCTGGGACAGGTATATAGAATACTGAGGATTAGTGTACAGAGTATACTTTGAGTGTGTGCATACTGTAGTATCTGCACAGGAAGACTGTGTGTGTTTGTGTGTGTGCGTGAGAGAAAAAGAAAAAGCAACACTGAGATTAAAAAGTGTATATGTATCTGTGAGCGCTGTGGTGTGTCGATGCACTCCTATCCCAGATTACCCTAAATTTATCTTTCGACTGCCGGCTGACTATCTGGCGTGACATCACCAGTGACATCACTGACGATAACACAGGATGTCCTTTTCTGATTGACATTTTAATCTTTTGGCTGCAGAATATACAGGATTTGATAACAAAATTATTGAGAGGGGATCAGTACTCCGCAGATCACCTTTAAAATCATAAATTTCTTTTTCTATTTATGTTAACAGAAATAAACGGACACTAAAATGAGAGTGAGCCCACGGTTCTCAGCTGGAACAAAGTGGAGTGCCCACCCTGGTTGGAGTTCAAGTGATCTGGAGTCTTGTTGATTGGTGACCTGGGGAGGAAGTGGCAGATTGGTGCAGCAGTAGTAAAGATGATCTTGCCCTCACCTATCCACAAGTTTTAGGTCGTGACCAGAAGAATGAGATCATGGATACAAGCAGCAGAAATAAGCTTTTTCCAGGGAAAGTCTGGGTTCTCCCTTAGAGATAGGGTGAGGTGCTCAATCATTCTGGAGGGGCTCAGAGTAGAGCTGCTATTCCACATTAAAAAGAGCCCGTTGAGGTCATTCATCTGACCCGATGTCTCCTAAGCGAGGTGTTTCAGGCAGGTCCCAATTGGTGGAGACCCACAGGCAAAGATGGAGGAGATACCTCTTCTTTGACTGCTGCCCCAGCGACGCAGACCCGGATAAGCAGGATTGATGGATGGATGGATTAGGCTGGGTTTGCCATTGTCATAGAGAGAATTGGCCGTGTGTGTTACTCTGTGTACAACCAGTTATGTGTCACAACTAATAGAGTAGGACAAGATTCGAAAACAAATTAAAGAGTCAGTCTTTACTGGGCCAAAAAGTAAAGAGGACGTCCATAAAAATCAGACAAGCAAACCCAACAAAGAGTATTCAGAGGCAAACACCAGAAAACAGAATTATAACACTAAAAAAAACTTCACATGGAGTACAAAGAGAATCTGCCACTGAAAGAGGGGAAGACGCACATTAAACTCACATTAAAAATGAAAGAAAAGAAACGCCAAAATAAAACAAGAAAAAGACAACAAAGAAAAACAGTAACTCAGGATTCAAAGTGAGACCTCACAATATTGATTTTGTGAGGTTATTAAGCTGAGATCAGTGTTGTGATGACATGGATGAAGGACTATATCATGCTTTTGTTGGACAAAATCTGCCCCTGCTCCTTGGTCACCTTCATATCGCCCAACATTAACATGTGTTGTTTTTTTAATACATTACTTTTGTATTAAATTTATTTTTCACTTGAATATCACAGCTGACTCACCTGTTGTCTGCACATAATGAAATCCAGCTGCAGAGGTGGTCTTGACTTCATACTGGGATTTTTAGCTTTGAATGTAATCATCGCTACCAGCCACAATAACTCCTTCAAAATAAGAGTTTAAATATGGCTGATAAATTAGTTATTTAATCAGCATTTGGAGATTGGTGATCTGATTCCAGCCAGTGAGTCATAGGAAACAATCTTACTGAGTTTGAGTCCATATAAAATAATATCTAAGTGATATTAACCTGATTTTTCTTTGATTGCAGGTGATCCTGACAGTTTACCTCAATGACACCCAGCAGATGCTAACTGAGGTCCCTGTCACTCCAGCGACCAGAGTTATCGATGTGGTGGAGTACTGCAAAGAGGCCGGTGAGGGGGAGTGTCACCTAGCTGAAGTATGGAACGGGCATGGTGAGTCCATTCATTGGTTGATAATGCTTATTGATTAGTATCACTTAAGGAAAGCAGCACATGCTGCAAATGCAAGACATTAACTTCATGAAAGCTTTAAAGTGGAGACACCGAATGCATTATTCAGCAGCTGCAGATTCACACACGGAGCTGAAAAGTGGCATCATTTGATCAGTGTCAGTGGCCCTTTTAGGTGCTTAAATTCTGTCACATCTCTGGTCCGGTGGTGGATGCTCATATTAAAACCAAACTTTCAAATAAGGAGGTCAGTGTAAGTACAAATAACCCCAGTAAGCTGTAAGCTCAGTTCTGCTCTGTTTAAGTCAGGTTTTCTGCTCTCGCCTCAGTGATGTCAAAGAGAGGGGATATCCCTAATGTATCCCTAAAACAACCCGCTATTCATATCTTCTGTTAACTTATAATCATAATCCATCCGTCCATCTTCCGCTTATCCGGGGCCGGGTCACAGGGGCAGCAGCCTAAGCAGAGAAGCCCAGACCTCCCTCTCCCCGGCCACCTCCAGCTTGTCCGAGTGAACATCAAGGCATTCCCAGGCCACCCAAGAAATATAATCTCTCCAGCATGTCCTGGGTCTGCCCCGGGCCTCCTCCCAGTGGGACATGCCCTTGAACACCTCACCCTGGAGGCGCCCAGGCTTATAATCATAATCAGTAAGAAATCTTGACCAAAGTTAGAAATCAGCCAAGACAAGACAGGATATTACATCTAGAAAATTAGCTGAACGGGACTGGACTATTCTCACAGTGCATCTCTTTATCCATACACTCGTCATAAAGAGTCCAGCTCATATAATTACTACTGGCAGTCTGTCTTTGGAGCATCGGAGCACTTGCATGATTATAATCTTGCATTAAGAGACAGGATAATCGACACGGCGTAACTCAGATCTGAGTCACTTGCTGTGAAGCTAATTATAAACCGAGTCAGACCTACAGTATGCTGCGGCTTCAGCTTGTGAAATCAAGAGTGCTGTGTGCTCCAAGTTTACTATATGAATAGACCAGCCCATCTCATTCACACACTGAGGGCGTCCATTAAAGCGTGGCCCACATTCATTCAGTCATAGCTGTCGACGCGGTGAAGCCTGCGCAGTAACGGCGGTGCGTTTGTGCGGCTTTGTGATGTGACTGAGCGGCCAGACAGGATATAAACGGCTCTAATACTACACCATGTCTTCGTGAGTGTCTGTGTAAAGCAGCACATAATAGATGGCGGCATAAATTGTGTGCCGAGTGTTGGTGCGTGACAACAGGCTGTGCCTCAAGGGCACAGCTGGCTTACTTCACTGTGAAAATATTGATTCTCTGGGGTTTTTTCTGGCTTCATTTTTCCACACTAACATTTGCAAAAAAGGGTAAAAATAAATCCTTAAAGCCCCGCTCCACTCAGAAAGAGGTTTGGGGTTTTGTGCGTTTCACTGTCACTGTGCAGACAATGGTGATAGGTTGCTGTCTTGCATATGCTGCATATATGTTGCAAACCTTTCATGTGTGGCTTGATGTACAGCCAACAACAATACAGCTGCAATTTTGAATTCTTATTCATTATTCCAAAGCAAAGATTATTCATTCTCTTATAAGGAGCTTTTGCACAGTTTGTAAAAAAAGACATATTTTACAGTATCTATGTGTGGAGGATACGTTTATAGACAATTTTGGCCGTACACGACGTGCACAGGTAATTTTTTGAAACTAGTCAGTGAAATTATACATGTCGACCTGATAAAATTGTAAATGTGCTGTTTAACAAAGTGAGAATTCTGAATTATCTCTTTCTAGCTCTATAACACAATAGTGTGACGTTATGTAATTAGTGGGATCTTTGTCAAATGTTTTCTCACCCTTCGTCTGTTCTCAGAGCGAGTTCTCCCTCAGGAGTTGTTATTGTTGGATCTCCTTCAGCAGTGGGGAGCCAGGAGGCCCGAGGTCAGCTTCTACCTCAGACACTGCCCTTCCTGGACACAAGGTACAGCAAAACAAATACACATACACACTGAATTCATTAAAGCTCTCAGTAAAAACTACGTTTATATCCAGCTGTTGGTGTTAAACCAAAAAAAAAAAGGATTTGGGGGTATTATTTGAAGAGAACGTGGGAAAAACACGGTATAAGTGCTGTGCATGAGGTTTAGAGGTGAGTTCAGGGTCTCGGTCAGTAATTAGCCAGATAAGATGATTAGAGTTACATAATGGCAGGGGTGTGACGGCGAGGGGGCAGACAAATGCTGCTGAAACGCCAGGCGATATTCTGCCAAAACAACTCTTTGATGTGCTGGCAGCCATAAAGAAGAACTTTGTGAAACCAGGCAGGCGAAATGACCCGATTTTCCCCCGTAAACTTCTTAATCAACGAATGAGCGATTGTGTAACGTTTGTTGAGAGTTACCGGCCAAAGCATTCATCAGCAGGCATGTACTGGCGTCACTGTAGCGCTGGTGTGTTTTTGTGCCTGCGTCTGGTGCTCCCCACAGGGACGGGACAACCTCACCACCTGCTGGTTCCCGTCTTGCCCCTCAGTCATTAAAAAGCTCAATTATCATTCATTAGAATCTCATTATTATCGTCTGTTAGCGAGCTGTGAAGTCTTTTCAGAAAAATTAATTAATCACCACCAAGTTTTTTTTCATCTTGGCTCAGCCCATTAAAGCTTTCTCGTGTCTGTTGAGATTTTTTCATTATGGTGTCTGGATCTCAGATTTTATCCAGTCGCAGTTCATATGCCAGGAGATCTGTGGTAACATAAAAAGAACAGCAGCTCATTTGGTCTGCTGCTGTGGAGCGCTTCTCTCTCCCTGTGGTCCGCCTGCTTCTTTAGTACAGATGTGGTTTTGAGCTGTGAGCGCACGTAGCTACAGAAAGAGTAACATCATCTGTGCTTGTAAGGGATGGATTTGTTGGTGCAGCCCCCTGCGGCAGCCAAACTGTCCCACACTTCTGCTGCCAGCTTGTGTTTGGCTCTGCACCTAATACAATAAAACAGCTTCTTAAATGAGCCAATAGCTCTCCAGGGACTGGAGCATCACATTACCCTAATGCATTACCTGCTCCTAGGCTAATTTAGCTTCATCTGCCCTCAGTGCCTTATTGAAGGTGCCTGTGGTGAGTTTGCACTTCCTGTGCAAGGATATCACTTTCCATCATCAAGACTTCTGTAATTAATCCACATTACCTAAAAATTTTTGGTCCGTCCATGGAGAGCAAACTGGTCTTATTTGAATGGAACAGAGGTAACTTAATAGAAGCAATATGGCCCACAGCACAGATTGTATATGAGTGATGGATGTAACCAATGTGTGCTTGGTCACATCCATGGTCCAAACAAATATGTTTGAAAGAAGGATATAGGCTAACGTTTGCAAGATGCATGCACAGGCTGTGAGTATCACAGAAACACGACTAGAATTTCATTAAGCAGTTCGTTAGTTCAGGTTAGCATTCAGAAAACCAAATTATTTTTAGATATCTGTATTAAACTCCACCACTTGGTGCAGTCATTCATTCCCAACCCAGAGAAGCAACCCTCCTCACCTCAAAGGGCGCCATAGCTCATCATCAGACTAGGATACCTCCTGGATCCCTCTGAGGTGAGGTGTCTCAGCATGTCTGCTGAGTAGGAAATCCTGACACTTCTGGAGTGATTACATCAAAAGGAAGGTCTGAGCATTTCTTCTCAGACCGCTTTCCCGCGATAAGAGTCAGATTATGGATGGACTGATGGATCGATGTCCCACGGTGAAAACCAAAGTGCAGAGTACACAGTATATTTAGTTATTGATCTGCTTGATGTGAACTTTCTCTCTGCTGGTGCTTAAATACAATTTTAACTACTTTATTGAATGGGGAGTGCTGCTGTGGCTGCTTTATTGGCTGGAGGTGAAAGTTGGAGCTGCCTGGGATTAGCCCAGATTGAACCTGTCTCATTTGAGCTTAACTCTTTGAGCGATCGTGGCTCAAAGAGTTGGCAGTTCGTCTTGTAACCGGAAGGTTGCCAGTTCGAGCCCCGGCTCGGACAGTCTTGGTCGTTGTGTCCTTGGGCAAGACACTTCACCTGCCGCCTACTGGTGTTGGCCAGAGGGGCCGATGGCGCGATATAGCTGCCTCGTTTCTGTCAGTCTGCCCCAAGGCAGCTGTGGCTACAAATGTGAGTGAATGAATAGTGGGATTGTAAAGTGCTTTGAGGGCCCCGAAAAGCACTATATAAATGCAATCCATTATTATTATTATCTTAGTAGATCTAAGATGAATCCTGCAATTAATAGATTAAAAACAGATAAATACAGAGCTACATAATTACATGTAATTAAGTTATTTTAAGGTATTAGTAAGAGATCCAAAAATGTTGAATGATCAACATTAACATGAGTATAGATTTGTAGAGATGAAGAGGATCATCATCAGCATGCAAAAAAATATCTTGTTTGCACAGAATCTGTTTGAAGTGCTGTTGTACTATTATGGTTTCTTATGACCAAAATTGACAAAATTGATAAAGCCCTCTCCAAGTACAAACTCTTCTAAGACCTCAAATGAATAAGGCAACTCTACCCGATCAAAAGCCTTCTCTGCACCCATGGACATAATAAGCTCCTGTATCTTATTCACTATAGAAAACAGGATAATTATAATTTTCTCATGTTTGTAAGAGGTGCTCTGTTTTTAACTAAACCAGTCTGGTCTGATTTAACTAAGAGAGGGAGATAGTTCTCGAATCTTTTAACCAGGATTTTGGGGAAAGTTTTGCCGTCAACATTGGTTAAGCTAGTTGGGCGATAAGAGCCTCACTCGTCAGGGGGTTTATCTTTTTTGGATCTCAGGCTATAAAATTAACTTTGATAAAATCAAGAGCAATGCCAGTTGGTTTTATAGTAAAACTTCACATCCATCTGTTTCCCCTTTCTTCTGGACTGACTCTGAATTGACACCTTCTTGAGGCACAATTTGACCAGAGTGCAAAAAGAAAAAAAAAAAGGAAGGACCTTACAAGATGGATGAATCTGACAGCTTCATGGATGGGTAGAATAACTCTTATAAAGATGAATATCCTGCCAAGATTACTTTATTCTGTTCAGTTGTTACCACTATATATTTCTAAGATAGCAAAAGAGACTGAAAAAGACTTTTCTAAATTTATTTGGCAAGGGAGAAGACTGTGCAGCTCTCTGCAGAGGTTTATCCTTCCCTAACATTAGACATTATAATTGGGCATGTCATGGCAGGCTCATCCATGAGTGGCTTTACTGTTATCTTAAACTCCTTTTGAGAAATGGGGATGTAATGCCTTTGATTTAGTAGGAGAGCTTACATGTAGAAAATAAACCCAGCTTCAAAACGAAAGACAATCCAATTCTTCCAAACACAATGATAAGATGGCGAGATATAAACAGACATAAATTGGTAGGAAGGATTTAGTTACCCACATTACACCTCCTCTCAGCAAGAGAGATTTTCTCCCTGCTTGTATTTGGATCCTGGTGCAGAAAAGGTGTCAAACTAACAGCAGACCTGTTTGATGAAAATAACAAACTTATGACCTTTGCCCAGTTTCAAAATACCTTTGGCCTTCCTCAGAAAGATTTTTATGCATATCTTCAAATTTGTCACTATGTGACGTCGCAGGATTCCTGCTCACTTCCAGGCTCCATAGAAAATTATTGTGAAGTTTGCTTTAAATAAAGGTTTTATTTTGGGTTTTTACAACATCCTGCAGAAATAATATAATCACAATGCTGGGAATGTTCTCAGGATGATTTACAGAAAGCCTATGGTGAGGATATTTGGGAGGTTTAGTGTAAATGATCCCATTCCTTATTTCTAAGTAATAAATAAAGGAATTCAATATAAGATAATACATGGAAAATATGGTGTCCTGTGGTGAATCAAATACATTCCAACAGGTCACCCCCTAGGAATGTGTATTCACTGTTTTTGGGAATGCCCTTATATTTCCAAGTTTTGGAAATGTGTAGTTAAAAGATAAGTGGAGTTGTAAAAAGTAAAGTTTGTAAAGATCCTGGGCAATTTTTATTGGGGCTGCCCAGTGATCTATGTGCTGACTAGGGATGGGTATCGTTTAGGTTTTATCCGATACCGGTGCCAAACCGGTACTTTTGAAACGGTGCCGGTGCTTAAACGGTGCTCAAACCGGTGCTTAAAGAATGGAGAACACCAACTTTGTCCAAAAACCTCTCATGTTCAGCTGTTTTTTTGTGAAAAGATAACAATGTTAGCCTTTTCTGCAGCTATGGGGCATATATGGTATCACTCTTGGCTGGAAGCAGTGCTTAAACAATGGAAAAAACACAAACTTTTTCCAAAAACCTCTCAAGTTTAACTGTTTTCCACTTTTTCTTTGGTCATTTTAGCCTTTTTGGCCAGGGTGAAGGGAGCATCTGCCATCAAACAAGAAGACAGCCACATGTATCTATGATGATGTTTGCTAGTTCACCTTACATGCATTAATGTAATAACGTGGTTAGCCTACTCAACGTAAATTACACACGAACAACATTAAGCTACTCACGCAGAGAAGAACGGCTGCTGCTGCCGTCATCATCCTCATCATTTCTGCTACACTGGCAGAGCTAGGGGCCAGGACTCTATTCTTCGGGTTTTTGGGGGATGTTGCTCCGGCTCCGATAACTGGCAACCCACCCGCAGTAGATGTGCACGGTGTGAGGTCTCGCAGCAAGCTATCAAATACGGCGCATTTCTGGGCTTTTAAAAAAAACGCTATGCGTCGCCAGGTGTTTCATCGGATTTGAGGTGTTACCTCCTTTGACAGTATCACAATCAGCTTAAAGCACTTGTTGCTGCTGAGTTTGCATATTTTGCTGTGAAGTACAGCCAGACTTTTGACCGGTCCTCCTTGGACATTTTTAATCTGTAGCTCTGCTCTAAAAGAACGTACGTACCTGGCCCCGCCTACTATCCTCGGAAACGTAAAATGATTGGCTAGAATCTAAAGTGTATCACAGCTCAGGAAAAAAAAAAGCACCGAAATGTGCGCTGCTTTTCGGTCTGGTTACTACCGTTTATGTCAGAACCGGTGCCATGACGGTACCCATCCCTAGTGCTGACATCCTTAAAGGAGAGCTTACATTCAACTGAAGATATTAATATGTCATAATAATTAATTATGACATATAAGGACAGATAAGTGGATCCCTTTTTTTCTTTTTGGGTGCAAAAAAAGGATTTTCTCTCTTTTTTTTTACTATATTGTTATTGTTCTTTTTGTGAACACCAATTATGTCGTCAGTATTTGCTGTAAATATTCTCTATTTTGAAAATACAGTGTTAAAATAATAATAATGATTAGTATGCGGTGGACGGGAAAAGAAAGCAGATTTTCACATCCTGTTCGTTTATCCTTGCGATAAGGCGAACACGCGCGCTTCGGTGGTTAATTAAGGCCAAGGCTCTGTTTCTGTGTGTGTCAGTCACATGTCTGCCAGGTCACAGGGCTCAGCACACCCAGGTCCAGTTTTAATATGCTGTTTCAATATCTCTGCACACTTTTCTTTTCATTGTTCATTTATATGCAGGAAGTCAGCAGCCTTTGGAGCAGAGCTGGACCACAGCAGCAACAGCAGAAAGTGCTAATGACAAGGTTGGTACACACACACACACACACACACACACACACACACGCACACACACACACATGAGGAACACGACAGGCCACGTTCTGCATCTCCAATTGGCTCAACCTCAACATCCAGGCTTTCATTGTCTCCTGAGATTTTGATTCTGTACAGTTACAGCATGTTTATACACACAGTCTATGTTTTGTATATGTAACTACAAAAAATATATATCATGCAGTTATTTAAGCATGACATATCAGAGGTTTTATTTCTAAAACTGCAGGATTCATACTGATGTGCATGCACCAAAAGAATATTCTGATTTATTAAACTGGGATTGTTTCTGTTCCTCTGAAGCTCCACGTTAGGTTCAGGTTTGTAAAATTTCATCAAAACACCTCTGTTATAAAATTTGAAGATGAGGACTCGGTGAAGAGCTGCAGCACACAAACAAACATCCACAGCTTTGAGACCATCCATGTCAGTTATGACTTCCTTGATTCCAGATAGCACACGGCCTCTTCAGGCCACAGCTTTGGGCTGTCTGTGGTTTAACCTGCAGCCAGTTTGGCATAGCGCCATCATGGCCTGTGGGTTTTGTCATTGTGAGGTTCAGGTTATTTCTCCTTGTTTAGCTTCTGTTTAAGGTTTTGTGTTTTGCTTGGATTTTGCGTTCTTTGAGTTATTAATCTTCTCCCGCATCTTCTTCGTCGTCATGATTAGTCTCTCGTGTTTTGTATTTAGTTTTACTTCTTTTGTATGTGATTAGTTTTAGCTGTGCCCCATTTCCCACCTGTTTCCTCTTCCATTGATTGCATGTCTGTGTGTTTGTATATAGCCTCAGTTTCCTGTTGTTTTTGTGTGTGTTAATGCCCTGTGTGTGCTCTTTCCAAGAGTTTGGAGTGTTATTTTTGTTGACTTAATTGAAGGTTAGTTTTCATTTACTTTGTTTTGTCTGCGAGTCCTGCATTTGGATTCTGCTTACTGCTAGAAACTGTGGCAAGAGCAACGACTGGAAAAGGAGGGAAATCGTGGCCTGTAAAGGTAAAGTATACTAGCACAGAGGTGACAAACATGCAGCCCGGGGGTCAAAAGGTCACCTGGATGTCTTTGCAAGAATGGAAAATGCAGTTTATTCTCATTTGTTTGTTTTTTTAATAAGCTGCACTGCTGCTCCTGGTGATGTCATGTCAGCAGTCTTTTGCATACATAGAAATATCTGGAAAGTCAATTCTAGATCTGAAATGGTTAGAACTCAAAATTCAAAGTCAACATGTTTTTGCTTTTGCAGATTCGCTGTGATTTGCAAATGTAATAATACATGCTGCTGAAATTAACTACTCGGGCTGTTTTTGTAAAATGATGAAGAAATGATGTAAGCATTAAAAGACACTTTGGTTATCATGCAGCAGTTTTACAGGTCCGGCCCACTTGAGATCAGATTGGACTGAATGTGACCCATAAACTAAAGGGATATCTGGCAATCTAAAAGGGTTAACCAAACTTGTTTGTACCGCACATATTGGTGTTTCATGCATGGACCAATAGAGATACACTAAGTGTTTATTGGTGAGCTTTAAAGGTGGATTTGGTTAGTCATACCCTCTGTTTGCAGAAATGTTCCTATAATTTATTTTGATAGCTTTTGGGTTGACTTTCAAAATAAATGCAAGAAATAATCCCAGTCAGCGAAGGATAAAAGACATCTGGCTCTTTAAACTTTCCTTAATAGCATTTAATTTGAGGAATACAAAATAAACCCCGTAGTCGCAGCGAAGTAATTGTATGAGTGTGTCTTTGTGAGCCAGTATTCCCACACGTACAGCACAATGCATGTACACGTTTGCGTGTATGTATTTGTCTGTGTGTGTAGTGCAGCGGATTAGCCGGGGGATTAGTGACAGTGATGATTGAACTGTTCTACCAGGAACAACCATGCGAGCACACAAACACAGCACATGCACTATACACGCACACTGTAATTGCTGTTTATAAATTCACAAAGAGAAAAAAAGGGTAATTAGTCTTTTGTCACCAGCCTGAGTCAGTCCTTCAGCTAACCATGTTTTGCTTTGCCAGCGTGCCTTATCCTGTTATCTTGAGGTCATGCAGTAAAAAGAGCAACTGACCTCATGTTTGGTGCTTTTAATTTGTCACTAACAGCTATTTTGAACCATCCAAACCATTGTGTTTCAGCACAAACTGCACATTTGCTTTGTATATCTGGGTTAGGCCTCGGCTAGCCAGTCATAGACTGTTTTTGTGCGTATTGGTGGTGGTCAGTCTGCTGGATGGTCATCCTCTGTGTGTGTGTGTGTGGGTCAGTCAGTGAAGGTAGGATTAGCTTGGTCCCATGACATAACCAGGCTAAGAGGATTGCTAGTGAGCCAAACAGCTCCTCCTCCCTCGTCTCGTCTTCCTTTCACCTCACACACTCCTTCACACTCTTAAGGTCTCCGTGTTTCTTCGTCTTCATCCTTGAACATTTGCTTTAAAGCAAAAAGATCTGAGGCACAACAAGACAGAGGGGGTGAGTTTTGGTCCATTTCTTTTTATATGTGTGTGTGTGTGTGTGTGTGTGTGTGTGTGTGTGTGTGTGTGTGTGTGTGTGTGTGTGTGTGTGTGTTTGAAGCTACGTTGATGCGATTTCCACTTTTTTTTTACCTTTTCACTTTAGATGAAACAGTAGAATAACTCCACCAAACAGAAGCCAATCTGAAGGTGACTTTGAGCGAGTGAATAATTGTGTATAAGCTTGTTTTCTCCTCCTTAAACTTCTGAGAGATATTCTCTGACTCTGGTTGCACTCACACACATTGGCTGGATACTTTACGAGCAGTTTGTCTATGTGTCAGGGTGGAGCGTTTGGCCGTGTGTCTCTCTGTGTGTCAGTGAATCAGTGTGGTTTACATCTTGTGAAAACAGGGTGTGGCTTCTTCTTGCTTGACTGTGTTATTTTGTCTGTGTGTGTGTGCGTGTGTGTATGTGTGTCAGCCTTACTTTGGGATTTGGAAGCGTGTCTCCGAGTTGGGGTGTAGCTGTTGGCGCTGTGTAATCATATCCAAAAGCGCTCACTCACTTACGCACACAAACGCACACCAGATGCTGTTTCTTGCCACAGGATGATGTAAAGATGACAGCGATGTGTGAAAGAGATCGGTGTGTAGTAGTTTTTAGAATTGTTATTCACTAATGAATAGTGATTCATCCTTTAAGTTTTTGACTGCAACAATCCAGGATAAGTGAGTATTCCCTGTTTTCTTTAAAAAGTAGACCAGACTTTGTCATTCTCCGACAAAAAAGGACAAATACACGAGTTCCAAGAGCAGCCTAGTAAAGTCAGTCGAGTAAAGAATAATTTATATTTGATGGTTATATTTTACAGATTGCAGTGACATTTTTACCTGTATTTGTGGTTCCTGGATGATGATTTTAGTTGTGATATTTTCATCTACGCCACAAGGTTTTCAGTCTATCCATCATTACGTGTGTGCACAGCTACAGAGAAAATCATGTAGAGTTTCATTTATGCCTCAAACTGCTCAGATTTTTTTTAAGTATTTCTGAAGACTTTACCACAACAGCTGGATCCACATGTTTAATTTGGCACAGATTTATTGTTATATATTTTAGATGTTGGATGCCATTCTGATGCAGCGTTTTCATTTATCTGAATTTGGGACCTGCAATAGAAGATGACTGGCTTGTGAGGCTGGGTTTGTGTCTCCTTCTGGTCTGAAACTGGTAATCTTTTGTGTGTAAGGCATATATATTAGGCCCCAATCACAGGAGTCTAGAGACCAGCCAGTGACGCCTTGACAATCACCAGTCATTAGGAATAAATATGTATTCCCCAACTGGATTTTGGCGCTGGACTTTCCTATCAGTCACTAAGTGAAATTGGTTGCAAAAAGGTTTGTAGTACAGCAATGAAAACCTCTTTGCAGTTGTTTTGGCCACTAGCAGATTGACCTGGTTGCCCACAGTTTGAAACACAAAAACACGACACATCAAGCAGTTGTGAAACTGTGAAAGGTGTGATGTACCTTTTGAATTGTGTTGATTGTAGCAGAAAGCCACACCTTTCTCTGGAGCTCGGAGAGTAAATGGCGAGCGTTTGCAGACAGGTCATCGTATGGATCAATGTGGATTATGGATCGATTTTACCTGGCCAGCAACCTCCTGTACCCACTCCCTGGTTACCGAATTTCACAGTTTTCCCCAATAATCTTTGGTGGCCTGAAGCCTTAACTACTGCAACACGGAGCCACAAGTCAAAAAACACTGATAGACATTTAATTGTGAACTGAAAGTTTTTGAAGTACTAACTCTGTTTGTTGGTAGCATATAATAGCTATTAGCATACACCAACCTGGTCAGGACCCAGCTAGTTTCTAACAGTATTAGGGAAAGGAGGGCATGGCTGTCTAATGACCAGTCCAGATGGGGCTGGTTGGGAAATGTGTTAAAATTTTATGCTCGCATCTCAGGGAAAAAACAAATCAAGAGGATTCCCTCTGACACATTTGGCATGGCTCTGAGTGGTGCATTTTGTTAGCATATACTGTCCTGCTGTTAGCCAATAGTACTGATGCATAATAAATTACAGACGAAATTAAATTTTCATGCTGACATTAACTGCATCAAGGAGCCGTCTGTGTCCTCAAACTGTGCCGCTCTTTGAAGGACTGACACATACTCTAAATTAGAGATGGTCGCTGTGTTGTTTCACTTTATTCTGTTTAGGAAAAACATGTTAGCATATAGTTTCTCATCTGACTGACACAGTGCTAGTTGCTCAATAAATGAGTAGCTGTTACTACTTAATGCTGGTGTCTTGCAGGCCTTTCCCTTTGCAGCACACTCTCTTACAAACCTCGCCCCTGACCTCAGAGTAACCACGAGGGCCGTCACACACTTTGAGTTAAGGCACAGAATTCAGTTTGCTGATCCTGCTCTGTGTAACTCAACCCCATCCAGCTGCATGTGGGAGCGCTGCTGTGGGATATATTAAGCAGTCAGGTGTGTCTGAGCGCTCTTGACCAAACACACATCAGGGGATGTGTTGATTTAAATTAATATGAAGCCTTTCAAAGTCCAGGGTCAGGGGCGTTTGCGGACTTGAATTGCCTCCTGTGACGCAAGTCCAGGTGCTGCTGTGCCGAAGCTTCCTATACTCTTAAATTAAATGCTGTTAACTGCTTTGCCCAAGGACACAGTCGGGTCACATGATGGACAAGTTCAAAGATGAGCTCTTTCAGTTATAGGATGTTTGCAGCCACCAGGCCACCCTGCTGTGTGGATGTTGGTTACTGAAGCTCTTCTGATAACAGAGCTTTCCCCTTTGGTCCGGCCTGGGGCTTCAGGAATGTCTGAAGGCTGTTATTGTAAATTTAGAAAAATATTTTTACTGGAGGTGCACAGCAGATGGGCAGGGGATGGGTTTTATTACTGGAGGGACCTATGATCAGAACAATGTGTGTGTTTGTATGCATAACTTTGAGCACTGTTGAGAAAGGCAGTGTGCACACACTAAGAAGGTCAAATATCTCCATGTGCTTCAGATTATAGGCACAATTGCACCATGAGAAAGTAGTTTACAGCTGAAAAACACACACTGCTCAGGTTGCCAGGGTTGTCTGACACCAAATATTACTATCCAAGCCTCAAAGCCACCCCCTGCTGTCATCAAAGTAGCCCAATTTTGTTTGCCCTAAACTAGGACTTCTCCACCAGTTAGAGCCAACAAAACTGACAACTGAGCAAAGCAGGTGAGCACCCACATGGTTGAGATCAAAACCCAGATCACACACTCTACTGCCATCCAGGCATGTAGATGTTTAATCATTTTTTCAAGAAGGAAACGTGGCACAGCATGAAGAGCACGTCAGAAACTTCAGTCACCTTCAGATCACTGTTTTCCACCTGGACCATGAGTGAGAAAGCAGCTCCTCTGTCTATCAGGAGTCCACGGCACAAATTGCTCTTTTCCAGTCTAGAACTGGTTCCACATGTTCTCACCAAAAACAAAAAGTTGGGTAACTTCAATGAAATGAAAATCAGGACAGATAAGTGGATCCAAACTTCTATTAGTAAATATTTTGTTCTCGTTATTCTGTAAATGTGGGCTGTTTCTGAAAAGACACCAAGACAGAACTGGCTCTGCACTGGCACAGCAAAGTGTTGGTGGAAAAGGGTTTTGACAGCCAAAATGTGGATCCTGGAGCCAAACAAAGCACCAGAACACCTCCATCTAAAAGCAAAGTCCAAATATGGATCTTTGAACATCCTAATGTTGCATCTATAACACTGTATCCACAAAAATATTGAAGCTCTTTATTGAAATCTTTGTGTTATGCATTATTAAATGAGTGATGCAAACCTGAAACGGACTATTCACCTGCTATAAAACATTTAGAACAACAATACAACAATGCAGGCCGCAACAAGAAAACACTTTAAATGTAATTGATGTTTAGTTACAGAAGTAACTAAGTTAAAAGCTCTGGTATCTCCCTTAAACTTACCCAACTTAGAAGAATGCCCTGTGATCCTCTTCTTAAAGTGGCTGCAGACTGAACTCATTGATGGCACCGGTGCAATAGTTAATGTTCTTGGTGTTTCCATTGCAGTCTGCAGATACTAGCGTCAAGATTTCCATTTCCTTAAAAACCCAAGTAATTTTGCCAACCTTCCCGGAGTCACTCATAGAAAAGAGGTCACGTTTTAGTCAAGTTTGGAAAAACATTGTAAGAATTAAATTATTGGGAGATCTGAGCTTCAACTATTAAACTGTTAAAAGTAACATTTTTGCTATTTTTTGCTATTTTTTTTTCTATTTTTGCTATTTTTTGCCACAACAACCTGGTGCTGAATGCCCAGAAGACAGTGGAGATTATTGTGGACTTCAGGAAGCACACAGCTCCACTCCACTCCACTATAAAGCAATAAGCAACTGTTGCAGTGACAATGATACAAAGTTTCCATCCATTATAAAGAAATAACACTCACATCCTAAAGTACAACATGTTAAAATCAGTGTTGCTGGTTATAAATAGTTGACATAGCTCAATATACTATACACACAGCACAGTCACGCCCATGGAGGGCTGCACCCAGAACAGGAGGAATAACAAATGTGTGTTTGTCTGTGTGAAAGATGAAAATGTGTGATGCAGCAACTGAGTCACATGTCACTCTGTTTGTGTGTGTGTGTGTGTGTGTGTGTGTGTGTGTGTGTGTGTGTGTGTGTGTGTGTGAATGAAAATATGACGCAGCAGCAGTCAGCTGTTAACTGTATAGTGTGTGCGCCATGCATACTACCACAGCCATTGATCATCTTCACCTTTTTTACACCACACATCTGGAGCAGGAGGCAGAGGTTGATGAGAGCAGCTAGTGCCCCATCAGGCTGTGGTGCAGTGATTTTCCTTCTGAGAGAAAGTAGGAGAAAGAAAAAGGGAGGTGTGAGAGGAGAGAGAGGGAAAGAGAGTGAGAGAGGATGTCGCTGCAGCAAAAAGCCAGCTGCAGAGAAATGACAAGGACTGAGAGAAAGAGAGATGAAAGAATACAGATATGGAGAAAGATGGGGCTTAATAAGCAGAGAGAAAAGTGAAGGAGGAGTGGAGACGAATAGATGAAGAAAAGGTTGAGGTCGAAGAGACTGGAAACTGAGAGCAATAACAGAAAAAGAGGGTGATACTGAAAGAAAACAGAAAACAAGGGCGGCGAGGAGTTCCTTCTCTTGTTTCGCACCTATTTGTGTTTTTTCATGTTTACTGTGGCAGTTGAAAGCGGTGTCACATCGGTGGGATTTGCTCTCTGTAAAAACGTCACATGAGAACGCACTAATAATCGAGAGTTTTTATGAGAGAGAGAGAGAGAAAGGAGGAGAAGGGAGGGTGTGTGGGCCGAGCGAGTGAGGGAGAGGAAGAGCGAGTGTCGTAAATCTCAGCACATCACCAGGCGGACGAGAGGGAAAGTTGTGATAAGGATCGCTCTCATTTCCTCCTCTTTAAGCGGTTCTCGTGCAAGCCTCTGGCAACGCTTTTCCATCAGAAAGCATTAAGGTCCGGCGTGTCTCTGAGACGCTTGTGAGGATGGAATGGAATGAGGTAGATTTGGTGCAGGAATTTACTGTTGAAGGACAATGCAGCAAAATTAAAGTCCGCTCCTGCAGGATCACATGGGACAGCCTGCAGGTAAATACAGCACAGTGGGATGCTGGTAGGAACTGCATGTTAACGTCAGCGGGGGGCTCGCAGCAACACAGTCTGCAGGATGTGTTAGAGTGTCTTAACAGCATGAGCGGCATGACACTGTGGCTAAGTGTCAGGTGAATTTTTAACTTTCCTGTAGCTGGAGTGCATGTTCCCATTTGAATCAGTGGAAAGCTAGAAGCTGAAGCATTTAGAGGACTTCAGTGGCAGGAAATCCCAGGAAAACTGTCTCACACACTGCTTTGACTGACAAGCGATCCTCAGCCTCAGTCCTGCAGACGGAGGTTTTTAAACTGAGGAAGTCAGCAAAACTGCTCAGGGTGTTTACAGAGCAATACGTATCATGTTTGCTTTTCTGAAACCAGCTGCAGTCGAATCTTCAGAGCTTTTTCTAGATGCTTCTAAAATGTATTTGCGATGGCTCCAAAATGTGAAAAGTGCTGATGCATTGCAGGGTTCTAGTTTAGTACATTTTCAAATAACACACACGTGTACTCCTGTGCAAACACTCGTGATACAAAAGCAATAGAAAGAAAACAATTACTTTTCTTGCTTAAAGGTAAAATAGGAGCAGGCTCGGCTGTGATGGAGAGCAGAGGCAGAAAAAAGATGACAATATAATTTAATGAATAACGTGAAAAATGGAACAAAAATCATACACGGCAGGAAAAATTTTACTAAAACATATTCAAATGAACAGCTCTAAAAGGTCCTCAGTGCTGGCAGTAGTAGGATTGTTATGCATGTAGCATGAGAAAGAATGCTGGCAACTCATCCAGGTGACTGTACGGGCATTAAGCTGCAACTGGAAACGAGTCCATCATCATGCATGACTTTGAAACTGACTGCTGGTCACTAGTGGGCATTTTAGGCTCTGGTTGCCTTGTTAAGCCACTAATGTATTTACCATGAGGTCATATGTCAATCAGTGGCATCCTGCACTCTGTGGAAGTTGAGAGAATTTATCTCAGGTCCTGCCACATTATGTCACTAGGTGCCTGAAATCTATATATGGTCTCTGGACGGCTTTATATCAGAGTAAAAATGAAGTGTATACTCACTTTAGGTGATCAGAGCTGTGCCTGAGCATGTTTGACCCCCAAAGTCAGACCATCCATCCGTTCTGCCCTGTCTGACTTTAACAGGTGGGTCCGAGAGGACATGTTGTGCATGTTGTAACTATGTAGAACTTCAACATTTTGGCACCAACAACAGCATTTCTGAAGTTTAACTGAAAATCGCCATGTTAACAAATTCATAAATCAATAAGGCAACGAGAAAGGCCGATGTGAAATGACACCAATTAAAGCATAAATACATAAACTCATGAACCTCACGATGCTCTGCAAAAGCACTTTTCTTCATGATAAAAACGCAGAGCGTGCACTAAAAGAACGAGGAACTCAGACGAGAGAGAGAAAGGAGCAGTGGTTTCAGCAGTGGACAGAAAAGACTGAAGCATGCTGTTGCACAGTTTTAGTTTAGTCTGTGTGGAGGGGAGGCTATCAGGCTCAGGCATGGCACAAGACAAGTGTGCCTAGTCTGACTGCATCCTTCATCAACCACGTATGGTTACTGCATGTAAGCATAAAAACTGCTTTTTGCTGCTTGTCTGAAGCCCCACCCTGTAGTTCCATCTATGCATTATATACATTTTAAAGGGATATCAGACTGAAAGGGCTTAAAAAATATAAAAAATCTTAAAGTGTCTTATGCTGATTGGCTCTGAAATTACTCTTGAGATATGAGAAAACAATGCAATTATTGTTGCACATCAAAGTGAGGAACCACAGGATCCCAAAAGTCAGCAATTAGCTAATGATATGTGGCGACACTGCCTGGAAAACCTTGTGTATTGTGCATAATGTCACTGTCTAAAACATGATGTATTGCAGTGGAATACACTATGTGTGCATTATGTTTTATGTAGATTTACATAACTCGGTCCACGGTCTATAGCACAGTGTGGCTGTCAGGGCTATTAATCACCAATACTGATATTTAGCATAGCACTAGTGCTGCCAGAGTTAGAGCTTCCAGTAGTTAAATTGATGATGATTTTAATTTGTTTCACTGATTTCATAACTTGTGTCATAACCCAAGGGCGCTGTTCTGGGTAATGGAGTTATTCATCAGCGCCTCCCTTACTCATGGCACATCTAAGTCTCCACTTAGACATCAATATTTTTTCACACATTTAACAAAATTTGCAGTGGCCTCCGTCCTCTTCGACCCTAATTTAACGTTTGGAAACTATTTCTGTCTTATCACTGGGAAAAAAAATCATTTTTACTTGAACTACTCAACCCTTACTCCAAGTCCCATTAAATGCCAGTAACAACAGACTCTTCTGTCTCCAGTTTCTGTGTCCGATAATCGGAGCAGTCCCCAAATTCAGGCCACTGAAGTACTGCCAATAATCATTTCAAGTCAAACAGACACCAATGTAGCTCTCACAGAGAAGACTGTAGATTATTTAGATAAAAAGACTGATTTGGGATTTTTTTTCCTTGAGCGCCATCAAAAAAAAAAAAAAAACGTCCATGGTTTCAAGCAGACATCTGGCAAAAACCTGCAATGATCAGAACTCAGAACTCACATAAGTAAAAATGTTTTTAGTGCACTGAACATAGATGAACTGACCCTTTAAAACTGTGTATCCAAAGACTGAGTATAAAGAAGGAAGTAGCCACTGTAATGTCAGCCAATAACATTGTAATCGCTGGTTTCTGAAGCATTTTGGCCATTACCATTTCAGCTTTTTGAAACCAGATGACACAAGTGAAAACACATGACAAAGAAACCGAAGGACATTGCATACTCAAGGTCTCAGGGTCACTAATAAGGACCATAATTTATAAAATGAACATCATGTTTTATTACATTGGACTTGAAACTAGTGATTGAGCCCATAAACTCAAGAGAAAAGGGTTTACTAAAGTAATCACGAGTCAGTTGCCAAGAATTTTATCCAATCTGTCTTGTTCTTGAGCAACCGCCCCCTGCTGGCCTTTACAAGCGATTCCCATTTAAGGCCCATCTGCACTGGTTTTACTGTTTAGACCTCTGTTACTGATACTCTGATACTCCCTGTTTGTGAGTATATCATTTATACTAATAACCATCTTAGATTTTGCCATACTCGTTTATATTACTTATAATGTTGTCCCACCACAATCTGTTAACTCTGGTATTCCTCAGGGTTTCATCTCAGGTCCCGACTGATTCCTTTTAGATGATCAAACTGCCCTAATAGATATCTGTGCCGTATAAGTAATCTACTATACTAATCATATAGTGTTTCCAAGGCTGACCAAGGAAATAAATACTTCTTGGTGATGTAATGCAATAAACTAAGCATAACTGAAAAGTTCGCAGTTTTTTAAAAAATATTCACAACTCACATTCTCGCCCGGTGATGTGGGCAGATGGCTCATATGTTAGGGGTTCAAAATTGGAAACAACAGTCACACGACGAGTCTTAAAAATGGAAGATGTTGATGGGAGCAAATTTCAATAGATATCAGTGTACAGAGTCTTGATCTTTAATGCTCATGCATTCATTTGCCCATAAGACAGTTTCTGTTTTTGTAGAACATCATCTGAGTCATTTTGACATTTGGAAAAGCTTCAGATTTGAGATTAACTTTGCACAAGAATACAGTTGCAGCACAATAGGCGGAGTTTGTTCAGCCCAAATGGGAGTGATGGATGATATTCATACGTCAATGTTACTCTGGATGGGGGGTTAAACTAAATGAAGCTGTAAGCCTGTCTGAGGTTTAATAGTATGATCGCATTTTTAATCCCAGGTTGAAACTCCATTTTCTCTGTCCTAGGATGGCTTAAGTTGATGTAGTGTATTATGTCATAATCAGTCATTCACATGCTGATAGTAAAATATCTCCAGAGGCCAGACCTTTCTGGTGTTGTAGGAGTCAAACTGTCAAACAATAATTATTAAATATTATAATACTGTACCGCAGTCTGTTGAAAAGTATTGTAATCGTGGAGCCGTGTTCTGATAACCTGGCTATTAAAGGACAGATGTAGTCATATCCAGCTTGTCTGACTTCACTGTGAACTGGAAATGAATATAACACCCCAGGTGCAGTGTGTGTCTGTGTGTGTTCATAAGTAAATGTGCACAATAGTAGGATGTAGCTGGGTTGAAACCTTCCGTTGTTGTCTGCTAAAGGCATTCCTCCCCGTTTCCCACCCTCACACGTACACGCAAACACACATCAGTCTCTAGAAAGATATTCCTGAACAAAGCACTCTCCCAGAGATGTATCTGTAAGGAAATGCTGTGAGGGAAAGGGGATGATTCTGGCGATTTTTTTTTTTCTTAGCCCTAAACTATAATTCTGTCGCTCTTCCAGAGCCACCAGCTGCCTGCCTAATAACATTCAGTGAAGCTGCTCAGTGACCTAAAATGTGAGGTGATATATGTGTGCAGCTGTGCTTTATCTCCTGTCACAGTTTGGGTTTTCATCTCGACAGCAACAGTGAGACGTGTAATGGATGGAAACTGTGGGAAAACACTGTCTGTCTCTATGTACATAATGTATTAATGTATAACCCCTGTGTGCCGGTGTAGGTTCCCCGTGTGGAGCTGACCCTCTCTGAGCTCCAAGAAATGGCCACAAGACAACAACAACAAATAGAGGCTCAGCAACAGATGTTGCTCGCCAAGGTAAAACACTCACTCATACTGTACACGCACACAGAGCTGCTGGATGGATTGCCTGTCAGTTAATGTAAGGTTAGCTACATTAGAGTCTGTCTGAAAAGATCGGCTTTGAGGCCCCTGGAGCCTCAGATGAATGTGTGTGCGCATCACATCACATGCATCTTTTTTTGTGTGTGTGTGTGATTGAGTTCAGGGTTTGAGGAACGACGTGAAAGATTGGCTCTGGAGGAGAGATGTCGTTTTCAGACGTAGGCTGGGGAGAATTGAGTTAAGACTTTTTCCGAGGCTGCAGTTTCTTACATGCACCACACAGGAGATAGTCTGGTTTAGAAATACTCAGTGAGGTTTACCTGAGGGAGCTGCCTGGGTGGAGCGTGCAGGAGGAAGCGCACATGACAGCTGCTCTCCAGACTATTACCAGCGCTCTTCTCACATCAGCACAAATCGATGAAAACTCGCACAGTTGAA
The DNA here is from genome assembly GCF_057381845.1 of Rhamphochromis longiceps. NCBI lineage: Eukaryota > Metazoa > Chordata > Actinopteri > Cichliformes > Cichlidae > Rhamphochromis > Rhamphochromis longiceps. Next base: position 14,393,544 of record NC_140575.1, read on the forward strand.
GGTCACAGTAAGTTTGTGCTGGGGAGTTTGCACGTTAACCCCTTAAGCCCAAGGTGACATGGGTCAAAATATTGCTACGCCCAGATTAAGTTTTTTTTGTCGTTGTTTTTTTCAAGTACATATATACCCCGTCAGTTGTAGATGTGCACACGTTGTTGATGTTGAAGGGAGACAGTTTGAGCAGATCTGAGAGACTGGACAGTGTGGGTCTTTACATAGTGCGTCTGTTTTGTCATGAAAGAGTTTCTGTTTTAGAACAACATAATTTGGGTCGTTTGAACATTTGGAAAGCCTTCACATAGGAGCTGAACTTAAAAATAGGAACGCAACTACAGCACCACAGGCTCAGTTTGTTCTAGCCCATTTCAGAGTGTTGGAACTGTAAACGCAAGTTTTGTTTTTCCTTGCAGCCGGCTTTGTTGCAGAAGACTGAGCTATGGATTTTTAGCTAGGCTGACCATAAAAAAGAAGTTAGACTTGTAGAAATGTTGTTTGGTGGACCTTGCTAGTGCTGAGATTTTGGTCCATATTGATGTGATAGCCTCACACAGTCGCTGCAGATTTATCGGCTGAACAACCATGATGCAAATCCCCATTCCACTACATCCCAAGCATGCTGTAGTGGACTAAAAGTGAACTCATTGTCATGTAAAAGAAACTAATATGAGATTAATTAGAGTTTGAGATAAGTACACTGTGGTCATAGAGGCATGGACATGGTCAGCAACAACGTTCAAGTAGGCTGTGGTATTTAAACAATACTCGGTTGGTGCTACCGGGCCAAATGTGTGCCAGGAAAATATCTCCTGCACCATTAAACCACCACAAGCATGAAGCATTGATACAAGGCAGCATAGACCCATGCTTTCATGTTATTCTCTCCCCCCTCTTTCAGTCACTTTAATTTAAAAACTGTGTAATTTTAAAACTGTATATTCTGTGTATTTATTGTCTCACTCTTATTGCTTGTTCTTATTGTCCTTCTCGTCAACGTTATGCTGCTCTGTTGTATGTTAATTGCCCCTTGGGGATAAACAAATACTGCCTGGATTCAGAACAGAGGTCTTTATCAAAGAAAGGGGTAAAGATGTTTCTTTTTTGATGTGGTGTGAACTCGACTTTTTCTCACTTTTGACTCTTTTGGCTGATGTTTAGAAAGCTTCAGGGCTGCAGCACATGTGAGAAAATATCTGGAGACACAGATCATGGTCATTCGGCCCCATCCCCAGATTCAGGAAGTGGCCTTCTGAGTTAGCAGGAAATGAGTTCAGCAGGGATCTACAGCTGCTGGGAAGTTTACCCAGTATTGTACTCCAGGAAGGAGTCAGGAAAGTGAGCCAAACGGCATTCATTTGGTAAAGTTTTCGATAAAATGCATCAACCACAAACTTTTATTTGGCCATTTTGAGTTTTTCAAGACTGCTGTGGAAGTGATTTCTTTTGCCTGTCAGTTTAATGCTGATATCCAGCTTTTTTTTTTTTTTGTAAAGCAGCAGTTTAACTGCTTCTGTAATTTGACAGCTATTAAGTGTTTCCTTCCAGCTTGCTCAAGCATTTCCTTGCTGGATGAAAAAAATCCCAGGCGCTGATGTAGAAACATTTTCTGTCTTCTCAACATTAATATAACGAAACGTAGATTGATGACTTCCTGGAAAATAAAAAGTCGAAAACATAAAAACTTTTATTCCTGCACTACGTCTGTAATTAAACACCCTTCTCTTATGTAATGTGTTAGCAGGGCAGCTTCCTGCCAACATGCCCTTTTCTCCTCCTCTTTGTGTGTTTATGTGAAAGAGAGAGACACACAAACGCATGCACACACACACACACGCACACGCACACAGGTCAGCCGTACTATGTACCTGCAAAATACAGAGTGAGTGGTGTAAACTGCTTCAGTCAGCATTACACATCACAGCCTTTCTCTGTCTCCTCACTGTAGTTTATTGTGTGTGTCAGATACATAGATACACACAAGCTTAAATGAAAATCAATAGCAGCTGATGGTCTTCGGAGTTGGATGTGATGATCGGGTGAAAATAAACTGCATGCATGGCAGTTATTATAGTATTATGCTGTTGACTAAGGATGTGCACGGCCAGATGATTAAGTGTTCCTGCCCTCACTATTCAGCACTGAAAACACTTCTCGTTTAAATGAATAATTCATATTTTATGAATGCAGAAGACCAGCTGACTGTTAGGTCTAACACATGGGCATCCAACATGTGGACCACGGACCAGTACTTGCACACCAAAGGGCCCAGTTTATCCCACTAGATTTCTTTGCAGTTTGTGGAAACTGTACTTAAGTCATTAAGTACTCCAATTCACTGTTGCTCCTGGTAAAGTGATGCCAGCCTTTAATTAATTCCTCATTAATGAGGAATCTGACATTCTGTTCTTTGGTAAAATATTAGACGAGTGGGGTAACTGGTGTCTCCAAGTTTGACTTACAGTTTCAGCTTTATTAAGATCTTAAGGCTCAAGTAAAGGTTGAGGTTGAGATAGATGACGGCTGTGTGTAGCTGCAGATGTGATGGTCCAGAAAATGCATGTTTTATGTAGAGTAAAGATAAACACTTAAACACGGCAATAAGCTGCTGGTGCTAGTGCTGCTGATATATATATAATCTGGTATTATGTGTGTACAACAGGATGCATGGTATGAAGCGGCACACTAATCTATTTCACCAACATTTGAAATAAGATTTTATTTATGAAAAATAAGATTAACATGCAGGTGTGCAAAATGAGAGGGAACAATGTGAAAACACATGCATGTGTTCTCAAAGCACCAAAAACCAGGAAATATTATCCATCTTTCCATTAATCTTCTTAACCACTCAACCAATTCAGGGTTGCAGTGGGGGTCTGGGGCCTATTTCATCTGTCACAGGGCGAAACGTTGGGCACTCCCTGGAAAGGTCACAGAGGAAATCAAATTCATGAGCACCGTGAAATAATTCTATCATCAGTGCATAAACTGAATGTGATTTGTTTTTCACTGAGAACTCATGAAATTTTTGAATGACAGCTTGACAAATAATGAGGCAGACAGCAAACTGGCCAATCAGTCGACAGCACCGGCCTGAATTCATTAAAGACCCAAAATATTTGTGTCAGAGGCTCTTTTAAAACCACTTGAAACGTAGTTTTCATTTCTATAGTCATTTAGTTGGATTTAACAGCCAGTGCTGAAAACGTAACCGAATAACACCAACACGTTTATCAAATTTGAATTCTGCTGATTGAAGTGCTGGAACAAATGCCACTGTTGCTCCTCTGTTTGTGTAGGATCCTCCTCAGTCAGTGAGCTGATTCAGAAAACAGGCTTTCAGGTTCTCCAAGTGAAAACGGGCTCAACCTCGCTAAGTTTAGTTGGTATACCAGATAATCTTATTTTTATAATATAAAAATAGTATTTTTTAGGTTTTTTCTGGCTGGGTTTGCAAAACATGATTTAGTTTCTTTAAAACTGAAAATGCCATGCCACTTTTCAAATGAAATAAATGAAAGTCTGGAAATGACTCTACTTTCACTGTACTTTTGTTTCCTGCAGGAACAGAGACTGAGGTATCTTCAGCAAGGAGGCAGATCCAACCAGGGACAGTCACAGGTGCGATCCACACCTCTGTTAGTCTCCTTTGAGTCTATACAGCACAAGGACACCCTATTTAAAGTTTGCTTTGTTGCTTTACTCACAATTGTGTGAGCAATATATTCATCAAACTAATACAGTTTAAAATACAATAATCTGCATACTGCTTCCTTTATGTGGTTTATATCTAATAATGTGACTGCAGTCTAACCTAGAGGCCAGTTCGCTGAAGGTTAAGTTTCCTGTTTGTCTGTCAGAGGGCTAAATGTTAACAGGTGCTGAAGCTCTGTCTGTTGATTACTGCTGTCTGCAAGTATTTTCCAAGTAAAGCAAATACCTGCGCTTTCATTGGATAACCTTCAGAATTCATTTGAGCATCTTCAAATTAAACACATTGTAGGCATTTATTCCTGAAACAGTAAATAATCAACTAAAACATGTATTTTTCTGCATCTTGGGTCACATTTTAGTTAAATTACAGAGCAGGTATCCTTTCAGTATACCTAAATGACTGGAACTGCCACCACTTGAGTGTATGGGGAGTTTTTAACCACTTTAAACACTGACTTCTCTTTTTCAGTCTGAAGCTGAGAAGCTGCAGCGGCTCAAAGAGCGAGTGGAGACGCAGGAAGCGAAGCTGAAGAAGATCCGAGCCATGAGAGGCCAAGTCGACTACAGCAAACTGATCAACGGAAACCTCTGTAAGCCTAAACACTCTGTAACACTGTAGAGTTGGTGACTGTGGATTACAGGCCCTGAAGTAAACGACTGCATATTAAAAGACCATGAATTTAACCTCATAAAGCCTTGATGCTGCAGCATGAGGGATTTTTTTTGACCATTTACTCAGTCCCTTACAGCGTGCTCTGTGTTTATATGTATTTCTGTAGAATCTGAGCACTAAAATCTTAATAACTACAGCGATGTAATTTCAATCTGACGTCCTGCTCTCTGTGTGTAGCTGCAGAGATTGACCATGTGAGCAGCCTGTTTCAGGAGAAGCAGGCGGAGCTGCAGACTGCGGTGATCAGAGTCGACCAGGTATGAAAATTTATTTGGTTTCTATAAACTTTGAAGCAGATTTGATTTGATAAGATATATGTGCACATATATGTATTTAATTTTGGTCTAACAGTTGACTCAGCAGCTGGAGGATTTGAGGAGAGGACGCCTGCAGCTACACTCTGGTGCACCAGGTCAGGGGGCACCCACGGGACCCCAGGGTGCAGGCACTGGTCATAAGGGATCGCCTCTTTCAGGCCCTGCAGCTCTGGAGCTGAGGAAACTTTACCAGGAGCTGCAGGTAAACTATACCCTGAGCAAACACTTGGCCTTTGCCAAGCAATCTTTACGGCTAATTGAAAAGATGTGTAGTAAATGTTTATGTCTCAATCTGGTTGGAAAAACAAAGGACACCTGTTCTACCAACACCTCCGCTGCACCACCAAACCATCTAAGCATGTGGGAACAATATGTTTTAGAAGCTCATGCAAATAAGCAATGCAATAAACACTGTGAATGCCATGAGGTTATACTAGTTTGGTACCTACAGTGGATATAATGTGGCTGTCTGATCACAGCTATTTTAAAACCAATCAAAAACATAATAAAAATATTGCAGAAAAAAAGATGTTTAGTGCGACCTTCTCCTGCCTGCTTTGGGTGTCAGAAATCATAAATGTGAGTAAAACGTTTTGGGGGTTTTTAAGGCTCGTAACCGGCACAATCTGGAGCAGAGCAGCAAGTTGGCCCAGAATAAGGAGCTGCTGAACAAGAGGAACGCCCAGGTGACCGTGATGGATCAACGCATCGGTGACCTGAGAGAACGCCTGCATAAGAAGAGAGCAGAGGTGCAGTCTGCAAAGAAGTCTGGTCTTTCTTTATCATGTTATATGAGTCTCATTCTGGGTGTCTGTGTGTGTCCACTTCAGTTAAGTCGTATGAATGGAGGCACTCTGTCCTCCCCTCAAAGCTCTTCCCACCCCGGTGCTGGAGTTTCGGGTCGAGTGGCAGCTGTCTGCCCCTACATCCAGGTTCCATCTGAGGGGAGACAAGAGCCAGGGTACCCGCTCCCAGCTGACCCACCGCCCAAACCCACCCCTCTCAGCCACATTCGCTCCCTCTCAGGTTGGTGGATGTTTATTTTGTTTTGTTTTTTTCCCCCATTTTAAGTCTCTGTGCTTTACCAGACTTGGTTTGTCTTTATCACTGTCTGACCTCTAACTTGCTCTTCTTCCATTTCTTTCTCCTGTCGTGTTTTTTCCCTCTTCCCCTTCTCTGTCGGTGTTCTCTCCAATGTTCAATGATTTAATGTGGTGGTTCTGTGATTGCTGTTTTGTAATGTGTTGTGGTGCTGGTGTGGGTCTCGCTGTTGTTTTCGTCATTCCGATGTCATGGTGGTGATGTTTACGTCTGTGCTGTTGTTTGGTGGGTGTTACTGTCTCGTGGTTGGTGTTGTCTGTGGTGGTGGGTGTGGCCTTACAGAGGAAGAGAGGAGTGCCATCAGGAAGCCTCCCAGCCAATGGAAAGAGTCAGATTTAGACATCGTCCTGTCAGAGCCCACTGAGCGGTGGGAGGGGCCTCTGTCCCCTCAGGGGGGCGACAGTAACAGTGAGTCCAGGAGAAACCACTAAACACACTTACTCACCGCTGGGTTTATTGGTGATAGCACGATGCTAGCAGCACCTTCAGCCTTAACTCCTCGTTTTTACACAAAAACCAAGTTGCTCAGTTGCCAAAAGTCACCTTACACAAATCCAAGTGTAAAGTATCAAAACAGTGTATGGGATAGTAGTGAAAATTAGTTTATAGGTTATAATATTATTTCAACATAGCACCACATGTTTATGTGAAAAAGAAGGGGATGACCACTCGAAAGATTCACTTAATAGATTTTTTGAGCAGACGTTTAAACATTCTGTTATCTAGAAACTGCTTGTGTGAGTTTTTTAGGGTGAATATTTGGTGGTATGGCTCTGTAAATATGGCCTCTAAGGAGGTCAGGGTGCTGCTCTTGAGAGTAACTGGAGACATGCAGCTTGAGTTAACATAGAAAGTTAATGTCAGATGTGTGATCTGAGACAGCAGATTTGGAGCCTTGTAGAAAACACAGTTTTGCAGGTAGGAGACTGAGATTTTGTGTACAGCTCCTCATATACAAGGCACATAACATTCGTTAAATCGGTTCAAATCAGGTCAGAGGTTTCAAATCTAGGGCTGACACTATTTTATATATATATATTTTTAGAAAGATCCAGTGATGGTGCTCATTCAGAGCAAGATGTTTTATTCGATTTATAAACCATCCCAGTCCAGCAAGAAGTTATTTTTCTGTCCAGGAATAAGTGTGTGTGTGTGTGTGTGTGTCTCTGTGTGTGTGTCAGAAAAACATGTTCATGAGCAGTTATCATAGACTGTATTCCTGCTAATTAGTGCAAGTTAATTAGGAGGTTAGTCCAGCAGTCTACATAGCGATCACTGTCATTTTCAGATAATGGATTTTAAAAAGATTCCAGTATGTTCCAAAATGCCACAGATGTAGTTGAGCGGTTCAGTTTAAGGAACTGAGTTTACTAAAAGTTGACCTCCGTTATTGTCATGAAGGGGAAATTTAATACAGAGAGCTTAAAATTTCTGTGTATGTGGTTCTAAATGTGTTCATATCTGCTGTAAACTTGAACATTTTAACACGGGAGTTTATAGGGACTGACTCACTTTTGGAGCCAGCTGCAAAGACCCAAAATAGAAAAGGGCATTCACAGCACACATTTTCTTAATCTGACTCCCAGAGTGGATGCATTCAAACCGAGCACGCTCGTGTTTAAACCGCTATGCAGACCAGATGGTAAAGAGACAAAACATAATTGAATCAGCTGCTCAAAGGACCCTAAATTGTAAAGGTCGAGTGTACAAGGGTGCAGACATGCCATCTGATAGCCAACAGCTGCTCAGGGTTAAGAAGCACAGCTTCAGAAAATAAACCAAAGTCTGGCTTTAGACTCGAGTTTATTTATTCCGACATCTCTTCCTACACAGTGTGGAAAAATACAATTTAAACTGCCGATATCTATTTTTTTCACCTACACTGAAGTAAAATAAAGAGTCTTCAACCAGCTTTGTTTTAACACCCATTGTGTTCTTGAATCCCAAAGCAAATGCCACAGTTCTATTAATGTCGCTGCTTATGTAATGCGGAAAATTCGTAGTTGTAAATCAAATCAACAGTCTACTGGGCAGGGGGCCATTGCACATGAATGAGAGAAAGCCTGAATTGTAGCTATCTTTAGTACGTGTGATGAGTGTGTGAGGGAGTCGGATAACAAGAGGTTTTAGGTGAGAGGGTGATGTCATCGGGGAGATTAAGCCCAGAAAAAAAGCGAAGCAAGAAATCATTTATTTGTTTAAAATATGTTTAACAAAACTGGCTCATATTTGCTAGAAAGTGCTGAAACGATGGATATTTATTATACTACTTTTTATAATAATTTTATATTTGGATCTAAAGCTTTCTGTTGTGCATCCTGATGGTTGGGTGAAAGATGTCGGATCTGTTTCTGGTGAACTCCTTCAGTTCCTTCTCATTACGTGAGGCCATTTGTAAGCAGTTTTTGTAGTGTGACTGTATATGAAAGGTGGCTGTTGAGTCTGGCTCTGAAAAGCTGCATTTTTATTCATGGCCATCAGGGTGCGACTTCTCCAGCTGTAAATAGAAGTCAGATTATATAAAAGTCTGTGAGAAAATGATCGTGATCCTCTCTTATATATGACCTCAATAATTGTGATGTGTTTAAAAAAATCGTTTTTCTCCGATTCAAATCGATTTTAGTTTGGAAAAATACAATATCGATTCATTAAATCCTGAATTGATTTTTGAATATAAATGTATTTTGCAAGAAATGCCAGCATCTCATGTTAAAGCTCACAAAACTATTTCAACAACCAGCAGAACTATTAAAGAGCAGGTAAACGGATTCCGCAAAAAGATGTAAACACAAAGTGTGGACCGTTCACCTGACGGCACGTCCACGGACACGCTGTCGGGGCTGAAAGCTGACATCTCACAGATTCCGAAACTGCAGCTTTGGTCTCTCTCCGACCAAAATTCACTGAACCAGCAGCAAAAGAAGATCAAAATTACGCTTCACGTTTCAAAAACATTGTCGTGAATTCGCTCTGTTTTTAATACGAAATGATTTTATCTTGTAAAACATGTTCGCATTTAAAGAAAAATAGACTATAAATCAGGTTATGCTTTAGCATGTGTGCCTGTTGATTTCATTACTGTATGAGCGTGCAGTTTTTCAGCCAAACCTTTATTTAAACAGGAAGTGAAATCTCTCTTGTGAAAGCGTCCTCACAGCATCAAATTAGATGTTTTTAAATGGAGAGAGAAACTGGAGCTCAGAGGGGAGAACTCAGAAACAGAATGGTCTGCCTGGAACCACAGAGCCACCATGATGCTGTTCAGATACAGAGCTGGGCTGTTATCTACGTCAAAGGCAGGAGGAGAGATTTCTCAGCAGAGCATTGCATTTAATCATTTGTTTGCATTAAATGCTGTGGCTGCTGATTATGGCAACATCATATTTTACAGACAGAATATCAAACTCAAACGCTTAAAAATGGTGAACTAAAGAGACTTGAGTGGTGAGGCTGAAACGCTTTACTGCATGACCCGTTTGTCGTTTGCACCAGGACGTACCGTGACTGTGCTGTAAACTGTCTTTCCTCTATAACACTGAGTGACTGCTTCTAATCTGGGCTCTCAGGGGCAGGCGGCCAAGTTTCCACCTCTCACAGAACTGACTGCTTGTTTCCTGTCGTGACTGTTTTCTTCCTGAGGTCAGCGGGTTAAAGCAGCCAACAGGTTTCGCAGCACAACTTACTGTACAGACTGCGTGGCTCCTGGGTTGAAGAGTTAATCAGTATTAGTCTGGTATGAGCCAGGACTGTGACGTGACTGGGCGAAATGGTTAGGTAACAGTTTGTAAATGGCTGCTGGAGTTTAACATTATGTGGAATTTTATTTAGCAGCACTTATTTAGCCATTTTAGCGCCACGGCTTTGATGGTGGATCTCCATCAGTCATTTCTTCTCCACTTCTGCAATACCTTGGAAGATCACCTGACTTCTTCACAAAGCTATTTCCTGTTAAATGTCTTCAAGGGTGTGGCCAAGTTGCCATGAAATTCCAAAGCATTGAGCTAGGCTGTTGACCTTAGCTGTCACAGACAACAGTGGCTGAAGATTTACTACTGTGACTCTGCACTGAACTGAGCCAGTTTATTATGTAACAACACCTCTGCAGAGACAGAGGCTGAGTTAAACTTCACATTGTAGAGTTTTGTTCTGTTTTAAACCCTGATTGTAGCGGCTTCCTGTTTTTTAGAGGTTTTATTCTTCTAGTAAAAATAGTTTAACTGCAGCCACTGTGCATTATTACAACTTAAATTATATTGGCTACAAATTTTAAGTATTGATGAGTTACCTTTACTTAGTATTGTTATTTTAGATGTCCTTTTCAACCATTCATTCTTAATTTTCTCACTTTTTCTTGCTAAGAACCCTTTTTTTTTAAAAATTTAATTGTAACTCTTGAAAAGTGAAAGGTGTAAGCGCCTGGAGTACGCCTGGTTGGGAATCAGTGCATTGTCCGCTTGGATTTATGTTGCCGAGTAAACTACAGACATGCTCTGTGTATGCTATTTTAGCAGCATTAAAATATACATGTATATGCAACAAATACACATTATATACACTCCCTTTAACCGATCATTTTTTTAGTTACTTAACCGTTCATAGTATCTTTTTTCATCTGTCTTTTCCATTTGGATTTATTTGCTTCTTTCTCACTTTAATTTCCTTTCCTGTTTTGATCCCTTCCTCGGCTCCCTGACTCTCTGCCGCTTTCTCCCTTCAGCCAATGAAGCACCGTGGCCCACCATCACTAAGAGCGTAACAGACTGGAGGACCAACAGTCCAGAACAGGTACTGGTGTAATTCTCAGTTATATTAGTTATTCTCATGAATTCTGTGATCATAATAAATAATTTATTGCACTGTAAGCGATGTTATAGAGGTATCAAGGCTCACTTGAGGCTTCTGCTTAGCAGTGAAGTGATGGTGTGAACTTTTCAACTCAAAATGTCTAAGGAGGAAAATCTCCATGGGAAGCAGTCATGAATGTCTTGGTGTAAGAAGAAAAAAAAAATAGGTTATGCAGTTACAGTGGGGCAAAAAAGTATTTAGTCAAATACTCTGTTATTGCCAACAAAGGTTATGTTACAAAGTATTGAGTTGTATTTTTGTTATTGACCAAATACTTATTTTCCACCCTAATTTACGAATAAATTCTTTACAAATCCTACCATGTGGATTCATGGATTTTTTTTTTCACATTCTGTCTCTCACAGTTGAAGTGTACCTCTGGTGCAAATTACTGACCTCTGTCATCATTTTAAGTGGGGGAACTTGCACAATCGGTGGCTGACTAAATACTTTTTTGCCCCACTGTATACTTCATATCTGTGTCTCCCTCCCACCAGCTTCCCTCTGGTTATGGTACGTACCCCAGTGCCACCCACCAGGCAGCTGCACATCACTGCGCCACGAGCTCCCTGCCTCGTTCTGCCCCTGGTACACTGGGTTGGCCTCGATCCGGTGCCGCCTCATCCCCCCATTCATCATCCCCCTCTTCACAGCAAATACAGCACCGTATTTCTGTCCCTCCTAACTCAAGCCAAGGTAATAAATAGTTTTATTTATTAAAATAAAAGCTTATCTTCTTCTTCTTCTTTCAGTCCTGTTGATTGTATAACTTTGTTTTTCTGTTTCTGCACTTAGGTTCTGCCACCACCTCCCAGCCCTCCCCGCTGTCCCCACAAACAGAGCGGACAGATCCCCCTCCGGCGGTGGCCGTACGTCCCTACGTCCCGGACCATCCCTCCAGGCCACAGTCCCCCAGGAAGGGCCCTGCTACTATGAACAGCAGCTCCATCTACAGCATGTACCTACAGCAGCCTCAGGCCAAAAACTACGGATCTCTGAGCAACAGGGCTACTGTCAAAGCAGGTGATTAAACAGCAATTACTTGTTTAGACAGTTTGACAGCTTCTGCAGGTGAAAACAAACCATAACCCATCCTTTTTCCTGTCTCTCCACAGTCTACGGTAAACCCATCCTCCCCTCCTCCTCCACTTCTCCATCCCCTGTCTTTTTCCTCCAGGGGGGAGGAGGAGGAGTAAAAATATCAGGGGAGGAAGCTACAGATAAAGATGGAGGAAAAGGAGAAGGAGGAGAGAGCGGCGAGGGCCAAATTCAACCTCCACCCAGTGTGGACAACATCCCTCGTCCCCTCAGTCCCACTAAGCTCACCCCAGTTGGTAGGTGCAACCAATCACCAATAAATGTTACCTTTCTTTGTTAAAATGTTTCTCCTGTATGTGTTTAATACCAGAAAACACATTTTGTGTTAAAATAAGAAGAGTGATAAAGATGCTGAACGCTGGACCTCGACAGGAGGAAACGAGAAACACCAGAGAAAAGATTCACAGATGTAATGAAAGAGGACATGCAGAGGGTTGGTGTGACAGATGATAGCCAGGGATAGGATGGAGGCAGATGATGGAGCAGCACTTAATGCACTGTCACATTTTAGGCCAAACTTTGTGCTGAAAAAAAAGTATATTTGTCTGCACACTGAAAAAGATGTCACATTATGTTAAATACGACACTAAGGATTGAAAAAGCTCATTTCAAGCAATCTAGATATGCAAAAGATGTATAAATTAATGCTCTTTGAACTATAAAAAATGCATTTGTTTATTTTCTGTTTGGGTGTTAAATGCATGTCTACACACTTTAAAGTTTATTACAGTAACCCAGTCACTTAGTCACACTGGCTGCAGAAATATTACTCGCATAGTTTCATAAATTTCCCGTGTCTTCACTGGTCTCTTTGAGTGATACTCTTCTTATTAGCTTTTTATTCTTACTAAAGCATATTCCAGCCTCCTTCATCATTTAACCACAAATTTTATGTCAGTTGTTCAGTCAAGCATTGATTTCCTGGGAGCAGCCCTAGAATTGAGTCAGAGGACCTTCCTTAGAAAGAGCTAAATCAGCCATTCTCAAACTGCAGCCTGCTTCCAAATCTCCTGAAACACACCCAAACCTTTAATCACGTGAGCCAAATAAAATATATTTAATTCTTTCTTTTTCCAATGATACATTTAGATCTTTTTGTACTTAACTTTTTCCCTTGATAACAAAAATAAGATGCGAGAACATGTTAAAAAAAGACATTTAAAAAATCTATCTCTCTTGGCCCGCTTGAATTGTAGCCCACACCTTGGAAATCATTAAAAGCAGGACCAGATTTTTAAATCCCAGAATATCACATTTATATCTTTTTTATACTGTAAGTCTTAAAGAAAGTTCTCATTAAGTTATGGTAGTGTGCTTATCAGTCACAGATCACGCTATCCTGAAGAGCTTTTGGGAATAATTTCAGCAAAAGAAAAAAGATACAATCTAAGAAACAGGAGCAGAAAAAAATACATTTTGCCAAGAACAAATGACAAAAGAAGAAAGTAGCTTTAAAGCTTTGTCCCCCACAGCCCACTCTCAGCTCCGATACCAGAGCGATGCAGACCTGGAGGTTCTCCGCCGCCGCTTCAGCAACGCGCCGCGGCCCCTCAAGAAACGGAGCTCGATCACTGAACCTGAAGGCCCTCAGGGGCCAAACATCCAAAAACTGCTCTACCAGAGGTTGGTGCTACCACATGTTTAACTGCACCAGGACAAACAAAAAACTTTCAGGAATTTAAGACAGAAACAGAATCAAAATGGAAAAATGTAATTTGTTTTTGCCGTTTTTTTTTGCAGGTTCAACACATTAGCAGGAGGCATGGAGGGAAGCTCAGGTAAGACACCGACATATGATGGTCAGGTGACATCTGTGTGCCTAAATATATATAGATTTAAGTTCCTTCTTTAATTCTAGGCAATACTTTCTACCAACCGGACTGCCTTTTGGGAGACATGGACAACATTCATTCAGCTAATGGAAACGTAGAACGTGGAGATAAACAGGTCGCTGCAGCAGCCGCGGAGAGTGAAGCCCAAAACCTGAATTCGGATTCCCGCCGTTCGTCTCCTCCTGCAGTTACGACAGAATTATCCAAAGAGACAACAGCAGCGGCAGAGACTGGCAACGGCGTCTCACCATCGACCCAATCAAGCCCGATTCCTGTACCTGAGAGACCAGAGGACCAAAATAATAACAACCAGAGAGGCTCTAGTCCTGCTCAAAACTCAGTTGGCCACATCTCTCCTTCACCATCTCCTCCTGCCCCGCCCACTCTGCCTAAGGTATGTATACAACAACACAAAGCATACACATTAAACCTGGGCATCTGTCACACAACAATACACCAGGTTCATTTTCTTTACTGTTTCTCTTATGCTGTTTGCTGCAGGTAAAGCGAACCAACCTGAAGAAGCCGTCATCAGAGCGAACCGGTCACGGCCTGAGAGTCAAGTTTAACCCTCTGGCTCTTCTCCTGGATGCGTCATTGGAGGGAGAGTTTGACCTGGTGCAGAGAATCATATATGAGGTAGATCAGAACATGATGTTGTGCAATTATAGTGCTCTTATAACACAGTCTCACTTTTCATACTTGCAAAGATTACTGTGTTGCTTTGCAAAGGTAAAATTAAGTTGAATATAATTTATTTCTATAACTACATCAGCCATAGTTCCAAATGATTCCTAAACGCAGAAGCTAAAACAAGAAAACTGACTCACAGACATTTGAAAGCACTATTTCAGTTTCATCACTCATCAAAGTGACCTCAGTTTGGCCGTCGGTTTGGATGATGCTCTTACCTGGATGATTGAGCAGGCATCAAGACAGGTCTTTGAGGACATTTTTGATGTGGTCAGTGATTAAAAAGCAGAAGCACACCGACTGTGATCAGGTTGGAGCACTGATGAGACAGGAATGGATCACTATCATTTAGGATTTGGGCCAGAAGCCGATATCCAGCATCCCACTGAGCCCAGAAGAAGAAGAAGAAACTTATTGTAGTGAAGACACTGAAATGTGTCAGAATGAGTGATGAGGCTTGAGATATGCCGTTACAGTAAAGAGACAGTAGGGGTTATCATCAACAGAGATATGATCTGCATTTGGAGAATGACCTAAACCACAGAAATCTTGTGTCATACAACAGTAAACTTAAAAAAAATAACGAGTGCATTTGAACTCAGAAGCTGTCCTGATGATATTTTCTTTAGTCCTGTTGAACAAATAGTCTCTGAAGTGCGAGGTAGCAGCTGGTCAACTATGGAAAGCTGGCCTTCTTAGAAGACAAGGGAAACTTCTGCAGAGCCTTCAGATTTTGAGATAATTTTTAAGCAGAGCTGAAAATCATCACACAATGTGGTTACACTTGTAAAGGTTACTTTTTTGTGTTGCATTAAAAAAAACATTGGGTTATGCAACAGTGTAATATTTTTACATGCCAGTAATTACACCCACATGCAGACTGCCTCAACAAATTTGCCATTTACCAGGCAGTTTTAAAGCATTTTCAGTACCTTCCTGACAATACTTCCCTTTAATCTGTGCCAGTAGAGAGGAGGTCTCAGCAGGGAACTGTACAAGTTATAGTCGGGGATGCACTCTGCAGCAGCAGAGAAAACAGAGCCTCACATCTTTCGATGGAAACCCTGCCATCACTCACGGGAGAAGAGAGTCCTTACTGACTTCTTAGGCTTTAAACTGAAGTTAATGTTCTCAAGGAAACAGTCAGATCCACAAAAAGCTCAGTTTGATATTATTACACTCTGAGGCTGTGAGACTCAATAGTTTTCAACCTGCTCAAAACATGTTGTTTCCTGACTTTTGCACTGAGATCATTCTCAGCTTCTCCAGGCTGATATCACCGTTGTGGAGGTGAGCAGCTAATAACTTATTCCGGCGTTCTCCAAGTCTAATATTTCTTTATACGCATCTCTTTTTATTTCAGGTGGAAAACCCCAGCATGCCCAACGACGAAGGCATAACACCTCTTCATAACGCCGTCTGTGCTGGTCATCACCATATTGTGAAGTTCCTGCTGGACTTTGGAGTTAACGTGAACGCAGCCGACAGTGACGGATGGTCAGTGCCTTCATTCGGTCTGTGCGTCATGCAGTAATACAGAGACCAATAACAGAGCAGCGGCTGCATGAAGGACTTGAGGGAGTTTGAGTAATGAGCACGCTTTGTGGTGGCGGTGCTGGAGCTCGGCTCAGAGGCAGCAGTGACAGAGATAATTGACTCCACTTTCATTTTGGCTCAGCTGCCTTAGCAGTATTGAAGGAGGAGATTACAATATGCAATTAGGGTCTGTATCCACAAGTTGCTTGATTTAATTACTGATGCATTTGATTCTTTCGTGGTTAGTTTAATTTAAACTGTAGTTGTTTTAAAATGCATTACAGGAACATCTTTTCTTTCTTTCTTTGATTGGAAGTGAATGAACTTTGGTAAAAAGAGAAATGTTCATGTTGAAGGAGGACCTAATCCTTTTCTTTATTTCCTCTCACATGGAATGTGCGCAGTGCTGTGAAAAAATCTAGCCCACGATTCAGTAGCTTGCAGAACCACCTTTAGCAGCTAAACTAAGTAACTTGGAGAAATCGTTTTCTGTAGGATTTCATTACTCTCTCACATCAGTGTGGAGGAATTTTGACCCAATCTTTCTTTTGGAGGTCTGGACTTTGAATGGGCCATTGCAGCTGTTGTAGATTTCCTGCTGTGCTTAGGATCATCGTGCTCCTGCATGACCTAGTTTCAGTGACGCTTCAGCTGTCACGTTTGACTCTAGAATACTTTGGTATACAGAGAAGCCCTTGGTAACTCAATCCTACAAGGTGCCCAAATCATCATCCCTCCACCACTGTGCTTGAGAGCTGGTACGAGGAGTTTGTGCTGATATGCTGGTGTCTCGTTCTGTTTTTATAAAGGTGCTAACGCTTACCCTTCTAATTCCTATGGAAACAAACGGTAATGGTGTACTTCATTTTTCATAGGACTGCATATACTGACCGAATTGCGATGCTCATATTAAACATAGACAACGTTTCAGATTTCAGATACTGCTCTAAATGCTTGGTATATGCAGTTTTTTCTACTTTTAGCTCAATATGACATCAAAAAGAGGGGATAGTCCTAATAATAAGGGGAATTCATGAGCCCAATACTGGCTTATAAAGCTGGATCAGACCCACCTATGGGTGAATCTATTTGTGAAGGAAGCTAACAGCAAAGGGACAGCAGTTTGGTAGTTTTGGATATCTGCTATGCTAACAGTTTTTTTTTTTTTTTTTTTTTTGCTGTGAAGTCACAAACTCTGCCAGTCATACAAAATTTGATCAAGCGAGTTAAGGCGACTAAAAGCTCAGCTGACTCTGCTTTAGATCTACAAAAGATCTTTATTGCAATTACAGTAACATAATATATCATCAAATTTCCTTTTTTTCTTCCTTGCAAGGTCCCTTTTAATGTTGTTGTCTTCACAGGACCCCGCTGCACTGTGCAGCTTCATGTAACAGCGTCCACCTCTGCAAGATGTTGGTGGAGTCAGGGGCGGCCATTTTTGCCACAACGATCAGCGACGTGGAAACAGCCGCGGACAAATGTGAAGAAATGGAAGAGGGCTACACCCAGTGTTCCCAGTTCCTTTACGGTAGGAAGATACAAACGCACTCACCTGCGTGTGCAATTACCATAATCGCACAGGTAAACGTCTAAAGTCATCGTTGTGTCTCTCACAGGTGTGCAGGAAAAGTTGGGTGTGATGAACAAAGGTTTAGTCTATGCCCTGTGGGACTACACAGCCCAGCAGTCTGATGAGCTCTCCTTCAGCGAAGGTGATGCTATCACTGTGGTGCGTCGCCATGACGACACTGAGACAGAGTGGTGGTGGGCGCGCCTGAATGACCGCGAGGGATACGTGCCCAGAAATCTGCTGGGGGTGAGAGAACCGAAACCAAAAGAGCGAATCTGGTGAAAATATCACAGTGAGAAAGTTAGACATTAGTATAAGAACAGGTACAACTCAAGGACAAAAAGAGAGAGAAAGACTTCAAAGGAGTCGATGATACTGTGAGTTTTATCTCCTCAGGCAGAGTAGAGTGACCCTGATGATATAAACACGATCACCTTACTTTCACAGTGCCAGGAGGACCCAGCTGAGGATCTAAGCCTGTAAACATATTCATATGGTGCCAACAGTTGTGCCATGTAGCAGCAAATCATAAAATCAACTCTAAGACATACAGAAGGCCAGTGGAGAGAAGCCAGATTAGGGGTTATGTGAAAGTAGGAAGTGGAGATGCTGCTCTGTGGGAGGCAAGAGAGAAACTTTTCATGTGTGTTTGACAAGGATTTTATTTCAAAGAATAGTCCAGTTTTATTCAAAGGTTAGGGCTGACTGAAATTCTGCTCTGAAGTTTCAAGCAGCTGGTTTCATGTTAGCATATAAGACGTCAAGGACACTTAGAAAAGATGAGATTTCTGATTTTGAGCTATTTAACTGCAGAAAAGTTTGCCCCATCCAACTCTTGGCGTCACATAGATGGTGTAAAAGAGCAGCAAGAGTATGTCAAGTACCTGTCTGTCCTATGTTCTGTTCAGTTTATACCACACAGAAAACATGCAAATGCAGGAAGACCTTCTTCCCACACGATGCCCCTCAGTCTGCTGGCCTTCAGATGTTCAGGCACCTTGAGAACATGTTGACATGATGTTGTGACCTCACCTACATCCTCGCTTGCTCTTTCTAGCTCTCTGTGTCTGTCTTGTTTTCTCTGCAGCTGTATCCAAGGATCAAACCCAGACAACGCTCACTGGCATAAAGCCCAGATCAGGAGCCTCATGCTCGAAGAGGGGGCATGCATGCAGGAAAGAAGAAGAAGAAGGAGAAGAAGGAGCAGAATGAGGGGAGGACAAAGATGGAGCCACTTTCTTCTATTTGTGTGGATGCAACAGAGCCAAATCGTGATAGATGCAGTGTGCATTTTCACCAAGATGTTGCAGAGCTGACGTAAATTCATAACTCAAAGTGTTCAGCTGCATGAGAAATGCTGAATGAAAAAAAAAGAGGATTAAAAAAGCAATTAAAGCTTTTTTAAAGCTCCACGCAGCTTAAAATATGAAACAATGAGCTTGGAGTCATAAAGCTCTGTCTGATATTCTCCAAATATTCTTTAAATGTCGCTTTATTTTTGTACTGTGTTAATTTTAAATAATGCCAGCCTCATCAGCGACATAGCAAAGGAATGCGCTCTTTCTCAGCTACAGTGGAAACACCTTCACGCTGCACGGCGTGAAGATTTGTAAATGCAGTAAATTTACAGGCTGAAAGTACGTGTGAGATGTGAAATGTGAAAGTGGAGCCAGAAAGAGGAAAGTGAGGGGAGGGTAAACAACGTTAACGGGAGTCAGGTTTCGGCAGAAAATGAATCAGAGGAAAAGAGTTGGAAGTGCAACCACAAGACTGTGACACGTGGAAGCTGGGATCTGCATCCACCCACGCACGGTGAAGCAAAAAGGTTTGAAGTCAAGTCAGAATAATGGGCTGTTTCTGAGTTCATAATCTGACATTCAAGCATTTGTCAACTATTATGGGATGAATGCACGCTCTCACATGTACATGTGTTCAACTGCCAAAATGGTTGTTGAGGGTAAAGGAGGAGAAAGGGGGAAAAGAGGAAGGAAAACAAGAATGAGGAGAAAAGGGTGTGAAAGTGAAGGATGGGTGATACTTTTATTTAGAGGAGATAAAAAAAAAATGCTGCTAGTTGTTGCATATTTTTCTTCAGACTAAAGATACCGACCCTCATGTAAAAACTGACGATTAACCCATTAATTAAACGCTACTCTGTCAATCTGCTGTTAAATGTGTTAAATTAAAGGTCCTGTGGCTGCTCAGAAAGGTGGCTTCAAGGAAAGCCCAGCCTAATTCTGGCCTGGGAAAGAGAACCTGTGTCAGTGTTGAAATGGGGCTAAATTAGCCGTGAGTGGAGGAAGAACTGCTTCTGCTTCTGGCCCTGATTTATATTGCTTTATTTAAAACAAAACATTGCTTTCTATTATTATTTTTCTCATTACTAGCACACGCTGCTCCTGTTTCTTTTCATGTATCAGTGCTGGTGCTGCTCACTGCTGCCACCTAGTGTACAGGAAAGGTTTGCCACAAAATAAAGCGCCGTTTTCTTCAGCACGAGCTGTGTAAAATATGAAGCAATAAGATGAGTGATGTTTGGTGTGAGAGTGAGATATTGTTCTGAGAAGTGCTTACCATCACTTTGTGTATATGCAAACTGTAACTATACAGCTACTGTACAATATTAATAAAGAAATTATAATCCCTACAGAGAAAAATAACAATGACTCAGCTCGTTTTTTTTTTTTTATTTTGTCAAACAATGCACAGCTGGAACAGTTACAGGCAGACACACGTGAGCTTACATAATTACAAGCCTCAAGTAATAAACCGTGGACTTTAGATGGAAATTAAAGTTCAAAGGTCATTCAGGAGAGCCAGCACCGACAGAAAGCTCTTCAGTCGTAAATTTTTTCCAGATTAAAATCCTAAATTCAATCACTGTGGCGTTTGTTATGTAATTTAACTCTAATGCAGGAACTGAACTACAGAAAACTGTCAGCCTTTTATTTTGTAATTTCAAAATAAAAACACTTGGCAAACCGATCTGTGGGGAAATTTCAAAATCAGTTGAGTTACTTGGGCAGTTTTCCAGTTTAGTTCTTATTGTTAAACTGTTCACTTCAGTTAGTTTTATTAGTTGGAGTTTAGAATGTATTCACTGTGAAATGGATGTTGTTTGATGAGTTCAGAACTGTACAAAATTACAAAACACTACTAACACACATACTCATACTCATGTAAAAACCCAGTTTACATGCCTACCAAAGCTGGCTCAGAGTTGGTGTGCTGACATAGTTGGCGAAACTGACGAATTGTTAAGACACTTTTTAGACAATTATGTTATTTAGTTTTGTTATCTTGTAATTTTATTTGTCTAAAATGCTTTTTTTTTTTTTACACTTAGTTTAAGTTTATTTTAGGCAAACGTAATATAATCTTGTTTCCAGCAGTAAATTCACTTTAAGTTTCTACAGTCATTGGTTTTAATCAAACACTTATTTTGAAGCAGTGACCGGAAGTAGTCTTGTTACTATTGGATGCTTTTCCGGTACAATGTGCTACATTCGTATGTAGCGTAACGTCTGGTGAAACTGTAATACATTTTCCAAAAGAAAACAGTTGATTAATTTTTGTTGCGGGGCTCATTCACGAAGACATTTTAACCGAACGTAAGTCAGAGGTTTATATAATGGTTTGTATTTGATATCCCAAATTACAACGTAGCATTTCGGACGCTTTATGTTAATTATTGCTTTGTTGTGTTAATAAAGTTCCGCTGGCAGACAGGTTTTGCTGCCACAGAGGCGAGAAGATTCGACCCCTAAAGAGAGCTGCTGAAGATTAAAGTGAAGAATATAAATACCTGATTTTCCACTTTGGACAATTTATTTTATTATTGAAAGCAACACTGCCCATGCTTGGTACATAATTCAAACGGTGATAGTAGTTAATATTAAAAACGAACCCATTTACAGTGTATTTACACAGGCAACAGACCGGGCATTCCAAGAGAAATACTAAAGAATTCACACATTGGGGTGTTTTTATGTGCTCTGGCACGTTTGGTATCATTGGAAAATGTGAGATTAGGTTTCGAAGGAAGCCAAGGAAAATAATTTAACACTCGGGTTTATCAGGAAAGAAGCAGAAACTGAAGGTGGCAACAACAATGGAAAGAAGGAAGTGAAGGATGGTGGTTTTACAGATTTCGGTGGAAAGTGGGAGAAATGATTTGTGCAGTAATAAACAGAATAGATGAGATTAGAAAAATCAAAGTTACAATATTCACAGTAGGTGAATACAGTACACAGAGAAGGGGGGGGGGGGTGATATTCTCATGGTTACTAATAAAATATGATGCAGTTGATTTTAAATCAGATCAGAAAGATTAAAGTGAAATTACATGTGAAAGACAGTCTACCAATGAAAAATGACTCAAGAGTTCAGTGCCTTAAATTAACACAAATTGTGCAGAGGCAACTTCTTTGTTTCTTCTCTTTCTTCAGCACTGCAATCTGAGAGCTGGTGATAGTTGTGCTCTGACTACCAATAAACCTAACAGAAGATGAAAATGTGTATAAAAGATGAACAACTTTTCCACTGTACCACCCACTTGCACTCTGTGGAGTTTTTACTGCTTCTCTTTCATTGGCATCTAGGTGCACCATGGCAGAGGTTTTCCACCTGAAGACACCGCTGCTGGAGAGCATCAACATGTCCAAGAGGGTGGGAACCACTGTCTATCTAAAAATGGAGAATGCACAGCCCTCTGGTTCCTTCAAGATCCGTGGCATCGGGCACCTCTGCCAGCAGGTGGGAATCTTTACAGCCCCCCTCACGCGTGCTCCCTTTCTTCAGATCCACATTGTCACACAGTGACTGTTTAATGTGTCGTTGCAGCTTGCCAGACACTCCAAAGGAGTAATCTGCTCTTCAGGTGACTCTGTCCTGTTAAACATCATATTCTCATTACAATGCAGTGTCATTAGTGTGTTTCTTTAGTATTGAAGGTGGTGTTTTTTCAGGTGGTAATGCAGGTATGGCTGCAGCATATGCAGCCCAAAAAATGGGCGTGCCAGCCACCATCATAGTTCCCTCCTCCACTCCTCCATTGGTGGTCCAGAGACTCCATGATCAGGGTGCTACTGTCAGAATTGTAGGCAAGGTGAAGCTCACTGATATGATGGTTTAAAATCCAGAATTTAGATTTTTTTTTTTTTTTTTTAAAGAAGACTAAGACTCTTATCTTTGCAGGTTTGGGATGATGCCAACGCAGAGGCTCTCAAACTGGCAGAAACTGAAGGGTTTACTTATGTTGCTCCATTCGATCACCCCTTGCTATGGTAGAGAACCTCCTCATTAAAGCACAGGGCACTTTAAAAAGACTCACTTTCAAACTGTACCTGTGTCCACGCACTCACCCATACAGGGAAGGCCACGCCAGTATGATTGCAGAGGTCACTGCCTCTCTGGGTCCCAGCGTGAAGCCCGGAGCTGTGGTGGTGTCTGTGGGCGGAGGGGGCCTCCTGTGTGGGGTCATCCAGGGCCTCAAGGATGTGGGCTGGACAGACGTGCCCATCGTCGCGATGGAAACAGTGGGGGCACACTGTTTCAATGCTGCAATTAAAGCGGGGAAGTTGGTCACTTTAGATGACATCACCAGGTTTGACTTTAAAGGAGTTTAAAAGTTTTTTGCAATGAAGTGTTTCGAACGTACCCTCATCCATCAAACCTACTGCCTCTCCACAGCGAGGCTAAATGTCTTGGAGCGAAGACAGCCTGTAAACAAGCCTTCGACTACAGCCAGAGCAGCGAGCTGACAATCATCTCTGAGCTGGTGACCGACCAGCAGGCTCTGCATGCTATCCAAACATTCCTGGGTGAGTGTTTTTACCTCTGAATTTGCCTTTAAGCTTGGTGATGAGTGTCAATTAATGAATCTGTAATAGTTTTTTTTTTTTTTCATATTGCATCACATTTATTCTCACCAAATGCTATTAAGTCAGTGTCCAAATCAGCATGGTAGACTTTTGTTTCTATCCTGTGCATCCTAATACCTCCAGTTTCCACGGTTACTTTGATAATAAGGAGTATAAAGAAGGGTTTTTGCAGAAAATTAGAATGAGGTTTTACTCTGTAAAAGACTTCCTGTACATAAATGCTTTCGTTTGGCTTCCCTGTACAATGTTTTTCTTCACTTCGAGCTGCTGGACAAGCATGTCTTTATGCCCCAGAATGAATGAAATTAACTGCAAACCATACAGGCCTGTGGAAGCCATTTTCTGCCCTCTTGGGGGCAGAGAAAGTCTAATGATTAATGATAGAGCTACAGCCAGGGGAAGGCAATAATTTATTAGCACATTTATTCAAGCACTATACTTGTTGGTACTTATTATTAACTTATACTGAACAACATCAGTTGTAGTTAATTTATCTAATACAACAAAACATATACTAATCTTATATAGCACAACACTTTGTGAAATATTAGACTAGGGCTGCTTTGCACTATAAACTTAAATATGTAACTAAAGAACACAGATCTGTGCAGCAATACTTTAAATTCTTCCCTCTCACATTAATCTTCCCATATTAATCTGGCAACCTCCAGTGCAGCCTGTCCTCTGTGTTTTGCAGTAAAATGCTGCCTAAATTTCCCTCATAAAATGCAGTGTCACAAAAGCCCCTAAACATGCTAATTTATCATTTTATAACAGAACAAACACTTCTCCATTGAGACTTTAGAAACATTTTGCTGTCGGTTTTTTTGAACTTCATATCTGTATGAAGTCAGGAGCCCTACCCAGCCAGCCAGTCAGAGGACAGTTTGGGCTTTAAAGGGTAGCAACACTTTCTGTTCTTCCTGGAGATCCTGAGGTATTCCCAGACCAGATGAGATGTATCGTCTCTCTAGCTGTGTCTGGGTCTACTCCAGGATCTCCTCCCAGTTGGGTGTGATTGGAAACCTGCAAAGAGAGAAACTAGGGAGGCATCCTAACCAGAGGCCGGAGCCACCTTCACTGGCTTCTACAGAGGAAATGTGAATTGTACAAAGCGGGTCCACTTTAAGTTGGTTTTTGGATGATTCACGCATGCAAAGAATTCAGGTGAAGGGTCTGAATACCTCTACCTTCAGTAACTATGGCAACAATGTTCACACCATGACAAAACTTTTTAATCAGTAACTTTTAAGCCTGCTGCTTTGTGGCTTTGCTGAATAGTGGAAAATGTTTGAAAAATTATGCACAACTAAGTGGAAATTGCACCAGAGTTAATGTGATGGCATGCTGGTTGCAGATGAGGAACGCGTGCTGGTGGAGATGGCGTGTGGAGCAGCGCTGGCAGCTGTCTACAGCGGTATCATAGTCAGATTACAAAATGAAGGTAAGTCCTCACCTTCCTTCTGTTTTCTTCATACTGAAGCAGCTGATGAGTACTTCAGTCCATCAGGCTGAGACAGTTGAGACCTTCTCAGTTCAGAGAAATGACTACATCAGTTACTGCTTCTCCTCATTTTAGGTCGTCTGCCAGCTCTCATGGGCCCTCTGCTGATGATTGTGTGCGGTGGCTCCACCATCAACATGGAGCAACTGACCAACCTGAAGCACAAACTGCAGAGTTAAACTTTTGTATGCGTGCAGGTGTGTGTGTGTGTGTGTGGGCAGGGTGTGTATAACGATGAAAAAACTTCAGTGAATGGAAGGAAAAATAAAGAAATGTGCAGTTTTACTGTAAATTTAAAAGCAAAAGTCTCTTTATATAATTTAAAAGAAAGTTTATAATATTTTAGTGTGATTATATGTTAAGTAACTGAGCTAAATCTTTATAAGTTATTAAGTGTTTTAATTTAAATGTCATTTTGAGTAATTATTGCTTAGCATGCAGTTACACAGTTTTGTCACATGGTGGTGTCACAGCTCTCTAATCAAAAGTGCCTCAAAGTTAGAAACACTTCAGACAAGTATTAGCATCTTTTTTTCCATTTTGTTTGTCAGAAAGCCCGCAGTAAGTCTCAGTGAAGTGTGACACTGTGTTTACCCACATGTGTGTTGACAACAAAATGAGTATTGGTTGGTGACTCTCGTAGCAAGAAACGGCACTTGCTCACTGATAGTATCTCTGCTCTGATCCCTGTGGTGTTCGGCATGAAAGGAGAGAGCATCAAATATGGACAGTTTTGACTACATGCAATGAAAAAAACAGTATAAAACCCAGAGCAAAGCAACGAGATAAAAATAAAGTGTTTGCCATGCATAACTGAATTCATGGGTCATTCATTGAAATATCCATCACTGCCTTGTCCCCCCAGAATCAGATGATAAGGACACTACACTGCACTGAGGTGTCACAGTTTAGTAAAGTGCTATGTTAAGCAGAAGTGCCAAAATAGCAAATTGCAAAGAGAGGCTTGGAAATTTTTCATATTATGAATAAATACTAGTCGTGTGCAATGCTGCATATTTTGGTATCGATCCAATAGCGATGCTGACTTGGTATCGATACAATCGATATTTGGATCGATCTGCCCACCACTAATAAATACCTATACATCCATATTCTTCTGCTTATCCAGGTCGAGGTAGTGGTTGAGGTGGAGCTTGTGATAGGGTGAGGGTAGGGGACACCTCAGAGAGGTCACCCGTCTTTCGCAGGCCTCACAACTCGCACTGTAAGGCCACAATCAGTTGGTGCATTCAAACCCTCACTTGCTGTGAGGTGGTGGTGGTGGTGCTTCATTACCTTCCTCTGCTGTGCATTTCCGGCACTCCCCCGTGCGTTTTGGGATACTCTGCTGATTTTTCATGCACGTGTTACTGCACATGAAAAATCTGCTGGTCAGATTGTTTTTGCGATCGGATTGGTTTAACTCTTACCTCTAACCCTGACAGCTGGGAACAGGTCCAGCTTGTCACAGTACTGAAGTAGACACGCAGTAAAAGAAGATATTAGATATTTTAAAGAGCAGGATTTACTATATTTTACATTTTTGAAGTTAAGGTGGGGTTGCAGGGTGGTTAAACCCATGCAACCCCCCCATTATTTCCTAGGCTGTTGCTTTGATTTGCTTTAAGTCAAAACAACAGACTTTGTTGTTCATGTCACATTAAAATTAGCAGTCAGGTCACTTTGTGTTGTGTGTAGGCGGCTATTACTATGGAAACAGCTCCTCACTGCTCTGTGCAGAGTTCATTTTAACAACTTGGAGATAGTGTTTGCCTTCTCAGCTCTCAGACAGTTGCATAAGATATCAGGTTCTTCACAAAGAGCACTGGCAGATAATGGGCTTGATGTGAACACTTACATAATCCTGTGTATTTCTCTGCATTGTCTGTTCAGAAGCAGCCCGAGCGACAAAAGATTGAATTTTAAAATAAGAACAGCTCCACGTGTAATCTTGTGGAGGTGAAAATGGGAGTTTTTCGTGATGATAAAATGATATTTATGATAAAGGTGCATGTTGCAGTGTGTGTTCTGGTTCAATCTGCATTTCAAACAGCCTTTGAGGCATTTGTTATAGTTTTATAATGAAAATATTAGATGGTTTCCTTTGCAGAATAACCGGCAATATTAATAAAGACTTATGCAATTTGAATAGCTGCATAGACAGAAGAAAAGCCTGGAAAATAAAAAGGCTGTGGCATTGTATTAATGAAAGGTCTGTATGCTACAGGCCAGCAAAACTGCTCCTTTTACAGAAATGATCATGCTTGATGACAATCAGTTAATCAAGTGCATTTGGTGACCAGCACCTGCCTGCTGCTTATCTTATTAATTCCCTTAGAAGAAGTAAGCATGTTCTTCATTTTTTAAAGCATGACTGAATAACAGTTCTAATAGCAAAACACCACAATGTCTACATTGTAAAAGAACACAAACAAACGTTGGTGCTTTGGAGGGAGGGGGGGGGTCTGTTTTCTGAAAATTGACTGGCAAAAACTGCATTTTGGGTAACCATTCAAACATTGAACATTCAAAGGTCATATCATCCTGGGGGTTAGATGGCTGCTCAAAACAAGCTATAGCTGGAGCTTGGTCCCAGATCGCAGCTCTCACGCATGGATAATGACCCTCAAAGCAGGGTGGGTGCAGGACCAAAAGTGCTCATTGCCCCTTTCATTTGGTGCATTACTCAAAATTGTGCAACACATCAAAAACTAATCAGCACAGTGTTTTTATTATTGAGTATGAAACAGTGAAAATCGTCTTCCTGTTATGCTCCTCTGAACAGCACTCTGCTTGGTTTTTAAGGACATCTGTTGCTGAAAATTTTAAAGAGGTTGAAATCTGCCATCACGTCGTCCCTATCGGATCTAATTCAGTAACAAAGGAGCAAATATAAAAGCAGGTTATCTCAGGATTAGCTCAGACAACATTAAAGTATATGCTTCTCATTCAGCTGCAGTCTCTGATTGAAAGCAGAAACCAGTTTATTCCAGCAGTAACCCTGAGCAGTCTGGTTAGACTAGGTAAATCCCAGGAGCGCAGTCGACACTTCGCACTTCAAGGTCACACATGGTGCGGACATGATTGTGTTGTAAATGCTGCTCACTGTGACACAACAGCCTCACAGTCCATTCAGACGACCGGGAGAAACCGGTACGTGTCGCCTCACCTGCTCTGTTAACGGCTGAACAATTTTCCGCTCTGTTCCCACATGATAAAGATTCTTGGTCTGCATCATCCATCTACCTGACCTGCAGCTGTGCTCCCACCTCTAGTGGATGTGATCTGGGAAGCGGACTGACAGAGGAGCTAATGGTCGCAGCAGCCCATTTCTATGACAACAGAAAGCTTTGATGAGCCCAGCAGAGGGCATTTGAACAGAGCTGCGGCTATAAATAGAACAAGTAAACAAGTATGAGCAGAGGAGGTGGCGAGAGCGGTGCATGTCTGTGTATGTGTTATGCACATCTCTACATATGTACATGTAATTTGCACATATTTATTTATGCGATTAATGTCCCATTTATCCTGTCCATTAGTCCCCTCCATTTTCCCCTGTCAAACTCTTATCCCACCTTATGAACACAGTTTCCCACATGTGAACAAAGTGAGTGTAGAAGTATTCTTACAGTATATACTCACCGCATCAGCAAAGGATGCGGTTAGAGGTGACTTCACTTCCACTGACTCTAAAAGAAATTATTTAACAATTTCTCACCGGGATGAAGCTGTTTTGTAGCATTCAGATAAATGAAATAATAAAAATAAAAGAGACAAAATATATTTCTAATTGCAGCTGAATACACAAAGAAAGGAAGCTTGACATTTTGTCTACTAATTAACGATTTCTGTATGGGCTCTCTTACTTTACAAAGGTCTTGCAGCCTGTTTGTCACGTACTGCATGTGGCAGTGTAAAGGTCACAGTGAGTGGTCAGTCCTGCTGGGCTGAGCCGGCCAGTGATCAACATTTTTCACCCCTTTTGTTTTCCCATTGTTGAATGTACCCTACATGCACAGGCTCACTGCAGTGAATGCTCTGTAATTGATGTTCATGTCAAAGAGCGCGGTGTCCCGCGAACACGCTGCTTTTAACTCATGCCACACGCCGTGAGGCATCGCTCCTTTATTGCTGAAAAACTGTGTTTCTAAAATTAGTAAGAGGAGCAGAATGAGGATGCAGAGACGGCGTGTTATTGATGCCTCGATTTGGGAATGTTTGCTCATGTTTTTTGACAGGGAATCACAAGGTAGAGCTGAGCAGCTGCTGCGTGTATCCAAGGCAACCTGATGACGGCATAGGAGCATATACTGAATCTTAATATGAAGCTTGATGAGTTGAGGATTTCATCATGGCAACAGGTTCCTATTAAAATACTTGTTATTCAACAGCTGCTCGGTTTCATGGGTTTCAGGAAAATTCAGATACTTTTTATACTTGTCCTATCATCCTATACTTTTATACAGGATGATCTTAACTACAGTTTAATTTTGATAAAAATGAATGAAGGTTGGTTGAGCTTCATCAGTAAACGGGGCGACTGAAGCCACACAGTGAGCTCAGGTTAGATCAGATACCGTGGCCACTTTATTAGGTACATGTTGTTTGTAAAAGATTGGCTCTCTTCTGCCTTCAGAGCCGCCTTAAGTCTTCATGGCATAGATTCAACCCTCCTCTGGGATTTTGGTACATATTGACATGATCACACAGTTGCCCCAGATTTCTCAGCTGCACGTTCACAATGCAAATTGGATCTGGTGTCTGTGAAGGCCGTTTCAGTAGAGTTTACATCAGTCTGAGATGATCTGAGTTTCAAGTGCCATGGTGTGTTAAGAAGGTGATGAGTACACTGTGGTCATAAAGGGATGGACATGGTGAGTAACAATGCTCGACTGGTACTCAGAGAAGAAAATATCTCCCACACAACCCCAACAGCTTGAACTGTTGATATAAGGCAGGATCGATCAATTCTTTCATGTTACGACAAACTCTGACCTTAACATCTGAAAGTCATAACAGAAGACTCATCAGGTGAGGCAAGGTTTTTCTAATTCTCCTGTCGCCCAGTTTTTGATGAGCCTCATTTTCCTTTTCTTAGCTGACAGGAAGGACACCCAGTGTGGTATTCTCCTTCTGCATTCAGAGAAGCTCTTCTGCATACCTTGTTTATAGCAAGTGTTTATTTCACTTACTGTTGCCTTCCTATCAGCTTGAGGTAGCCTGACCCTCCTCTGGACCTCCGACTTCAACATGTCATTTCCTTCCAGAGAACTGCTGCTTGCTGGGTATTTTCTCCTTTCCAAACCATTTTCTGTAAACTCCAGAGATTATTTTTGGGGAAAATCCCAGCAGGTCAACAGGTTCTGAAAAACTCAGACCAGCCAATAAGTCAACAACCTCCATGAAACATTCAAAGTCACTTACATCACATTTCTTCCCCATTGTAATGCCCAGTAGTGCTTTAGCAGCTTGTTTTGATCATGTCTACATGCATAAACGCACTGAGTTGCTGCCATTTGATTGGATAATTAGATGTTTGTGCAAATGAGCAGTTCAACAGATATATCTAATAAAGTAGTCAGTGAGTGTAAAGTCTTTGGACCAGCTGTAGGTCACAACAAGTTTAAATTAGTTTAGGTAACACCATTGACGATGCTCTAAAAGGCCCCAAGGGGGGTGCCTTGGTTTTGGAGCCCGCCTCAAGTGGTCATTAGAGGAACTGCAGTTTTTGCAACTTCTGGATTTCAATTTTCAGCTCCAGAGGTTGCTGTTTATACATAGAAGTTTAAAACAGGGTATTTGTGGCTTGTAGGATTTTAGTACAATAGAAAATTACAGTATGTCCATCACACCCCAGGCAGCAGTGGTTTTCATTTCAATAATGCATGCTGTATGAATATTTCATCTCAGTGCTGTATTTAATACCTGACCTTCAAGATTCACATCGCAGGGAGGCAATGATTTCACACTACACTACACTGTGTAATTGTTGGTAAATCCAGAACAGTTCGGGTGTTCTGATATCTCCTGGAAACTCAAAAGTGCTTTTTAAGTACTCTAACAGAAATGATCAGCTTGCCTAAAAACACTGGAAATAACTTATTGCTCTGCGACTGCTGTACCATCAGTGATGATACTGATACCTGCCACTCAGGTGAGGGATGTCAGTGGGCTGTGTGTTGAAAGAAGCTCGTTCTTTGTATCTGAAGAGCTAAGACAAACACTTCATGTCAGTGTCAGTCTGTTCTTAGAAACCAGAGCCCTCCTGCTTTATTTTTGACATTCAAATTCAAATTCAAATTTTATTTGTCACGTACACAGTCATACACAGTACGATATGTAGTGAAATGCTTGAACAACTGCTCGTGACCTAAAGAAAACAAAAAAGGAAAAGGCTATGAATAAGATAGGAAATAAATATGAAAAATTAAAAAGGGTAAATTTAACTAGGAACGAATAAAATATAAATTAAGGTTAAAAATGAAATAACTGTACAACACAAATTAGAATGAAGGGTAAATTTAACTGGGAAGGAATAAGATAAAATATATAAATTAAAGTTGAAAATAAAATAACTGTACAACAAAATACACAATATAGAACTATATAAGAATGTATGAAGAAATCTAAATATAAATAAATATATACACAATAACAGCAGCTGTACAAGTATTAACCGGAAATGAAGAATATAGTGACCAGTGTTGTGCAAAAAAACAATGTGTGCAAAAACAATGTCCAGAAAGTCCAGTGTGTGTGTAAGAACCATATGTGTGGGTCAGTACTGTGTGGTGGTGTGATTGAGAGACCGTATCGCCTGCGGGAAGAAGCTCCTCCTCAGTCTCTCTGTGTTGGTCTTCAGGGAGCGGAATCGCTTTCCTGACCTCAACAGAGAGAACAGTCTGTTGTTGGGATGGCTGAGGTCCTTCACGATCTTCCTGGCCTTGGTCCAGCACCGCCTGCTGTAGATTGAGTGCAGGTCAGGGAGCTCGGAGCGGATGGTGCGCTCAGCTGACCGCACAACCCTCTGTAGAGCCCCTCTGTCCTGCATGGTGCTGTTCCCGAACCAGGTTAAGATGTTTCCCGCCAGGATGCTCTCTATGGTGCACGAGTAAAAGTTCCTGAGCACCTTGGAGGGCAGTTGGAAGTCTCTCAAGCGTCTGAGGTGGTAGAGACGCTGTCTGGCCTTTTTCACCACGGTGTTGATGTGACAGGACCATGACAGGTCCTGCGTGATGTGAACTCCGAGGTATTTGAAGCTGTCCACTCTCTCCACTGGGCACTCGTTTCAACCGTCAGCAATTGGTGATTAAGATCTGAGGTGGTGGGTGAAGCAGCACTGAGTCATGTGAAGCACTGCTGTACTGAAAAATCAATTTACCTGCAGATGTATCAGAAAAAAACAACACCTAAATATTTAAAATGCAGAATACTAATATCCATTCTTTACACTTTACATAAAATTTAAGTAAATGGCATGCGATAATTAGCAGCTGTCAAACCAGCTTAGAGGTAGATTACAATCATCTACAGTTGACACCTTTTTTATTGATTTCCACTTACTGACCTGTGAGCCACACCATTCAGCAGGTGGAGCCTGATCCACAAATAATCAGTCTTCAGGTTAATCACTTTAGGGGCTGAACTATTCAAAATACTTCCTACCTAAACCATCTAAACTAATCTGTGCTTTCTTCCTTCCACAGGTCTCCATCAGCATCAGTTGAACATCTAGTGGCAAGAAATCAGATCTCAGCAGAGAAATGCTAAATGAACATAATCTTTAATCTGTGCTTCCAATTATATGTTACCAATTAGATTTATAAATGACTAAAATGAAAATCTGTGACATGTTTTACCGAGTTAATGAAGAGGCCCTTAATTACACACTTCTACAGTTTGGGAGCTAAAAGCACATGCTGCAGCTTTTCAAAGCAAAATTACTGTTCAAGCTTGTTTGAGTCAGGATTTCAGCTCTCAACAGATCAGGGTCTCCTGTGCTTTTCATGCCAACATGTTTCCATTGGGTGACAGTTCAGGACTCCAGGCAGATGAGTATAGTATAGTATAGTCCCTCGATACAGAGGAATGTGTGCAGAATGGAGAAATAAGCAATAGCACTGTCTGCAGTATCACAGCATATTCTGTGCCATATGTAATTACCTTGTACGCATGCTGAATTTTTGATGTGCAGTGACAATAAAATATGACTAATTATTATTAAGGTCCAGTTGAATTATTATTTGATTGGACCAAAGGGCAGGCTTTTGAATATCTATCTTTTGTCTTTGGACTGCTTTCAAAGCTGCTTTTCAGCTTTGTCTCTGCATAGTTTTCTCTGGATTTCCTGAATCTTTCACATACACTCAGAAAAATAAAGGTGCCAACTGGAATTAAAAGTGGTTCTTTAGACTGATGCCATAGAAGAACCTTTTTTGGTGCCACAAAGAACCTTTCAAACAAAAGTTCTTTGAAGAACCATTTCTTTCAGTGGTTCATTGAAGAACCTGACGTATGACGTATGATGGTTCTTTAAAGAACCATGAAGACATCTGAAGAACCATTTAAGAACCATAATTTTTCTGAGTGTATTTTAGGGTCAAAAGTGCCGAATTGTCTTAAATGTATGACAGGGCCTGATAATTCAGGAAGAAGGATATGAAGTTAAATTCTGGACTAAACAGGACTGCAATTCTGTTTATAACCATGTGCCAGTGCAGTATTTCAGAGTGAACCGCCCTCCTGTCTTTCAGCGCTACCAATTAGGTTTTCCATTGCACTGAATGCACTGACGATACTGTTACCCAAGTATTATACTAATAATGGCTCATTTATTGTATGCATTGCCTTAAAAAAGGGGGGCGGGGGGGTTGAAGCACACTGGAACATGCAATAGAAAAATGTCCGTTAAACTAAGATGATGAAATACATTAAAATGATCGAAGTGAAGTTTATATCTGTCCTCATTCTGAGCACTGCTGTACTGCCAGCTTCTTTTTTACTTTATAGATACTGAAAGCCTTAAAGGCAAAAGTTAAAGTGGATAATCTCTTTAGCAGGATTGGAAGTGTTGCATAAAATGGAACAAATGGGCCAAAACATGTAGAACGCACTGCAGAGCTACATCTAAAATATCTGTCCCATTAAGCAGCCTGTCTGTGTCACTGGGATCTGCTGCACTGCATTCTTTTCTATTTTGGAGTTCTGCTTCTCATTTTTATTGACCTTATGTAATTTTCTATTGAGGTTAAGCAGCACTGCTTAAGAAAAGATGTAGGAGGGATTTTTTCTTTTTACTGTTTAACTAAATTCTGGAGCTGCCAATACAGCACCTCCCTACTTTCACTGCATTTCCATCGCCATGCAGGGTCCATCACATTAAGTGCTGTTCCAAGCCAACTAGTTTTAAATGTAAGTGGGTTGTAAAAGCCCTCCAACAACCAGTCTGCATCACGGCTTACTAGAATAAGCTCACAAAACTGACATTGCTTTCATGTCTCAGCAATGAACAAAATGAACCAACTTTCAATATTTATAAAAAAGAGTTAGTTTGAATCTAATTTCTATTACTAAAGATAAAATTAAGACAAAGCAGGGTATGAATGAAAATTAATTGCAATAGATAAATTTTCAATAACCGATGATCTCAGTGCACTATCTGATAATCTAAACTGCTCAAGCTGCAGAGAAAGTTTCTGTTTGCATCATAGAAAGGCGAGGACATCCCAAAGCGTGCCTCTGTATTTCTACCACAACACCTTTTAAGACTCTCCAGTGGCTGCATGTGTGACTCCACATGGAGTGGGATGGTGTAGGAGCTGGACTGGAACTGGACCTTCAGCTGCAATCAAAGAAAGTTATTGTTCAAGCTGGACGCTATGGAAAAAGGTCTTTCCATTTTCAGGTATTTTTTAAGAAGCTTAAACAAGCTGGTGTGTCTGTTACATGAAAACATGAGAGTGAGTGTGAGACTGATATCACTGGAGTTATCACTAGAGCTGTATATTTCAGTTTTTATATCTACTTTATCTTTAAAATAGACCCTTCAAATCAAAGTGAGAAAGCCTCAGTGATCAAATGATCCCATGTCAACAGCACTATGGCAACAGTGGGAAGACAGAACTCCATTTTAACAGAACCACACTCAGATTGGCATCAGTTGAGGGGATAAAAAGACAAAAGAGAAGCATAGAGAGAGAAGGACAACAGAACATAAAACATGAAAGAAGAAATTCTGAAATTCTTCAGGAAGAAGGAGATTACATTATATTCTGGATTTAACTTGGGGCCATTTTTGTTTTATACACAACTTTGCATTTCATCATCAGTTATTATTAATCTCTGGTACTTTTCCACAGTGTTTCTGCAGTCCTGTCTTCCTCCCCTCTCCCCCATCCAGTCGCGGCAAACTTACCCTCGCTGAGCCTGGTTCTGCTGGAGGTCTCTTCCTGTTAAAAGGGAGTTTTTTCTGCCCACTCTCGCCAAGTGCTTGTTCATAGGTGGTCATAGTGGGTTTTCTCTGTACTATTTAGTGTCTTTACCTTACAAAATAAAATACCTTGAGATGACTGTTATTGTGATTTTGTGCCGTATAAATAAACTGAATTGAACTGCGCCTGAGCCAAAGTCCCTGTTGGCACTCTTGTGCGACCTGTGTGCTGCTTTGATATTTTCAATCGCAAATATGTTTTCTACCATATATTTGTCAGTCTGTGATTTTATTGTAATAGCTGCGCAGTGAACTGCGGCTAACAGACGCAGACGAGCGAGATTAGATTAGATTAGATTCAGATGTGTCAGGATCTGAATAATATTAATATATATAATCTAATTAGTCATGTTAAGCGGACTAGCAAAACTCTGATAAGTAATAGAATTCCTGATCATATGATTCAGCCTGTATCCTCTCAGCTGTGTGTGGTATTTGTGCAGCAGACGTTCAGCTTCCTCCCCGAGCATCTCACGGACTGTACCACACCGTGGGTTCCCCCCTTTCCTCACCCTTGCAGTGGGCCGCTCCCCCTTCTTTACCGCCCACTTTGGTTGAAGCCAAAACAGAACATCATGGCGATTGATGGTAAGTAGGCCAATAACGGCTCTCCTCTCCTTTTAATTAACTTCAGCTGGAAATGATACGTGTCAGCGGTGATTTGCCTCTGCTTAAAAGTGTTCGTGAGCTCAGGAGATGAGTGCTTGGTTCGGCTGGAAGCAGTGAAAGTTGTTTTTCTAATTTTCTTTAAGGTGGTAATTTTCCTTTGCAGTGTGATAGAAGAGAGGCAGGAGGAAGCTGGAAGCGGCGCTTGCTCTGTTTGTAAAGGTGGTGCTGAAAGGAAAGCTCCACTCCGCTCTTTAAACTGCATGACATTCATTCAGACCGAGCGTGTGTGTGTGTGTGCGTGTGTGTGTTAATTTCACGGAACTCGAGCTGTCATTTGGTTTGCAGTCTCGCTGCTGCACGCCTGTGCTTTACAACTCGGAGCAGAGCTCACACAAACCACATTAACGCACTGTTAATGCGGATAATGAATGCGTGATTTCTATTCCAGTGTCCACCGTGTGCTTTTACTGCTCACCTTACTCCGATTATGTAACTTTGCAGGTTGTAAGCAGCTTTGGTGCTTAGTTTGTTTTATCACTTTGGATCCCATGCTCACATTGCTGCGATACATTAAATGTCACAGGAAGGCAGACATACCATAGCTTAATGATAGATTTTTATTATTTTTTATTAATATAGAGTTCCCTTTTTTGTGTTGATAAGACAGAACCTTTTCTTTATCCTATCAAGTTATGGACCAGTACAGTGAAAAGCTAGAGTCTGCACTAAAGGTGCAATCCTACTAAGACCCGAACTCTTCCACGGCATGCATTTTTAATTTCTCTTTGATATTTGGGCATATTGGGGCCCGATGAATGTAAAAACAAAGAATTACCAGATTATTTCTTTTACCTTATTTTTGTTTTTAAGAAAAATGAGAGCCACATATGAGGATATTTGTTTAAAATTTTGATAGAACAGTAGCAGTATAATGTCCCCGTAAGTGGACATTATACTGTTGCTGGTAAGGAGGAAGGGCCAGGTATCCAGTGATTGTAAAGTTGTTGGTCCTGCCCCAGTCTTTCAGTCTGCATGCTGACGTGCCTGCGAGCATGGCATTTAATCCCAAATAATCTGGTTTCTTCCTGTTTTGTGAAGGTGCTGAATGCATAGGATGAAATATTGTATGAGTGTGTGCGGATGAGCATACAAGCCAGTGTTCTCCATTGTGGAGTCTTTACAGGAAGTTGCTGACATTTTTTAATTGCATTATTTGAAACAATTCTTTATAATTTTTTCAGCCTCAAACATAACAACATTTTTCCGCACTGACTCCCAGGCCAGTAGATCAGAGTTTTACTAGCCTCTAGTAAGTACAAATAAGCTCATTTAATTGCTTTACACACTGCTGGTTTAATCAGCACAAATATTTCAGTGGTGAAAATTCATTAAATTAAATTCCTATTCCAGTTTTAGACTTGTCCCTGCAGGCATCGCTGCTAAAAAGAGAGGTGGGCAACTGCTCTCAGCCTGCGGCAAAGTTTTTGTGTCAGATTTATACAACACTAAAAATGCAGTCATTTGTAAATCTGACAAACCCAGATTTTATCCAAAGTAAAACATAGAAATCAAATCAAACGACTGTGAAAATCTATCATTGTAAGAAAATTTGAATTTTGTATCAGGCAAGAATGGGACACCTTTCTTCTCCCAAAAGTCCAGCAGGAGGTCTCCTCAGTTCCCAGACTGTCTTGAATGGTAAACATGGCCGGGCCCCAACTTTATTGAGACATGTTGCTGCCATCAAATTCAAAAATGATCTTTTTTTCCAGTCTAATCATTTGAAATGACTTTTAAGTTCTGCTGTGAATAAAATCTGGGTTCATGAGATTGTCAAATCATTGCATTTGGTTTTTATTGATATTTTACACAGCATCACAACATTTTGGAACCAACTTTTCACAGGCATGTTCCCAGGTGCAGCGGTGCTGAAAAACCCACACAGTCTATGAAATGCAGAGACAAATAAGTCAGTGTTAGTCCTTTTAAATTGATGTGTTCAGCATTTCATTGTGTGACTGTGTGAATATATGCTGGAGGATTGATTTCAGTTTAGTTAATTTAATATGTTTGATACAGTATCCTCTCCTGCTGTGTTTCCCTTTTGTTTAGTATGTAGAATATCAGAGTTGGGGATGGAAATTCAGAAATGTTGCCCACCTACCCGGGCAGTATCCAAGCTTATCGATTCTTGATTCTTTGCACAGTACACAGAAGATAAGAAGCCAGATGCTTTTTATCTTTCTACTATTAAACCTGTAAAAATAAACATATGTGGACCTACGTTTTTCAACACAGAAAACTGAGGCAACATAAAAACATCACTGATAATGGCACTGGTGTCATCTAAATCTTATTATCTTAGCATCTGAAACTGTAAAGTTATAAAGTTCTCGCTAGTCTTTGGAGGGAGGTGATAAAATAATAGGTCGTGAGGAATACAGGACAGCAGAGATCACCTCTAGAAAACAGCACAGTGACGTGAACTCCAGCTGTAATCTAGGCAAATAGACCATCCATTCTCTTTGGGCCTTCGGGCTCTGATCAGCACATAAAGTAAAGAAACACTTTAAGCGTGTGAGTCATTCATGTGTGATGGAAGAGCTAAATTTGCTGCTGCAGCTTTGTCTATCAGTTTGCTTTTTTTTGTCTAAAATTTTAACAACAGGTTCAGACTTTAAACAAAACAGTCACGTGGATGAAACATGTCAGAAAACAATTAGTGGTCACTAAATATATTAGAAAGGCGTAGGTCACCGGCTCTGTTCTGCCACCATCATGCCTCCTCCTTCATGCCATCTGACATAGAGCTTTATTCAACCACACCCGTAACCTCAACTTCCTCACTAGCATTAGTCAGCAAAGTGCCGTTTCCTGAAGAGTAGTGGTTTGCTGGAGCTAGTCGGCCCCGCCGAGATTTATGGAGCAGCTGTGGGGCTGACTGACACCTGCAGCATCCAGGGATCGGTCTCTCGGCACCAGTGGGAGGCTGTGTTTCTGTCTGTACTTGTGATGTTAGGTTGGGTGAACGTCACGAGGTGTTGGAAAACACAAGTCGATTAATTTCAAGGCAACGAATTGAGCTGTGGGGAAGGCATTGTTTAGATCACAGCACATCATCTAATTTAAAGGGATATTTCTGATGAATAATTTACGAGCTTTTAAAAGGAGAATTAGTCTCTCTGTAAGAAACCACTTAAAACTGAGCCCCAACTAATGGACCAGATTAAACACCGGCCATGCTAATATTGCATGTGTCTTTTAGATGAACGTTTTCAGTAATCTCTGAAACTTGCGGCATTCGTGCTGTTTATCAAGTTACACGTGCACAATGTCAGCTACGTTTGCAGACTGGTGTTCAGACACCCGCGCAGACTGTTGTTACTTGTCTCTCCGCTCGCATTATGCAAGTTTTACTTTATATCACCAACAAACAGTCGCTCATTTTCTGTATCAAAGTGTACCGGTTTGCACAGCTGTCATCTACTTTTCAACCCTCCTCGGAGAGGACGTGTCAGCCGCCTGTTGGGACAGCAGCTCCAGCTAATGGCAGGAGATGGTGTAACATCTTAGAACTAAAAGGCAAGCAAGGCTGCTGTGCTTCAATAATATAGGAAAGATTTCTTCAACCAACTGTCATTTCTGGTGCAAGATAGTAGAGCAGTGTTTAAACTGCTGGTCGAGGAATGACGCACAACTCTTAATATCAAGATCACTGGCCAGTGAAACTCCTTCTGTGCTGTCAACACTTTTAATAATGTAGTGTATAAATCACTTTAAACCGCAAAGACATGCAAAGGATTTATTCTTGAATTAAATATTAGAAAAAGTGGTGAAAAAAACAAAACAAATTTAAATTTATTTTCAGTTAAATGTCTAAAAAGAAAAGAAACAAAGGGATATCAGCAACTTTACTTGGGCAGTCTGTCTGTGTGTATTAACACCTATCCAGGTATATTTTGCAGCTCACGTTAGCTTTTTATTTTAATGATTAATCACTGGGTAATTCTCTTTCTTGGCCTGCAGCTGACTGGCCTTACTGTTTCTCCTCTCGTGATCTGCATTAAGAAGGAGGGTCAGTCTAACCACGACCTGCTGCAGGTTGAGAACTGGTTCTTATGCTGCTCCATCAGTTTTACCAGAGCAAAGCAAAGATGAACATGTTGCACGTTGCAGACAAGAATCAGTTATTTTTAAATCTTTCATTTTAGAAAGCCTGTATGTATTCAGCTTCTCATACACCCATCTCTTCATCTATAAACACAATAGGAATCTGTGGGAAAAGCAGCAAATTCTCACATTTAAGAAGCTGGAGGGAATCAGTTTGCAGAAGCTTTTGCGCACTTGAATGGGAGATGAATTTAAAGAGGAAACTGGCAGGAACATTATAAGCATTGTTAATTTTTTCATTTTTAGCCCGAAGGCTTGAGTGAAGTGCGGCTCTCCAATTTCACCTACCTTGATGCCTAAAGGCTACTTTAGAGAGTACTGGGAGACTTTAATAATGTATTCAGTGACATTCAGCTTTGTCATCAGCTCTGTTTATTTTACTAATGCGCCGCTGAATCGCCTTAAATCACCATTATCAAAGCCTGCTGCTTCCCAAATGTTAGAGCTCCTAAAGCATCACTTTTGGACATGCCCGGCACGCTGTTTGTGAAAAGATCACTGAGCAGTTTAAAGGAGCTTGTGAAATTTTAAAAATCTCTGAAAGTAGTCTTTAATTTGCTTAAAAGGGACCAATTTTGCAGAAACCAAATGTTATGTCGACGGGCTCCACTGCATGCATCAGCTCCTGCAACAAGCTGTACTCAGATCGACTGGAAAATGGATTTCACATATCCTGGTTAAGTCCGGCTCTCTGGCTGGCAGATCGAAAGCGGGCAGCTCGCGTGTGTGCTGTTCTGTCTGCGCGGCGTGCATGAAGACTTGTCGAATCCTGAGCTAGAGCCAAGTGCAGAGTAGGCAGGCCAGGGTGTGTTGAGCTGTGGAAATATTATGTGTTAAGTGGAGCTCTACGTGCTGACATTTAGACTTCCAAATCGAAGTGAAATCCCTGCCAGGTCACTTTGCTTCTGGCACCTTTTTTCCACCGGTTTTGCCAGTTTGAAATATACGACTGTTCCATATGTCATTTTAGATCTGATAGACAAAACATCTGAAAACATTAGGCCCGTGCTTCCTCTGGACTGGAGACTCCATCTCCATTTTCATCTTCATGACATGCCACTGTTTGTTATTGCAGAGCGAGAAACAGGATGTGAGGCGATGATTGCCAGTATCTGCCGACCATTTGAGATGAAACAAGCTGTGAGACAGTGTAGCTGGAAAAGAGCACATGCTCCTTGGAAAGCAGTTATTATTGTTAATTCATTATATGATGCTCCAATTAAAGTTCATCCCATATTTTTAGAAAAAACTGGATGAACTGACCACGTGAGGTGTTGCATGCAGTGAGAAACCTGTGGACAATTTTCACCTGTTGATTTGCTTTAGCTGTTTTTGCTAATTGGTTTGTTTTCAGGTCAACTTTAAGATGCAGTGTTTAAATCTAACGGCACGAGGATTTCTGTTGTCTCCACGAAACATTTGAACAAATCTCTGGTTAACACAACTCAGCATTACCTGCTAAAAATATCTCCCCCAACAGCTGGTAGAGTCCAAAATGAAGTTTTTTGGTCCATATTAACAT
The DNA here is from genome assembly GCF_057381845.1 of Rhamphochromis longiceps. NCBI lineage: Eukaryota > Metazoa > Chordata > Actinopteri > Cichliformes > Cichlidae > Rhamphochromis > Rhamphochromis longiceps. The sequence continues at coordinate 14,435,099 of NC_140575.1, forward strand.
AATAGCATCACACAGATACTGCACATTTGTCAGGTGCTCATCCATGATGAAAAACACTCAGACCAGTCCATCTGGCACCACATTCAAAGTTACTTAAAGGAGCAGTCCCCAACTCTCGGGCCATGGACTGGTCCCGGTCTGTGAGTCGTTGCGAGAGTTGAGGCTCGGGTTGACATTTATGGTTTTCAGGGTTTTTATTGTTTGTTTGTTTTTTAAATCGTTTTTATCATTAACTCAGGTTCCCTGGGTCTTTTCCTGTGCATCATGAATAAATGTTCGTTTTTTTTTTTTTTTTTTTTGGGTATCAGCACTGGTTTTATTTTGTTGTATTTATCTGCAACACTTTAAAGGCCGGTCCGTGAAAATATTGTTGGACAAAAACCGGTCCGTGGTGCAAAAAAGTTTGGGGACTGCTGACTAAAGTACTTTTTTTTTCCTCCTGAAAAGAAGGAGGAGAGGGACCTGCTTTGAACTTCAGCAGATCATGTTGACCAAATCTACATGCCTAAATTATCTGATCAGCTGCCATGTGATTGGCTGATCGGATATTTGCGTTGAAGCAGTTGAATGGTGTACTGACTGAAGTGGCCAGAGAATATGTTTATCTTCCTATTTTCAGAGGTGGGAAAAAGAAAACATCACCTAAACTGCCAGCTCAATTGACCGAGCAAAGACGTTGTATTAATGTTAAATTGTCATCTTCACTGTTGGAGTATTCAGCATTATATATTTGAACTTTGATGGTGACTGATTTTGTCATTTATGGTACGTAAACAAAAGTTAAAATTGTTAATGAGCTAACAGAAATAGTCTATCTGGACTGAGACAGGCTGACAGGAACCTGAAAGGACTTTCTGTTAAATCTGTTTAACAGATTAACTAAATTAAACTCACTGGTTTGATTAAGAACACTGTCAGGTGTCATTATCAGCTTCCAAGACTTGATTAATCCTGGACTAAAAGGAAAGACACTGAAGGCTTCCACAGAAAAACTTTGACTTGTTTATATTGTAAGATGAAGATGAAATGTGGACACAGACCTCACTCTTCTGCGTGGTTTCAGACTCTTGTCTTTAACTGTTTATCTCTCGCAGGATGGGAAGCTTTTAATGAGCAAGCAGGTTTTTTCCAGAGTGTATGTTTCCCTTGGACGCGCTCATGTGGTCCATGTGTTTTACCCGCTGGCACAACAAAGATACAAAGATGAATCAACAATGCTTTTGCTGTATATTTGATTTTCCTGTCATTTCAGCGCTTGTTATCCATTTGAGGCAGACTGAGGGATTTGTTACTGGGAGGATTTTGTGCAGTTTAGCGACTGATTGGCTGTCCACTTGGCATAGGACCAACGAGGGAGGCTGGCAAAAAAATAAAACCGATTATAAGCAAGTAGAGCAAATGTTAATTCATAGCTCATTGTGACATCGACAGACTTTGTTCCAGCAGCAACATCCAGAGACAGATTGAGGTTTAAATATAACAGCTGTGGGCTGATTTGGAGATAATTGTCTGTCATCTTAATTTCATGTTCAAGCTATTAACATCTTATGAGTGACGCTAAATTAGGCAAATCAGGTCTAAAAATAAAGAATCAACTTTAGTATGTTTAAAGAAATGTTTCCATCCGCTGGGATGCTACTGTATTAAAAAGCTGTGATTTCACACCGGGAAGGAAATCCAGTTCAGCAGACCATGCTGTGGAGATGTAGGTATGAAGGAAACTGGTGCTGCTTTGCCATCTTAGAGCTGAGCTGTTGGTAAAGTAGGCTAATCTTTATTATACTGTATCAACCAGCAGCTAATTGGCTTAGCTGGAGCTTATTCTGAACTCATCGCAGCACATGTTTCATGAACAGCCTGATGTGGTACGACTTTCCCTCCTGGAGCTTCAAGAAAGACATTTAGTGATTTTCCTGCACGTGGCTCAGTTCCCTATGTACACTCAGTTGTACTCGCCTATTTTTGGCTATTTGTTTAATATAATTTATTAATAAACGAACCGAAAGAGTCATTCAGCATTTTTTCACATACACATTAAAAAGTCAGGGGATTTCTGGTGAATAAAAAGAAAATAACCTTCTTGCTACTTGTTTAATTCAAACATTTTTGTATCAGGCATACCAAATATAACTTTGATTGTTAACAAGAGAAACACAACAAGTTTGTCTCCCTGAGTTTTCTTTTCATAACACTTCCTTTTCTGCACCGACCTCAAACAAGAAAAATTATCTGTCCGTTTTTGTTTTAGCTGAACTTTCTGTGCTGCAGCCTGAGTTCATCCATCTCTCCTGGCCAGACACGTACGCCTCGGCAGCCTGATTACAGGAGGCAGGTCGAGGAGATTCCTTAAAAAATCTGGGACAAACTCTATAAATGCTCCCAGTCTGGCCCCAGACGTCTGAATGAGGAAAGACTGGGAAGCCACAGACTTCACCTTGATTTAGTTTGCAGTAGCAAGACATGCTCCCTGGTGAAAGAAGGGGGATAAACAAGAACCTCAATCTTCATGCCGTGTTTTAATGACAGCGGGCAACTTGTTTGGAAATCATGTGATCATGCGAGCTTCTATGTAATGACAAAAGCCTGTCTGTCCTTTTACATCATCAGCACACCAGTAAAGTTACTGCATAAATCTGATTTTTTCTTCTCATTTCTGAATTGTAATATTAAAAGTGAAGTTTACACACTGAAGCTTATCTGGAGTCTCTTATCTTCACATACGTCTGATTGTATGTGAAGAACTGGGGAGGAATTTTCTTCAAAAACTCTGTAGCTACATCATCCATCGTTTATATTGTCGACTGTGCTTGTCATGAGTTGCGACAGGAAAAGGGAGATAATAAACGGACTGGTAGCCTGTTAATATGCTGCTCTGGTTTTTTTGCTTGTACTGAATAAGTGCTGTTGGACTACAACCCAAATTCACACACATTGATGCGGAGCTTTATCGAAGCTTTAAAGTCACTTTTAATGTATCACAGAAACACTGAAACACCAGTGGATTCCTGTAATCTGCTTTGTAGTTGGTTGGTAAAGGTTTTGCTTTGTCATGGAGAGACTAGTCAGTTTTGTGACATGAGCATTGGAATGCAACAATGCCAACTGAAATGGCTGTTTCAAGTTTTTATCAGCTAAATATTTGGCTGGTAGCGCGATACGAGCAACCAGCACTGCGGACTGGCAACGGGGAAAATGTTATTTTTGACAAACATGAAGTCTGTGTGTGTTTATTGTGTTTGTGTGTTTGTGTGTGAGATGAGTGAAGGAGGAATGAAAAAGGAGCATCCTCCCACACACAGCTGCCAAATCGAACAGCAGATCCGTCCTCGGCTGCTTGTTTGGCAAGAAAGATTTCAGGCGCTTTCTTAACTTTCTTAAGAAGCTGTGTTTACATGCAGTAACTATCTGTCACACACCGGCTCAGGTCTTCAGGTTTTATCAGGTTTTCTGTGGCATTGGGTTAATGGATTGATAGCACTTCCTGAGGCTGTTTGAGCAGCGATGAGTTGCTTTCATGTTCACGGAAAACTGATGGTGGTGCTAATGATGCTGCGTGTTAGCTGTAACAGTGTGAGAGCTGGATGTGGCCATGTTAGGAAGCCTGAGGTCTTTACTGTGAATCGATTTCAACATAGCCAGGTTATCTCGATGCTATCTGAATTTACTTACCATTCAATAGTCAAAGCGTTTATTGTCATGTGTGCACAGAAAAAGCATTTCTCTGTACAATGAACAAATAGATAAAATACAAATAGCATGGATAAATAAATGGAGACCAAAAAAATTGAATTTGAAAATAGATTTATGTGCAAAACAATGGCAATCAAAATAAGCGGTGACACAGTTCATAACTTCCCTTCAACTCATTCATGTCACCTAAAAGGTAAACCTGTTTCTCCATCACCTGTTCAGCTCTGATGATCCAGTAAGGACATCTCCTGGTTTCATCTTCATGTTTCCCTCTCACCAGATAACCAAACCATATCATGACCAGCAGCTTTTTTGCAGCTGTGGCTCCAGCAAACATCAGCTGATACTAGAAATTAATATTAAATAAATTCTAACAACAGCTGATCAAGCTTAAACGTGCTGCTGTTGTTTACCGCGACATCCGCTGGTTTCCTCTTTCTGGCGCAAAGTGGGCGATAAACAAACAAGAGAGAAAAGCCGATCAGCTGATCACTGATCACTTTCATGATTGAATGAGAGAAGAAGAGGCAGCTGTGCTCATAAAGACGCAGAATAAATCCAGCTTTGTGTCTTTTTTCATTGTAGCTGAAGTCCGGGACAAACTGTGTTCCTTTTCACCTCGATACGAAACGTGTAATATTTTCTCTGAATACGAGACGATTCCGTTTTTTAGGGGACGGGTCACGGTTGGCAACTCTACTAACTAACCTTATGAATAAAATAAAGTTCACTATCAGTAAAATCATAGCACCCACCAAGCTGTATAGAAACTCCGTCATGCTAGCCAGTACACAGTACGAGTTATTGTAACTGACGGTAAAAAGTCAGCAAAACGAAAATAAACTCCACCTAAACTTGGTTTATATCTGACCCAGATAGACTGCAGGTCATAACTTCTTACATGAAGTTCAGTTCACCTGACATTCGGACCGGCGGCTGCCTTGGGTCTCTCCTCCTCCTGCCTCCCCTCTCCCTCATCCACCTGGCCTCTTGTGGCAGCTCTGCCATAGCCACCACCAAACAACCAATCCACCACCTCTCATTGTTTATACTGTTATAAAAAAAATAAAAAATGAAACAAATCATTGGCGCATAAAAACGAAAAATCACCATCGGCCCACCGGCCAGTCCAGCTATGGTAGTAATATATAAATACACTTGTTTTTGACCTGGCGAGCTTTGACTCTGACCCTCTGCTGGCCATCAAAGGGAAGGCAGGTTTAAGGTAATTCAATGTTGGCCTCTCTCTTGACCTCTCTGTTTAGAGAGGACCTGGCGTCCACATATGTGGACATCACATTTTGGGTTGTCTAGACCAAAATACTAAATTTTGCTCTACAAGGGCCTGATATCCACTTAGGAGGACATTATACTGCCACTGTTCTATCGAGATTTACAACGAATGGCGTCTTATTTGGATCTCATTTTTCTCAGAAACAAAAAACATTAAAAAAACAAAGAACTTTTACTTTTGTACACTTTTATATTTTATAATTTTGGCATCCCATTTTAAAGTAGCCTTTTTTCTCATTTGTTGGATTTAATTTGATACGCTTTGATAGTTTCACATCTTTTTCTTTTTTTTCACTGACAAACCGACCTGGACCTTCCACCGTTTCATTGTTAGCTTGGTACAAGTAATGCTCTGAAGTAAAGGTCTAGATTCTTTGGCTTTACGCTGCTGTGATGCCTTTTGTTTCAGTGCTTTCAGCCTTTTGTTGCCTTTGTTCAGCCCTGTACAAACCACTACACTGTCTGAATTCAGCCAGAGCTGCTCAACCTGTAGGCAGATCCCAGAGGCAGCCGTTGAGCTCAGAGACCGGGAGGCCCTCACAAGTGTGAGTAATAGTTCTGAATTACAGTCACCGTCTGAAAGGCCGTCTGCGGCAGAAAGCTGCTGTGAACTCTCTGTAAAGAGTTTGAAAAACAGTGACTGGGTGTCTACCTCATGATATACTGAAGCTTAGGTGGGTGCCCACTGCTGAGCTCAACGTGGAGCTGCCATCCATCGAGTCCGGCCCGCTGGGCTGACAGAGTGTTGATAAAACTCAGACCCACAGAGAACGTCAGCGGCTGAACTGTTGTCTGATGCCAGACTTTCAGATCAAACTCCCTTAACTATTTGTTTGGTTGTTCCCATTTTTATTATGATTGAATAACAGCATGAGATACTGTATTGTTTATGCAACAATCAAACTGTGATACACGAGTGTGTGGTTTATTCCAGGATATGCAGAGGGATTAAAAGACACCCTGTGCTTCCAGTTTTTTTTCTCATGGATAAGGATCAGTGGTGCTTTGTGCAGTCAGATCCATTTTCAATCCATGTTTAGTGAGCCAGCGAGCTGCAGTCAGATGGATTTAAGGATGTTTTAAAATGTTGAGCCTTTGTTTTGCACAAAGATACACAGTTAAATATCTTACAATCTTATGTTGTGGGCTTTTTAAATGTCAGAGGGGCTGCAGACTGACTGCATGTATACTCAGGTTTGGCTTTGAAGGTGATTCCTTACAGGTTTAATGCTCCCTAAAAGAAAAGTCTTTAGAGTTTTGTTGTAAGCGAACATCTTAAACCACTGCACATTTCTAATGTTGTTTTAATATTCAGTTAGTATGTTAAAGTTTGTATAAGTAAGGACGTAATGATGAGTAATGATTGATTTTTTTAGCGACTGAAATAAATAAAGGAATAAATAATTTATATTATGGCTGAAATGTAAGAAAAATGCTAATGCAGTCATGAAATCAAACCAAGTTTATTCTCCAATTGGTGTTTTCAAAATGTTAAGCACTGTCCCTTCCACTGTGACCCCTCAGCACAGGTATTTAAACTGGTATTTTTTTCTCTTAAACTCTTCACTAAAGGTGCAATCATACCCAAAAATAAAAAATAAAAAATCATGTTACATCTCGGAAAACTCGTGTTGGAAATAACTGATTGTTAGAGGCTGAAAATGTACACAAGTAAAAGCTTGATAATTATTATAATTCATTATTCACATTTCATTTCAGAAGATTTTTTTATTGAATGATGATACACAGTGAATGTTTATCATGAAGGATGGTAAACAATGAAAGGATGACATATGTGTTTAGACACTGAAAGCTGGTAGGTTATAATGATGAACCAGGGAACCAGTGAAAAGTACTCTGCAGCACACTTAGCTTAGCATAAAGTCTGGAAGCAAAAAAACAATTTCTACCCATATAAATTAAATGAACGATAAATATTGTGTTAATTAAAGATAGAGCTGGGCTGGAATAGTTTGTCCACTTTAAGGATTCGTGCTAACCCTTCTCCTAGTTTTGAACAGTTGTTACATATTTACTCATTTCTTTTCAGTTCTTGTGTTATTTCCTGTGCTTTGCCTGTTCAGAGTGAGACTGTGCAGGTAAAGTAGATGATTCAACTCTGGGCAATGTGCTGTAAGCTCCACACATGTATGCACACCACACACTTGTGGTATGCACATAAGAAACACAAACCATGCACATTGCGTACAAAAATAATAATAATGTAAATACTGCGAATCCATGTACATGTTGTAATTACTCTAAAGGCTGCTCTTGTATCAGTGTAAATGACCCTGCTACAAGTGTATGTGTATATATATGTTGTGTGTATATTTTGTATATACATACGCATACTGTTTGGACTTTGGATTAGATGGCAAACTTTCATTGTTTTTAGTAATGTACTTTTCAATGACAGTCTGACTGAATGTAGCTTAATTTAAAAGGTAGTGAAGTTAAGCTGAAGCTCACATAACCAGCTATTGTGCATAATTGTGCAATAAAACTTTAATAAATGCAAGAAGGATGTTTCTGTGTTAATCGTCCACATCCAGCTGTCACCATCCAGTCACTGTCTGTGTCTTCTATCCGTGTTATTCCTGTCCTTCTGTGGAAGTGTGTCCGAATGCGTCTCAACATATTTAAATGTGCGGCTGTGATGTTTGTGTCTTGTGTTCCCTCCATCGCGGCGTGGCTCATTGAAACTGCATTGTCTTTCCAGGTGGCGAGCGTAACTGTGGAGTACATGAGCTGATCTGCGTCAGAAAAGGTAGGGCAGATCAGAGCTCTGGGAGGTTGACCTTTGACCCATGCACTGCACCTCCCCCTCCACCTGTCTGATCATTTATCACCACTGAAAAACATCTGTGTGTTTGTTTCTGGCTGTTTCAAGTCGCGTTTATTGTTGGTCTGCTGTACTCTTTCGTTCTGTGTGCTCACTGCTTGTTCATGGTGTTTGTAAAGCTTGTAAAAGGTGATCAGTTAGAATTATCTGATGTTGCATCTGTGATGTATAAACGCTTGTGACACAAGAAGTCGCCTTTTTATTTCTATAAAAGAATTCTTTTTTTTTAACAGGTGTGTTTGTCATAGTTAGCGTTTCCTTTATGTATGCCCAAGTTTCTAAGATGCTCCAATGTCATGATTTATGGTTTTACAGTATGCTAGCATCGTTTTGACACTGAACTAGATAAACTGTTGTCATGGCAGCCACACAGCAGTCATGATGTCACTTTTGCTGCGTGCTTTCATTTGTGATGGTAGCAATTTGCAGCCAGCTTTATTTCAAATGCAGTGAACAAAAATAATGCTTGCAGAGCTGTAGCATTTTAAACATTTGATGTGTTTGCAAAGGTTAAAGCTAAAAGCTAAAATGAGATACCCAATTATGGAATAATTACCTATAAATTATAACATCCGCTTGTTGCTCTGATAACAGAAGCATTTAAATTCCATTTTTATTTAACGAATTAATTTTTTTTTAAATATGCATGACAGATTTTTTTAATTAAATAATTAAAGCATTGAAAAAAACAATTCGCCCTTCCAGTACTCCAAGATGCCACGATAGGTTTACTTCTATTTCATATTAAGCAGTCAGCTGGTCACTCAGAAGTTCAGCTTTACCTCTAGTTAACACTTTGTTTTCATTGATCTAACACAGTTATTCACCGTAATATCACAAACAGATTGTATGTAATTGCAAACTTGACAATATTCAATTCCAAATTGATAGCAGACTGGCTCCATCTTATTTCCATTTTATTGCTGTCTCAGTGCACTAAAGCATTTTATTGTATGGGGAATGAAATGTTTAGAATAAATGCAAATAATGCTTAATTAGAATCCAAAAAATAATGTTTTGTTAAGCAACAACTATTAGATGGGATTTCAATGATACCAGATAACAAGTTACTGTAATTACATAATTGCATGTAAGGAAACACCAAAGTTAATGTTATTATAAAGTTATTACAAATTGGTTTTCTGTTCTCTGTTCTGTTTGTCTAAAGAATTTCAGTAATGAAATTGGGCGATTATTAATGTAATCAGGGAAGTCTTCATGTGGCGAGCAATTTTAATAATCTGAAATATTTTATTTACCATGTTGGTAAAGAAGTGGCAAAAAGTCATTGTAAAACTCTACGGTATTCAAGCGCAGGGATTTATTGTTCAGCATCTGGTGGGTGTAACCACAAGCTTTTCTTTGTTTATCTGCAGTCAGTGGTTTCTTTAAATGTAACTCACCGAAGGGAGCTACGAAACGTCAGAGCAGTGTCAGACGATAATATAAAAGTACATATATGTCGTTACACTGACTACATCATGCGTACATAAAAAATGGGAGGCAGGCCATGAAGGTTTGAGTGAAAGTATGTGTGTATTTGTTTATGACAGAATATGATGGGACATAAAAACAGCTTCTTGAACATTAGTTTAGATTTAGTGTTGGATGGTTCAGGCTTTCAGAGATTTAGGAGGAGAACGTCAGGGTTCCCCTGTATTTTTTAGAAACAAATAATAACGGCTAAGGAATAAGATGAGTTTGTAGCTGCCCAGTTTTACTCATATTTTTCTATAATTTTCATTATTAGAAAATAAAAACACTGTAGTTTGTATTCTGTAATCAAAGTTCTTGAACCAGTATTGTGCTGTAGTTATCAAAACAACAAATTACTACTTCTGCATTAATATCTTATTTGCATATGAAGAGCTTCTTTTCTTTTCTTTTTTAATAATGCTTCAATGTGCTGCTTCACTTTAATTGCATTGGAAAGGTTGTTGTTGTTCTTATTAAAGGTTATTATCACTGAATGAAAATCATATTTCAAAAATATAAATTAAGGCACTTAATTCATCTTTTAGAGCGAAACCTCTACATGCGTCTTTTAGCGCATTTTCCACACAAGTCTTGACGTCCAGGAGACGGTTTCACAATCAGTAAGGAAGCAACCGGAAACATTAGAAATGATGAAAGCAGAGTTTGAAATGAAACTCTGAACAAACTGATAAATGAGACTTCACCCATTTAAATGTCACCTGATACCATTTGCATCTTCTTGGTGGTTCTGTGAACATCATGGCTTTTGCCAACAAAGGGAAGTGACATTTAAAGGTTGGATATGACCTTTATAGTAATAGAAATCCTCACACTTGTGTCTTGGAAGAGGCTAAGGATTTAGCAGGGTGATACGTATGCTATCTACTAAGAGCTTTCACTGGATATATTTCTCTCATTTTTTATCCTTATATAACAAAGACATCAATTGATTTGGTGAAGAATATCGGAAGTGAGAGGATGTTGCAGGAAAAAAAAGAGAGAGGTGTGCACAGTGTTGCCTGAGGAAGCTCCTAAAGATCGATTACTTGGAGCCAAGAAGTGTGAAGGCTGTTTTTGTCTTTTTTGGGTTACCTAAAAGAAATCCAGGATGCTTATACCCTCCAATGCGTGGTTAACCTTAGTAATTATTTTTCACTGTCATATATTAATAACAAATCCTGCTCATAGTCATTTCTCGGTGAGCAGACATGGTTTGTTTTCGATGCAGCTCATATATTGACGTTCCTGACTTGCCAGATTTTTTATTTATTTATTTATTTTTTTGCATTTTTACACACTAATAAATCAAGTTAACTAGAAGAGCTGTAACTTGGCATGTTCAGTGAAAGTACCGAGTACTTCTCTTTTACCACAGCATACTCATGTTCATAAAGAAAGTATTTCAAACTAAAAAATAAATATGCACAAGTGATTGCAGAAGGTCCTGATCATGATGGAGGGGGCAGCTGAGTGGTCTGCTTGTAGAACTGTGTGTGTGTGTGTGTGCGTGGGTTTAATGTGGGTTTAATCCATTTGTTTGAAACTACCACAGGTGTATGTGTTGTGTGTTTGCATGTGTGTGGCTACTCTGTGGGTAATGTGCTTCAGAGTATGTGTGGGAGTTTGCATGGGAGCGCTGAGAGTGCTTATGAGCTGCCTGTGGAGTGTGTGGGTGTCTATGTGGATTTGAGGAGGTTTGGTTCTTGATGACAGTTGGCATGTGGACAGATCCGACTTTATCCAGCAATGTCCTCTTCCTCCTCCTGGAGCATCACGTGAGATGTAGTTCATCCACTGTGTCCTTTTAGAAAACCTGACATTGTAAAATGAAAGCCGAGGACGCCTCTGGCTCTTGCTGTCATTGCATTGAATGTTAAACTATTAAAAGGCTTTTCTGGTTGTAATTCTTGGTTCCCACTGGTGTGAAATGTTGGCAGCTACAGGAGTTTTATTTTAGACGAACATGAAAACTGTTGGATCTCCCCAACCAGGGAGGTGGTTGTCATCTTTTAACTGTTTTTTGAGGAGTTGAAGCCAATTGCTTTTCTTACACTGATTAAAGCGAAATGCAATTTTCATTGTGCCTTTTCTTTTGCATTCACCAGTGACTGGAGAATCAATTTTTAATTAAATCTAATTAAATCTCTGAATTACTGCTGATACGGAGTACCCATCCAATACCAGAATTAAATTGAGCTTTACTCCTCACTCTGAGAAGGATAATGGGAGCCATTCAGTTTTGCCTGAGGCAACATGAGGCATGGCTTAAACATTTCACACGACAAAATGTTAAATATGTGCATTACTCGTAAAACCTAATTTAGTTATTTTAGTAAAGCAGGATCAAGAAAAGTAAAAGAAAAACATTTTGCTCCACTCGTCACCAAAGATGGCCAGTAACGCGTTACTTGTAACGCGTTACTGTAATCTGATTACTTTTTTCAAGTAACGAGTAAAGTAAGGGATTACTATTGCAAAAACGGTAATTAGATTACCATTACTTTCCCGTTACTAAAACCGTGATTTTTTTGCGAGAATGTCTCATGACAGTGACGTAAGCGAGTGCGCCGTTAGTGACAACAGCTGTCTGCAGATCAACAATGGATCACATATCGATTGTGGGAGAGAGTATGAGCGTGCAGCGTTTAAAGCGTGGAAGTACTGACCTTACTTTGAGTTTGATTCCATAAAAAGTGACAAAAACATTAGTGTCCGTTGTGCGTGGGAAGAAAACTTCTTTTTACAGCGAAAAAAACCCTTAAACTTCCAAACAAGCACCGAGTAGCTACGACGTAATGGGAAACTCACAGAGAAAGTCGCGGATTCTTCAACTGACCGCGGCACACCTGCACCAGGGTAAACCTCCGCCTGCCCCACTCCTGCTTTACAGGTGAAAAAGCAACAGGACCGCTGAGTCTTTGACTTTATTTATTTTCTGCTGTGTTTTACTTGCATCTATTTGAAAGAGTGAGTGTAAACACAAAAAACATTTTATTTTATGTGCTGGAATGTGCAGAAAATAGGTTTAAATGTTAAACTAATTTATTCAAGTCAGAGAATGTTGCATATAATTAAATTTTTGCTTGATGCATAAAGTTAAAAGATTAAAACTGATAAAACAAGTTTAAAAAAGAGATTTTTCCATTTGATTACATTTTGTATGATGGATTATGTAGAAAATGTAGAATTGGGCTGAAAGATCTATCGCTTTATCACCTCTTCAGGTTGTAAATCGTGTTTTTAAAAAGTAACTAAGTAACTAAGTAATTAATTACTTTTGAAAATAAGTAATCAGTAAAGTAACGGGATTACTTTTTGGGGGAAGTAATCAGTAATTAGTTACTGATTACTTTTTTCAAGTAACTTGACCAACACTGCTCGTCACACAGAAGGAGCTCTACTTTGAGCTGTTGGAGAGGGAGGACTAACTCAAACACACGCTTGTTACAACTCAGACGTTGTACCTTAAAGCTGATTGGCTACCGCAGCAGAAGACCACACTGGATGCCACTTCTGTCATATGGGAACAGACACAGGAACTGAGAGTACATCTCACTCAGGCTCAACAAAAATGGACAGTAGATGAATGATTTGATCAGAAATCTGGCATCTCTTAGTACCAACTGAGCTTCATTTAAATGCGACAGTGTACCTGAGTAATTCTCCTAACCATATCCATCTCTTTATGACCAAACATTATGTATTTTCTGATGGCAATTTAATGCACCAGCCAAGTTCTAATCATCTCAATTTGGTTTCTTATACATAGCAATGAAGACACTGCACTCAAATGGCCTCCATAGGCATCAGGTCTCAATACAATAAAGCACCTTTGGGATGTGGTAGAATCGGGGGGGTCACATAATGGATGTGTTGCCTATAAATCTGCATGCTGTCATGATAGCTGCTAATCTATGCCATTAAGGAATAATACAGCTCTGAGGGTAAAATTCAATTCAATTTTATTTATACAGCGCCAAATCACAACAACAGTCGCCTCAAGGAAAAACTTTTGACAGGAAGAAACTTCCAGCAGAACCAGGCTCAGGGAGGGGCGGGGCCATCTGCTGTGACCGGTTGGGGAGAGAGAAGGAAGACAGGATAAAGACATGCTGTGGAAGAGAGACAGAGATTAATAACAAGTATGATTCAGTGCAGAGAGGTCTATTAAAACCATCTGAAGAGGTCTGACGGTGTACCTGATGAAGTGGCTGGTTGTATATACATATATGTAGCTAATGAATTCATTATCAGAACGATATTCGATCCAAATATAGAATCACAGGATTTCTCTTCTTTTGTAAACATGTAAGGGAGCACAGCTGTGGGTGAGCCTGTGACCCACAAAGTGTTGCAGTATTTATATATTTGCAGCATTATAATCTGTGGTGTCATTTCTGGGGGGGGGGGAATCACTATTAAGAGGTTTTATTTTCCATTAACAGAGACATCTGTTAATTGCATAAAATCTTTCTCAGTTTGTGAAAACTGCACATACAAGTTTTTGTATTTTTCTGATACTCATATTTCTCTAAATTTAATTAGGAATTTAATCCTGAACTGATTTCATTGATCTGTTGCCATGAGGAGGAAAGTATGAGTTATGCTGCAGGAAATGCCAAATATGTGTATTTTCTAAAGTACTTGGTTGTTAATTCACTTCACACATTAATTTTCAAAAAGTGGCTCTTTTTAAAGGTGTTCGGTACATTTTATAGCTGTTACAGGGTTCCTTTCCCACATAATTGTTCTCTGTGCTTCTTGTGTAACATAGTCGGTTATTGTTTAATCGTCCGGTGAGTCATCAGTCAGTCCCACACACGGGGCTATTCTCAGTATTTTAATGGAATCTGGCTTATTTGGTGAAGTAAGTCCAACAGGAAAATGATAAATGATGTTAGACAGCTTATACCACACAGCACCCACACTTTCACACAGCACCAGTTTTGCTGTGGAATTAAAAAAACATTTTCTTTGATGAAATATTTTGTTTTGTTTTTTAGCAGATGAAAGAAGTATGATGCAGTTTATGTGTAGATAAAATAAAAATATATAGTAGTTTGAAGTCAGGAGTGAAACTCACTGTAGATCTCCACGATTTAATATTCTTTTCCCTGTTTGAGGCATTTGGGGAATTATACAGAGCAGGATCCCTCCCGCTCCATCTGTGCTGTGAATAATTCAGTCAACAGTGAGAAGCTGGTACAGTGTGAGCAGACAGACATTCCCATGAGAGAACGCCTCCTGCTCCCTTAGCGCCGTGCGACCAGACACTGAAAGCTACCAACAATAATCGGCTCATTACAGACAAAGAGGACAACAAAATTAAAATCTGCCAAATTTCCTGACATGCACACATGTTTTAAGGCTAACAGACGAGTATCAGGTGGAAATAAGCACACGGCAGGTTATGTAACTGTCTTCTGCTTCTTTAGATGTGAAAGAGTCTGGTTGTTTTGTGTAGCAGTCTTGTTGTTAAAGCAACAATTACTTAAGCTTAACTGGGACGATGTTATGCGTAAAATAAGCTCCAGATCTGTATTTTTCATTTTGAACTCTAAAAGAGTAGATTTGCATGATTCAGAGTTCAATAAACATCTGGATTTAACTTGTACTGGGCCTTTATGCAGCATTGTGAAGTCCTTTTTGAAAGCCTTCAGATAAGAGTTTACTCGTTGCCACATACATATTTTGAAAGTTTATGTCAGGAACGAGGAGAGGAACTGACTGCTAACAACTTGTCAATAACAAATTAATCACAAGTCATGAGAGCACATCACAGATAATCCTCCTTTCTGAAACAGAATGATCAAAATTTACAAAATGGTCTCATTGTTTTTATTCAGTCCAACCCAGAAAAGTCACTGAGGCCATAAACGCATCAGGAAAGTGTTTAAAGTCTAGGAGCTGTTTCCCTAAAGACCTATATAGAGCTGGAAGGCTCTTTGCATCCAAAACTGTCGCCCTCAGTCTCCCGTCCATCAACCCGAGTCAGTTGCGGCAGACGGTGCCTCTCCCTGAGCCTTCTTCTGGTTCTGCTGGAGGTTTCTTCCTGTTAAAGGGAGTTTTTAGTTCCCACTGTTGCCAAGTGCTTGCTTAGAGGCAGTTTTCTGATTGTTAGGGTTGTCTCTGTATTATTGTGGGGTCTTTACCTAACAGTATAAAATACCTCGAGGTGACTGTGCTTTATAAATAAAGACTGAATTTAACTACAGGTTGTCGGTGTCTGCCTTTCAACACACCTTTTTCTGATTGCTGTGCTTTGTAAACCAATGGTTTGAAAAACTGGTGGGCGGGGCTTCCATGCTCACAAACATTGATAGTAAGCAAGTAGTAAGTACATGTGGTGATCTCATTATTAGATGCTTTGGCCCTCTTTAATATGAACACCACCACCTGTCTAAGATGGAAATAAACACCAGCTTGAAAAAACTAAAAAAAAAACTTAAAATTGGTAAAAAGATTTGTTTTAACTGGTAAGATGATTCCCAGTGATGACAAAATACGATCGACCAGCTCATTCTTGGCTGTAGGAATGATGTTAAGTTGATGCAGAGTTCTGTCACTGGTGTAGGCCGTAAAATGGGAAATAAACCCCACTGCCTGTCGCTGCGTCTGAGGAGATGCACCTATCAGTTAGTGTTAAAGCACATTGATTAATTTTGCTTGTCAAAGCCACTGGGGTTAACAACTTCCTGGCAGAAACTCTGATCAGTGTAAAATATTACAAAAGTAAGGACAAGCATAATAGTTCCCCTTTAAAAGAACAGATGTATTTTTCCTTCAAACCTGGAATGAACCTGGTTTTATTCAATCTTGACAAACACACAATAGACTGAAACCAGTGCAAGTTCTTTCCTCTTGGTGCCACTAATGGCTAAAACCAGTTAATTGTTACAGCCATTATATTGGAATTAAAAACAGAGAACCAGTCATCATTGCCACTAATGGAGAAACACGTCTTCTAAGTACTTTCTTGCCAGATGGGCTCATTATCTCCCATTTGTAAGAAAGGCAGCAGCTTGGTTTAATTGAACAAAATGGACTTTTACATGTAGAGCTGCATTCATCATGGTAAATGAGCTCAGCAGTAATCTAAAGTCTCCCATTGCACTTGAAAACCTGTTCCATCTCTCCACTTTTGTGACTGTGCATGAAATATTGTAAAGCAAGTGCTTCTCAGGCGTTTATTCTTTTACGTATTGGCTGCTGCTGAGTACCTCTGCCACCCCATCATTCATGGGCGTATGTCAGTACACCCATGATTCTTTGGGTCAAATAAATTATTATGTATGACTGGTGAAAGATGTGTATCCACATACATTGAAAAAAAATAGGTGGACTGTTCTTTACAGACCCAGACCTAGTGCTGCATTTTTTATTTTACTCTGCACAACTTTTCCCGCAATTACAGTTTAGTTATTTTAATCAGCATTTTCTTTTGTTTTTACAGTAGCCAGTGTTTGTACACAGGAAATACAAGCTAGTTGCATGCATTGTAACTCATATAGAGGCATCCAAAGAAACAAGTCAGGGAAACGGAGAAAAGACACTAAAGTAGCGTAATAGTTGTATCAAAGTTTATTGCATTGAATTTTAATGCATGCTGGCTTTTACATTTTGGATTTTTGTTTGAGGAAATGTTCTCTAAATGGACCTCCTTGATCTGTATTTGAATGATGATGTAGATGATAGATGTAGCTTTTAGATCTGAAGTCAAGTTGACGCAAAATGGCCTTAAACCTGCATTCTTTATAACGACCACCAGGGGGCGATGACTGAGGTTGCAAACACGGGTTCTGATGCTATAGAAGAATATGGGAACTGTTTTATTGATGATTTGATGGGCTCGGTCACTCCA
The DNA here is from genome assembly GCF_057381845.1 of Rhamphochromis longiceps. NCBI lineage: Eukaryota > Metazoa > Chordata > Actinopteri > Cichliformes > Cichlidae > Rhamphochromis > Rhamphochromis longiceps. The sequence goes on from NC_140575.1 coordinate 14,452,264, forward strand.
TTCTGATCATATCAAACATGTTAAGTTCATTTTATGTGTTTATGTGTATGTGGATTATACGTATCACTAGGATTATCTAGGATATATTATAGGTTGTGGGTTCACAGTAAAATTTACAACGCACCAGTCACCTTTGGTTTTAAAGCACCAAAATGGAACCAGTGAAAATACTCATCCTGAAGCTTCTTAATGACATTCAAAAACAGATGGATCCTACCACAGCAGCTGGATCTATCTTTTATACATCTATAAGTAACGATGCCATTGGTTGCATAATGTGAAACAGGAGCCAGGTGTAGGTGTAGCATGTTAAACCCTTTCAAGTTTTGGAAAGAACATTGAACATTTATTTCTCATTCACTGCATCCTGGGATCTAAATTCTTCTCACCATCACCACTGTGCACCACTCTGTATGCTCACCAGTATTCAGGTGGATGACAGAAAGTATACAGACTGCTGCTAAAGTTTTCTTTCTGTCACAAACTTTCTCTGTGTATGAAGTGTTTGAGCGAGCAGCTTTCAGAGGTAAAATCCCCTGTTCTTCCCCACATGTTCTGAATGCAAAGCAATTCTGCAGCACTGAGGAAACATTTGATTCCATTAGACACCACACTGAATCTGCTGGTTTTATCATCCATTGATCTGTTCACCACAACCAGCAGCCTCTTTGCAAAGTTCTGTAGTGTAAGACATAATCATTCTGTAAGAACATGCGTCATACTTATTAAAAATGGCTTTAATGAGTGCCTTTATTGGCTTTAATAGGCGCTTTACTTCCATTGTAGTGTTTATTGTCTAATAGCACTTTTGGTTAGCACAGCTGCAGTCTGTTGTGTCACTAAGATGGTTGATCTACAGTATCAGGCATCATAGCTGAGACAATTGGGAATGTTTCTCGTTATGCTGGGGAAAAAGTATTAATTGTCCCTCATTTTAAATTTTGACTTCAGCGAGATTTTGGGATTAGTTTAGCTTGTTAACAGGATTATTCAAAACTGTGTTTCATAAACATTTCAGTAGAAATCTGGCTCGGCCCTGCTTAGAGCTGACTAACCTTTGAAGTTGATCTGGATCCAGACACCTTTAAAATGGCTCTTTATCATCTTTATCATCAAAACCTTTAAAAGTTCCATTTTTTTCCCCTTTAGTTGACAAAACAGAGGATGAGCAACAAAATGAGGAGGAGAAAATGGTCAGGGGTGGATTTGTTGCCAGAGAGTTGCCAAACAGAAGTTGGCATTTTAAACCATATCTGTCACGGTTCGGCATGGCAAACCGTGGGGGGTGTGGGGAAGGAGGACCCAGGCGCGGTGCTCTATGTACAAGCAGTGCGTTTATTTACAGTGATGGAACTGATACACAACAATAATACATCCCCGTGTGCTCCCGACTTCCACTCCGTGTCTTCTCCCCGTGTTTGTGCCCATGTGTCTGCTCCCTCGTGCCAGTGCACTCTGTGTCTGCTGCCCTCTCATCCAGCAATCCTTCCTGGGAAAATAGGGGCAGTAGTTAGTACCCTCAGTTCACTTGGTAAGCTCACACTCACAAACAGACCAGCTGGAGAACTGACGGGAAGTCTCACGAAATGATCCCACGTCGGTGGGAGCTCCAAGACTCTTAAGTAGCTCCCCCGACGAGGCCTGATCAGCAGCAGGTGTGTGGCTTCGGGTGTGGCCAGTCCGCCAGCAGGGCCACACCCACCAGGCCTGAAGGCGCCCGCAGAAACACACACACACACACACACACACACACACACACACACACACACACACACACACACACACACACACACACACACACAAGCAGGGATAACGAGGGACAGCAATACAAAATATATATTATAATATTAGTCCATAACTGCTCAGGGATCCTGGGTCGCTCAGACCCAGGATCCCTGACAATATCTAAAAAATATACACTTATCAAATACTTCATTTTTTACACTGTGCTACAACCTTGTGTTGTCAGCTAGGTGAATTTAGAGTTCACCCAGCACCTCGTAGGTTTGAAGCATGAATTCTGTAAACCCTCCAAAATAAGTGACACAATTACCAGAATAACCAGAATACGACACATGAGTTGTGCTTGCAACATGTTGGCAATGTAAAAGCCATTGTCTGTGCAATTGCCTTGTGATTGAACGACTGTTTTACGCTCAACATCTTGATGACCAGCGGGTTGCTGCAACTACATGCAGGTGGTTGTTGAAAGCAAAAAAAATTCAACACATTCACTGGTCAACCACCTATTTTTTTCCATTGTTGCATGGAGGTTTCCATCCTTGTATTGTCCGTGTTTTTATATTTAACAGTTATAACCGCTCACTTCAGCCAGACAGTCCAACAAGTGAAGTGAACCCTCTGGTTACAGATGAGTTGTCCTTAGTGAAATGCTAAAAAAATCTTCTGAACTGGCTGCAGGTGGTGACAGCAGGTCTCTGAAGGCTGATTGCAGCTAAATCTTTAATGTAAGCACAGTAAAAAAGTGGTTTAGGACAAAGATGATAGGCTTATTTGATCACTTTGATGCCACTGATGGAGAGAATAGAAAAGCATCCTGACGTTTAACCGTCTGTGATGGCCTTGCACCTCCATCCTGATGTCATAAGGTCATACATGTAGCTGAAGGTCATGCATTTATATTGTCACCAGTGCAGTCAGGATACATGTATCACCTGGGCCGGTTCATTCTGGCGTAACAAAGCCTCGCTAATGATGTTTGTGTCCAGACCTAACTGGATCTCCTGATGTGCGGCACTCAGTGCTGCCTTTAATGAGATCTGACTCGCCCGTGCGTCTGGGGGTCCGTGTGATGCTGCACCTGAACCTGTCACTATGGCAACCAACAGGTTGCGTTTCTACAGTGACACAACCCCTCTGAGTGTCTCCTTCACTCCGGTTTCTTTGCCTCTGTGTCTCTCATCTGCATTGTTTGTAGAAGTGTTTTTTTGTCAGATGCTAAATACTGACACAGTACAGATGTTTTTTCTGCATTGTACCCAGCGAAGGTTTCAGCTGGAGCCAAGATGTGTTCTAACTGTACAACTAAGATGTTTGTGAATGTGGACATTAGTCATTTGTTTTTATTTTTAACAACTGGTTAATGTAATTTGTGGTCGTTTTCAAAAAAGTAACATATATCACACGTTACTTAATAACTAATCTAAAAATTATTTATTATGGGTTTTTTTTTCTCTACTCACCAAGAGGACCTGAAATGTTTTATAATTATGAGTGAAAAGCATAAAGATTAATCTTAGGCTAACTTCAGTCTCTTAGTCCTACACACTGACAGGATTCCTTATTTTGAAACACATGAAAAACTCTGTCAATGTGGAAAAGTAAAAAGTCAGATGTCACGTCGATTTTATTGTAGAAATAGATATAGATAGAAATTGAGAGTTGAAGTTGGACTGCTTTTTTTTGGCACTTATTCTGTTCCCTGTTAAATATTTGGCTCATACATTCATCTGTAACATCACTCTACATTCTTTGCTGCTGGCTTTGTGTTCACCTGCTGATTTTGCAGATGTTTTGCAAAGAGGTGATGTCCTGTTAGCATTAGAGGATAGTTGTGTTGTTTCTGGCCTGGACCCAGGTTTCACTTAACTGTCACTTCTTCTGAATATTTTTATTTAGCTCAGAAAAAGTGAAAGCGGGTGTGAATAAATTATTACCATTATTACCATTTCTTACAACATGACAACCTACTACATTCGATTTAAGGCTAAAAACAGCTTAAGTAGTCACGTTTTGATATTTAAAAATGCATATTTGTTTTCTAGTCTCTCCAGAGGTGCTGGGGTTTCTGACAGCCATCGGACTCTTCATCATCCTCATGACTTTCCTGTTTTGGTACCTCAACAATAAGTTGGCACTAGAGAACCCAGGAAGCCTTCAGTGCCTTGATGAATTCAGGAAAACCACTGAGCTGCAAGGTGAGCATGCATAAATTTAAAATGAAAGCACATTCGGTTGTCTTTCTTTCACATCTGATTTTCTTTAGTGCCTTTGATCCCAGCACGAGGCCCTGCCTCTGCATGGAGGCATTTTCCACTGACACTGGCCTTTCTCAGCCCATGCCGGGATTACTGTTACTGACAGCTGTAGGACTGTTTACTTGTCATCTGCCCACGGGGGCTTCAAAGGTTTAAAAGGTTGGTGCCCCCCGGGAGCCCACACGGGGAGTTTGCTCGACTCAGAGAAGCCATCTGCAGAAAACAAAGGCAGGCAGTGTAACGCAGCAAAGTGACTAATCTCAATGACCTTCTGTGTGGACAGATTTGGAACAGTGGCTGTTTTGACAGACACATGAGACAAATATTTGAGTTCGAATTGTTACCGGTCTGTTGAAAAAACAGTTTACAGTTTCCTGATTCTGTTTGTTAAAGATGTATGTATTGAAGACTGCATGTTGTAAGTGGGAATGTATGTTGAGTTAGTGGGAAGGTTTGCAGAGCAACCACGGATTGGGTTATTTTAAAAGCTGTGCTGCCTCCTGCTGGAAAAAATACAAAGCTACAGTGAGAGAAAACTAGCTTCCTGACTTCGCTTACTGCTCTGATCAGCTACATTTTTATTCTCTGCTTTATTGTGTTTCTTTCCCTAATTTTAATTATCCCCTCACTGAGCATCTGCATCACATTGAGAAATACCTTCTTCTAATTGAGAGGACGTGTAACTAACTATAGTCTTTAAGTGACCACTTAGAGCAGGGATGTTCAACTCCAGGCCTCAAGGGCCGGTGTCCTGCAGGCTTTAGATATCACACCTAAATCAAATGATTAGGTCATTATCAGACCTTTGGAGAACTTCAAGACATGTTGAGAAGGTAATTTGGCCATTTAAATGAGCTGTGTTGGATCAAGGACACATCTGAAACCTGCAGGACACCGGCCCTCGAGGCCTGACTTAGAGTTTGAATATTTAAGGATGGCAAAGATAAAAAAAAAGTCTTTTATGTTTTCCATGAATAGTTTTCAGCTGTGTAACAACTGTGCACAGAGCACCATGGCAGCTTCATTATTGGAAATAATCTTCATTACTGTTTAAACAGCCTCCACTGTGACTTCAGGTTGCTGCACACGTTCAAAGTTTAGACTATTGAAAGTCTTGGTTCACTCAATCTCAATCTGTCCTCCGTGTGGAATCACACGTTTGCCTGTTTAAGGGTCTCTTAAATGGTATTGTGAAAACGCAGCAGCTTTTATTGAGACGCCCTCGCCTGCCTGCAGTGGAAGGCAAATTGGCTCTGGCAATTTGTGCTTTTGTGTTCAGATCACGTCCATTAGCTTTTGTAAAACACACCTGTTACAAATCTATCCAGTTTCTTTTCAACCTTTGTAGTAGTTTCAAAACGTGTCACCTGTTCAGCTTTTAAAACAACAAAAATCTCATTTTGGCGCGTAGGAATGGGGCGTAGGAGAACACCTGGAGAATATCTCATCCGCCGTTGGCCAGGCTGCCAGTCTGTCACGGCACAGCTAATAAATACATTTGGAAGCTCTTTTTTAAAAGCATTGATGAAAGCATGTTGTTGTTGTGACTCAAAAGGCATTAATTGAAAGTTGCATGATTGTTGCTGGATTGATACAACCAAAGCAGGTGAGCAGATTTGGCTAACCATCAGTTAACCGAACTAAATGAGTTTATGCATTTGACAAATTTATGACTCGTTTAAAGGATGCTTTAGTCCATAAATGCTATCGAATTTAGAAGAGATTTAAATTTAATATGTGATGAAGAAAGAGTCGCATTGAGTGATAATTCCAGTAGAAATGTTGTAGAACCACTTGGCAAGATAAACAAGAAAACCCATAAGAGTATATGACATCAGAGTAAATGACACACAGACTGAAAACACAAGCAGAATTTTAAACATCTTGTAAATTTCTCTGAATTCAGTCACTACATCACGCTGGATGTGTGATGGAGGTAATTTGGTGGAGGAGAAACCAAAAGGAGAGAGTAACATCGCAGGATGAGGGTGCAGATGTTCCTTTTTAATCACAGGGCTCTTCTGTTTTCACTGCAGTTACTTATCAAAGGCTTTTCTGAGCGATCACGAGCTTTCTGTTCAGAATGATCCAATAAGCTACAGCTGCCAGAACCAGTGCAATGATTTTTTCCCTCATTGATTTTATCTGTTGTTTCCACCCATACAGTGTTTATTTTTATATATAAAAAGATGCTTCTTAAAGTGAAGCCAAAGTAAAATTGTCTTAAACCTGAATTCCATCTAATAGCCAGCAGGGGGCATCTCCTCTGGTTTCAAAATGCTGTCTATGGAAGGACATCCCATCAGATCAGCAAACATGTAGTGCTTACAAAACCTATTAGACCATCACCCAGTGTGAGGTTTAATCCTCAGATGTTCTAAATTAACAGTATTGGTGATTCTCAAAATCAATTTTATGTTTTTGTAATGGTTACTCCACCAGTGTGTGCAAGCTCTTTAATCATATTCTTTCATGCTAAAATATAAGTATTGTTGTTATCCAAACATTTTCAATTTTACTCTTTTAGAAACAGCAGAAAAACAAAGTAATGCACATTATTAGTTTTTGATTAAGATGCCAGATTTTCCATCATTTATTTGCTTTCTTGAACAGAAAAATTACTTTTGGTTTTTGTCCGCTCAGATTTGGGTGTTAAAACAAGAATTCACTTTGTTTTTTACCTGATAAATATCATTTTTATTTTAAACAGCTTTTTAAATAACTTGTGTTTTCTTGCTTTTATGACAGGCGGTCTAATAAATGTACCAAACACTCGACCTGATGAGCTTATAGACTTAATCTCTTGTTTAAAGCCTTATTAAATACAGTGCAATGTTCATTTTGCAAATTATGAACTTCATCGACCTTCATTCAGCTACATTCAAATCCTTCACGATGTCCTTCAACCTTTTGAGCCTGTCATCATCCACTTTTGTCATCTTCTGTGGGTTTTTTTCAGCTCTTCCAGTGAATGCTTCCTTTTATTTTTTAAAAAAATGTACTAGTTTGTTGATTTGGTCACTTCTAAAGGTTCTTTGTTTTTGTTTTGTTTTTTCAATTGAATGATTAACGGCCTCCCTCACTTGATTGGACATCTCTTTGGGTCTCATATTGAGAGCTCCAGGAGACAGGTAGTTCCAGATCTTTTATCAACATAATTTTTATTTCTATAACGAGGTAACGGGCCTCACATGGCCATAAAACAGTCAGTCAGTAGTCAAGTTACTTTTAAGCCCCTCAAAATGTGTGACTGTGTATAAAACTTCCTCAGATAAAGCCAGCAAATTCCTAAAAATACCTCTAATTAATGCTAAAAGTCTTCAGTTCAATCACACCACGATTGTTTTTGTTTTAATTTAATATACACTGTGTGTGTCGAATCATGTCTGAAACAGTTTTTGTGATATATAAGACAGTGTGGAGGGAAATGATTGTGGAACTGACTGTATTGTCCTCTATCCCCAAACAGATAAGGTCTACTCCGACGCTGACTTGCAGGCTTCATCGTCAGACAGCGAGGATGAACTGATGGGTCAGTATCAGGAAGCGGTCAGCCGCTCCCAGGGCCTCAGAGGAGGAGCCAAGGTGTCCTCTAATGCCAAGCACACTGGAGGATTCAGCTGGGAGAGCCGGCAGAAGTACAGCCCGCTTACTGCTGATTATGATGGCTACAGCAGTGAAGCCTCAGCTGATGATGGTGGGTCCTCCCACATTTGACCGTCTTGTATGTTTTCCGTGTATCCACAGATTTGACACAGTGAGAAGTTCAGATATTTCCTTCATATCACCTCAGGGAGTTTTAGTTAAATGCTCACAGTCCTCTGCAGCTCTGTACCAACAAACACAAGAACACCATATGTGTAACACACACACTTACACACACTGTCAGTTAATCTAGAGAGGTGATCAAAGCGAGGCTGCCGTTCAGCACACTCTCCGTGGGAGGGTTGTGAAACAGTCAACTGTCTGTACAATGTGCACAGCCGCAGCCTCGCACTCTTCCTTCTTTTTTTATAACACGTCTATGTTTCCCTTCTGCCCGACTCGCCATCGCTGCGATTGTTCTTCACCCTTGTCGAGGTGGGTTCAGTCACAGAAGAGCGCTGGCACTGACCTCCTTGGATTAGTTTGTTATTCATCTGACACGTTATTGGCCAAGAAGCATATCGTGTTGATTTAACGCTATACAAAAAGCCACTCTTGACTTTCTCCTCAGTAAATGTTTACCCAACTTTATGCTTAAAAAATAGCTTTGCATGGCATAAATGACAAGACTGGCTCTGCCTAAAATGAAGAGACTGTGCATGTCAACACTTACAATGGATGTTTTTTAAGCTCGTGGCTTCCTGAGGTGCTTCTTTCACCTCTATATCCAGCCTGCCATCTAACCCTGTAAGAACCATCCTACACTATGCCCCTAAATGTGAAACTAGCCCTTTAGGGAAAGCAAATAAGCAAATGTATCTGTTGCATAGAGAAGAAAACTGTTACAAGGAATGTCAAATTCATCTAAAAGTCCCCGATTGACCTGTTTTTCCATCCTGCAGAAATATATCGGCAGTGCTGTTGTTGCCTGTTTTCGTCACACCCAGACAGGAATGCTTGTGTCTGACAGTATTTTTCAAAGACAAAAACAATCTAGTCTTTGCCAGGGTCCTTGATTGGTGAATCACGTCTGAACCAGTTTTTGTGTTATATAAGACAGTGGGTTCAAGTGCCGGGTGTCTGGCACAGTCTATTTAAAGCCGCGTTTGAATGCGTAGCTGGGAGAGAAGTAGTACATGGCGTGCTTCTGACTCCATTAGCAGAGAGGCAACGGGCTGCACAAGGTTGTTGTTGAAGAAAAGCAGAGCGTCTCCTGATATCCACTAGATGGTCTCTGTTATCTTCAGATGATGCTTTGAATTTTTAGGTCACTATAGAAAATAATCCCACATGGGGAAATGAGTGCTATTCAGTAATATTATACTCCAGGATTTTCAGGTAACTCTTACTAGCAAAACTTTAGAATGAATTTATGTTTAATCTGCCTTCATTTAGAGACACGAAGGAGCCAACTAGAGAATATTGTCCCAAAGGTAATTATTGAAATCTGAATTTTGTTTCTGGTGCCTCAAATGTAAATGTCAGTGCAGTATTTCCTTTGCAGCTGTGATGCTTTAAAGCTTACTTTGAAAATACTGCACTACATGCACTACATGTACTCACTGGCCACATACACCTTACTGCGCCTTAACTCTTCATAGTTCAAATTCAAAGATGCGCTGAAAACATTCCTCTAAGATTGACACGATAGCATCACACAGTTGCTGCACATGTGTTGACTTCACATCCATGATCTCTTGTTCCACCACATCCAAGTGCTGCTCTATTTGATTGAGGTCTGGTGACTGTGGAGGCCATTAGAGTACAGTGAACTCACTGTCATGTTCAAGAAGCCAAGTTTGAGATGGTTTCAGCTTTGTGACGTGACCTGTTATCAGAAAATGATTACATTGTGCTCATAAAGGAGTGACAATAATCAGGGAGGCTGTAGACTCAAACAATGCTCAGTTGGTTCTAAGGAGCCCAAAGTGTCAGGACAATGTCCGCCACTCTCCAGTTTGCCTCCCAGCCATTCTCTACCTGCTCAGCCATGTCTACGCCCACCTGGACAAACTGACGTGCACTGTGGGAATCATGTTTTTTGAACTTCTCCAGTGCTTTCAGGCCAGCTCTACTGGTGATAAATTGACAGTGATGCAGGTGGATGCCTCCCTAGTGACCTGGATAGTTTGCTAAGTGACTGGCAGACCACAGTATGTGCGCCTGCAGCACTGTGTGTCGGACAGTAAGTGTAGTAAGCGATACGGGATCCCTGCGGGGCACTGTCCCCTCTCCCTCATCTTCCCCTTTTACACCATGGACTTTAACTCCTGCATTGAGGCCTGACACCTTCAAAAGTTTTCTGATAACTCAGCCACAGTGGGCTGTATCAGGCTGTGGTGGGTAACTTTGTTATGTGATGCAGGCAAAAGCATCTGCAGCTTAACTTGGGCAAACTGTATGTGGATGAGAACACCGCTGACTCCTGTTTGCATTTATGGGGTCTGGGTGGAGACAGTGGAAGATTACAGGTGTCTTGGTGTTCACAATGACAGTAAAATAAACTTCATTAAAAACACAGAAGTGCTCTCCAAAAACTTATCAACTTCTGAGACGACTGAGGTCGTTTAATATCTCCCCGATGATGCTCACAGTGTTGTATGAGCCTGTGGTGGCCTGTGCCATCATCTGTACTGTGGTGTGCTGAGGCAGCAGGTACCAGCAGACTCAATAAACTTACCCACAAGGTCAGTCATGCTGTGGGTGTGGAGCTTTTAGCGTCTTTGTTTTACTTATTTTTTAGTAGAGAAAGTTTACATCCATCCATCTTCTTCTGCTTTATCCGGGGCCGGGTCACACCAAGCCGTTCCCAGGCCAGCCGAGAGATATAATTTCTCCAGCGTGTCCTGGGTCTGCCCTGAGGCCTCCTCCCGGTGGGACATGCCCGGAACACCTCACCCAGGAGGCGCCCAGGAGGCATCCTTGTCAGATGCCCGAACCACCTCAACTGGCTCCTTTCGATGTGGAGGAGCAGCGGCTCTACTCTGAGCCCCTCCCGGATAGCTGAACTTCTCACCCTATCTCTAAGGGAGAGGCCAGCCACCCTTCGGAGGAAGCTCATTTTCGCCGCTTGTATTCGCGATCTCGTTCTTTCGGTCACTACCCACAGCTCGTGGCCATAGGTGGGGGTAGGAATGTAGATTGACCGGTAAACTGAGAGCTTCGCTTTTACGCTCAGCTCTCTCTTCACCACAACGGACTGGTGCAGCATTTACATTTTCTTTCATATTTATAATTTTTAATTGTGTGTCGATAATAAAAACAATTTCCCTGCTGGATTGATAGTGTTTTGATTCTGATTATACCTCATGCAGAGGTATAATAAGGAACTTCTCAGGAACATCGCCTGTGAACGTCAGAGGTGCTTGTGTAGGATCAGCAGTAAGTCAGCTGTTTCTGCCTACGTGGCACCAATAACAATGTCACATTCACCCCCCCCCCCCCCCCCCCCCCCCCCCCCCCACACACACACACACACACACACACACAGACAATCGGATGCTTAGTTTGCTCAGTTCATGATGTCATTGTGACCATGTCTAGATCAGTGCAAACAGTAGCTGCCATGTGATTGGCCAATATTTGTATTAACGAGCAGTTCGACATGTGTACCTAATAAAGTGGCTGGTGAGTATATATTGACTGAGCTGTTTACTTTGGTTTGAAGTCATGTTTGTTTTCTTGCACAAATCCATCACTGACTACTTGCCTGTTGCAGGAACGTCACGTAGTGAGTGTTCTTTGTGCGTGAGAGAGAAGCAGGGATTTGAGTCACAAGAGCCTGCCAGCAATAATTTGAAATTTACTCGGTTTATTTATGACAACATGTTAGCTACGCAAGGTCTTGTTTTGATTTTTTTCCTCATGATTCTAATACCCTTAAAGGTTTCAAGGATTATCCAGATAACTGGCAGATGATGTATTTCTTGGCTGCCAAGAAAACAAATTCAAGGCAAAGCAGTTGTTTGTGTGCCTTCTGTAAAGTTTTTGGTTCATCAGATCATAATCAGCTTACTTATAGTTGCTCGACTATAACCAAAGAGGAGGTAAAAACTCTGTCCGTCCGTGGCTGCACTTCGGTTGAAAGTACTGGAGGATCATTATTTTCCTCCCTGTGGTAAGGCTTTGATGGCTGTGGTTTTCTCTCCCACCAAGCCATCGTGGACCAGCAATATCAAAGCAGCGGCCTCGTGCCATGGCTGACATCGGTTCAGGCTTTCTCTGCAATATGGAAAGTTTCATTAGATAAATAGGTGAATCGTTTCCATGATTTTCCACGAGCGCTAAAGGACACGCATTTCATTATTTTTTCAAGCAAACAGCCATAAAAGCTTCCTCTCCACACCCACAGCTACCGCTGTTGTGTTTGTCTGAGTATGAAGAGCTTCATCCTCAGGACATATGTATAAAACATGAGGAGGACTGTGCCAGAGCTGCAGAATCAGAGTTTGGGTGCCCCGGTGGCTTCACTCAGACTCCAAAAATAGGAAGTAAGCAGAAAGCAGAAAAATGATCTAAGGTTTCCCTTCTCTGAAGTAAGCCCCTGCTCTAATGGCCACTTTGAGAACCGTGTTGCACAGCATGTACCAGTGCTTTTTGATGGTTTTCTCACTCATGTGGATAGTAGGATTTCAGCTTATGGTCAATGGACCCTCCAAATCATTTGCTGTATATGATTATGAGTAGGTCCATAAATAAACTGTGTTGTCACTGTATCCATATTTTTATTTTGTCTTGTCACCTGTACTTTGCTCTTGGCAATAATTATAATAATTAGTGAAAAAAAAAACAGTTATTATAAAAATAATAATGATTAGATTTAAAGATTAAATGTAAACTGTTCTGTTATGTAAAAAAAACTCTTCTTTTTTTCTTTTGTTATTATTTTCTTTTAAGAGAAATATGGTAGACACTCACATTTCTGTTAATTTACCTGTTGCTATGGTTTCAGTTCAATTTTAATTATATATCACCAAATCACACTTTATTTTGTAAGGTAAAACACTCTAATGACACAGAGAAAACTCAAAGATCAAACAACCCCCGATGACTTGGTGACAGTGGGAAAGAAAAACTCACTTTTTACAGGAAAGAAACCTTCGGCAGAACCAGGCTCAGAAACAGCAGCCATCTGCTACAGGAGGTTGGGGATGAGGTTTCATTGATTGTGGCTTTATTTCATGCACTTTACTCAGAGCTGATTGGCCTACCTCTGACCAGAAAGCTCAATTAATTAATCCAGAGTTCATGATTTGATTCAGTTTGAATGAAAGTGGTTTTAAAAATCCAACATAAACCTTGGAAAGAAGCAAATTAGTTTTTCACATAGAACAAAATTCACTTGTGAATGAGGGTGCAGCGATGACTGGTGCCATGTTGGAAGTCGGCCACATTTTTAAAGACCTTGTTTACTTCTGAATGGTTACCCAACCAGCTCAATAAGAGCAAAAAAACATTTTCTGAAGCATTAACTAACAAAAGTGAGAGAATGTTTCTCAGCCAAATTTTGTTCATCTCGCACTCAAACCTGCACATTTAGCACTTTTCTCACATGAAAATCGGTGAGGTGTAAGTGAGATCACGATAGCTTTATTCATATGCTGCAACTCAGAAGCAAAAGGAAGCCATTTTTAGTATCCACACCTCTGAGCACATGTTTTACAAAGAATATTGTAGACAGAGAATAAATGGGGATTGAAACTGGGAGGAGGGCATTCAGTCGTCATAGTCTATACTCTGCACAATTTTTAAGGGATTATTTCTTGAGTGAAATGTAGTTCCAGCAAGTAGTTCCAATCCTGTACATTGTCTTCAGGATTAAGATTTAGTTTCTACCACCATGCTAAGCCAGAAAAATAGATCCCGGCTGTGTTTCAGAGATTCTTTAATGAATAAATTAATTATTTTTTTCAAATATAGCTTTCACACAAGAACTGGAATACATTGCAGCTGGGTTCAGTCCACTGTTCCACAGAGCCACATCTTCAAGCATATTTTATATGTTTTTAAGGATCTATAAAGTTGGGGGTAAAAAGGTGATAGGTTTGTAGCTTGAACCTATTCGCTGGAACGTTGAAGACAATATAATTACACCGCAAGCAAGACACGAAGTAGGCAAAGTTCTTCATGTTTCTCGTGCACGGGAGAGAACCGGACAAACGCCGTTCCTTCGCTTGACCCCAGTTGCTCTCGTCCGCTCCCCCGTAACACTGCTCTTTTATTGAGGTTACATGAATATGCATAGGTTCATTAACATACGACGTCTACATACAAACAAAGAGTACCTTGCCTGTGTGTGTGTGTGTGTGTGTGTGTGTGTGTGTGTGTGTGTGTGTGTGTGTGTGTGTGGGGGGGGGGTCAGAGTGTGACCCCATAAATGACTTCCCTAAACCTGCTGGTCTGGAAGTCCAACAGTTCATCTAAACAAAAGGCACTTAGCCTAAAACAGATATAGCCACGTTTATCCTACCATAAAACAATAAAACAAGGTACGACCTCTTCCCATGTTCCCAGGATGTAGGTGCGCAATGCACACCAAGCCTTTGCAGCCTGCTAAAGATCACACATCCTATCACTACACAATTGATTATACACCTCTAAGCATATATGGTTAAATATTTCTAAGCATAAATGACAATCAACAATACAAAACCTAACAAAAGGTCTACAATAGGGTGTGCAACTGTTAATGTAACTCGAGTCATGCACTCATACTGGGTGTCCTTGTTTTGTTCTTCCATCGAGTGTTTTAGAATCAGAGACTTTAGTCTGTATGAGGTCTTTTATTTTGAAAATTGACTGAATTTTCCATTCGGTTCCTGATGTCTCTGACTTCCTGTCTCCTCATCTGCCCTGTGCAGCTTTAAACAGCTTCCAGTTAAATAAATAAATGAATGAATGAGTAGATTATCCACTATTTTAAGAGATACGGAGCAGACGGTCACTTCTGGGGCACGTCTGGAACTGAAAGCATTGTCTCAAGTTGGTGAGGTCAGTGCTGGAATGTGGTGCAGCTCTTCTCAGTGTGTTTCTGGGAAAAAACTAATGATAAAGTAGTAGCTTGTTTGCATTTACACCATGCAGAAAGTGGCTTTAACACTGACACAACTGGTTTCTCACAGGGAGAATAAATATCAGTTTTATGTATTTATTGGTAATATAGTAAATCTATCTGCTTCTTTCACCTGCTTTGTTTGAATTGGGGTGATGGCACTTCTGTTTTCTTTACACTTAGCCTTCTACATTATCCGACGCTGATATTTTTGCTTAACTCCTTTTAAAACTTTTAGAAAGGTATCAGGAGGTCAGGTGTGTTTCCTCCTGCTTACAGTTGGGAAAAGGACAACCGAATGCAGCATCTCTCATTTTTTCATCTGAGATATTTTTACCTGCTTCTCACAGGCGAGATTCACAAACTGTTTTCCCACTTGAAGAGGTACAAGAAGGCAAAACAAGGCGAACGCCAGCAGAGAAGGGATGAAAGGGTGGGTGAGACGAGGGGAAGAATGGTAACCGTCCCAATTAGCGGGCTGGAGAAAAGAGTAGTGCTTTTACACGGCAGCTTCTATCAAATCAACCGCCCCCGGCTCAGCGGGAAAAAGCTGCTCAAAATGGATTTGCTCCTTTTATCAAGCCCTCCATGACACTTAGTTAAGACTCCTTTGCCTCTATCCTGCCACTGATATGTGCCACTTTGAGCTGGTGTCTCACCGACATTATTAAGAGTGAAAGTTTCAGGAACTTGGGAGAAAGCTGGAACATTGTGTTGGAGTGGATTACGTCATGACAGTGTTGGCTTTTTCCAAAAGTTAGAGGAAAGAAGAGATCGTTCTTTTCAAGTTATGTTCTTCTTCATCTTTTGTTTTCTTTTCTCTCTCTCTCTGCCCCCTTATTTTTTTCTGCAACAGGCTGGGTTTAAAGCATTCATTCCTCACCAGCGTCCCTCTGGGAGTATTAGCATTGGCTGCTCAGTTATTGTGAATCCAAATTGGACAAAGGAGTCAGGTTTGAGAATGCAGCTGACAACACTATTCAGGCTTCTTTGTAAGTGCCACAGAAATGTTCAGCACAGCCTCACTCTTTGCCTTCCAGGCAACTGAATCATTTAGAAAGGTGAGAGGCATAAAATGTGTGGCAGATTAAGAAGTATTCAGTTCAGTCCTTTTAATGGTGTGTATCTGATGTTTTATTTAGACTGTGCATTCAAAAGATTCCTCTCGCAGAGCTATTATACTCACGAGGGCAGCTGCATCAGATCTGTTTGTGAGGCTGAAAAAGAAGTCTGAAAATTTTTAAACAAAATCATAATAATGACAAATTTACAGATCGAAATAATACTGATAGAGTTAGAATTGAAGATTAAACATTAAGACTCACCTGGTATTGTTACAATTAATTTATTATCTGTTAATCTTTAATAAGATGTACAAAGATGTCACGTGTAAATCTAAGTACACCACGTGACTCAGTAGTTTGTTGTCCCACCTTTAACTGAAGTCGTTGTTTTCTCTCACAACACTGTGGAGAAAGTTTAACCCACTCTTCTTCAGTTCATTGTCGTTTGCTTTCCTTCCACAGCATTTTAATTGAGCTGAGGTCTGGACTGTGACTGGGCCATTGCAACACCTTGATTTCTTTCTTTTTCAGCCATTCTTAAAAAGAAAGACATCAAGGTGATTTGCTGCTGTGCCTGGGATCCTGGGGTCCTCGTGCTGTCGAATGACCCAGTTTGGGCCAAGCTTTAGCTGTCAGACAGACGGCCTCACATTTGACTCTAGAATACTTTGTTTCATGGTCAACTCAGTGACTGCAAATTGCCCAGCTCCCATGGCTGCAAGACAAGCCCAAATCATCACGCCTCCACCTTGGTGCTGACAGTTGGTGTTTAATTTTCTCCAAATGTGATGCTGTACAGTGTGGCCAATCACCTCTCATCTGTCCGAAGGGCATTTCTCGAGAGGTCTTGTGGTTTCTTCAGATGAAACTTTGCAAACATAATCCATCGTGCAATGCCAAGATCTGTGTCTTTTTTAAGTCTGTAGGATTGATTTTGAATACATGCTGTAGTTGGTGTTCCACTACCATATGTACTAAATGGGCTACATACCCAACCTGTTGTAAAAATTTAAATACTTTTGGTCCTTGAAGTTACTTAAACTCTGTTAAAGTTTTACATTTCTCTCATTGTTTACAAATAAATAATAAGATCAAAACCTTCAAAATTGAAAATAATTGCCTGTGTTTCTGTAGCTTTGCACAGTGTTCTTTGTTTTCGGTGCCACAGAGCTCCATTTATTTATTTACTCTGCTGTAA
Source organism: Rhamphochromis longiceps (assembly GCF_057381845.1). Lineage (NCBI taxonomy): Eukaryota > Metazoa > Chordata > Actinopteri > Cichliformes > Cichlidae > Rhamphochromis > Rhamphochromis longiceps. The sequence continues at coordinate 14,469,220 of NC_140575.1, forward strand.
TGCTCACATTCGCCAAATCAGAGGCTGAAAATAGTCTTTAAGAAATGCACGATTTTCCTCCAGTTTGAAAACCATTCAACCCCCGTCTGTTACGTTTTTGCTTAAAAAAGAAAAAAAGAATAGATATGTGTTTACCCTGTTTTATGGATGTAGTGCTTTTAATTGGATTGACAAGCTGGGTATGTTGGAAGGCATTAAGACCGTTTTGGTCTTTTGATGCTATGATGTTTGTTGATGATGATGAGAATACAGAATATCACCACCTGCTGCTACAGTGAAGCACTGATGAAGCTGTAAATGTGTGCAACCAAATTACTTTCTTTAATGGTTCCTATTAAACGATGTGTTATGATGTGTCTGTATTTTGTTATTTTATCTATTTATATCCTCCCAACCAGTCAACTGCATCCAGAGGATGAGACGGACGCCGCCACTGGATGAGCTTCAGCCACCGCCCTATCAGGATGAGAATGGCTCTCCGAGGATGTCCTGCACGCTGTCAGATCTGGGTGATGCCAAGTGTGATCTGTCCCACACCAGCGGTAGCCCCCACCTCTCTTTTGGCAAGTGTCCCAGTGAGGGCAGCGACGGCCCCGAGACTGAGAGTTACCTCAACAAGGGCTATGAGGAGGACGTGCCCAGTGACAGTACAGCTGTCCTCAGCCCAGAGGTAAATACCAGTCATGCAATATCAGAGTGATACTTTAGATTGAGGTGTTATTTTGAACACTGAACATTTCATTGGTTTCCGTAGGATATGTCAGCCCGTGGATCAGCAGCCCAGCTACCGAAAGGTTATGAACCAGATCCTGTTGCAAAATACGGGACCCTCGACATCGTGTTTGACTACAACTCAGAGGAGCAGCAGCTGTCTGTAACCATCATGGCAGTAACCGACCTTCCCAGCTACAAGCGCACCGGTAACATCTCCTGGCAGGTTCATCTGGTGCTTCTGCCCACCAAGAAACAGAGGGCGAAGACGGGGATCCAGAGAGGCCCGTGCCCCATCTTCACGGAGACCTTCCGCTTCAGCCATGTGGAGTCAGAGATGATCAGCAATTATGCTATCAGATTTCGCCTTTACAGCATGCGACGAATGAAGAAGGAGAAGGTGCTCGGGGAAAAGGTGTTCTACCTCACCAAGCTCAACCTTCAGGGCAAAATGTCGGTGCCGGTCACATTAGACCCATGCTGTGCACTCCCGGTAAGATGATCAAAGCAGGTGTTGGCTTTCAAGCTGCCACTCATCACCTCACTAATTACTTCTCTTTGTTGATTGATCTTTCATCCAACTGGATAACATTTTCAGAGTGAGATCACATTTTGCAGATCATTCTTACTGAACTGCCTGTTTTGTTTGCTTGTTGGCTTTTAATGCTTCTCAGGAGTAGATGGTAGTGCGACACTGCCTCCATTTCATCTTAGGGAATAAACAATAATCAGTTTACTTATTTTTTTTCCTTTCGCTCACTTTATTTCAAAGGCTACAAAGAAGAAAGGCAGCCTTAAAAGGCACCTATTTATCCTGCATTGAATCTGTCAGATATTAGTTTTCTTTCCCTTTAGTAACAATATTTTTTATTTATGTAGATATCCAGGTGCTGAATTAACCCAATACAGCAACATTCAGTGCTTAATTCACTGAACATAAGATAACTAAAAATGTAAAGAGTATTTTTAGCCTATCCAAAAACACAAGTCCTTAAGTATAAAGAAAAGATGTGCATTACGTAACCTTCAAATGTTAGCTTGCCCAGCCTAATACAGGCTCCTTTTTTAGCGGGTTAGCTATCTGTTTGGAGATATCATATTAAAATCTTCCCTGAATCTGATTTATTTTCCTCACGGTTCTTCTCCATGGCCAGCTTCTGGCCTAGTCCAGCATCCTCACTCTCTGATGACTTTAAGAGCTCAGTCAACAGTTTGAGGTAATAATGAATCAAATGCAAAGTTTATTTTGTAAATGTTACTATTATTAGTGTTCAAAAGTAGGATTATCCTGGTTAAGCCGTTATCCACTGAGTGTGATTTCAGTAACAGATCATTAATCCCACTCTGGCTACCACCATATTTTATATCCAAGTTATAGTGGCTAGCATTATTTAGCGTGTACTATACGACACTATTTTGCCTAAACCAACACTCTGTGATAGTAAATACATCATGTATGTAGTGTATTAAAAGAAGTCAAAGCCAGAACCTCGTAGATTTGAAACCGGAAAACTGGATACATTGTAACTGCATGACGGTGATTTGCAAAATCAAATAGGCATTAAGGTATTCGGCAGCTTTGCCTTTATTCAGGAATATAACCAGAATACAACTGTGTTGGATTACAGATGAGTTGCGCTCATTGGCACAGACAGACTGAGATTGATTGAAACATGCTAGCAATCTGTCTGTGTTTATAAAGTAGATGGCAGTTATTTGCGTACCTCACCCGTCTGTCTGAGAGTGATTACTTGACGTGATCGATGAATGCGAAAAATTCAGTACAATGACCAAGTAAGGAGTTTGACGTCCTGTTGGGACAGAGCAGTAAAGGGAGGGTGTAGTGAACTGCTGTTTGAATTGTAATTCATTTGTGTTTTGGAAAATCCTTAACAATTAAAAACTGATATTAAGAATGTTCTGAATGTATGCCAACTCTTTCAGGGTGGCGAATCCCAGGTCAGCCTCTCAGATATGACATGCAGTGAAAGCGCCTCGTCATTCCAGTCAGTCAGTCAGGCTTCCACACCGGAGATCCTCGTGGGCCTGGTTTACAACGCCACAACAGGACGTCTCTCTGTGGAAGTCATCAAAGGCATCCACTTCAAAAACCTGGCTGCTAACAAACCACCCAGTAAGTACCCTAAAACGTTTTGTTGTCCAGTTCGAGAAAGAGCAGGAAAACACTTTTAATGTTTCAAATGCTAGAGCGGAAGAGGACAAGTTGAGCCTGTGCATAGGAGTTTGTATCTCCTGTAAACATCTGTAGTCATAGTCTATATATTTTACATACTATGCGCTTCCTTACGTTCAGTCAGAGAGGGACTATGCACAGCGTATAACTTCTCCGAATCAGAGATAGTGTACTCTATCTCGGCCACCACCTGCTTTTCAGTTTTCCTCTGGTTTCCCTCATTTCCCGGTCAGCCTCCTCAGTCAGCTTCCAGGGATCTGAGCAGCAAGTTCAAACAAAAACTGCCTCTTGTTGAACTTTGTGCAAATGTTGTTGTTGTTGGCCTTCTGACCCTGTTTCTCTTTCCTTGCATCTTCTGTTATGTCTGCACCTGAAACTCTCTCACCCTACTACCTTTTTGACATCTTGGTCCGCTGTTTTTCTTACTGCTGTCCAACCCTTGTTGTCAGATGGACTGTTCTGTTGTCTAAAACACTTGATAGGTGGACAGGTTTATATTATCAGAGGTGAGTTTCTGTTCTTCCCTGTAAAGTGTCATCAGTGTTAATTTCACATCCTTTTTTTTTTTTTTAAATACATCTTCATGGATGCAAATAGATGTAAGTAAATGGAATGACTGTTGATTGGAGACACACTAATTTAACTGGCTTCTATCATTAATATATATCTAATTTGATGCTGTAGTATGTTGGATTGACTCAATGTCGCCTCATCCCCCAGTCGGTTGCATCAGATGGCTGCCGCTTCCTGAGCTTGGTTTTCCTCATGTCTTCCTCATAAAAGGGAGTTCTTCGCTCCCACCGTTGCCAAGTGCTTACTCTTACTGGATCACATGATAATTGTGATTAACTTTGTCTCTCTGTAATTTATAGGTTTTACATTATGAAACAATTGTTGCTATAAAAATGTAAATTACATATAACAGCAACTGTTTATGCAATATTGGGAGCCCAAGCTCTTTGCACCCATCCCAAATAAGTTGAAAAAATGTAACTAAATTCTCACTTGGAAGCAGTTTTGATAAGATAAGCTTTTCCCATAAAACCTGAAATATGACTTTCTTTAAATTCATGTAAACTTTGGACCATAGGACTCTTATTGCATTTTAACTCTCATCCATGAAGATGCTCGGCTGTTGTACTGTAAGTCTTCTTGCTGTATTTCTGAATGCGTATCACATCACGCATGCATCTGAGATACCCCCTCCTGCCTCCTTTGCCCATTTCTTGTGTTGCCTGGAAGTCCTTCGTGTTTTCACTCAGCCTTTTTCATGCTATGTCAGTCTAGTTTTCTTGGTGTCTGATAGCCAGCAAGAAGGAGATGTTGTCATTGAGTGCTGGCCTAATTCGAACAGTACGCTTTGCACATTTTACATTTTTCGGCTTTGCTTCCAGCATATGAAACATAAACAGGACTTCTGTAATACAGTTGCATAAATATTCATCTAAAAGCCACACTGTACTGTCCTCCCATTAATTGCCATGTTCCATGTATTCGTGAATGTCTCTAACTAATAACTAGCTGTCAGATTTTGATATTGTTTGTACATTCTTGAATAGCATATCCACATACTTTATAGTCTTCAAATTGTACTTGGAAAATAGTCGCATCTGGCAACACTGAAAAAAACCTTTGTGCAAAATCCTCACGAAGGCCTTGATTGACTTTGTGCGTCCTTACAAAGTGGAAAGAGCACGGTGAAAGATGCGGAGCAATTTCAAAGCTTCTTTTCTGCCATTTCAAAACAGTACCGAGCCGACGAGTCAAGTTAATCATCAGCCGCAGCCCCTCTCATTCAGCAACAATGCCAAAGAGCCATGCATCACCGCTACTGACCACTTATGACATCCACAGCTCTACAGAGCCCATTCAGCAGCAGTCAAAAAAGAAATCAAGGCTATTTTTTTCACTCTGCTTTTATGTCAAAGAGAGCAACTGAATGTGTGATTGAAGTCGGTGAGCTAGGCGTTGGAAGGCAGCTGGCACTCGACAGCATGAAACCCTCAGCAATTCATTCCTTATACCCCTCTTAGACTGGAACATAATACACAGCATTATTACAGAGTATGGCTGTAGACGAGGGGCAAAACACTCTCAAAGATCCATTGTGATTGCCAGTCTTGCCTCGCTTACTTTCCGCTGGATTTATGGCTTCAGTTTGTGCCATGATTTCTGCATTGAAATGAGGAGTGAATAAGGAAAGCGTGAATGCTGAAATCACTTGATAATGGCAGTGTTTTTCCTTTTTGCTTTTTCCTCTTCTGGGCTAAATGAATGAGCTTTATCGGGATTTTGTTTTTTGGAATGTGATCAGCGGGGTAATAAAAGGTGGAAAATGTCGCAAACTGCGAGTATCAGCGGTACAAGTCGTGCTTCTAAGCTCAGAATTCTTAGATACTTTAATCCCGACTCGATATATTATGTTCTGTCTTTGATTGCTAGGGTCTTGAGCTAAATATGTTTTTTCATATCTCATCTGAAAGCTTCATATAATAACATATTAGAATTATGCACCAGCAGTCGTACTAGTAGCAAGTGCTTTTTCTGTTCTGTTTCACATTAAAAGCCCCTATATGCATGAAAACCTGGCAACATGCTTGCATTAGTTGCATAACGCAACTATTAAAATAAATACTAACAAATGAAATTATCATTTTTATTCATCAGATTATTAAAAATTAGATTATTTAAAGAGTTTCTAGTGCAGCGGCAGGGGGCAGTAGGGTTTTTTGCAGATCATTTGGTTGTGCAAGCTTCCTTGAGCAATGAGAACTGGCGCCTGCAAATTTAAGGCCACAGTTCTCAGCCAGACAAGGGTGGACTGCCCACTCCAGGTTGGAAATGAATTGCTGCCCCACTTGGAGGAGTTAGAGGACGTCGGGGTCTTGATAACAAGTTGCGCCTCAAGTGGACGCGTTCAATTGCCTCTGGGTCTTGATAAGGAGCTGGAGAGGAGTGGAACAGGAGGCTAGCAGGATTGATGCATCAATGCAGACGATGTGCCACTCTGGTGAAGAGTGAGCCGAGTGTGAAGGTGAAGCGGCCAATTTACAAGCTAAATTTCAATGAAGCTGTGTAAAATAAAGTGCAATAATTTGCAAGTCTCATAAACTCTTATTTTATTCACAACAAAACTTAGAGAGAATTCACTATTTTAAGGAAAATATTGGCACATTTTATACTTGATGGCAGCAACACGCACTAAAAAAAGTTGGGACAAGATCAAGTTTACTACTGTGTTATTTTAACACCAGTCTGTAAACATGTGGGAACCCATGACACCAGTTGCTGGGCTTCTGGGAGAGGAAGGTTGTCCCATCCGTGTCCGATCTGTTGTTATGGATGCAGAACTCTCTTTAAAAAGATGCGATCAGATTTGTAGGCAGCCAAGTCCGTAGGGACTAATACACCCCATAGCATCAAGCATGCAGGCTTTTGAACAGCGCTGATAACAATCTGGATGTTCCTTCTTCCCTGTAGTCAGAATGCTGCAGCTTCCAGAGCCTTAACCTGCATTTGTGGATGGCACAGTGAACTGTGTTCACAGACAGTGATTTGTGGAAGTGTTCCTAAGCCCATGCACTGATTTCCATTAAGCAATCATGCCTTTTTCAAGGGCATCCAATACTGATTTTTGGTCGTGTCCCTCGCACACAAAGGTTTCTCCAAATTCTTTCATTTGATATTTGGTACTATAGATTATAACATGTTGACAGTTTTGAATTTTGCGTATTCTGAAATTCTTCCACAGTTTGCAGACAGTCTGGTGAACCTCTGCCTGTATTTACCTCTGAGAAACTCTGCTTCTCTAAGATGCTCTTTTTATGCTACTGACTGTTGCGAATGAACTTATTTGCAAAATGATCTTCCAGCTGTTTCTTTGTAATATCACTTACTTTTCCAAACGTTTTCGAGACATGTTGCTGCCAAAACAATTCAAAATGAGTCAAAAAGTAAAATGTTTTAATTTAAATATATGACCTGTTTTTCTCTGTTTTATTGTGGATGAAATATGGGATTATGAGAAAAGCAAATTCTGAATGTATTTGCATTTTACACAGTGACACAACTTTTTTTGAGTTTGGAGTTGTACCAGTCCCTCCTACCTTCACAGCCAAACACTGTGAGCAGTGCCCGAAAGAATACGTTTGCAGAAAAAAGCGGTGAAATGAAGTTCCTCCCATGAGTGTTTGGGCTCGCCAGGGGAGTAGCTCAGCCATTCAGAAGGAGCTCAAAGTGGAACCACAACTCCTACAGACTGAGAGACCCAGCTGAGGTACTTCTGGCATTTGAATAGAATACCTCCCAGTGAAGTGTTTCACCATTCTGGGTCTGCCCTGGACACACTGGAGTTGGGAATTTATGGAAAAACAATACTAAACACATTTTAAAAAATGATTTTCTACAGATATATAATTAACAACAACGTCAGTTCAAGCTTTTCTGAACAAGTTTCTGGCATGATGAAAGAAAAACGCGTGTGCCCATACACAGAAAAGAGTCTGCTTGAGAGAAATAGACCTTAACGGGAAAACTGAAGAAGACCTCTTTGCATAGTGAAAGAAAAATAAATCCAGTGTGAATCTGGGTTACAGTAAGTGTCTATTGCCAAAGTCATAAGGGCAAATGCATGACACCCAAAAAATCTAAATAAAATCTATATTTTTCTTTATTTCCCTCTGAACATGATACAGGTATTGGTCATATTAACACTTTAATGCTGGCAAGAAATGTTTTTAAATGGAAGCAGTAATCACATTTTTAGACATGCATGAAACAAATGGAGTTTCCATGAACTGAGCAGTGGCGTTCAATTCATAAATCATGAAAAACACTCAGTGCAACAACTTAACCTTCTTATTTTTCCCAGTTCTTTTCTGTTACGCAGTTCCTCCATAGATTTTATTCAAGGCTTTTTCGAATGTCTTGTATTTCCCTTATGTTTCTGACACCTCTCACCCAGATTCTCATTTAGTGTCAGCAGACCTGTATATCCTGCACAATATGTGAGTCACATTTTGGACAAAGCATGTCTTGGGACTGCCTCGGGCTCTAAAGTTTTAGCATAAGTCATTATGTCAAATAATAGCAGCTCTTCATGGTAATTTGTGATGAACCACGTAACCAGAATTAATTAATTTTGGCTACATGGTTCGTTTCAGAAGGAGCTCCTAATCCTTTCAAACACAAGCAAACGTATGACTAACTTTCTCCAGTCAGTTTTCATCTTCAGCATTATCCCCCATTTCAGATTAGACATCAGTAGTCGCATAGCAACAAGACTGAAGTAACGCTCCCTGCGCTCACAGCTGTGCTTTGTGTTTGATCAGGAGAAAAAACGCATCCTATGTGGTCATGCTCTTATATATCATCCGCTGTGACATTATTACAGAAGTGAATGCTTTGTGGAGAAAATGTGTCATTCTTTGCTGCAGAGGAAACAGCTGCAGCAGGTCGTCATGGCTGATTACTAAGAGGAAAGGTGAAGAAACATAAGGATTTTGCACAAAGGGTCTATTATTTAAGTCTGGTGCCTGAATTATTTTCTTTCCTTTTTTTTACTACTACAAAGCTATTGTAGAATCTCACGGTTTAAAAAAAATATATAAAGATATATCATTTCCCTTGTAACTCTCTCCTCCACCTGCTTCCTCTCTAGATACATATGTTAAGCTGACCTTACTTAACTCCATGGGCCATGAGATGTCCAAGTGTAAGACCTCCATCTGTCGAGGTCAGCCCAACCCAACCTACAAAGAGACGTTTGTCTTCCAGGTAGCTCTTTTCCAGCTCTCGGACGTCACGCTCATCCTATCCGTCTACAACAAGCGCAGCATGAAGCGCAAGGAGATGATTGGTTGGATTTCGCTGGGCCTCAACAGCTCTGGAGAGGAGGAGCTCACCCACTGGACTCAGATGAAAGAGTCTAAAGGACAGCAGGTTTGCCGCTGGCACAGCTTGCTGGAATCTTAATGGCACAGCAAGATGGCGCGCGGGCATAGCTACACGGCGCCGCCGCCATCTTTGTCTCAGATGGGCAGGAAATGGAAATGTTCAACTGGGAAGCGGGAGTGCGATGCCGTCCAATGAACCAGCGTCAGTGGTGATGAAGAGACGGGAACACAACCACATCTGCACTCAGTTTCTCAGCTCGGCATGGCATAAGCGATTTCATGGCTCTGTTTGGCTAAACAGTCATGAATTAGTTTTATGATGAGACATGCTATTTTCCATATACTGCCGTGTAATGACCTTTAAGTTTTTGTAGATGGCATCTTTTTGTCTGCTGAGCCGGTTTAGCTGGGGCTAAAGATCATTGAGCAAATTACACCTGGTAGCCATATGTACCCACACCTCCAGCCGCATAAATACAAGTAGGAGTTTCTAAAGAAGGTTTTAATTTTTGTAATTATATTTTTTTAACAAATATTTTCCAGACCACCTCTTAGCAGATCCTTATCTTAAAATTTAGCTAGAGACAACTTCTTACCTGGAAATGTCAAACGAGGCTGGACATTACCATTGTGTCATCCCCATCGACTTCAAAAGCACAAGAAGTTTGGCAGATTTTAAAATGGCAGTTCTACAATGGTGTAAAATAGGGACTGTAAAATAATTAAAAAGGAAAAAAGCTTCCCACCTGAAGGTTCCTGTACTTCTTTAAAATACTACAAGCAATCTGAAGTGCTTCAGTCAAAGGCAGCTGGACTCCTTTTAGGTTTTTGAAGACATCGTCACCTCTCACCTGAAAGGGTTATTTGCACCTAAAGAAGAAGAGACTGTGAAATACAAATGTTCAGATTTTGGATTCACGCCTCCACTCACGTAAGCATAACTCATGATCTTAGGTGGCGCACTAGACAGCATTCCGAATCAGTCTTTAGAACTGAAAACAATCTTCTGAATGAAAAGTAAAACCTCTTCAGGAACCTAAAGCGAGTGCAGCTGCCTTCAGTTCAAACACTTTAGATTACCATTAGACGACTGAGAACCCATTCAGTCATAAATAGTAAAAAGGGACTCATGGGGGAGGTAAAACTAGTCACCATGGAACTTCCATAAAATCCTAGTTCATACATTGGGAATGAGGTTCATGTACCTCAAAGTGCAAGCCTTGGCTTGTTTAGGATATAACAAAGAGTGACAATCCAAACAGCAACAGCAAAACATTTAACTCAGTCAGAATGCATTAATGGTAAATCAAAAAAGATAAAGCAATTAGAAGAGATAAGGAGCCATGGATAAGGACCTGTAAACAAAGAAGCAAAAGGCCGGTCTAACAGCAAACAGGAACTTCCAAAGCTAAAAGAAGAAAAGAGACACCAGTGTGTAAGCGCAAAAACCATTTGAGGTTGGTTCCAAACGTGAGTCAGTCCCCATAGACTCCCACTTTAAAATGCCCAATGTAAAGCATTAAAATCATTAAAATGTTTATAGTCTGTTTATGGTCCATCAGCTAAGCCCATTCTCTACTAATTGGAGTCACTGAACTGGATCTCTCCACTGTGTTTATGCTGTTTGTAGCACCTCTAATAGAATTGTCTAACACATAAAAGAGCTTGCTGTGTGGTACAAACCATCCAAGAAATCTCTCACTCCACCCTTTTGTCTACATATCATTAATTCTGGGTCCAAAAACCTAGTATAGCAAAAATACTGAGTCCAAACCAATGAACGCCTTTATGGTGTCCATCTTTTACATAGTCCATAGAACTTCTCCAGATGTCTGATGTGTGAGTCGGAGGTGTGGATACACAGAGCTACCATTACTGGTCATGCTAACTGCACTGACTCTTTCTCTTTGGACCAAAAAATGACATTTAACCTACTACAGTTCACCTTCCCTCTGTCTTCAGGCTTTAGAAGATCTGGACTGTGACCGGAGACTTTGCACTGGCAGGTCTTTTTATCAGACGTGACCAGCTGATTGGTAACGCTCATGTCTTAAATCAGAAATTATATTTTAGTGGATGTTTAGAACAGAGAAGGGAGCACTAGAGGAAGAGGACTTTTCATTTTCTTATTTTGTTTGTTCACCTTTTTTCTGACTGCAGCTTTAATCACTATCACATCATTTTAGAAACCTGCATGCCACATGCTCCGTCCAGGGTACCCATAAATGGGACAATTATAAAGTGAATATAGGGACTTTTTCAATTTTAAATGTCCTTTACCAAAGTTTATTTCATCACGCTGCATTGTAACCTGTGCAGTTTCATTCAGGGTGGTGGGAGGTTATAAGGCAGTCATAAGAAAAACAAAGTCAATTCTAAGGTTTTTATGTATCAGGAAAAAATGTTAAAAATAATCTAGGACTTAGCTGGTCTTAAAAGTACATCGTCAGATGAACAGTTTTTAGTACGCCCCTCTGTTACCGACCACATTTATTTTGTCCTGATGAGTAAAACCTTAGAATTGATACTTTCGTTTTCATGGCTGTAGATTGAGTGAGAATTATTACACTTTAATGAATTCCTCTCTGCCGACACTACTGAGTTACAAGCATAGCTTCTCAAGCATCTCAAGCTTAAGTAGAATAAATAAATGTGAAGAATAATAGAAGGTGTCAGACACGCCCTGACATCACTGCCAGGGTTTGTGTCGAGATGACATTCAATAGTGATCATGGAGAAGAAATGAGTGTTTCAGATTGTCGAATTTAATAGAAAACACCAGTTGGAGGACACATTGACTGACTGGGATATGCTATATGTAGGTTAGTTAGATGGTTTTGTGAACATGACTTTTCATTCGAAGGTTACACGCAATGTCACGATTCTTTAAAGAAATTTCCGACACCTTTTTGAATATAAACGGCTCATTAAATCACAGCTAACAGGTGAGACTAAATCCTACTTGTTACCTTTTTCTAACCTGCTCTGGTGCTATAAGAGAGCTGTGGGTGTCCACACAGAAGCCCTTGCCTTATGGTTTTTAGTCAGTTCATCAACTTCTTAAAGAGTTCAAAACACAGACACACCCTGAGAGCACACAGACCTGCATCCACACTTACAGAAAGCACACGCAGTGCAGCACCACTCAGCCTCGCTGGAGGGAATTCAAACTTTTGAGGCGATTTCATTACGGCAGCGAGCACCGACAACCCTGCAGACTGTCTACGGGCTTTTTAGCTGCAGCCGCTTTATCTTTGCGTTTCATATACAGATAAAAAAATATATATATATACTCTTTACTGTGCCTGTGGTTGTGGTGAAAGGTAGCTTTGTGCAGTGTTTACCAAGTGTGTGTGTGCGTGTGTGTGTGTTGACTGGAGAAGGTACAGTAAAGGGGGCGTGGGAGGGGGCTGTGATGTAGGTAGAGTTGTTGCATTTTCTTGTTGGGTGTAACCGTTTCTGATTTCAATTACTGGTTATTAGAAGAAAACAAGCCAAGTCCTGATTGTCTGACATATGCTTTATATTAGTAACTGTTTTATCTATTTTTGCATCAGCAGCCGGGAGAAGAAAATGTGTCAAGCCAGTTATTAGTGAATCAAATATTAACCGACTCCGTGAGCAATACTGTTTGAATTGCTACTCTTTATGATTCAGTTTGTTTACGTGGGGGAAGCAACACACGTCTTATAGCTCAGGTCTTATTTACGTTCCCTTTTCTAAAACCAGAGAGGGGTGTGATGGAGACCGGCTGAGTTTATCTCAAAGCAATCTGTCAAGACTTCTCAGCTTTGATGCTTTCTAACAGCTTGAAACAGAAGCACAGCCTTTACAGCACAACAGTGAAACACACAATGCGAAAGACCAAAGCTCATTTGGAAGTGTAGAGATGCACCTGTAATCTGAATCCAAAAGGTTTTTATTTTATGGGATCAGCCTGGAGCCTTTGAGTGAATTTGTATAGTGTGATATTTGATTACCTGTGGGGGGGAGAAAAGGGGGGGGGGGGGGGGGTGGAATTCAACAGAAGACGTGCAGGGATATATTAAAGTGGGATCACAGGCCCCATAGTTAATAATATTACAATATTATTATCAGTAAAGTAACAGATGAAAAATATTAACACTGCTGGGAAAAAAATCCTCTTCTCTGAAAATATAATTATGCTGGAGAGAATTAGTACCTGAAAACCAACTGGAAATGTTATCCGTAACACTTGATCCATGATTCATGTTCCCTCCAAATACGGAAGCAAAAGAAGGCCAAAACATTTGACTTCTAGATACTGTTACGTTTATAGATTTGAAAAAATGAAAATGCTTTCACGTTGTAATACTTCAGAAATGTTGTTAAAGTGTTTTTAGAGTTTGCAAAAACCAGAAAGCAATACTATCACAAAAGGAACAACATCATACAATCTGGACTGCCTTTAGCTCTGATGACAGCATTCGACGTGGGATCATTTTGATAAATTTATCCAGCATTTTTTTCCATCTAGAACTGCATTCATTTCTCACTATTATCTTGTTTGACAATGGGAGAGGCAGAAATCCCAAATATTCTCAGTGGCCTTAAGATCTGGACTCTGGCCATGGTCGTCTTTGAATATGCCCGTGACATCAGGGGAGAAAAACATCCATTGATGGAAAAACCTGGTCATTCACTATGTTAAAGCTGTGAGTATATCAGCATATATATGTACCAGTATATTCAGGAAGTCAGCTAACCTCATTTTTTTTAAACGTACAATTTGCTGAACCTAAGGCTTGCCCAGCAGGTACGAGGCATGATGGGCGCATGACTTCATCACCCCTCGTTAGTTAGCCATAAGTCTAGAGCAAGGTAAATCTGGACCACATGACCTTTTACCATTGCCCCAGAGTCCAGTCCTTATGATCCCAGCAACGTGCAGCCCATTTTTCTGATTAGCCACACAGATAAGTGGTTTTCTTAAGACTACACAGCTGTGTAGTTCTCTTAATTTCATATCTATGATGACTGTGGTCGAATCTGATTTCACCAAGTTTTTAAGTGATTGTGATCATGATCAGTCAAGTTTTTTTTTCTTTCCAGATTTCAATAATGTGTTGTACATTTCTTAACCCGGCTTTAGTACTTTCAGCTTCTCCAAAGTTGTTTTCCTTGCTTGTTGGAGGGCAATAATTTGACTCCTCTGCAATAGAGCAGTGCATTTTGGGGGGGTTTTTAGGAAAGAGAATCTACTAATTTCATCAACTGAAACAAACATTTTTGTCCTCAAGCAGCTGCTCAAGGACCCGAGGGCCAACTACTTCATCTGCTGCCAGCATGTGAGACCATGAAGTGCTTTAGAAACAAGTGAAAATACTTGAAAGTCATTTTAAAATGCAGAATTTAAAGTTTTAGGTTAGTTCAGGGTCATTTGAAGAAGTTAAGATGTACAACAGCAAACTTTTGACATATGAATTTTCTGTTTAATGTGGTCTGTTTACAAAAACAGAAGTAAAATTTCCAATCAGGAAATTAAAAACAGATCTCTGTACATTTAAATTCAGTGCAGTGTACACATTTAAACTCTGCTGGTCTTCTTTTGCTTCCGTACCAAACGACAGAAACCTGTTTAACATCCCTTTGACGAGCTCTGAATGTGTTAATCTTTCACAGGCTGTGTTCCACTAATTACGTGTTCAGACTTGTACGTTTGCTGCATCGTTTCTTACGCTTTCGTTTAATTTACAAGATTTTAAGAATTTTCTGGTTTTTAAGGCTGGTTTTAATTTGTGATTTTATTTTATTTTTTAGAAACTACCTATGCCACAGAGGCATCGGTGCCTTACTGTTTTTCACTCAGCAACCTTGTGTTACAGTGTCTTAACGTACCTGTAAATGTATTTTTCTCCTGTACTTTGGACTGACTTTGATTTGTAAACTGTCTTATTAATTGACTTCTGATAGAGAATTTCTATGTGATAATATTGTTTAAAAAAGAAAAAAAAAAACAAAGAAACATCATCATGTAAGAGGTTTTTTTTTATTGAATTGTGTGTTGCATTTGAATCAATGTCCTAAAATTTGCCTTAAATTGCATTTCCACAAAATAACCAACAGGTGGAGCAACCATTGCATCCTGTTTCTTTTTTTTCCTTTTTTTGTCAATGTTTGAACTTCACTTACTTTATAAACTTTTAACTCTCCTCCGTTAAATGTAAACCACCGAAATTTGCATGAATTCAAAATAAGCGTGGCGGTGTTGTTTCTCGAAATCAGACTGCCTGCAGCTCATGCGGAGAGGGGCTCACTTGTACAGTGGCATCTTTTGATGAACATTTCTGCCCCACAGGCAAAGATATCATAGCTACACCCGAGTGTACATCTAAATACCTCTCTGTTGCAGAAATCCTAAAAATGGCACAGAAATGGAACGTTAAAAAAACCAAACACATCTTTAGGTGGATATCTGTTACTCTACACCTAAATATGTTTGCACTTGTTGTACAAGAGTGTAATTAATTCCAGCTTCATTTTTATTGCACAGACAGACAACTTTAAAGCTGTCAGCCCTCCCCCCCCTCTTGTCGGGGACTTTGCTGTGGTGAAGTGACACCTCTGCTTTGTGTGATCCTGACACCCAGCAGTAGTTTGAGCTAAATATGAAAAGAAGGTAAAGAGAGAGAAAACAAGATCAGAGATACAAGGTTTTCACAATTAACTGTGTTCCCCGACACGTTCCACAGCTGAACGCAGAACAAAGCGCTCTCAGGGAGAAACACTGGAAAATAAGATTCAGTGGCTGCTGTGGAATCAAAGGGGAAATGCATAACAGATGAGAGGGGTTTGCTCCCTCCCCTCTCTTTGTCGGTCACATCCCTGCAGAGCAGATCTTCCAACACACAACCTGTCTGAAAAAAAAAACTGTTAGAATCCTTCAGGTGCTGTCGGAAATTATATTATTACAGCCAGAGTGCACGTGGACGTTTGAGAAAGTAAATGAAGTCAATGGTGTAGCCAATAAAAACAATAAGCAACTGCCAGGATGGCTGAGCAATAAGTAGTCCTGCAAAACAAACAAAAGAGGCATTAATTTACTGACATTAGTTAAACTTAACTGAAGCTGAAGGAGATTTTAGTAAGTAGAAGAGAAAGTAGTTCTTCAGGCAGATATAAACGAAAGCATCTAAACTTACAAAAAGGCACGCACACTGCTGCAGCACTTGGCTTCATTAACTATAATCCAAACACTGAGGTGATTTCATTTCTCCAGCGAGCAACAACAGCCCTACAGAGTGTCTGCAGAATACCAACATTTGATGGCTCCAGTCAAAAGCCGAAGTACACGCTTTTTAGAGACCAGGGGATTATGTAAAGTGGTTAATAAAGAAAATATTAAGTAGATTAAGCAATACCCGTCTGCAACTTGGATTCAAATTATTCTCAACTACTGATTAACAGGTTTAAATTTGAGCCTGAGGGATGCTGGATTATTGGGGCCAAGGTGGATGTTTATGCTACATACAATATACTTATAAAGAAAGTAATGATTGTTTAGAAACTAGTCTCTAACTTTCACAATAATTAGCTAATATCTTCTTCTACCTTATCCTCTGAAAAACAAAAGCCATGCAAAAAAAATACATATATATATTTTTTAAATTCACAATATTTTTCAATGACGTATTTGTTTATTGAAGGAACTAAGAAAAGGAACTTGGGACACCGGCATCCTTGGACAGTATTTGTACTTTATTACAACATGTTACAGAATTTTACCCATGTGTCTGTCTTACACTGGTCAGATTATCCAATGAGCATTCTGGGCACAGAAAGCAGCACGTGAAATCTATTTTTATTACCAAAAGTATTTGCATATTTATATTTTCGTGTCATCCCATATACTGATGGAGTAAAAGGACTGAGACGAGGAATAAACAGCAACAGTAGCTACACATAATCCTGATGAAAAACAATAAAAAAAAGCACAAGCTGTTTCATTTTCCACTTAATAACAGATACTTTACAGTTTTGGTTCTGCCTTTACAACGGTCTTAATTCTTCATAGCATGGATTCAACAAAGTTCTGGAAACGTTCCTCTCAGACTTTGGTCCATGTTCCCACGATAGCATCACAAAGCTGCAGCTGTGCTTCTGCTGTGTTCTGTGCTGGCAGGTGACACCTAGTGTGCTCTTCTGCAGCTCTAGTGCAGCCGCTTCAATGTTTTAGGATGTGTTATGTGTTCAGAGATGCTCTTCTGCATAACTTTGTTGTAACTTGTGGTTATCTGAGTTGCTGTTGCCTTCCTAGCAGCTCAAAGCAATCTGGCCATTTTCCTGTAACCTTTGGTATCTTCCAGAGAACTGCTGCTCACTGGATGTTTTCTCTTTCTCTGACCGTTTTCTGAAAACCTTAGAGATGACCGTGTTGGGAAATTACAGTAGATCAGCAGTTTCTGAAACACTCAGACCAGCCCATCTGGCACAAACAACCACGCCACGTTCAAACTCACTTAAATTACCTTTCTTCCTCATTCTGATGGTGGCTTTGAACTTCGGCAGGTCGTCTCGACCACGTGGACATGACATTGGAATTGGCTGACTTTTAATTTGTACCCAGGGATCCCCCACATAACAACCTATCACGTGTTAATAAAAACGCTCTTCTGCGGGTGCTTTTTGCAAAAATAATATAAAATTAATCGACATACAATAACGCGGGCGCGATAAGTCACTCAGAACGGGAGAGTGGGGGAAGTTCCGAGCAGGCCGTGAACTCCTCAGCAGTACTGGTCGGGATGGAGCTGCGGCGCTGCTGCTGTTGTTTTCTCTCCGCCGCACGTTCATATTAACTGTCAACCGACGGGAGCAGCTCGGGACCCTCTGCGCGGAGAAGCACCGTGAATGGACTACCACAGACAGCGCTGGGGCTCGCCTTTATCCCTCCGCCGAAGAGAAGACAAGAAAACATCAAATAAAACAGCTGCAGCATCTGTCAACCTTTGCAGTCTAGAAAAACGCGCGGGTGCAGTAAGAAAAACGGCGCGCGCTCACTGATTAGTATGTAGACAAGTCGCTAATTAACTGGTAATTACACAAGTAGTATTTAAACCCGCCTGTGCGCCTCGCGTGTCTGCCAGGAGTCTAAAATTAGACCGAGGCAGACGCGGTAGTATTTATTTAGTAGTTGGTTGTTGTTGTTTTTTCGTTTTTCATTAACGCACCTTGGATTCCTGCCGTTACCACAAAGCAAGTGTGGAGCCGAGGACGAGGTCCAAACAATTCAAGTCAGGTAAGATCATATCTGCTCGCTCTAATGTGTGAACGTGCTCAGGATCCCGGCGCTGGAAAGTAAAAGTAGGCTATTAAAATGAAGTAGTAAATGGTCTCGGTTCGTTTTTGAATCACTGCGCGGTCCTTGTTTTCAGTCTGCTTGTTAAACAGTAGCTTATGATTTTGTTTTAATGTGCTACATGTTAAGTTGTGAATGGAAAATGTTTATTGAAACTGTTTTTGTGCGTCCTCCTGATTTTACCGACCTGAGTAAACTGTTGGATAAACCTGATTTAGATCTTGCTACCTGCGGGACTAATGAGAATCGGGGCGCTCAATAGCTCACTGGTTTGACGTGACAGACACCGAGGTCCTACACATTACGCAGGCTGACATAACCAGCCACCCTCCTGGCACCCATCCAGCCTCACTTCATTATTTTTGTGGCGACTGCTCTTGGCTGCAAATCCTGAAGTGGCGGTTGCCTGTATTACTGCTGCCTTCTGAAAGGACAGGCTTTTAGGCGATTTAGCTCAATCCTGATCTTCTGTTGTCTCCTTGATGTCATTTCTGTGCTTTCTCGGGCTTAGAGTCACAAGCATCCACTGCTCCCAGGGTGGACTATTAACACCCTGTTAGCCCCAGATGGGATTAAAAAATTCCAGCCTGGCATGCTTAATGGAGTGAAGGCAATAAATAAACATCATCTCCCTCCGCCTTTCTGTATCTGCTGTTTTGGTGAAATAAAGGCTTCGAGTGCAGCCGGCTGGTAATAGTGTTGGATGCGCTTCACCTCCTCTCGCTGCCAACAACATCCGGAGTCACTTGCCAGGAATTCCACCTTTGCTATTTGTTTCCCTTGGAGGCGGGTGAAAAGTGCTATGTGGAATATAGTGAAGCACGCAACAGGGAGAAACATCCAGGTCAGACAGTACAGACGAGAGGCGCTGTAACAAGAGGAAGCGTCGGGGCTTCTGCAGCACGGTGGACGGCTTCTTGGCATCCAGCTCGGGCAAGTCCGATGCCAGATCCCTTCTCTTTGCTGCCTGCCAGAGCCCCTCCACCCCACCGTCTTTATCAAAAGCCTCACTGTGATTTCCCCCTTTCAGTTCTGTTGCTGAGCTATCAATCATATCTCGCTCTCAGCAGACTCTTCTGCTCATTAAGGATGTGAACCTGTAGGTAGCCTGCAGCCCCCCCAGCTATTCATCTCCCTCAGTGGGGCGCAGAGACTCACATCTGGAGCAGCATTGCAAAACATGGCTCTTAGCAGACATGTAGTGTACGCTTAAGGAGATTCAGCGCACTGGTGCCAAGCATAAAATTAACAAGTGTGCGGCTCATACACAAACCTGCACTGGTATGTAATTAGGCAGAAAAGCAGAAAAAGGATAGATGTAGTGGATTATAGAGACTCCACTGCAAAGGAAAGTCTGGAAAAATAATGCTGAAGGGACGTCAATGGTGATGATAGCTGGCTGGCTTCACATCATCCCCTTTGTCCCTCTCTTTCCCTGCTCTGTTTTGTGTAAAAGGTCTCAGCCAAGACAAGTTGAGCTGCTTTAGTGAGTGTTTTTGTGTGTGTGTCAGGACCGCAGGGTGTAGCCCCAGACTTTTTTTTTTCCTCCCCCCCCTCAGGCACAGCTTTCCCATCATGAATGCTCCTTTGTGCTCCAGAATGACACACAAGGACGGAGAGCAACTTCAGAGGAAAGGATAACGCAAGTTTGTTTCTGCACAATTAAGTGTAAAAATAGAGGAAGGTGCGACAGGGCTCTCGCTTATAGCAAGGAGCTCACGGGCAGTATTTACAGCCCGAGATTCTGCGGCTCAAGAGGAATTTTCTCAAAGGTTTCTTTCAGTGCTTTAGTGTGGGTGTCTGGGGTGAATTTAGACCTGACAGAATTAATGCAACATGTACAAACACTGCTTCAAAATGCCTCACATTCCAGAAAGGAAAAGTAGTTAATCACTTATCATAACTGCTAACACATGTGCAGTCTTGGAGGATTTCACTCCCATTTTTTTATTAGCTTAAAAAAAAAAATCACCTTTGGTTTCATGCACAGGTTCAGAAGGAAGAAGCAAAGTGGATTTGTTATACTGTCATCTGACAATGTGGTGGCTTTTTCTTCTTTTCTTTTTTGTACACAAACACACACGATGCCCTTGCTTGTCTTTAATGTGCGGCATGTCCACCTCTGGGAGCATCGGCAGTGACGTACTCACACACAACCCCGGCCCGTGAACCCTCACAGCCACAACAAGCCGTCCCCAGATAGTCCATAATGCAGCTTCCCTGTCACAACACATGTGTCACCGCTCAGCAAGAAGAGCGCCCGGTGAAAACCTCGAGGGCCCTGAACCCAGCTTAGTCACGCCACCGCGGCCAAGACGGCCCCTCTGATAGCTCCTGACAGGCTGCATGCTGGCACAAGCACAATCAAAGATGCAACGCAAAAAGGAGAAAAAAGCAAAGAAAGAAAATACTAGCGTAAGAGCAGAGGAGGCAGTTACTTGGGGAGCTGCAGTTTTTGACCTTGAAACAAACACCAGACAGAAATCATTTTTGCTTTCTGTAGCTGCTCGATAGAAAACGTAAATCTGGACCAAATAAAAGCATAACTCCACTGCCTTAGAGTCTGCACAGCTCCAGCTCAGATGGTGGGAATTTTGCCTTGTGCTGTATTTCAATTTTAATTGGGACATTCAGAGTAGCTGGACTTATTTGTGATTTTTTTTTTTTGTATTGCCAGATGTGTACCACTGGTGAAATTCTGGTCATATATCAGTGTTTATTTGGGGGGGGGGTTCAGCTTGGTTTTGGCATTTATTAGCACACAGGACTCCTTTTTGTAACCATAACTGACCATTTTAAATTCGTCATTGCATTACTAATGAACTTAACACCAAAAAACAGGAAAAAGCATCCAGTATCTGCCCACGTCTGTCGACAAGGCCAGCGATACGAGCCCTGTTGACATGTGTCTCGGGGCTTTTTTAAATCTCTGAAAAAAAACCTGTTGATTGACTTTTTGTTCACACCTCTGCAGCGTTTCTCTCTGATTTAGTCAGCATGGCTACTGCTTCTGTTTGACTGCGGTCCACTTCACTAGCAGGGGGCTAATTGCTTTCCATTTGAGTGTCTCAGTTTTGATTCATGGCTCACAGTGCCTTGTTGTTGCTATTCTGAAGGAGATCTTGATGTCATGAAAGCTATTATCTACTCTCTATCTGTTCCCTCTCGCTGCTTCACCCTCTGATGCCAGCACTCGCGCACACTATCCGCCCCCACTTCAACAGGCGCGTTGATGGGTCGTAGCTTCTCCATATTGCGAAGAAGTGGGCTGCGTGTTAGCTTACAGTTCTCAGTTAAAGTATGCTGATCACCCTCAGTTCATCCTCTCTCATAGAGTTTATTAGTCATCCTGCCACTCTCTGCCAGCTGGTATTAACCTGCAGCACTTATTTTTTATGCAAAGTGTGTCAGCATCTAAATCTCTGTTTATATTTTACGTATTTTTATTAAATAACATTCGTTTTTTAATGCATCGTGTATACTAATGATAGTGTTAAAAAGAAACAAAATGCTAATAATAATAAAAAACACATTGTGGGTATTTTATTATACTAAAGCAGGGATTTTATTCTGTTTCAATTGATTGATTAATAAGTTTTACTTTAAACTTTTCAGAATTTCCAAATAACCACAATTAGTCCAATATTTCCGACTGATTTTATGAACTCCTCACAGATGGGATTATACTGGTTTTATTCATCCATTTTCTTCCTCTTATCCAGTTCAGGGTTGCTGAATTGGATAAGTGGGGGATGATAAACAGGATACACCCTGGATAGGTCACCAGTCTGGGATGAAGCTGGAAGCATGTTGGCTTTAAACTGGATAAAAAAGCACGCCAAAGGAGCTAATTAAAACAATCAGACGGTCACCACATTATAGCTGCTAGCTAAGACTTCCACACTGTTATTTGTTCCTCAATGGTTAACAGTGACCATACACTGTGAGGTGTTCACAGCACTATGTTCTCTTGTCCTGCATAATGAGAAATTCATTGTATACAGTTTTCCAGCTGCTTCTTCATGCCAACGGGAGCCAGCTGAGGTGATGTGGGCATTGGGTCAGGGTGCCTCATGGGTGACTCCCTTTGAAGGTTTTCCATGAACAGCCGACTGGAGACTTTATTATTTATCTGGCCTCGGAACGCTTCAGAATCACCTGGGAGGAAGTGGAAAGTTTTGCTGGGGAGAAGGATGCCTCCAATATCCTGCTAGCCTGCGTCCAAAATGACCTGGCGTTGGATAAGTGGAAAATGATCGCTGACACAAATGCAACTCCAAGTTCTTTTAGTGGTCAATTATTTAGTGAGTTGAATTTTGAGGCAGACACGCTACTAAATTAACATTTTTAACATTACAACGGCAAAACAAGTCAACCCCAAAGCGATAGAAAGCCAGGATTTTGTCTCGCTGTATCACTTTATGTACAGTTTGTTTCCGTTGCTCTTTGTCACATTTTCTGATTCACCAACTCTCAGCTTCGCACTTTGAAGGTGCTATTTTAACTCTGTGTTACACAAACAGGTGGGTGGAAATGCAGTTAATGAAGCGCAGAATCAGTGCAAGCAGCTGCATCCTTTTGGAATGACATTTATTGACTGTGTAAGCTCTCGTTAGTACACATTTCTGTATCCATATTGTAGATGATGCTGTTTAAAGTTTTGAGTTGCCGAAAGGGTTTCTGGCTGCTTTTGTGCCACATTTAATTGTACTTGATTTGCATTTGCAGTCAGATGCACATTTCTAGAAGCTTTCAGTATTTGAAAGCCTCTGTAGTGAAAGCGAGACTGAGGATAGAAAAGACCACGTGTTGTATTGATGCATCTGGCCAGGTATCTCTAGACACAACAGGTACTCCACATGTGACAGGTTTCAGTGCCGCTGTCCCCGTCACATCACATCAGCATTCAGTGTCTGTGTGTGAGCAGAGGCAGCAGGCATCACACTATAAAGAAAAGCAAGGGAGCAGCGAAGGCAGTGCCGACACTCAACTTTTTCCTCTTCCTGCGAGATCCAAAGTACCTGCCGTGAGATCACAGAGCTCTGAGGAAGCCTGCTGTTGAAACTCCCGTCAACGCAACCACAGGCAGCTCTTTCAGGGCTACACCCACTTATCTTCCCACTGTGGAGATGTGTCGCTTTGATTTGGTCCACCACACAAACTGCCAGCACACGCACGCACCTGCCTGTATCTGTGCAGGAGCAAGTACTGACACACACAAAGGCTGACAGTGACAGGAGCTGACGCTGTTGACAGTGAATTTTTAAAAGCCTTTTTTTGCTTCATGCATATGCATAAGGTCAATATCAGTGTGCTTCTCAGGGCTTTATATCTTCCAGATGGTGTCCCACAGCAAGCCTGGGTGTGCTATTATTACTGCAGAGGTACAAAAAGCAATTAATACAATTTAAATGTATGATATTAGTCCCAACCAACATGGTGCCATACCAGCTGTAAAGGCACCTGGAAATGAAATATGAGAGAGAGTTTATCAGACCGTCAGCTCTTCTGAAGTAGACAAAGTGTTTTTAAAAGCAAAAAGAAATGTCGGTGTCGTGCTCAAAAGGGCCCTCATCTGACATTAAAGTCGAGAACTGACGTCAGGTTTTTTAGGCAGATGCGTGTTGAAATTTTGGTTTGCCCTTTTTCTGTGCTTTGGGGCCAGAGAGTTTGATACCCACTGCTTTATAATGCATTGTATTAAATGCATTTCACCTCACCTTACTGGCATTCAGTGCCATCAAAGGAGCCCTTCAGTGACCGAGCACCTCAGGAAATACAGAACTCGTTCATTTTTGGACTTTCTTATAGAAACTTTGATATATCCCAATTTGTATTTTAAACTTGAATAATAACAATTTAGTGTTACAGATTTTTCATCTTTTGGACAATAATTAAAATTAAAAAGGAATTAATTTACTCATTAAAAGAGAAGAAACTGCAGTTACATTGATGTTTCCACATTTTACATTACTGCTCATATATCTCTGTGTCAAAGGTCATTTTTTTACCCAGAAGCACCTAATCATGACCCCAGTGTTCACACTTATAATATTACCTACTTATCTAGAGCTATATAACATCTGCAGCAGGTTATTTATTTATTTATTTTATTAAGATTTGAGGACTGCAAACATAGTTGCTCCTTGTCAGAATTTGTGCTCTTGTTGCTCTGGCTGTGCATTTGTTGCAATGGAATATGGCAGAACAAAATCTTGCCAACACACTTGTGTCCTCTGCGCAATTCTCTTTTGCACAATTTATCTGCTTGATTCTGCGTGGTTGTTACGTCGTGACACATCGCATGTTTGTGTGCGAAGCTCTCAGGCCGTCCGGGATCTATTTTGATGCGAAAACCACAGACATCTTTTCCCTG
Organism: Rhamphochromis longiceps; assembly: GCF_057381845.1. NCBI lineage: Eukaryota > Metazoa > Chordata > Actinopteri > Cichliformes > Cichlidae > Rhamphochromis > Rhamphochromis longiceps. Next base: position 14,493,714 of record NC_140575.1, read on the forward strand.
CTATCTGCTCCCCTAAGGCTTGAAGTAAAAACCTGGCCAAAGAAACAGGGAGTAAACATTTAGCACACACACACACACACACACACACACACACACACACACACACACACACACACACACACACACACACACACACAGTTAAACACATGCTGGATTGATTAGCATTTTTGAGGCCGCAGAGAAAAATACTTTGAGAGAGAGCACAGAGTTTATTAGAGACATGCTTCAAAGCTTCTCAGAATCAGTGGACAAATAAAATCCCCCATGTTTGGCTGGTGCTCATTTTTTTTTCTCTTAAATATTCCTAAAAAACAGCAGCTGACAAGATGCAGACAACACGCTCTCATATATTAAAACACTGTGAGCTGAGGGTCCTGGTTTACCCACCTTAATGTCATAAATGCCTGTGACTACAGAGTATCACGTTCAGCATAAAAACCTGCTGTGTGTGTGTGTGTGTGTGGATGCTGTGCAGCAGTTGCAAACAAAATGTGAAAACAAAAGCTGCTGGCAGTGGTACAGTGTTCACTTCTAAGGCATGTAGCTGCAGAAAAATAAAGAAGATGAACACCGAAGTCCAGTAAAATCCAGCTGTTAACACCGTCATAGTTGGAGGTGTATGTGTGACACCACTCACAAGATTGTAGCTGTGGTTTCCAGTCAGGAGGGTCACAGTACAATAGGAGGTGTCACGCCAACATTCACGTCAAGAAAAACCAACTTTTTTGTCACATACAGTCACCGGACACTTTTTTAGGTATACTTGCTCAGTTGCTTATTAACACAAATATCTAATCACATGGCAGCGACTCAGTGTACTTAGGCATGAAGACGACCTGCTGAAAATCACACCGAGCATTAGAATGAGAGGTGATTAGACTTTAAACGTGGCATAGCTCTTGGTGGCAGATGGGCTGCTATTCCCATCTCTAGGGTTTACAGGGAACGTTCGACATTCAGGGATAAAACATCTCATAGATGTCAGAGGTTAAAGAAAATAGCCAGATCACTTTCAGCTAATAGGAAGGCAACAGCAACTCAGATAATGCAACACAGAAGAGCATCTCTGAGTGCAGAGCACATCAGCAGAAGAGCACACCAGAAGCCAGTCCTGTCAGCTAAGAACAGGAAGCTCAGCTTCCAATTCTCACAGGTTCATTAAACTGGAGTCATGGATTTTTCAAATATTTGAAAAACACGATGCTGTGAGTCATATGTTCCTGGCACACTTTGTGCTCCTTGGTACCAAAGGAGCAACTGAACGTTTTTTTTAAACATGACACCAGATCTCATCATAGGTGTTCAGCCGAAAAATCTGCACCCTGCTCAATCTTTTCCATTAAGAAAAAGAATTGCCAGTACCAAGAGTCCAACCTCGTGCTAGCAAGGTGTACCTAAAAACGTGTATCGATAAATGGACACCTAAAATAACCAACATGAGCCATTTACATAGATAATGAGATGCAGATTATTAATGTATTACAGCAGCAGTTTCTAGGAACAGCAGGAACAATATGTATAGCGTACATATGAACACAAGAAGCGAGACATATCAGTAATTAGATAAATACAGTTTTTATGTAATATTAAATGCATTATATAGAAGCTTTATTTCTAGAACTGTTCAAGTTCTCCAATAAACCTGTCACGGTTCTGTTGTTTCAGGCTGTCGTGCCTCTTTGTCTGATCTCAGACCGACTCTGTGATGTTCCCATTGATGGGCTGCACTATGAAATGAATTTGACCTACTTAGCTTTACCTTGGGGGCTATCAAGGAATGTCAGGATTAATGAACTCTACGACACTAAAACCATAATTAAGATACACACTAACTAATGTGGAGCTTGTGCCCTTTCATGTAAAAGCAGTGGGGTTTGCTTCGCCCCACTGCCGGTCACAGAGGCATTTCTGCGTATTTCTCATGAGAAGGATCAAATGTAATCCATATCCAAAACAAATGTGAGAAATTTTTAAAATCTAATACAGGATGAAGGCAGAAGGAAAGCTGAGGAAAAAACATCAGATAAGTTCTGTTAATGTGTGTCATGGATTCATCTGTAATCCTCTCTATTGTTGGATTTTGTCACTTTATTTAGGCCCAAAGAACAATAAAAAAATCCCAGCTGCAACTTACATTTCATAGGATGGTTTACTTGGGAAGTTTAACCTGACATTATAAAGTTTTGTAGTTTCACTCTTAAGCTCTTCTCCTTGTGGCTGAAGATCACGATGTTAGCTGTACGTTTGCAGCCGTGGTGCAGAATAAATTTGACACCCTAATGGTGTTGCATGATAAATGACTATGTAAGCATGCGACGTGTCCAACACCTTTGCGGAGTACTGTGATAACTGAACACCTCCATAGAAATATGTGTGTCTGAGCACCGTGGTCAGCATTTGTGGTCCTTTCTTGGCTTCCCTTTCAAAATGTTTCAGGACACATCAAGCTGTGTGTGTCTGAGTGTGTGTTCGCCTGCCTGTCTCAACGCTGGAGGGAGGGAGTCAATCACAGCAGCAGAAATCATCCCTGCAGGCGATCTGTCTCCACTCATGACAAGGCTCCTAAGGCACTTATCTTTCGTTCCCTGACTCATACCATCTATCCCGCGCTCCCTCTGTCGCTTCCCCCCCTCAGTCTTCCTTCCTATTCGCGATCACTCTCTGTATCCCTCCCACGGTTTGTCTCGTGCCCTGGCACCGCAATTAACTTCTCATCATCAAAGAGTGTAATGAAAAAGAAGGCGAGATGGAGAGTCAGACAGAGTTAGGGAAGCTGCGAGAGAAGAAAGATAAGAGGGATGGAGCCAGAGGAGCTGTGACTGAACAGAGGTGAAGCACTCACACAATGCTAGCACACACTTGTGCGCACTCAGTTTTTTTTCTTCTGTTTTTTTGCCCCTGAAATGCACACATTCAGAAAAAGAACGGGAGGAGAGATTATTCTCTCCTCGTTCCCTCGTTCCCTGCTTTTATTCCTCAACCCTCCGTTTCTTCCTCCTTCTTCTTTTACAGACACACACACTTGTTCTCACTGCCTCCTCCTCCTCCCCCTCCTTTTCTTTGAAGAACAAGAAGTATTGCTGCACATGTAGGGAAGCTGCTCTGTCGGCATTCTCATTGTTTTTCTTCACCCCCTTGGTTCAGAGAGCTGTCAACTGTGACCGCTGTTGAAAGGATGTCAGCAAGAGACTGAGAGAGGGATTCAGGCGGAGAGGGTGGGGGGATGAAAGAGACGAGCGAAGGAGGGAGAGGGGATGTCGAGATGGAGGTCCCTACGGAGGGCAGAGGGAGTAATGGCATGCTTGTTTCTTTGTGCCCGAGCAAACGTTGCAATAGCAGCGGTAAGGGGAAGTGATGGAGGGAAAAATAGCTGAGGGCAAAAAAGCAGCTTGGGGTGGAGAGATGAGAGGGGCCAAAGCTGCTAATGAAGCATGGCACTAGCGCTCAATAACAGTGACATAATTGGCCTTAGTTGGTGGTCCTCAGGTGTGGAAACCCTCAGCAGTGAAATGCAGTTCACAGAAGTATGATTTGACTAATTTGACAGCATGTTAGAAAATGTGCATAATTCACAATGTAACATGGTGGATTATGACCAAAACCAGAATAGCTGAGTTGCAGGCTCCAGCGGGGAGTCAGAAGAAAACCCTCAAGCTCTTTCTGGCCTGTTCTCCGTCTGATTCCTCCACATGTGCCGACATTAAAATCTGCTTGCTGAATTTCCCCAACCACAGTACCACAGTCTGTGTGCCCGTTACCTCAAATTTAGGGCAAGTGTTTAAAATCATCACTTTCTCCTCCATATATAGTCAAAATTCACCAGCTGCTCCTCTAAGCTTATTTGTGTGTGATGAAGATGGACAAAGCCACTGTGGTGTCACCCAAAATCCTGTTTTTAAAACCTCAAGCATCTTAGGGAGACTGCATCCATACTTGAACTAACAGAACCATAATTTACAAAATGAATATTAAGTAAGTTGCATTAAGTTGGCTTCAAACAAGAAGTTGAAATGATTAAGTAGGACAGCACTCTCCAAGTTTGTCTCCTTTCTGAGCTAACATGCTATGTTAACCTCTTGCAGTAAATTTCTTTGTTCATTTAGAGGCTGCAGGGAGTCCTTCATCTCATTTCTTCAGCTTCCCAGCCCTTTTTTTTCTTTTCAAATCAAATTTGTTCCCAAATGTTCAGCGATTGCTGGACTGATGTTGGTTGTTGGACGTCTCGCCCAACCGTATCATCCTGACCTTATCTGTCTAGGATATATCCTGCCTCTTTCCCAGTGTCCCAGTGTCATCTCCCTCCAACCTTAAGTGGATAAGCAATTAAAAAGATGGGTGGATGTGTTTTCCTTACATACCTTTACAAATGTCACTTTTTCATTTTCATTTGTTCCACACAAAATATTTTGTCTACTATAATCATCTTTAGTTTTACATGTTTCTCCCATTTGTACACTTTAATGTACTTTATATACACTTTACCAATATCCAGTGTTCTCTTCTGCTTTTGCGTAGCATGACTATTGAAATCTTGAAAAACTGTGACCGTTCATAACAGGCGGATCCAGCAGACAGGAGCACAGCCCGGGATAGAAGCTAAAGCCATGTGAACTGGTCAGCAGCAAAGTGGATTTTAGCTGCCTAAAAGAAATCAATATTGGTCTAAGTGTGTGCTCTATTTAGTACATTTTAAAACTGACAAAAACAGCACTTTAACCTCAAAAGAGACTGGTTGTGTCACTGTGTGACTTTTTTTTATTAGTTTGAAAGCAAAGCTGCAAAAAGTGACGCAGCTTTGTTGAAGAAGTGATTTATGAAAAGCCAAAGTACGAAAACATAAATGATATTGTCTAATTCTGCAGGTCTGAAAATATGTGATATGATGAGGAGAGACTATTGATCTTTGGTGTTACTCCTGTCTTCTCAATGTTGGTCGATTCCAAAGAGTGTGTACTCTAACCGACTTTTGGATGTTTTCGCGTTTACCCATCGCGAGGCAGTGGACGTTTAAATGACCCTCTCTAGGTCACAGCTTTGCAAAGAGGCTGAGTTTCATGCAGTGACAGTAATTCAGTGGATTGCCAAACACAGTTTTTTGGTTTGTTTTGTTCTCTCTTGATGTTTGCATTTACATTTTTCCACTGCAAGCTTAACCACTTGTTGTTCTCTTGTCTGTATCAGCTTAATTTCCTAAATATGCACTTCACTTTCATTGACCCCGCTGGCTATTTCTTCCGATGCTGCAGCTCGTGCAATCGCGGCGACGTGTAAATCCTGCCGTCATGAGGTCGTAGCTCACAGGGGGTCTTGTTCATGAGTGAGGATAAAATGGAGCATAAAATTAACTACATTGCCAGATTGCTGCAACAACTGCAGTGGTGTAGAAAAAAAATAGCACAAGACTGGCAATGTTGAGTTTTAAAGCATGTCTGCTGTATGCACCGCCGTTGTGTGTAATCCATTACTCCCCGGGGACGAGTAGATTGGATTGGTGAGAGCAGCTCTGTCTGAGCTGATGTTTCGTTGGCTTTAGGTGTGCCTGATTAGTCAGTTAAAGGCAAACGCTAGAAAAGCTGCACAGAGAAATAAAACTGTTCAGCCAAGCAAAACTGGGAGCTTATTGAAGCGGACATTTTAATCAGCTACCCAACAGGGGTGAGGCTGAGATGGTGTCGCCTCAGTTTGGTCTGTCAGGATGGATTGTGGGCGATGATATCTGTTCGAGCGGGCAGGTGGAGGAGGGGCAGGAGAAGCTTTGAGGAGGAAAGGTGGTGACAAGGAGGTCCGGCAGCTGATAACTCAAACAGCTGGCTCTGCATTCTGCATGAAGGGGGGAAAATATCAACAGTGAACCAAATGACAGCCATTCACTGTGATCAAAAGAGCGATTCGGCGTCTCTCTGCTGATTCGCAGGATCACAGACAGATTTTGGCTGTCGGGCCACTCGGCATCTTCACAGTAGGGCTCTGTTTTCAGATTGAAAAAGCTCAGTTGGCAGGTTACTGCTGCTCGCTGCCAAGTAATATCTTGGTGTCTTAGCGGCGTCACTTCAGTTTCAAACGTAAGGTGGTGCAGAGTGAAATATTTTGTTCTGTTCACACTTAATTCAGCATTAATAAGAATCAAATAAGCGCAGTGCCTGTTGGAAACATGTTGTCAAATCGTATGCCCTGTGCTCCGGTCCTGCTGGCACCGCGCACGTCATCTCCTTCGCTTCCTAGATTATCATGTTGTTGACACAATCTTCCCAGTGTGATTTGATGTGTGGGATCCATTTCACCGAACAAATTGGTGTCAAACATCTCGCCAAGTCTCCCACCAACTAATCAATAGGGAATTCATGGTGTGAGTGGGTGTCATTTCTCCATCTGTCCCTCGCTTTACAGAACTGCGCATATAACGGAGCTGCCAACCATCTGCCAATTTTTAGCGCTCGCCATTATTGCCGTTCAGATGTGTCATGCAGCTCGAACAGAAGCTGGTTACTCCTCCACGCAAAATCAATGTATTTGGCAGCATCAGATAAACAGCTTGTTAACGTTTACTGCGTCATTAGGGGAACATATGCAGAGCGCTTGTGAGATTTATGGAAACCGGTTCATTATTAACCGCTAATAGTGGATAAACCAAACTCAGTTTATCATTCTGTTTCCAAATACTGCGTAAGTTAATGTGATGTCTTTATAAGTGGAGGCTGAGCTTGGTCGTTCTTTTATTCTGTTTATTCCAGACCTGATTAGGAGAGAGAGATGACCCTTGTTTTGTCCATGAATCCTTTCCTGGACCCAGAGGGAGACCCTCCGCTCTCCACTTACCAGCCCATATGGGAGTCGGAGCGCTGCACTAAGACCTGCCTGTCAAACCCCGCCCCGCCATGCAGCTCCGAAGAACAATTCACTCCAGGTACACACAGACTGATGTTTGCACAGTTAAGTTGTTTATTCAAACTTGCACAATTAAAGTTGTTGAGTAAAACAAGCAGAGTTAAAACAGTTGTGTGGCCACGCTCGACCTTGTAATCTGAGCCATCTGCCCAAGCTTTATCAAGGCGACTTGCTCTCCAGGAACCAGAATGTAAGCATGCAGCGCTTCTTATGGGAGGTTGTAGCAGATGCTGTTGTGTTGAGCGGTCAGCTAATTAACATGGTAGCAGGCTGGCATGTGCTTCTTAGTTCCATTTTAATTTAGAGCCCACTCATAAGACAAAGACCCTGCAAAAGCTTCAAAAGATATGTTGGTATTTTAGTCTTGCATTAGACAGATGTTTCAGCTAAAGTATTAACTCTGACTCCGACCTTTCTCTGACCCTGGTCTCTGAGGTTTTGTCCCCTGACTTCACCCCAAGAATAAAAAAATTTAGTCGGGGTCGCCTCACAAAGTTTCTGTGTCTCTCTTTGGCACTTCTGAAATCTTAACATGTATTTCAGTGTCTTAAACATCCCCATAGTGTGCACATTAATTTCAATATAAAAATATTTCATTTATATTTACTATTTTTGGCTTCTGCATAAACGCCTGCAGGGACAGTTTACCCCCAAATCAAATTGATCTGTTTTTGCCTCTGGCCTGTGGTGCTGTTTATAAATCTAGATTATTCAGGTGTGAGTCACGTAGTGTTGGAGATACAGAGATGTCTCTTTTCGCTCGCATACGAGGCAGATGACACTCAAGCTTGCAGTGCTTAAAGCGACCCAAAATACAGCGGCAGTGTCTCTTTGCAGAAATCACGAGACCTGATTACTCAAATAAATATATAACAAATCAGCTCCACAAACCTTGTTGTGAGTAGTTTTATGTATTTTAAAGGCAACTGCAAGGTTTGTGGATTTGTTTAGTAACCATGTCGTAGGTTCTAAAAAGAGACACCGCTGCTGACTCTTTCAAATGTACTTTTGGCATGATAGCACGTGCCAGCTGCGTCCAATATATTCAACAGAAGGTGGATATCTCTACTGTGGATTTCTACGAAACTGGGCATCTCAGATGAAATAATACAGCTGGATAAACAGCACGACAGGCTGGACTGGGAACTGTTCCTTTAAGTAGCAGGAGTCTAAATATTCTATATTCAGTCGGTGATTAATGTTAGCTAATGTCACGCAGTAATGGTGAAAACTTATAGTTCATCAGTGCAAATGATTAATGGTGATATTCTCTCTCCCTCTCTGCGCAGAGTCATCCTGCAGACGAGTTCCTGATCATATTTCAATGTCGAGGATCGCGTACTTCAAGAGGAAGTTTGTTGATGATGATGATGAGGCACCCTTTAGCTTCAGGACATACTGCCAGACTGTAAGTATTGGTACAAACACACTGAGACAGAATAAGTGGAAAGACTGTTGAAAAGTGAAGCGTTTAGTTTATTCCGAAACACAAACTTTACAGTATCAGTGCTGTTTAATGCAAATATTTTTAAGTCCAGCTATTTCCGTCTCTGTATTTTGTTACTAATTGAGGCAGGTCACTGACAGGTAGATCTAATGGAAAACTGTCCTTCAGGTTGCACCGGTTCTGGAGGAGCGTGCCCACGTGCTGCGCCTCTCCCTGGAGAAGATGCGATTCATCGACGACCCCGAGGCATTCCTCCGCCGCTCCGTTCTTGTTAACAACCTCCTTCGGCGTCTGCGAGCAGAGATCCTGCTCCAGAGCACTGACTGGTGCTTTCCGCCCAACCCAGCGTTTGCCTCTGGCCCTTGCATCCTGCCTCCCAGCACTAACCCCGCTCACCAGGCACTCCACAGAGCAGTGCCCGCCCGCATCTGCTTAGCGCCCCAAGCCGGGCCGCCCTTACGCAAACGTTTCCGAATGGTCCGTGGGGGACAGGGGGATCTTCGCCCTGACTGTGCCCAGACATGCTGCTGCATCTACGCCGCGGCGGCCGCCGCAGGACACTACCTCCACCTCCCATTCTCCATGTACGATGCAGCGCTCTCCTGCTCGTCTGCACCGCACTCCTCCTCGTTTTTTCAGCTGGCCAGCCATAGTAAGTTAGGGCTGGCAGTGGCCGTGGATGATCGTGATGATGAGGATGACGATGTTGAGGAAGAGGAGGAAAATGAGGAGGAGGAAGAAGAGCGGGAGGAAGAGGAGGAGGACGAGGAAGACGATGATGAAAGAAGACAAGCGGGGCCTTCGGTTGATGTCGTTAGCAACAAATCAAGCCAGAAAAGTAGGACTAGGACCCTGCTAGGTGATGCACACGGGAGGACAGAGGACAGCTGCATGACAGATAGGGTGGAAGAAGAGGAGGGAGAGCAGGAGGAAGAAGAGGAGGAAGAGGAGGAGGAGGAAGAAGGCGTGAGACAGTGCCAGTGGGACTGTACTGCAACAGAAAGAGGGCCACACAAGCTGAGCTTTTGGCATCGGAGGGCTCACAGACAATAATTCAATAGCATTCTAAGTCTCCTAAAAATGTAATGATGACGACAACTGTCTCATAACAGATTAAGGTGGAAGCTACCTACACTATAGAAATGCCAAGTCAGCTTTATTTTAATGGGTTATTATACTTCAGGGTACACAGACACAGCTGTCATTAGCATTAGTGAGATGAAGAAAAACAGCCTCTTCTTGGCCTCTGTTGGCACTGCACACATTTCTCAAACAATTATAAAGACCAAGGTCACATATGGCGGGGTCTTAGGTCCCCAAAGTGAAGTGAAGCTTGCTATTGCACTGTCTGCAAGACCATTTTCAAGCCCCACAGCACAAAGCATAAGGTCTCAAATGGGGCTTTTTTATTGGTGCGACGGTCTCGTTTCAGGACCCTAAACAAGCCTATGAAATAATGGGTTGTGGATCTGGGAGTGTGTGTTTGCTTCTGTGTGTGTGTTTGCAACATAATATGTAGCATTTAAAAAAAAACTTGATTCTGAGCTGTTGTTTTTATTAATAAATCGGGGTGGGGGGGGGGGTCACACATGATTATGCGTGACTGCTGATTTTGACGCTGACTCAGGCTATGGCGCGCGACTGTGCGGCGGCGGCGGCACAATATCGTTTATTCTTCAGATTACTTTAAAACAACACAATCATGAACATTGTTAAATCACATTTTCAAAGTGCCTTAGTGTTTTTATAGATTCATGTATATGGCGTGTTTATGTATTTGTTCTTGTTTTTAACGTAGCTATCTCGCATTCCAAGCGACTGCGTTTGACTAAAACAGGACACGGGCATGTAGTTAAATGCAGGGATGTTAAAAAAATGTTCAACTAAATTTAGACACCTGAAAAGTGTTTTTGTTTTTTTTGTACTTTGGAATGCATGTTTTCTAGCACCTCCTCTTCTGACAAAGCACAAACGTTCTGCAAACTTTGAAGGAGCGATGTTTAAGCCTTTAAATGCTAAATGTTTAAAGACCTCATTTATACTCGTCATATCCGACCGGGGAAGGTTTGTTGTTGGTTTACCAAAAATCACATGAATCTAAAAAACATAAAACTGGATCACACACTCGGAATTTAAAGATTTTGTTGACAGCATGATAATTAGATCCTGTAAATATATATAGAGCAATGTTGGTTTTGTTTGTTTTGTTTATTTTAAAGATTTCTGGTTGGATGGTGGATTTGTTTCCTTTGCACAGATCCAGTCCTCCCATTTATGGTGTTTATGGTCAGCTGTATGACACGCTAACTGCTAACACCTTCTGATTTAATCTCTTGAAAATAAAACAATAAGTATTTTCCAAAATGATGAACTGTGATTATGACTGAACTCTGAAAGTATGCCCATCCTCTCGAGAGTCACGTCTGTGTATGTGCCCTCAAGTTTTCTTGCGTCTTTGTGCATCGGAAATCAAGCACAATGTACTCAAAGCACATTGATTGGGGAGAAATATGTCAGGCCAATGTGAAATACATATACTTGATTCAAAACTAAGGACAGGCACTGCACCAAACCAGCTCTCACACTTAGGAGACTAATCGTGGGGGTCTTGTTTGATGCTGTGTCTCGTTTGCGAATTCTGAGGATCAGAAACTGAAGCCAAAGCTGTTAAAAAAATGGACATAAAATATCCAGTTGTTGTAATTTCCTTTTTCCCATGATAATGACCTTAAGGCCCAAAGGATTTGGATAGATACATTTACATTGTTAGGTAGAGTCACCCACATTCAACCGGAAAAAAAGGAATTTAAAACACCGAAACCCATTCACTATCAGCAGTAATCTTAAAAATGGAAGACGGAGCAATGTTTTTGTGTGAATCGAGAACATGTAACTGCATTGTCTTATTAAAAATAACAAAAGAGCAAGCCTGCTCTGGTAATTTTGTGTGATGTTCTGTGACAAGTGTAAAGCTCAGTAAAAGAAATGTTGAAAAAACATCGCCGCCTCTTTTATTCTTTTTACATCACGCTGATCCTCGCAGCTTTTTTAAATACGACAATGCAGCGGGGGATGTGTGTGTGAGTTCCCGGTTATTGAATTGCTTCCCGTTCTGTCTGCTGTTCAGTGGAGTGCGGTGCCGCAGCACACCGCTCTTGCCAAATGTCTCTCAGGTGTCACTTTGCTGTTCAATTCATGTTAATTTTTTTGACATTACGCTCGGAGCAGTCACCTCCACACTTCTCCCTGCGCTCCCTGGCACACCTATTGTCCCTGCAATGCAACATTCACATAAAGCGTCTGCTTCCTTTAAACCCCACAGATAAGACAGGGACATTTTCAAAATATACACAACCACATTTGTGATTTTAAAAAAGCCTCCAGTACTTGCATATTTCTCTTTTCCATTTCTCTTGTTAAGCTTTAAGTTAAACATTTGTTAAATAGAGTAATGGCGCTTCATGTGTGTAGCCTCTAATTACTGGATTATTGCTAATGCTGTGCAGATTTTTCTATGACATTGCTACTGGTTGCTTGAAAGCAGCAAAGCCATTGTGGCTTAGAGTTTCCATGTGAGTGTGTGTCAGTAGGATGTAACAGTGGGAGGTTAAATCGCAGGTCTGAACATCTTGACAGCTCTGTTGCGAGGTGAGGATGGGAGATCATCTTTTCATGACACTTCTGCTGCAGGGGTGTTTGGATCCTGCTGCTCAGCCTGGCCTCATCCCTCTCTCTGCTTCCACTTCAGATCACTCACTGTTACCGTCTCATTTTACACTTTCTGTCATTGGACAGATAAATATTATTGCAAAAGAAACATACAAAACTGAAATCATCCCTAAAATAATGTTTTTATGTTGTATAAAGGAAAGCACACCTTCTTTAACTTGTAAGGTTTTACATGTCAGAAGACAATGAAACCTGGTCATTATCAGGTCTTAAAATTAGGTAAATGCAACTTCAGTTGAACAAACTATATTACACCATGTGCTTATTTCATTTATTTACCTAAATCTATGCCAAACAGAAACAGTGTGTGAAAATATTAGAGCACTCTCACTGCTTCCAGAGCAATTAAGAGGACAAGTATAAGCAAATCAAATGCATTTGATTCATTGATCATTAATGCGAGCAACTCTATGAAAACAGAGGTTTTGGCAGTTTGCCAGCCTGAAGCATTCAGGTGTGTTAACCTGGGAAAGGTTATAAGAGAATGTAAAGTCCATCATTTTGCAGGAGAAAGATTATTCACAAGTGGGAAACATTCTTGACAACTGCTAATCTTCCCAGGAGTGGACAAAAACACTGCCCAAGGTCAGCCTGCAAAACTGCAAAAAACCCAAGAGCTCCATCTCAGACTCTACAGGTATGTTAAATGCTAAAGTTCATGAGAGTACACAGATGAGCCCAAAGTGAAGCGAAACGTTTGGCAAAAACCAAACAGCCTATCAGCTCAAACACCTCAACCCAACTGTCGGCACGATGGGGAACAACTGATGATTTGGGCATGTTTTGTACTCATGGGACCCGAAGACCTTCCAGTCACCGAACTCCTCTGTATACCAAAGAATTGACTTGCGTCTTAGCATTTCCTGGTTAGATTTCAGTGAAATCTCTTAAAGAATGGCCTCAGTCATGTTCAGACTCTCAGTCTGACTGAAATGCTGTAGGCAGGAGGTAGAGCAGGTCACCTACTGATCGGAAGGTTAGTGGTTCGATTCCTTGCTCCTCCTCTAGTCGGCATGGGCAAGACGGGCAAGATACTAATCCCAAGTTGCTCTCCGATGCATCCATCGGAGTCTGAATGTAGTTAGGAAGCACTAAGCATAGAAGAAAGTGCTTGGATGAATGGGTGTGATTGGGTGAGTGTCGTACGTTGTTTAGAGTGCTTTGAGTACTCCGGGAGAGTAGGAAAGCCTTATCTAAGAATCAGTCCATTTATGAGAGCCGTGCATGAGCTACAAAAAACAAATAATTCAAGTTGTTGCTACTAAAGTTGTTACTGATCTACTGAATGAAGATGTGTTTTTTTTTTCAAAGGACTGTATGTAACGTAAAATTACTTAATTATTACATTTAGATAAGCTGTATTTAATTTTCAATCATTTATGGTTTTTAGATAACCATTGAAGCAATTTTTAGCTAACCTATTAAAATCATTTATCTTTAACTGACAGTTTACTAATTCTAATTACATGATTCATCCATTACTTTTAGCTATTTCAACAATTTTATCAAATCCCATTTTCCCATCTTCTCTTATTCCTTTATTTTCTCATACATGTGACTGGAAGTCATTATTTCACATGATACATGATACGCTGTTAAATTGTTTTCTTTCCAAACTCTTTGTTCTCACAACATTTTCTTATAAAACTCAACATTAGGAATTTGGACAAATCTCATATTAAAAAAAAACATTGCCCAACTACTGTGTGTTTGTATGTGTGAATGCCACACTTACACTTTCGTACTAACGCAATTCTGCCTGTGTCCCTTTACCAACACCCCCCCCCCCCCCCCCCCCCCCTCATGCCTAAGGCAAAGACGGGGACTTACCAAATACCACACTCATCCACGCACGCATAAACACAGACACATGAATATCGCCGGGCGAGTACTGAGGAGAGGGGAGCCGTCATTTGTCAACAAGGAACTTTGGCAGCTCACAGTTGCCATGGGAACTGTCTGTTGCCGAGGACTGGTTTTGCATCACAAGGTCCTCAAATTGGCTCCAAAGCCTCGGAGGTCCCACCCCTCCTCCACCCGGCTCACCTCCATCTCTCAGAGCTTCAAACATATTGTCAGGTTTTTCTTTTCTCCTCCGGTTTCTTTTTTCTTCTTGCTTTGCCGTCTGCTGCATTTCAATCCCCAGTCAAGTTTTCTAATTAGCAAGGACAGCGATAGATAGATAGATAGATAGATAGATAGATAGATAGATAGATAGATAGATAGATAGATTCTTACACATCAGGGATCCCTTTAAACCAACAATCACAATACACAGTTTAAAATAACAAGGACTACAGCAGTGATTTGCCCTCTGCAAGTGCTTACAGATTGTTATGCCTGAATTTTCATCCATGTCACCGCAGCTCAAGCCCAACAAGTCGATCCCCGTAGGATCAATTTGATTCAGCTTACATAACATCCACAGTTCTCTGGCTGTTGTTGATGTTTCTGGGTCTCTCCCTCCAGCATAATGCGCCTGCATTTCAGGGCTCAAAGAAGCTGTTGGTGTTTGATAAACACTTGTAATGTGTAGGATTGTCCTCAATCCTGGACTGTGAAGCACGTCCCCTTCACCACCCCAGTGGATATTTCACAGTGCCAAGACAAAGTTTGTAAGACGGAAGATGAAAGAATGGTTTTATTGGGTAGGAAACCTGACTTTGGAGATGGCTGGTCTCAGCTAACCACGTTTTTCTCAGTGTTGTTCTGAATGGGGCAAACAAAGCTGATGCATGATAACACAGACTGGTGACAAAAGCTGTGCAGTGACACTGATTGGCTCATGAGGATACTTGAGATCTAATTAGCCTGTTTGAGTAGACTAGAGACTGTTTTGTTGCTTCGTAAATGATCATGCTTATTTGTTTAGATCTGGTTTAAAGAAAAGAAGAAACAAAACACTGGACAATAAATTTTTATTTTCACATTACAAGCTTGCTGAGCTCCTCAAAAGGTCCTCGGTGACTAATGTTGAACTTTCAAAAACTGCAGTTCCTCTAATGACCACTTGGGGCTGGCTTCAGAAGCAAGTCAATCCACGTATTGTCCCATGTTAAAAGCCATTAACATTATATATAATTGGATGCAAGGCCTAATTACTCTTTATCATGATTGATTGATTGATTGAATCTTTATTTTGAACATGTTGAAAAAGTATAAAAAAAAAATAGAATTAAAAGAGACAAATGAACAAAGCAAACAAAAGGAAAACGAGCAACCACAACTCCAAATAACGTCCATGTTCAAAAAGGAGCAGGAAGAAGCATAAGCTTATTTAATCCCACCCCTTTTCCACTATGTAGTATCAATAGACTACAGAAATACCTCCTTGCAATTACATTATATGTTATGTGTAATTTATTTATTTATTTTTTAAATATATACACATATATGTTTCTATCTATCCATACATACGTATATACACACATACGCACATATACACATTTTCAATAACCCCATTAACACCTCAAGGATACACAGCCTACAATTATATATATATATATATATATACCCATACCAACAAACCCGTGCATGCGCACACACATGAAAATATTAGACAAGAACACCCTATCAAATCTCTACCTTTTCCCTGTACCCTGTAAAAACCATATCCTTAAACCGCTTTTTAAACTGCGCCATGCTTGGACATTGCTTCATATCTTTACTTAGTCTGTTCCACAGCTTCACTCCACACACAGAGATGCAAAAACTTTTTAATGTTGTACGGATACGAGGATGTTTTAAATTTAATTCCCCCCTCAAATTGTATCCCCGTTCCCTTTTAGAAAACATTTTTAAATGATGATGCGGTAACACAAACATTTCCCTTGTGAGATCAATAAAGTATCCAACTATCTATGGTCTTTTTATGTGATGTGTAGCTGTCTTGTGGACATAAGAGCTGCCCATTCGGTTTTCCAGTAGGGACTCTGCGCTCTAAGATCTTTGACTAATTTTATATTTGACCCAAGATAACATCATTTTCAATATTACACAGAAACACCTTGCTTTCCAACTACAAGGAGCATTGCAGTGGCCGAAACGGAAACTAAAAGATTCCCAAACAGCCCACAAACTAACTTTGTCATTTATTAGATTTATTAGAGTCCCCTTGTGTTTTTGCCCCCTTGTTTAAGTCCCCCTCGCTCTTCATGTGTTTCAGTAACGTCTTTGTCTCCTATCTCCTCCTCTTGTTTACATGTTTCTGTCCTTGTGTTTCATTCGGTCTCCCATGTTTGTCCACTCAGGTTCTCCTTGTGTCTCTGTCCCAAGTCCCTCTCTGTCTTTATGTGCAAATGTCCCTTTTCTGTTCCCATGTTCCCCTCATGTTTATTCTTTATCTCCTGCCTATTATGTTTATCCATGTTCCCTCGCTCCCTCTCTCTCTCACAGCAAGCTTGCGAGTCCCAGGTTATGTCTCTCCATGTTTACTGTTTTATTTTGAAGGCCTTGTGCTCCATGTTCAGTGTGTTTAGTGTTGCTTCCCCTGTGGCCTCACGCTCATTTGTATCAGCTGTTTCCCCATGTGTTTCCACTTCCCCTGATCACCTCCACTTGCTCCAAGCCAGTGTGCAAAAATGGAGCTCTTTCTGCTTGAAATGTATTTTTATGAAGTGGATGAAATTACAAAACTGGTGAGCGGTCCTGGTGTTGAGGAAAGACCGTGCTGGTGTGGCCAAAAAACACCTTTAACTGTAAACCTGCCAGCTGAAAGGTGCAAAGACATGACTGGAGACGCGACAATTATCCTCAACAGGAAATAGATGTCAGTTTGACATTTGTGAAGTTGGAGATTTGTGGTCAAAGTACACAGTGCAACTGGTCAGATCAGGATGTTGAGGGAAGGAATGAAACACAGCAGCTGTATCCATCCAAATTAAGGTAAGGTTTTCTCTTTTTCATGGGCCAGTTGGCAGTTTAATTCATGAGTGGGTATGGATTCACAAGTCTGATTCAGACTGGTTCCAGATCTGTCCAAACTGGTTCCTTCAACTTGACTGTATAAGCAACAGCAGTATACTAAACACTGCAGAGTATTTCCACACACATTTCAATCTTCCCTTGTCACACAACACAAGAGAGCGAAAAGGAGCACAAATATACGACTCTAAATAAAAGTTAATGTGGCTAATGTCACCAAATAAAGGAATTAACAGGAGTTTCCACTTGGCTGCGTAAAGGGAATGAATTGTTAAAGTGGATGATGCCAGTGTGTCTTTTGTTTGCTGAATATGCTGCTTTCAGTGACAGAACACAATTGTCATTTAAGGTCTTGCATATTAAACGTGACATTAATTACATTAACGACAGTTCATTAGTAACCTTTGCAATGCTTCAGCATTCAGACTCTGGCATTTAATTTCTTCTCTCGTTGGTCTTTAATCGCTGTTAAGTGTTGCTCTGATAGTGCAGCAGGGGATTGAGAGTCAGCCGCTCTCGTAATGTGAAGCAATATAAGCTTCCAGCATCCAGCTGCGAGTTTGAGGAGTAGCAAAATGAAGGGAGGAGGGCAGTGTGAAAGGCCACACCCTGTCTGAAGACTGATACCTTTGGCAGTAATTCAAGTTTCCTTGTTGAGGCCCTGAATCGCTCTTCTTGTTTCAGCATGTAGCAGCAATGAGGTCTGACGGACCTGAGAGGAAGAATGAGGTTAAATGTTGGAGGAGGGGAAAGATTGCCCGAGAGCATCCACAACATGTCCTCCTTTAACCTTGTTCTATATATGTTCTGCCGCATTCCCCGTTTTTTCCACCACGCTAACTGTACAACCCCTGAGATCAGCTGTTAAGCTACACATCTCTCCACCCCGGCCCACCGTCCTATTTCCTCAGGTCATGTCCTTTACTGTTCTGCACCACGGCTGCTTTGAACTGTCTGGAAAATATATATAGAATCATGAAGGGCGAGGATGGGGCGACAGAAATATTATGTAGTGGGGCCGCTAGCTTTGATGTAACCTTTTAATCTTGCTTGTACCAGCCATTTTCACTCTTTACGTCTGAATTTCAAATGCCAACCTTTTTTTCTTTTTTCTCTCGCTCCTCTTCTTGGCTGCATTTGTCACATGGAGAAAGGCAGGTCATCTGTGCTTGATTAATGCCATTCTATTGGTCTCTGGACTTGTTGTCTTTGACCCCAAGCACGATTTTACTGGCACTGTGTTTTGAAAGTGCATGTGAGGGGTGCAACTGAGCTGAAAGAAGTTAGCGGGTCATTTGAGCGCACAAACTGGTCAGTGGTCAAATTCAAATTGGTATTAAACACTTCCCTTTACCACCAGTCATTGTCACATGATTGTCAAGGGCCACAGCACAGCGGAAGATGCCTACAGCTGCAGGGAAGTTTACTGGCCGTTGCACTACCATGAGTGCCCACTAGGACAACTATTTCCATGGTAACCTTCTGTTTCAGTAACTATCAAATGGAAAACTGAAGCCATCAACTGATTATTTGTTGAACTTGACTTAAAGTGTCTGTCTTGTTAAAAAAACAAACAAAAACAACAACAACATTCTCACTGGGGTTTAAAGAGTGTTGTATGTGAGACAGGGATCCAAGCGATGGTGCCAGAAATTCATGCGCAAAACATGAAACACCTCTGAAAGCCTCGCTCGAACATCTTGAACCGCTCAGTTTTATTTACAGTTGATATATCCATAAAAAGTCTTTTTCACATGCGATCAGAAAATTTCACAGAGGTTCATCACTGTCACCACTCACTGTATCCATACACGTGTAAATAAAGACTTAGAGCTTTCCCTGTGCCAGCATTCATCAAGGCAAAAACATGACTCAGACTGCCCTCTGAGTCATTTCTACAGCTCTTCTTAACCTCAAATACCCCGAAACTCCAGACTCTAATTGGCACTCGAACTAAATTCTTATTAGTTGGTTTCTTTGTCTCCTGTGTTTCTGTGGTTTAGTTCAGAATTATGGTTCCCAGTGTAACCAATTAAAGTGCAGAAAAACAAGAGAGAGTGCATAGAGATGGGTCAAAAGTACATTGCTGAACTATAAAACATATCATTACAGTGAGCGTGCAGTGATTCTTGGGTGGGCACTCACAATACTGATGCGCGAAATGGTTTTCACAGCAAGTTACAACAGCTATTCTTACCTCGCATTTAATTTCCAGTTATACCCAAGCCATCTTTTAAACTAACACAGGCACAATTATCACTTTCATTCTTAGCGAGCGATACGTAAACCAGTGCCTGTGCACCCATTTAGAAAAAGGAAAAGCAAACAGCATTTTAAAAGTTTTTTTAAAAAAAGGACCAATTTATCAATGGTTTTCTGAAATGCAGCAGCTAAACTGATACACAGAGTAGGGAGCGTTGTTAACAACACCCTCTGCAAATTTAGTGCAAATGGAGTTTGGTTAAATTTCCTGTCGCGCTTTGAATTTCCAATACAAGGGACTCGTCTCGCAATGCCATCGGGACTCGGAGTATGTTCCCTCAGTCGTTGCCAACTCAACGAGTTGGCAAAAACTGATCAGATTTATGAAAAAAGTAGAAAGTTTGAACTGCAACGTAAAACTAGTGCTAGCAGAAAGACTGTCATGTCAAGCTAAACATTTACCAAGTTTAGCTTCAGCACTGCACAGACAACAATGCTTTGCGAATGGGTGAAAGACAAATAATGCTAGAGCTATTTAATTATTCTGCTCACTAACAAGCTAGGTAAGTGTCACATCACAGTCAATAATAAGATAGCTATGGCATTTTAATAATACAGCAAAGAATAATACAGCATTTATAAAGCAATTAATAATAAAGCAATTGACTTGCTTTAAACAATCTAATATTTTAGCTAAGGATAGCATCACCATCCTTTTAGGGGTGGCAAGAATGATATATTGTGGTATCTCTACTATTTTCACAAAAAGGTATGTACAGTTTTATGCAGTGACTCAAACTGTTAATGGTTAACTTAAGCTTAAATTCTTGGTGTTGTGGTGGTTATTTCAGCTAGACTATGATTCTTATGGATGTGTGATGGTTTCTAGTGTTTGTGTGGCCAAGAAAGGTGTAAAGGCTTAGCTATTAACAGGCCACCGTGACTGAGACTCATGTAGCAATTAATGACTCACAGTCAGTGTTCCTGTCTGGGGCTGTTTTCCAAATGTTAATAAAACCCGTGTTCCTGTAGCTGTGACAATGTGTCAAAAATGCAAAATTTAAATCCCTCACAGTGACAATTCCTGAGTTAATTTATTACAAAGTTATTGCAAAACTAAATAAAACTAAACAGATAATAAGACTTTGACAGAGTCTACATGCAGCTTAGAAGCCCCCAACTGGAAAACATGAAGCTGTTAAGTAACATGTTAGCATTCCCTTTGTAAGCTCAAACCATCACTATGTGGACAGTCTCACTGAGCTTGCATGGCTGAGTCTTAGATCCTTCATTATCCCCTGGACAGGAACTGTTAAATAGACTGCCATTGATATACAGCTTTTGTTCTCAATTTGAGCAGTAAAACCAACTTTTGCGCACAAATATTTCAACATGCAGACTAGGCGAGCCAGAGATCAAAACATGCACTTGTGGACATGGAAAGTATAATGGAGGCCTTAGTCTTATCAATTAACTAGGCTACAGTAGTTATATTGAAATCCATTGTTGGGCTTTGGTATTGTCAGTTTCATTTTTCTCAGGCAAACATCAGTATTTCCCAGTTTTTCCCTAAATTCTCTAAAAATTTCATTCAAATCCTCGACCACTAAAAGGTTTAACAGTCCTGTAGGCACACATGAATTGTTATATTTTAATAGAAAACTCTGAGATAAGCGCATGAGCATTAATTGACTTCATGCAGGGTTAACTTCTCCCACTCCATATTGTTTAAAGGCTCATATGCAGATGTTACTTTAATTCTTCTTTAACATTTAAACCGCATGGAAACTTCAAGCATCTCCAGGAGTAAAGTGTGTATGTGCGAGTGTGAGTGTGTTCTGTACACCACTGGGAAAACTCACCAGGTGGCTTGAGTTAGGAGAATGGCTGTAGTTTCAGTGGTGTGTAGAAATGTATACGCCCCCCCCCCCCCCCCCCCCCCCCCCCCGTCTAAGTCAAACCCTTCGCCGCTCTCTTTGGGGCCCTCAAAGCCTCCAAACAATAGACGTAGTGTACTCGAGACTGTCACTGAAATGACCACTGCGAGAGCTTGCCTGTGTTAGCCTGCTTTGTCCCCATGTTAAAGTGACATCTGTATGTTCATTTCCATGTGCATTCTGGTTCGTTTGACAGTGTGTGTACACACTTTTTGCCATTTCTCAGTGAATTAAAGAGGCATTCTTTGAGCAGTGGGCGGCCCAGAGGAAGCACAGGGGCTTTCAGATGGTGTGGCAAGGTCGCTGTTTAACTTGGACAGCCTGGCTGTTATTTCTGTCTAACCTGTGGCAAGCTGGCAACACTCTCTGAAAGGAACCTGGAGGACTACCGGGAGGAAAACTAAGTGTGTAGTGTATGAATGGGAAGTGGCAAGATACAGACAGAAAGAGACGGAGACCTCACACACCAGAAAGTTAAACTAGAGTTTAACCAAAGGGGGAAAAAAAACAAACCGAATCAACGAGGCCCAGCGAGTCATAGCTGTTATGACTGTGTGTAACATGTTAATGTTAATGTGTTTCTACGGGAGTACCAGTGTGCCTATGAACATAAAAGGGCTGCGTGCATGTGTGTAAGTATTAATGATGGTGGTACAGCTTCACAGTAAGGCCACAGCAGTGTTTACTGAGCTATAAGTGGACACACAAGCTACAGTAGGGAGATTTGACTGCTGCACACACAAACACATGAGCGAATAGCCACACAGAGTGTGTCTTCCATAGAAAAATATAATCTAACCAGCCAACATGTTAACATCAATTATACCTTGACTAACTATATACAAAGTGTCAAAGTCCAGAGGCTGTTATGAATAAAGTCAAGCCTGATTTCATGGAAAAACATGAAATGGTACTGAAAATACAATGTTTATGTTCATGAACAAGTTTACAAATTATCCTCTCACCTTTTTTTGTTAAAGACAAATTTTAATCCAAATCACCATCTTGGGCTCACTCTAACCATGTATCGTTGTTGTCTCAACATAGCTGGGAATTAATTAGAACACCAATACAAAAGAAAATGTATCAGTTCAATGTGGACTGTGTGTGGTCTCTTGTGTGGACACGATGAGTTACACCAAATATAGTCTTACACGATTAATCCTGGAAAACTTTAAATGGCTGTCAAACAAATCTGTTTAAAGAAAATTTAAAGAAGGCAAACAAAGACATGCAAATGCCTTTTTTATGGTTATACAATCAGTATCTCATGGTTCATATAAGAGGATCTAACTGAACCACAGCAACACAACACTGCTGTTAAAATTTCCCAGCCTTGATAAATATACAATATTATTACACATGACCAGATTTAAGCACTGTGACAGACTGGTGACCTGCCTCTCGTCCTATAGCAGCTATGATAGGCTATAGCCCCCCTGGCAACTCTGAATTGGATAAATGGAAGAGAACGGATAGATGGATGGATCAGGTTTAAATGCACATTTGTGGTGGTTTTCTTTTATATTTATATATTAAAAAAAAAAAAACACCCAGCACGCCCCTGCGGGCGGTTTATCCTTCAAGCTCGGGTCCTCTACCAGAAGCCTGGGAGCTTGAGGGTCCTGCGCAGTATCTTAGCTGTTCCCAGGACTGCGCTCTTCTGGACAGAGATCTCCGATGTTATTCCCGGGATCTGCTGGAGCCACTCGCCTAGCTTGGGAGTCACCGCACCTAGTGCTCCGATTACCACGGGGACCACCATTACCTTCACCCTCCACATCCTCTCGAGCTCTTCTCTGAGCCCTTGGTATTTCTCCAGCTTCTTCTATATATATATATATATATATATATATATATATATATATATTAAGAGAACAAACAGAAAGGGGACTCTGCACACAAATTAAGTTAGGAAAGTGTTTGAAGATGCTGGTTACAGCTTCTTCTACCAAATTCTTATTGCATTTGACCGGCGCTAGTACCCAGAGTCCTGTGGTTCATGTTTAATTGGGTGGATGCAAAAAAAACAAAGCTAAAGATAGATTTTAAAAAAATCTATATTTGATTTGGTTGGATGTTCATGTCTTCCTATAGTTTTTTCTTTGTCTTTGTTTTGAAGCGTTTGGCAGAATCTGAGCAGAATGCACTGGTATAGATCTGCCGTCATCCCGCTTCTGCTGTCAGCAGTGAAATTACCAATAAATACCAGTTTTCAAGTTCCAGTGGCACCCATGCATCTCAGCCATAACAGAAGCGCCACCATGTTTGTCTTTGCATCATAAGCTGTGCCTCTTTTCTCCATCTTTATTCTTTCCATCGTCACTCCACTGTTTTCTTTTTGGATTTTTTTTTTCCTCTGCTCTGCAGCCTGCAGCCTGCAGCCTCTGTTTTCTTGGCTTACCAGGGATTTGTATTTTGTGGTGAACCCTCTGAGGTTCTGATCATAAAATCTTCTCCTCATTGTTGACAACATTTACCTCCAATCTGGAGAGCATTCTGGACTTGCTGTGCAGTCATGAAAATTGTTTTTCTTCACAAGGCAAATGATTTTCTCTACATCAACAACACTTTTTCTCATTTTTCTGTGTGTGCATGCACTGACAAACTGACAGCCTTTGATATCACTCCTCACTTGCATGCTCTTTACTCCACGAACTGACAGCACGTGGCAGAAAATGCGTTCACTGACAGAAAACACCAGCTCAGTCTAAGCAGAAAAGGTGTGAGCTCGACCAAATGGCTCAAGGCCAGAAACAGTTCAAACTTATTTGATAGCTTTGTAAATTTAACTACTGCAGGAGGGAGGAGGGCATACATCTTTGCCTTTTGACTCCATTTTACTAAAAGAAGCAGACTGACTGCAGTAAAATAATTAGAGTGGTGTTTCTTTGTAATGAAAGTAGACTTATGAAATGAGTAATAGCTGATTTTTCTCATCGTCTGAGCTTCGTTCAAGATTGGCCATCATTTTTATAGGTTATTATTTAGCAACAAAGTATTCAGTTACATTTGAACTTTTTTTTTTAGTCTGGGTACTCTGTGATATTAATCAACACATATCAGTAAAGTATAGAGTGGTGAATAAAAAATGAAATCTTAAGCTCTGAAAACTGCAGTTCCCCTAATAGCCACTTGGGGCATGCTCCATCAAACATGTTTACTGCCTGCTACAAAACAGTTTTGCTCAGTATTCAAGAGTCTATATGGGGGGATTTTATTTATAACTCATCCATCTAAATTTTAGTAAGGTTTAAATTTATAATTGATATGTGGATGTTGACATGCTTCATTTGATGGAATTGGATTTCTAGATGATGTTTTGTTTCCTCCAATATTCTCTAACGATATTAAAATTATACAACCAGTCGTGTTTTTTCCCTGGCAAGTTAACCATGATTCATGGCAGTTTTTGAAAATCAGTTTCAAAGAAGGCGCTGCACCAACAACCTCATAGTCGTTGCTTTGTTTATCTGCAAATGCATGTGAACTAACATGCCGAGCGGTTGTTCAACTTAAATAATTCCAAAGCAAATTGGAATGGAGAAGGCTAACCTTCAGAGTAAAAGTTGAGCTTCACCACAGTCATACCAACATGATTCTTTCATAAAACACAACATTTTGCTTTGAAAGCAAAACTTCTCCATGTATAGTTTGTGTTGCATTTTTCACAACTTCACTACAGCTCAGAGTAGCTGGACTACAATCAACCTCCTGCTACCAGTCAGGGAATACTAATATTTCCATTCACAACTGATACTTCCCAGATGACTGTAAATTGGTCTGTAGGCTTGTGTGACTGGAGTCTTAATCCTACATTATCACTATGAGTATTACACATCGCAAATGGCAGTCATGTTAACATCACATGAGTAGTGGTCACATGATTAGGACTGGAATTCTTTTTGCAGCCGCTGTATCTGCCCCCTGGTGGCCATCAAAAAGAATGTAGGTTTAAGGTGATTATAAAAACATAATATATTTTATTACAGCACTTAGAGCATACTGTAAGTATTAAAGTGCTGTGCTGCATTGGTTTGAATCATATCAATCTAATAAACTCCAATCTGTTCATGTAAATGGAGAGGCTTCTTCACATCTAAGGTTAATTATGGAGTTCAACATGGTTCCATGCTTGGACCCATTCCGTTTACATTATACATGCTTCCCTTAGACAGTATCATTAGAAGGCATAGTATATATTTTCACTGCTACTGTATGCAGATGATCCCAACTTTATCTATCCATGAAGCTGAATAGCACACCAATTTGTTAAACTGCAGTTTTTCCTTCCTACTGTCGCCAAAGCTCTTGCTCATAGGGGTCATTTGATTGTTGGGGTTTTTTCTGTTTTCTCTGCATTATTGTAGGATCTTTACCTTACACTATAAGCAGCCTTCAGGCAACTGTCGTTGTGATTTGGCGCTAAACATTATTGAAATTGAATTATTGAAAATTCGTTGTTTTTCATTTTAAAAACCTGGAAGCTACGTCTGTCTTTTGCCTTGAGTTATGTCTCAGCGCAGTGACCTGAATCTCCAAACTATTTTTTTGTTAAAAAGTAGTTTTATGCAAGAGTACAGCCAGACTCTATTTCACCAAGTGGATATCTATACTACATCACACACAGACATCTTGGACCTAATGTCATAGCTTTTGTTTCTTCATGTTCGTTTAATACTCTTAGTTTGAAGGTTTTAAAATTATTTCCAAACAAGACCCGTAACAAGAAGGCCCTTTAAAGACAAGGCTACATTCAGCTTTTATGTACAGCCAAAGGACAAAAAATATGTAGCTGACCTAATACTTATGGTCTGGACAGCAACTAAAAACATAATCTCACCATTAGATGTAGACACACTTATTTCACTTAAGTTCCTGTTACATAAAGAGAAAACTATGAGAACACATTTTACTCAGAGCAAGGAAAAAAAACAGTGCACCTACAAATCCGTCTCAGTGTTTACTCAAACATTCCCTCAAGGATTGATTACATCTTGAATTGGTTTGGTCCACATGCAATCCTTTTCTAATAAATAAACCATATTGATTTTCCTATGTGTTCATCTGTGGGTGGGTGTGTTTGTTTTGTTTGTTTTATTTGTTTAGGTCCCCCCAAAAAACACAAGCGTTGTCCAGCAGTGGGCCCCCAGCCAGTGTGTTTCCTTCACTCGCCAGGGTTTATTGTTCCTCGGGCTCTCTCTGCTCGGCAGGAGGATGTTGTCTGTTTCTTGATTTTCTTACCAGCCTCTCTCTCTCTGTCTCACTTACACACACATATACAGACAGACACACACACAGACAGACACACGTACGTACACAGACAGACACACACGTACGTACACACACACACACTATTCATGTGGGAAAGAATGGGCCCACTCTGGATTAAACTATTCCCCTGCATAACACTAGACAAGGCATTTAATATCTCCAACCTTCTCTGTCCAAACAGTGACTTGGCACAGGCTGAGTGGAGGGCTGGAAAATCCCAGAGCTGCTGTAGAGTTTTTGGTGTGACCCACTCTTTTATTATAACGATTCCATAAATGCTTACAGACCCTTAACTTGGCCCGTCCCCATGAGCGATTTCAAGAAACCCATGAGGCACAGATTCAAACACATTTTGTACACATGACACATCAAAGTAAGCACACATACATGCATAAAAAAATAACCCTCAGTGTCAAAGGTGAATTTACAGAAAACGCAGTTTATATATTCTTTAACTTCGTATTGGATGTTCCAGCAGCAGCAGCTGGGGAAAGGACAGCTGGGACTTTTTAGTATTGCTGCTCTGCTTACACACACACACACACACACACACACACACACACACACACACACACACACACACACACACACACACACACACACACACACAGAGAAACTGAAAATTGAGAGCTAGTAAGAAGGAATCACATGACACGCATACTAAAACATGATTTCTCATGCACCCTGGAAAGCAAACAATTGGTAAAGATGTGAGGGGAAAGAAAGCAGTTCAACAAATTTATAGAAAGCCATTAAGCTCGATAGATTTATCTTATTTTATTTTACTCTAACCGGCGCTGTTTCTCCTGTTGAGGCTAATAGAGGCCATCAAAGCACTCAGATGTCCTCACCTCACTCTACCATTTCAAGGCACTTAACTTGTGCTCTGGCCAGCTTTGGAAGCTCAGTTAGGAATTTATTCCCCCCTCTCCTTTTCCCTCCCTTCCCCCTGTTTCTTACATCTGGAAAATCATAATCTGGCAGCTTACATTGGAAGCAACTAAAGCCAGTTAGATATTGTCTGACTTTTCCCTCCCTTTTCTTTCTCTGCTTTTTTTTTCTTTCAACACCTCTGGGTTCTGTTTTTTCCTCTCTCACTTCAGCAGTTTTTCCTCTTTACATGCTTTCGTTGTCCTCAGTTTTCTCTTGAAGTTTTTCCTGGAAGGTGTTTTTGGCAAAGGCGTGAAAGTGAATTTTAACCTTGGTTCTCACCTGCCTTCTATTTTCCTTTCTTTCTATCATCTTTTTTTTTTTTTTTTTTTTTACAGTGTCCTTTTCTATTTTAAGAAAGTCCCAAATGTTTGATGTTCGTACACACCTATCACTTCATCTGCTTTGTTAGCAGTATCGGCTGCTTTTGCTTTGCTCTTATGTTCACCTCATCTCATCCAGCGTTCTGAGATGAGCTGAGAAAGTGCAAACCAGATGAGCAGGCATGTCAGAAGCCAAAAAATTGCCAACATCATTAATGCTATTATGGTATTGCATAACGCAAGTGTTGCATTTGATCATAGTTTGGTATCTTGCAACATTTTTATATTACAAAAGTGACATCATCCAATGGTTTTGGGCAAAGCTTAGCAGGCGTAATTGACTCCGGTTGCTTGTGTTGGACACCTGCCAAACGGCAACCACACCCCTTATTCTAGTATGTAGGCGGATCATTTATTAAAAAAATATTTTAAATTAAAAAACAAACAAAAAAAAAACGTCACCAACCCCCAAATCAATAAGGAGAAGAAAACCATCCACAGAGGTCAAAACCATTTGCTGTAACCGTGTTTAAATATGCACTTCAGGGCTGTAAAATCGGGTATTTTTAACTCTGCAGCCTGTGGGGAATCCCTTTGGTCTCAAGTGGCACCGTTACAAAGTGGTGGCCTTGAACAAAATATAAAACGCACACCACACATGGACATTGCAGTAATGTTAGAGAATTACTAAAATTCAATGTATTTTGACATAGCAGTGACGTTTTATCAAAGGTGGGGAAATGTTATTCTATTGTGTTGTTAAAGTTTAGATTTACATTAAAATAGGTGTTGGATAAATATGCAGTCCTAAGAGAATTTTGTTTGTAGGGTCAGTCGTTATTTGAGAACCATTTGAAATATCTCTATTAATGTGCAAAGCTCTCATTAAAAACAGAAGCCATTTTTAATTAACACTAATTTGTTCACTGTATAAATTTATGCACTTCATGTTAGATTTGGAGCTTTAGTTTTATTCTACACAGCATGATTTTTAAATGGTTTTTACAGGTACCGCACACTCATAAAAAATACTTCGGTCTATATATTAAATGCTTTATTTGTCTTGGGTAACGCTGAAAACTTGCTTTAAATGTAAAGCTAGCTCAGGCTTGTTAGCTTGGCTTACCTTAGCACAAAGACTGGGGATGGGAAGAATCCTCTCCCAAATAGCAAAACGAAAGAAATCAAAGAAAGGTTTAAATAATGATAACAAGAAATAGAGAACAAAGAACTAATTGGATTTTTACCGGCCACTAAGCAAAGCTGAAGGGATGTTATTAGCAATTAGCATTAGCACATTGGCAATGTCCAAACAATGTGTTGGCATTTATTCCCCCTCCCACTAAGTTTTGAGATTTGTGGTACATATAGTACTTTTTAATATATCTTTTAAAAAGATATTTATGGTATGTTTAAGTAGCTAAAAGACATTAAAAAGCTTTCTGTGGAACTGATTCCATACAAACGGCAATAACTGCAGCTTTAAATATACTTGTATTATAACTATAGATTATTACATTCATTAAGTGTGTCGTAAAAACATGTGAGTAAATGAAGAGTTGCAGTATGAAATATTAAGGCAAATGTGTTGGGTTATGTTCAGTATGTTTTCCTAATCTGCCACATTTGATCTGGAAGCTGTCACAGAAATATAAAAACCTGAGAAAGTATTACAGTGCTCACTAGAATAAAGTACACATTGAACACATTGGTTACATATTGGTTCAAAATATATCCTCCAGGACGTTATGGGTGTAACAATCTGGAGTGTAACAGCAGCTCTGTGCGTCCCTCTATCCCAAAAACACAATTAGGTCCATAAATATTTGGACTATGATTAACATTTTCTTTAGGTTTAACAGTTTCCCACTTTCAGAAGCTCAAAACTAATTGGAGACTGGCTTGGGAAGCTTGCTTCATTATTCCAAACTAAATTAAGATACCAGAGCTGGAGCTGACTACAAGTATTGACCTTGCATTGTGTCACTGAACATATAATTTTCTGGAAATGAACAAAGAAACAGCTGGATAAAATTAAAGTAGACAAAAACAGGTTTCTAAAAGGGCATGTTAAAGACTAAAGCTCCTTCATCAAAAGCTAGAATTCGGCATGAAAGTGCCTCGAGTCTGTCTTCTATTAATGTTTCCAAGAAAATCCAGAGAAAGATTATTTTCTCTTCAACTCAATAAATTCTTAACAAGACCATACAGCATAAATCGTTAATTTGACTCCTTTTTCTTTTTCTCCTTTAAAGGCTCTTGAGCATAATCATTATTCATCGTAATTACTCATCTCCTTCTTTCCAGCCAATGGGTCTCTCTCAGCTCCCTCTGCTTTTGTTTGATTTGGCCAATGACTGTGCTGTGAAAGCAATCCTCCCCAGTAAACCCATTCATGGTTGACCACTTTGACTCCCTTAACTACAGCAAAGCAAAGCAGAGCAGCCACATCTGGCAAGCGGTTTTCACATCTGGTTTGTGTATCAGCTCTTTGCACGGCTGTCTGATAGCCTGCCTTGCAGGCATAAGATGTGATACAGACACTCCAGGGAAGAATGGCTAGAGGATAGTGTGCAAGTTTGTGTTCAGAGGTCAGATACACAGAGAGAGGAAATGTCATTCTTTGACAAAAACACCAGACAAAGAAACAGCTGTATGCTTTAACTTTCTACTATTTTAATAAGATGCTGCAGGATCTTGTGGCTTCTAGAAAAATAAAGCTAATTTAAAGCAAATTTCAAAAAGCCCTTTAAATCAGTTTCATACTCGCTATAAAATAAACTGAGACTAGAGCAGTGTCATTAAATTTATGTCTTAACTAAGTGGTATGAAGCTAAAATTCAGCATGCAGAAAGAAGAGAAACAAAGATTACTAACAAAGGAAAGAAAATGGCCCTATAAACCAGTGTGAGAATGACTGGCAATAAATAACAGATAATAAGAGCTAGCAGACAAAAAGTCTGATAAGGAAGAGGATGAAGTGATAATGAGATCCAGATGAGGAACATAGCCACTGTGAAAGCTGGATGAGGGAAAGACGTGGGTCTGTGGGAATCATATAATGAGATGCTGCCCTCTTGTGCCAAGCCTGTATTTTGCTCTTCTCTGGTATTTAATTTTGATGGAATAAAGCATCTTGTTTGACAGTTTTCCTCTGACTTCAGCAGAGTCAAAGGAAATGTTTGAATTGATTATCTATTGAAGCGTTGACCCTGTGTGGATTAGAGAACTTCTGACTACAATGTGTATAAATCACAACACATTCATATGCTCTGTATCAGTTTGTCACAGCGACTCTCTCGACAAGGCATGCAGTACCTCACTAGACAAATCCCTGGTGTAACGGACATGTCAAAAGAAAACTGGAGGTGAGAGATTAAATCCGTCATTCTACAATTAGATTTTTAATAAGGGAGGAAACATCCCAGCAAACTCACTTCAAGTTAAAGCTGTGAAATGCTCAGAGTATAAAAAACACAAGAGCTACATCTCACATGCTACAGGCCTCAGTACATTAAATGTTAACGGTTATGAGAGTAGAATTTGAAAAAGACAAGCAAAGCATCTTTGGGAGGTTCGCCAGGAGATCGCCTCTTTTCTAAAAGGAACATGGCAGTATGGTGTGGGTTTGCAAAGGATAAACTGAAATCATGCTTTTATCTGGATAAATCACAAGACTTGGACATAACAGTGCCCTTTGGAGAGATTAGACAGAAGTGGAAATCCTTGATCATAATGGATAGCACCATGTTTGGCAATAAAAAAAATAAATAAATAAATGGCCTGTATTTATATAGCGCTTTACTAGTCCCTAAGGACCCCAAAGTGCTTTACATATCCAGTCATCCACCCATTCACACTCACACACTGGTGATGGCAAGCTACATTGTAGCCACAGCCACCCTGGGGCACACTGACAGAGGCGAGGCTGCCGGACACTGGCGCCAGCAGGCCCTCTGACCACCACCAGTAGGCAACGGGTGAAGTGTCTTGCCCAAGGACACAACGACCGAGACTGTCCAAGCCGGGGCTCGAACCGGCAACCTTCCGATTACAAGGCGAACTCCCAACTCTTGAGCCACGATCGCCACGATAAATAAAAGGGTTGGTGATTTGGGCACTAGGCTGTCACGGAGTCCTCTGTATACCAAAGAGTCCCGGTGTCAAATGTGGGGACATCTCCAAACAGCTAATGTTTGGCTAAATTGGGCAAATGTACAACGGAAGAAGAAAAAAAGAATCAAAGTATTGCAATGGCCCAGTCATCAAAGTCCAGACTTTACCTGTTCCAAGTGCTGTGTTTAAACTTAAGAGAGATGTGTGTAAATAAATGCCTGCAAACCTCAGTGAGCTGAAGCAGCTGTAAACGAGAGTGGGCTTAAATTCCTCAACAACTAAATGACCGACTGAGAAATTCATACATAAGGCAATTATTTTAACTTATTACTGAAAGTGTCTACAACACACAGAATCATTGTGTGTACTTGTATTTTATTTTCACATGAAAGGAGACATTTATGGTCTCAAAAAGACCTGTCAGATGACTTTGATGATGCAAGTTTCACTTGAGCTGGTTATTTATTTATTTATTTCGTTTTTAGTGAAATGTCTTACTAGCTATTGAAGGAATTGATATATTTAGTTTAGGTATTCATGTTCCAGCAATTACCTGATTATACCTACATTTAATTTAGCTCCAGTTTTGAATACCCAAGGATTTTTTATTTATTTATTTATTTTAAAAAGGGAAGACAAAAAGCTGCGCTCACACAAAACTTAAGAGTTGACAAATTAGTTTTTTCTGAAAACAATCATGCTAATGTTTCAGCCTACTGGACTTCAGTAACCGTTCACATTAGCCATCACTTACTGACCATTAATTAGCAGCTATGAACTACATTTTCATCAAACTCGCACGCTCAAAGGTAGATTCTGAACCAGAACCAGTTCATGCTAATTATTTGCAAAGCTAATGACATCCCCGGCAGCCTTCACTTCGTACTTGTGTTACATGTTACACTAGCAAACATCAAACTTTTAGCATTGTCCTAAAAAATATTGTGTACACAAACAGCAGTGCTTATTTCAAATATTTTTATTTTATGGCAAAAGATTTCGATAATCATGCAGGAAATGAATTTTATAAAATGTTTAACACCTTATCATCTAATGTTGCTTTTAAACTAATCATGAACTTTGCATACCGTACATTTTGTCCTACAGGAAGCACTAGCACAATATCACAAAGCTCCTCAGGCAGAGATGTGAGAATATTTCACTTCACTGTGGTCGAACTCCTTTCGCATTCAAGTGAAAATGGCCCTACTGAGTTTGCAAAAATACAGAAAAAAAATATTTACACCTGGATAATACAGCAGTGTAAATTAATGGTGGAAAACATGATGGAAGATTATCTACTGTGCAGAGTTTTCTTAGTCTACATGAGATAACAGTTTAATATTCTTAAATATCTTTGGTTGATAAGCAGGTTAGGCATTCAGTAATAATCTTATTACGTTAATGTCATCTTTCTGTTTGATGACGTGGTTCAATTAGTCGGGGCTCCAGTTTTTAT
This sequence comes from Rhamphochromis longiceps, assembly GCF_057381845.1. Taxonomy (NCBI): domain Eukaryota; kingdom Metazoa; phylum Chordata; class Actinopteri; order Cichliformes; family Cichlidae; genus Rhamphochromis; species Rhamphochromis longiceps. The sequence continues at coordinate 14,526,939 of NC_140575.1, forward strand.
TGTCGTTTCATGTTTGCTGATGCTCAGTACTGGCCTGCTTCATGTTCATTAGTGGCAGTTTCCACAAAATTTAAAGGCTTTCTGTCTAAAAGCCGATCACAAAACTTACATTTCTACAGCAAAGTCTGTTCAGGTAGGAGAGGCTTTACTGTAACGACCCTTTAAAGAAGAGGAAATCTGATCTAACAGGCAGGTGAGGTTTTCCTGTATAAGTCGAGGTGATTCACAGTTATTACTAGTCGTTCTCTTGGGTTTACCTGAATTCAAATCTTCAATCTGTGCCTGTCAAAGGCAAAAGGCCAAAATGGCTGCATTTTCTTTCCAGGTTGAAAATACATTTAAAAAAAATCAGGCCACCGTAATCAAAGCCACAGATGTTTTTTTTAAGACCAAAGTGGTAAACTTACAAAATACACTCATCTAAGAATACATCTTTGTAGGTTTTTGGCAACAAAAAGCAGGAGTACCACAAATGTACAGCACCATTTTGAAATGTGTTCAAAGAGGCGGGATGTAGAGAGCAGCCCAAAGAGATGAACGCATGAATGCACATTGGAGGAAAACTACCAGACATGGGCAAAACACTGGTCCGACACATGTAAATGTAGCTTTTCAAACAACAACAAACTGTTTTAAGTCAAACGAATGAACAGTGTCGACTAGCAGAACCAATGAGTCTTGGCAGCTCAAATGCCTAAAAGACAAGTTTTTTTTATTTTTTATGTACTCTTAATTTAAAGCTACTGGGAAAAAAAACAAAAACTGCTTTAAAGCAACATTTTTTTTCAGTATCCATGTGACAAAGTGTGTTGTGATATTTTTGAAAGAAAGCTAATATATTGGGACTTTTTAAGCAGAGATGTTTTTCCCTCCTTCCTGCAAGCACTGTGTGCACATCAGTATCAAGGTGGCTCCCGGTATTCCTCTTAGGCCTTTTTCTTACAGACGTGGATGAAGTAGCATGGAGCCTGAGACTGGCCCGGCACGTAAGTCTTGAAATCTCCGTAAACGGCGTGCTCCAGTTTGCCGTTGAAGGCCTCGTTCAGCAGACCTCTGAAGCTGTCCAGGCAGTGAGGGTAGTAGGACAAACGGAATTTACTGGAGGACACAAACAGAGCAAAACACCAGAGTTACTGAAGTTTGGTAGTATTTATGAGATTCAGCTCAGTTTCAACTGTGATACTTAAAAGTATCAAAGTTTAGTTTTAACAATAACACTACTGCAGACCATTTGTCCTTGATTTCAGGAATGCAGCGCAGTTTAACAGCTGTTATTGTGTCTGAGGATGGAGCCCAGCGACCTCGGGTGTAAAATAATTTACACATCATGAATGATGTTTATAAAGCCCGATGAGGGTTAGGATTAATCACTGGTCTACGTGAAAAATTGTGCTCTTTTGTTGCTATGGTGAGATATATATATATATATAGTCTAATGTGGCGGCATGACCAGTAACCAAGGTTACCCTAAACTAAGACTAAATGTGGGGGGAAAAAAAAAAAGAAAACATTTTATTTGACCAAAACATAAAAAACATCTTTGATTAAAATTAAAGCCTAAATGACTTAATTTAAAAATAGAGGAAATATCCTTAGTTTTAGTATCTGTTCGTTTGATTAGTTTGCCTGATGAGTTGGTGATGGATGTCTCAAGACTGTAAATAAACTGCTTTCAAAAAGTCATGCACTTTTATTCATGTACTGATTTTCTTATTTCTTGCCTCTGACATAAGCCTTCATACAACAATAATAACACTAAAACTAATAAAAATCTAACTAAAACTAAACATTTTCAAAGAACTGAAAATAAACTGAATTCAGAATAAAGTCAAAATCAAGAGGAAAATTAATTAGAAAATGCAAAACCACAATCCTGCTGATGACGTTTAAACACCATCTAAAGTGAATGTAAGACAACTTTTTTTTTTTTTTTTTTTTTTTTAGCATATTAATGAATTAACATTACAGTTTATGGCTGGAAAGCAAAAATATTCAAGGCAATGTAAACCTAAAGATTTGAGATACAGTAAAAGCTGCATTTAATGCATACAAGACATGAAATTGTAGATGCTATAATGACAAATGTATAATGTATTGTCCAGATCTACCAGTTAGAATAGGTCTCCCATAAAAGGATCAAGATATAATGTATGAGGTGTGAGCTCAGTCTCCTATCAGCTCTGCAGCAGCATCAGAGCCCGACTCACCTAACTTCAGGCAGGTTCTGGAGGGTGGCCTGTGGCACTTGGATGGTGTAGTCCAGAGTGATCATATGTGGCTTACTGTTGACCCACAACACTGAGGTGGTGATGTCCTGAGTTAGGTCACTCTGCAACACACACACACACACACACACACACACACACACACACACACACACACACACACACACACACACACACACACACACACACACACACACACACACACACACTTTATCCTCATTTTCTTCTATGATGTCCAAACACAGCCTGAACAGAAGAGACTGATGAAAGGAAAAAAAGATTTGGTTGGTTCAGTGTTGGAGCACAAGAGCAAACTCAGGGATTACGAAGGCATCAGAAGCTGATTTTTGCCAACTAGCAATTGTTGACGTAGTATTTATATTGAGGCCTTCCAGCTGGATACTTCCTGCTTTGGCTGGATTAAAGAATATGGACGTTGTTTTTAATGCAAACATCTTGAATCAAATATGGCTCCCTACAGTCACGACCTGCTGTTGTGTATTCTCCACATCTCATATCTGAGCTCATTCCAAATGCAAGCCTGGCTGATTGTCTGAATTATGTGAACACAAGGTTAAAAAAAGGGGATGAAAAAAAATCATACATGCAATCTATACAGAAGTGTCCACTTAATGTGCACACTAGAGGCTACGTGTACTTTCAGTCATGTTGTTTCCCCGTCTTCCCAAAGGGCTTTTTACTCATTATTCCTGACTTCATCCATTTTTTGCCCCATTTGCCAAAATGATATGAAAACCCAAACACATTTCCTTCTGTTTCTCCTGCACCAGTTTTAGTGAAAATCTCACAATATCCGTCAGGCTCCGTGTGGGGATTTAAGTCTTAAAGCCAGCTGCTGCTAGGGATGGCGTAAATAAACCATTCTTAAACAATACTGTCTGTCCCACTACTACTCGCAAAGCAATAAAAGACCAGATTGTGCAGAGAATTAAGATTAAAAACGGGCTTCTTTGTGCCATCCATACTGAGGGCTGAAGAATGGCTTCAAACTTCAGATTCTCTTTTTGGGCAGAGAGAGAAGTCCAAAACTTATGATCTGTATGACAATAAAATAAGGATGATATTTGAGAAAAAGCCAATAGATAACTGCACGTTGTATGACTAATTCACATTCAGCAAAGTATAAAAGACAGATGTAGCTTCAGGCCCTGAAAAGTGAAGCCAACACAGAAGTGCCTTAAACCTGCACTCATTTGAAGGACCAATGGGGAGCGCCAACTGTGGCTGCAAAATGACTTCCGGTCCTGTAAAAAGTCTGAAAACAAATTTCAGGTCTGACCTCTGTAAATTACTTTCTGATCAATTCTATCAATTCAATTTTAATCACTGAGTTTTATTAAAAATTAAGTGAATTTTGCATATTTCAAAGCACATTTCAAAGCAAAAGGACACCAATGGCAAAAATGCTCGTCTCAAGGCTTCAAAGTGGGAAATTCACAGGTGACGTCCAGGAGCTACGTCCATCTTTTACACCGTTGAAGGATGTAATCAGCCATTTCCAGGTCCAAATGCTCCATAATTTCCAAGAATAAACAAGCAGTTAGACACCACAAGAGCTCAGCCAGTGTAGGAAGAGCTAAATCAATATTTGGAGATTTAACAATCTGATATTCAGATGCATGAACAGATTCTCTAATATTTATTACATGTAGTCATTTATCTTATCCCCAAGTCTTCTTAGATCAGCTGATAGCTGTGCTGCCCAAGCTGCTGTTGCCAAAAGGGAAGTTGCAGAGTGTCCTCTGGTGGACAAATTATGCAATATCAACACTCGTAAGATGGCTGGAGGGTGTCTCTCCAATTTTTTCTTTACCTTTTAAATTTTAATTTAAGGGCTGTATAGGCTCCAGCGAATGGATGACAGGATGGATTTAACGGCTGATAGATCACCAAAAGGCTAATATTGGCCAACTGATAAAGTGGTCAGGCTCTAGACACCACTGAGTAAGAAATAGATCCAGTTCTTTGAACTTGAATAAACTAAACAGTGTATCTGTTCTCAGAGGTTCAATCAAACATACCGTCATCCTTGAAAAGAGAATAAATGACTAAAACAAACAGCAGCAGACAGAACGTCTGTGATCAGCGCAGCCACAACACAAGGTTAATCATTCATATGTTGCTGTGTGCTTTGGGTTCGTACCAAAAAATAACAATCCTAAGCTTCTCTTAGCAGTCTCTAGAGCGAAATCCCAGAAGTGATTTACCAAAGGATTAAAAGCAGAGGGGCACCGGGTCCAATTTTCTTGGCTGAGTCCATTTTTTTTTTTTTCTAAATTTTACCCGTCGAAACAGATTTTTGCTGATTCTGATTTTCTCTCCACGAACTATAGGAGCATATACAAGCAAATTAAAATAATATTCAATTTAAAATAATATTTTGAAATTAAATTTAAATATCTGAAACTGTTCAATTGCCATAAGCCTGCAGTACTTTGGAAAGGGTTAAGAAAAACAGACTAAAATGTACACCGACTGTTAACTGATGCATTTCACCTTTCCAAACTAAGCAGGTGTCGTGAGCCTGAAGGCTGTAGTTTCCACCATGAGTTCTTAAAAGCTGTATTTACACTGTTATGCAATTATGTTGTAAAAAGAATGATCACTGCAGTAAATCCAATATTGGTATATGTTTGGTACCTTGTAGTAGATGTTCTTGCCTTGTGGAGCACGCCCGGTCTCCAGGATGTAGTCGTAATTGCGGTGGTCAATGATGAGGACCCCACCTGGTCTGACCATACTGGCGATGTTTCGAAGGGCCAGCTTTTGGTCACTCTGGTCCCCTAACAGCAACAACAGCACGACTGAGTGCATGAATAAGGGATCAAATTGGCAGCTAAACACATGGTAACAAACTGGAAGGCAAAGGCGTGTGCATCGATTCAAGGAGATGTTTGATTTGAGTTATGGATGCAGGAGTAATCACATGGCAATTTAATGAGTCACATCATCATTCTGACAAGGCAAAAATTATTTGGACACTTTTTTTTCCCCTTCCACAAATATATTTCTAATATCTCTGACAATCTCTGGGACGAAGGTTGTGGGATAAATCCTTTGAGACAGATCCTGTATGGGCTTGCCATGCCTCTACACCCTGCTACAGTGAGGTGAAAGAGCACTCCAGGGCACTGCAACATCATCGCTGGGTGTGTTCAGAGGTGCACCCAGACAGGTCATACCTTTAAACTCTAATGCCTACGTTTGCCAAGTCCAGGCATAATGAGATGTTTTGACAGGCCCAGAGGAAAAGCCCTTAAGCTCACCTATAAAATTAACAACACTTTTATTATTTGTGTACCTTTAAAGTCTGGTAAGTGGGCAAATGAGTTGCCGAGGCAGATGACAGCATCAAAACCATCTCCTGGTTTCTGAATGTCTTCTGATAAAGTCAGCCAGTTGGCCTCTTCAATCACTGAAGACAAGAAGGAAAAGAGCAGAACATGAGGTCACCTGAGGAAATGTAGATATCACCACAAACATGTGCACTTTGCAACAGTTTAAGACAAATGAAACAACTCTGAGTGCTGCCCACACACAGGGCTTTATTGGGAGCAACCCAGGCATGACGGCCAATGCAAAACAAACACCACACAGTCTTTGTTTTATTACTATAAGGAGGTCCGTGACTAAATGTCATACTGATTGCTTAGCTTTTCAACTTTAAGCTTACCCTGCCATCACTTGTACTGATGTTGCTCTGTTGATTAAGTTAACTTTATGCTAGGATGCACATTCTCTGACGAATGCTTCATTTGTGTCACTTCTTCTTAAGGTTATTTTCCATTGATTCATATGAGAGATCAATTTACTAGTTAACAATTCCCTGGCAACTCGCCTTGGCCCTTGTCTTATGCTTTAACTACCAGTTGGCTCATTGGCTTCAATATCCTTTAGCTGCTTCCCTGGAGAGGATCTCATCCCATGACTGGAGCTGCTCCAGCTCAACTTGTACTGCAGCTTGACTCTGTAGTCCTTGTTCTGCTCTTATGTTCCACTTGGGGATCAGAACCTGCAGCTTGTGCTGCTCTGCTGAGGTCACAGAGAAGAACAAGGGCTGCCGTCTCCAGCTGTAGTCCAAGATGGTGGACTTTTGAGCTAATCGTGAGGACGAGAGGCTCACAAAGAGACTGTCACAAAATGCTTGGCGAATATGATTTGATTACTGGCACAAATAGAATCTAAATCTGTGGAACTCACTGATTCAATAAATATATTTTAATTTTCATACCCCACTGGTCAAAAGCTGGTTCTTTTCTCCTGTCCCATCTCGCCTTCAGTGCATACTTGAGCATTTTGTCGCTGGCATCCACACTCACTAAATTAAACCCCTCCTCCACCAACATAATGGAGTCAATCCTAGAAAACAAAATCCATGAATACATTAAAAACAACAACTGACCTGTGAGGATCATGCAGTAGGTGTGTTTTGATTTTGAAGTAATCCCTGCTGTCATCTTCCCCTAAAAAACCAGTTTGATCAAGTCTGAGTGCGAGTGTGTGTTTGCTGTGACTGCACTACATGTGGTTTAGTAGTAGGTTGATAAGCTTATCGTCTCACTACAGACAGGAATACTAACCTTGTCACAGGTAAGGAGAGATGATTTGTATAGTAGCCAGAAGCTACTCCTATTTTGAAAACCTGACAGGAAAACGTGATTGTGGGCCAAACCACAGCCTGAATAGATGCTACTGACTGACTTCCAAAAATGTTTTCTCGGCAATTTATGAGTTAATAATAAACAATACTGACGTGTTTCAGTGCAACAGGGGGGAGGGATTCAATGGACAATAATGCAGAAATCATTAACATCTACTGGGTAACTACAAGATAATATAACAACAAAACAAATAAAGCTTACGTAAAAAGAACAGCCAGTTTTCAGATTTGGATTAAACAGTCTTAGGCTAAAAGCAAATTCATATCTTTTAGATTTCATCTTGGCAACAAGTCTCAAAGGACTCTGATAGTCCTTCATTTGGTTCAACTGTGTTCAGTCTGGTGACTGTGAAGGCCTCAGCTTAACAGATCCAGTATAATCCTTGAGGTATAAGTCAGGGATTCATGGTTCCCCTTTAATTTGTCTGTATGCCTATCCATTCTGCAGTTATACATAAGATTTCCTGCTAGAACCTATGGAATCCTAAATTAAAAAACTCTCACAGGTTCAGCTGAAAGTGATTCACAGCCTGAAGCTTCTTCTCAGAATTAGAAAGCATCACAAACACACTGCCAAAAATAGCTATTTGTAACCGTGATCCACGAGGAATATGTTTACTTCAAGGCTGCTGCACTATGGAGGGGCACCACTACTAGGGTATCGGGTCAGAATCAATGTGCTGGGGTGCTCCAAACCGCAGGAAAACAACCATGCGGCCTGATATATGGAGCTGAGTTATTATGGAAATGACTGCAGTTCTTACATGAACATTATAAGCTCTGTAATGTTGATTAGCAGCTGAAATGAGTGCTAAGTGATGAGCAAAGAAAAAAGAAGATACATTTATAATAAACATCAAATAATAAAATTGTTATAGTGCATCTCCAGTGAAAATTCTCCATGAGAAAAACAACAGCTGAGGTGACATTTATGGTCTGCTTGTCTGTGCTTAGGCAATGGCCTTGCTGCTGTGTGAAAGCACAGTCAATGTATCAAGGGAGATAAAAAAGACTGCAGGAAACCAGAAAAAACTCCTTTCGACTACCCAGCACTAGTTCATCACCCACTGACCTACTAAATGCAAGTTTAGGGTTCGCTTGTGTTTAGTTTGCTTTAGAAACAGGAAATTTAAATGGACAACACTTGCTTCTACAAGCTTGTGTCTCAGACATATTACGCCTCTCTAATTGAATCACATTTAACCAGCATGTGTAAACCTGCTGTGTCCAGACCAGTGCAGGAGGCAGGACGTGGCTCAGGATCAGGTGCAACTCTGCACTTTCATTCATTATTCTGTGGCTTAATCCGGATTTTGTCCCGAGTTAAAAAGGGTCAGTGAGTTGAAATTCCACAAACGTCAAACTCACTTGAACAGCTATAAAGATGGGTACAAGTACAAAAAGGCCTATGTGAGCTGAAATCACATTATTTTTTTACCTACAGATCTATCAAGAACAGCAAAGAAGCAAACACCATCATCACTATCAGCTACGCCTACACAACTCTGTTCTGAAGCTGCACAATCACTGTGAATCACACAAGAGTCACACCTTTTCACAAATCTGAAAAGCAATAATGCAGTCTGAATCAGCACGTTTTATGACGTCATCAGCAGCTGTTCACCTGCTGTATCATTGTGAGTTCAGGTTTTTGTTTGGCATATGCAATTTAAATCAGTTTAACCATTGACAAAAGCGTGCTCGAGATACTTGGATAAAGCCGTATTTAAGATTTTGTTATGGAAATTTCAGAACTTAAAGTTTTTGCTTATATTTTTTTTTATTTGATCATATTTATAAATCCATACTAAGTTGAACGATTTGTAAGTGGATTTTGATTAAGCAGAGCTGAAGCCCCTGTCAGACGTGTCACTATGAAACTGCTAAATTGACCTGACATTACCCTGTTCCGCAGGCTACATCCAGCACACTCCGCACCCCGTGCTGCTTCAGCAGGGACACCACCCAGCTCCTGTACTCCTGCGTCCTGCTCTTCGCGTCTCCGATGTACAGCTGCCACACTTTCGCTGCTTTGCCATCGGCGTATTGATCAGGAAGACCTACGGCTGCCACACCGAGGGACCGGGTCCTAAACACGCTATCGACCGACATACTGCCGCTGCTTCTCCCTGCCCGGACCTCTACCTCTACCTTAGTGTCGAGCGGACAAACAACTTTGGACAATTTTAACTGAGTGAGGAAACGCGCTACCTCTCTGACAGGTATGCTAGCCGAGATGTTATTATTTATATGAACAACCTAAGAGAGAAACTTTAAGCCAATGACACGCCGTCGAGGACTGCCGCCTACTTTCTGATTGGATAACCTCAAGGGACCCGCCCCTTTTCTGTTTAGCATTGGAATACGTCACTCGAGTGAAGCTTTGCTAGGTTGCTCATTTTTCCCTTTGAACTTACCTTCCAGGATAAGTGTCACACTGTATTCCATCAAAGTTAAATACACGTGCATATTCAAGTTAAAATTAAGTTATGTTTGACGTTGGAGGAGAAGTATTTAAGTATAATGTTAAAATAAAGTAGAGCTCACGAAGCCCATTACCTGTAAGGTTTTACTCGGGGAATAAATCCCACCAATGGCGGCACAGAGGACTCGCCCCCTTTAACATTTCTTCATCTATCGTTTGATCATGCTGTTTGGACGAATTGCTTGCGAAACATGAATGGCAGGAGTTTTTTGCAAAGTAAAAATCATAATAATTTCATTTTTTTAAACAATGAAATACACAATGCTGCAGTAGTTAAGTGCACAGGGTGTAATATAGGTGAACAATGTGATTTAAAAACAAAACAAAAAAAACCCCATGGAATGAAATCATCTCAGGACTCTCCCAGACAGATTATTAGGCACTTTTCGTGCCCTCCCAAACAAAGTGAACTCCTCCTGTTGTGATTGGCGGATTTGGTTCTCTAGGACCCATATTTGCTGGTAGAGGTGAGGTCATGTCAGCTACAACCGGTGCGAGCTAGGTTAGGTTTGCAACTTCCAGTTTTTTCAGAACTGCACTACTACTTTATGGGTTGTTCACGCACACATACACACTTACTACTTTCAAAAATCCAGATCTGACTTCGAACACAGGCATAGTTGTGTAATTCAGCCTAAGCAGGGGTTGGCAAGAACACACAGCACTGCCTAGAGGAAGTCACACATTAGTGCACCTTTGCACTAGTCTGCCAAAAAGACATTCCTTCCTGTGGTTATTTTGATGATGGTCGTGGAGTAGAAAATGTGACTCACTGCAAAGGACAAAGGACATGATCCACATCATTTTTATCCTCACTGACACGTCATGACATTTGCATGTGGGCATTGTCATGGTTGATCATAAAGTAAATCCCTACGAGCAACCTTGTAGCATTTTGTATCATCTTTGCTTCTAAAAGAATAAATGGACCTAAATCATGTCCAGAAATTGCGCCCCAGACTCTAACAGATGACCAGAGAGAGAGAGAGAGAGAGAGAGACTCTAATACAGTTTGTTGAATGTATGCATTAAATTAATCATCGTATCCCTTCTGAAGTATTGCGTCAATGCTGTTGATACAAAATGAAACAGGAAGTGAGTGATTAGTCAGATGGCGGAACAGATAAAAGGCTGAAGAAAATCGTTACATTTCAACTTGTTGTTTTCAGTAGGACCATGATGGACACCACTTCCAGCGCAGAGCCAAACTTTGCTGGAAATCGCCTCCTATCAATCAAATCAAATTTAAGATTGACACAGTCACTGCCAATTTGTCGGCTGCACATCATGTGAATCTTTTATTCCACCACATCCCAAAGGTGCTCTGTTTGACTGAGATCTGGTGAATGTGGATGCCGTTTGAGTACAGCGAACACAAGTCATGTTCAAGAAACTAGTGAGATAATTTGAAGTTTTTGGTATGTGGTGTTATCCTACTGGAAGGAGCCATCAGAAGTGAGGTACACTGTGCTCATAAAGAGATGGACATGGTCAACAGTATTCAGGCAAATGTGCAAACAAATGTTGAATCAGAAACTGAGAGTCCGGAGACCGGCTGACGGATTGTTGAAGCGACCTGGAAATTCCCCTTAGAGCTCTGACATCAACAAAGGATTTTTATCCAGTAAACTGCCGCTCGCTGGATATTTTCATTTTTTTCACATATACAGGGAGTGCAGAATTATTAGGCAAGTTGTATTTTTGAGGAATAATTTTATTATTGAACAACAACCATGTTCTCAATGAACCCAAAAAACTCATTAATATCAAAGCTGAATGTTTTTGGAAGTAGTTTTTAGTTTTAGTTATTTTAGGGGGATATCTGTGTGTGCAGGTGACTATTACTGTGCATAATTATTAGGCAACTTAACAAAAAACAAATATATACCCATTTCAATTATTTATTTTTACCAGTGAAACCAATATAACATCTCCACATTCACAAATATACATTTCTGACATTCAAAAACAAAACAAAAACAAATCAGCGACCAATATAGCCACCTTTCTTTGCAAGGACACTCAAAAGCCTGCCATCCATGGATTCTGTCAGTGTTTTGATCTGTTCACCATCAACATTGCGTGCAGCAGCAACCACAGCCTCCCAGACACTGTTCAGAGAGGTGTACTGTTTTCCCTCCTTGTAAATCTCACATTTGATGATGGACCACAGGTTCTCAATGGGGTTCAGATCAGGTGAACAAGGAGGCCATGTCATTAGTTTTTCTTCTTTTATGCCCTTTCTTGCCAGCCACGCTGTGGAGTACTTGGACGCGTGTGATGGAGCATTGTCCTGCATGGAAATCATGTTTTTCTTGAAGGATGCAGACTTCTTCCTGTACCACTGCTTGAAGAAGGTGTCTTCCAGAAACTGGCAGTAGGACTGGGAGTTGAGCTTGACTCCATCCTCAACCCGAAAAGGCCCCACAAGCTCATCTTTGATGATACCAGCCCAAACCAGTACTCCACCTCCACCTTGCTGGCGTCTGAGTCGGACTGGAGCTCTCTGCCCTTTACCAATCCAGCCACGGGCCCATCCATCTGGCCCATCAAGACTCACTCTCATTTCATCAGTCCATAAAACCTTAGAAAAATCAGTCTTGAGATATTTCTTGGCCCAGTCTTGACGTTTCAGCTTGTGTGTCTTGTTCAGTGGTGGTCGTCTTTCAGCCTTTCTTACCTTGGCCATGTCTCTGAGTATTGCACACCTTGTGCTTTTGGGCACTCCAGTGATGTTGCAGCTCTGAAATATGGCCAAACTGGTGGCAAGTGGCATCTTGGCAGCTGCACGCTTGACTTTTCTCAGTTCATCGGCAGTTATTTGGCGCCTTGGTTTTTCCACACGCTTCTTGCGACCCTGTTGACTATTTTGAATAAAACGCTTGATTGTTCGATGATCACGCTTCAGAAGCTTTGCAATTTTGAGACTGCTGCATCCCTCTGCAAGATATCTCACTATTTTTGACTTTTCTGAGCCTGTCAAGTCCTTCTTTTGACCCATTTTGCCAAAGGAAAGGACGTTGCCTAATAATTATGCACAGCTGATATAGGGTGTTGATGTCATTAGACCACACCCCTTCTCATTACAGAGATGCACATCACCTAATATGCTTAATTGGTAGTAGGCTTTCGAGCCTATACAGCTTGGAGTTAGACAACATGCATGAAGAGGATGATGTGGACAAAATACTCATTTGCCTAATAATTCTGCACTCCCTGTATATCATCTGTAAACTCTGGATATGGTTGTGTTCTAAAATCCCAGCAGATCTGCAGTTTCTGTAATACTCACACCAGCTCGTCTGGCACCAACAACTGTGTCACATTCAGAGCCACGTAAACAACCTTCCTTTTTTTTTTTTTTTTTTATTGATGCTCAGTTTGAATTTCAGCAGGTTGTCTCGACCATGTCTACATGCCTAGGTGCAATGAGTTGCTGAATTCTGATTCATTCAGACATTGTTAGTAACGAGTAGCTCAACAAGTGTACTTAAAGTGGCCAGTGAGCACGAACAGATGAATCAAAAGGACAAATAATTTTTTGCTAAATAAAATTGAAAGAAAAACACAAGTCCGATAATTTATTTATCAATATACCTGCAACAATGTCCATGTCTCTTTATTTATACAGCATATTTCATTACATGTTGCTTAAGAAAAATAAATGTAAAAAAAGTAGGTGTACAGCGTCTTAAGGCCATAAAAACTAAATAATAATTAATATTAGAGATATTTTATATTTTAAAACAGTTGTTACTAATGCTATATTATTAGAAGATACAGCTTAAGTAATTCGGTTTCTGTTGGAACAAACTGTAATTTCCCAAATTACAATTTGACTCAGTTCTGACTGCCTGCTTTCTCAGCACTTTGTTCTTGAGGACAGTAGATGGTGCTATAAGAGCAAATCTGAAAGAATTCACGCTTGAACATGAAACGTAATTGACCATAAAATTACCTCAAAAAAGACCTGAAATAAAAGTATACACATGTCATATCTTTAAAACTCATTTGCAACCAGTTAAATGTACAAATGTGAATGATTATAGAAAAGGGTCAGCGTTAACATATTTATACATATGCTGTACGTGAAGTACACATAAGTATGTTAAGATTGTAAAAATAGTTTGATTACTTTTTGAATACTCTTTAACATTTTATATACTTCTATATTATATGTTCAAGCATTAATAAGTTCATAAAGATGTTTCAAAAACTGCTTTTGGAAGAATACAAAACTGATAAAGTTGATGACTGATAGTATATATAACTATGCTAAATTGTATCTGAATTATAGCTATCACTGTAGCTATCTTTATACTTGTCCTTCATTCCTTATTGTGTGGGGGAAGTGATGAGGGGAAGTTGGGGTAACACTGAATATGGTGATTCAATAGAGTGAGCGTAAGGTAGGGATTAATAAGTATGTACATATTTCTTCCTACTCCATTTCAGACTTAACGGTTGTCATTTCATGTAATTTAGATTCTATTTATTTTATTTTAATTTTTGTTTTTGTCTGAGAACGTGTGTGTGTTTGCGCGTGTGCGTGTGTGTGTGTGTGTGTGTGTGTGTGTGTGTATGTATATTTCTGAAATGAAGATGATGTTGTAGTAGTAGTAACAAGAACAGCACATTGGGTTTCATTCATATAAGCTCTTATGTAATAAAATAAAGGTGTAAACCTCCTAAAATGATGGCTGTTAAAATGTTTCATGTATCAAAATGTAGTTCTCACTTTTCTTGTTTTCCAAAAGGAAAAATGAGATGTAAAACATTTGGAATTCTTTACATTCATCTATACATCTGGCCAGTTGTTCATCTAATCTACGCTCCTTTTTGACAAAACACATAAATAAACCATGAGTAATGACCATAGGCTCAGCCTGCTGGTCAGGCTTCTGAGGAAGAAAATATGACTGGAACTAATAGTTGGAGGCCAGTCAGTAATTGGAGGTGTAGGTTAGAGCTACTTTGACTTGTTAAACCACTTAAACATTTAGCGTTTTCTGTTCCCAGTGATGTGGACCACACCTTTAGGTTCATGAGTGTACCATTAAATAACTAGGAGACAACACAGAATACCCAAGTCTGCGATAAAGAACAAAGAGCCAGAGGACTGTCATTTTGGGGCAATAATTAAGTCACAACGTTGTTGCGATTAGAATTTTCTCTTTGCCTGTTACGCTTAACTACATAAAACCTAATGACAAAAATAGATGCAATGACAACAACAATGACCACAATCCAAACCCACAGAAAGCGCACCCCAGGAACAGAAGACGCCTTCAGTGTATTGTTGCTGATGGGTGGTTTGACAAACGCTACAACGGGAGGAGTTGTGACTGGACCTTCATTAGGGTCCTCACAAAAGTTTCCGTCAACCTTTAGAAAGCCTTCAGGACATATGTCATAGCCAGCCTCTTGTATACTAGGGCATCTCTTTTGTGCACAGTGTGGTTTGCACTGCCTGGGGTCTTTGTTGTCTGGTATATATTGTTTGAAACAAGAGCATGTGTAACCCCCCTTAAAATCCTCACAATTCTGCTCACATGGTCCAGATGAACAGCCTTTATAGCTTTGAAAAAGGGTTGGATGCGATACTTCTTGTCCACGGCATGCATCTTGGAGCTCAACTTTGCACAGAAACCCATCAGCTTTATCTAAGCACGGTCTCTCTGTCCATTTTTCATCACTTGACAGTGATACGCAATGTGGAGAGCAGAGTTGAATGTGGTTATTCCAGGATGGAAGAAAGGTGATGCCCGGTCTGCCAGATATCCACTTATAGCCTCTCAGTGGAGCTGAGAGGTTGCTGCAGGCACCAGCTGGTAAATGCAGCCCGATCCAGTAGTTCCCAAACAATTCCTGACTCAGAATGTCAAACAACCTCTTATCACTCTTAGAGCACAACTGCAGAAGTTCTCCTTTCCTGTCATGGCAGGCTTCTTCAGCTGTTTTAAAATCCACTTCACCCTGGTTTAGAGTTATGCAGTCAGGTTTGCCATAATTACTGCAAACTGCTCTGCAGTGGTCAGGCTGCTTTATATCCAATCCTTTTCCAACAGTCAGTGAAACCATCAGAATAGTCATACTCATCCTAAGCACAGGCACTCTCGTCTGCAAGCAGGCCATGCTGTCTCATAGTGGAGTGCAAAAGGTTGCCTGTCTTAAACGATGGGGAATTTCCAGTCTTTGTGCCATTGCGGAAACAGGGTATCTCAGGAAGGAAATGAGATAAAGAAAAAAAAATTAGTTGAAGTAGGACCAGCAGCAACAAAATGAAGAACAACGTTTAGATATACTAAATATGCAAAGGGCTCTTATATAAACTGCCAAACTAATTCAAGTACTTGCCTAAAATCAAGATTCCCGATTTTATACCAAAATGTGAGCCGGCACACTGGACCTCTCTGGGAAGTCAGGAATTAATCAAGCAGAACAATTGATTGCTAATTTTTATTTATTTTTTTCTGGAATGTAAGGTTTAATTTGGCAACCTCATCAAAAACAGTAATGTGTTTAAAATAAATTCATGGATAATAACAATAATATTAAATAAAAAAAATTAAATTGGATTCAAATTCTAACAAATTAACCTTTACAGAAACATAAACAATAATTCTGGTAATAGAATGGGCTTCATGAATGGTAGTGCTATCTATATATGTAAATAAGAACAACAAAGAAAAACAAGCAAACAATTCATTTTAGATTTTATACTTGCAGTATATAAATTGACACCAGTTTCATCTTTACATGATGGTGTGTAGATGTGGAACTTCAATCAAAAAGACTTATTTGTTGGTGTGTACAAGTACATGTCATTGTCAGAGACTAAACAGGTTTACTTAAAGGTACTTCTTGTTCAACAAAAACAAGAAAATTACCAGCATTTTTAAACATTTTGAAAGGCACCTTTTGTTTTTTATCATAGTCTGAATCTGCTCTGTTTTAGCAGGATGGAGTTTAATAATATCTTTAAAAAGGCTGAAATGTGTTGTGCTGAACTCTGGGCAGGTCAAAATAACTCGCTGTATTATCACGTGGTCCAAATGAGAGTTTACAGCCAGAGCCTATTTCAACTTCATATCGCTGCAACACAGTACAAAAGCTTTGACCTTTGAAGCTCTTCTAAACAATTTTTTTTTTTCAAAAAGTACCTTTAAGTTCTTAAGAATGTTTGTGAGGTATACTCTCTGGAGAATATACGTGTTAGTCCACTTTTTACTTTTAGATTATATTATACTTCAGCCAGCTCAAACAGCAAAGTACCACCAACATTTTAATGCACCAGTAATAATGATCATATTATACAAATAATATCTCTTTAGTACTTTTACTTCGATACTTGTGTATTTTTTTCTTTTTTTGTTGTGTTATTTGGGGCACAGGTTGTAGAGTGATCAGTAAATGGTCTAATGATCATTTTCTGTGATATTAAAGCTAAAGATCCTCTTTTGTTTTCATAGTACACAAGCAGATTCTCAGGACAGGAGGTAATAGCAGGATTATACACAATAGCATAAAATATTGTCACAAACAAATGAAGAAAAGTGTCTGATCTTAACATTGAATGAAATTTTTTTTACAGCAAATACTGGTAACTTTCTCATAGGTAAAGATATTTACATTGCCTCAGACTATTAACCGTGCAATAAAAACAGTCGTTACACATCCTTCATAACCTTTACAGCATATTATGCACTTCCACTTAACACCCATTTACTTTTTATTTTTCCCCCATTATGACTCTACTCTTATTCAAATACTATTTGATGGACAATGACGTTTTCTGATTTGCGTTTTGATATGTAGTGTAATCACAGGAGATTGCAAAAATTGCATAAATAAACATAACTCTAGTCAGTCTTTTCTGTCACTAAATGGTCATGGGTCATCAGTCAAGATGGACTCGTATAGTTTCTCTAAACGTGGATCCAAGCCAGAGGACACCCAGCAGTAGCCATCTGCAGTGGTGTTCTTCTTCACTTCTTTTTTAGAGCGACTGCATCGAAAAATTGCAAAAAACAAAGTAATTGCAATCAACACAACAAGAGGAATGACTGAACCGAGGACGCAGATTATCACCCTGGAATTGATTGTCTTGGCGAAACTCGTGGCCATGGTTGTGTTGCTCAGTGGATCCTTGTTTGTAACTTTCTCCGGGTCTGGAATGGGTGAATCGGTTTGAGGATATGGGTGCTCAGTTGTAGAACTGGTTAAAGACTCTGTAAAGTTTTCTTGTGTCTTCTCATAAGATGGGTAATCTGATGAGGTTAATGGTGCAAAGGTCACATTTGGAGCATAAGTGGTTCCATCATTTTCCAGGTGGGTGCATATGAAGCTTCCTACAGTATTTACACATTCAAACTTAGCCCCTGAACAGCTGTCAGTCACACATTCATTAATGTCTTCACATGAATGGCCATCTTCAGAGAAAGCAAAGCCTTCCTTGCAAAAACAAGAGAACGATCCAATGGTATTCAAGCAGATGTGCTCACATTTCCTTTGTGCACACTCATCAACATCCCTGCATTTGCCATCCATCATTTTGTAGCCGACTTTGCAGGCACACTTATAACTGCCATGTGTGTTTATGCACAGGTCGTTCTTACAAGCCTGTGATTGGCACTCATCAATGTCAGAGCAGTTGCGTTGGTTTTCGTGCAGTTCGAAGCCAACTGGACATTTGCAGAAATATCCCGACTCGCTCATTACACACTGATGCTCACAGGTGTCAGGACTGCACAAGTCTTTGATCCTGCAGCGGAGTCCATCTTTTTCCAATTCATAACCTTCTCTGCAATCGCATCGAATTTCATCTGCATCCTGACGGCACAAATGTTCACACCCACCATTGCTGATATCACAGCTTCGCTTTCCTGTTTTGCAAAAGGGGCCCAGGTTAGTCCACCGGTAGGTATGGTTAACAGCGTTGCACAAAGACATGCGATCCTCCTGATCGCTACACCGAATTATAGCAAAAGTTCCATGAGGAAATGACTTCAGTTGACTTTTAAGTGGGTCTTGTGAGAAAGGTACTGTGTAAGCGATTTCCCCAGGCCCCAGTAGAGCCAAAGGTTCACACATCCCCTTAAAATAAAACTTGCATGCATAAAAAGCTTTACGTTTTTTGCAAGGAACAGCAGTCCATTTCAGGTGATTCTCACTTGAAAAGTTGTAATCAATATTTACACATCTCTCTGCTAAGCATGTGGAGGCAGGCTCTTCTTTCCAGTTGGAGTAGTGGGATTCCTCATTTCCAGATACCCATTTAAATCCTCGGAGTGGCTGGTCAGGAAATACACAATTGGTTTCTTTGAGTTTTAATCCAATCCAAAATTCAAGCAGCGTCCCATGTCGTTGACTTTTTATTAATGAGAGAAGTGAGCGCACCACATCCTCTTCTTTTCGGTCTCTTATGGTCATCAAATATCCTCCTCTTTTGTCGCAGTCTTCTTTGGCCTTGTCAAACCTCTCCTTCTTCATGTGTGCAGTGAAGCAGGCATTAGAGGTGCACAGCGTTTCATGTTCAAACCCTGATAAACCTTCGAAGCTGTTAATGAGCTGCAGGACAAGAAGCCACAACATAGTTGCCACGAAGATCAGCAAAATGTTTGCTCTCCAAAGGGTTCCTGGGAGTTTTAGGGTAAAAAGAGACCAATAAGTGGTTGCCCATTCGTAGCCAAAGAACAAGTGTTTCTCAAAGCAACATTCAGGCTCCAGTATCCTGTTTGCAAAACTAAAGACGGAAATCATGTTTAGCAGCAGTTAGTAGCTCTTTCTTACTCCCATGCTGACTGGTTCCGTTTCGAGGAAGAAAACAATGAAAGGCTCTGGAGTGTTTTGACTGGTTATCCAGATGTCTCCGGCCCCAGCAGAGTTCAAGCTTTTTAAGCAGACTCCCTGAATTGTGGTGCCTTTCAATACATGAACATGGAGCGGTCAGATTCATGGAGGGGACTGTGCCATTACAAATAGCCGCCACAGGAAGTGAACCCGTGAACTTTGCCACTCTGTCGCCACGTCTGACCTTCACCTCATTATTTACTATAAAGATGTTAAAATTGCACTTATCGTAAACCATCAGTATTTTATTAATGTGTAATCTTCCTCCTGTTATGCAGGTATAGAAGTATCACTATTGATTAGATTTGCTGCCTACCCCCAGCTCTTATGCTGCTATTTAATCTTTTGTGTATAATAACCAAAATATGAGTTTTAATATTCATACTGTAATGGATTGTTTAAAACCTCCCAAAATGTACAATTTACATAACTCTTGATTACTGCTTTTTCATATTTAAACCCAATAACTTTTTGGAGGGCAAGTACAGAAGACCTTTGCGGGCCTTCATGTGAATACAGACGTTTCCTGTATTTGTTTAAATACAGGAAGTGCCTCGACTTCAATCACAGGAAACAGACACCAATCTCCACCCTCTGAGTGCACAGTGGCACTTAAATAGTGTCTACTTCAAACAAAGCCTTGCTAATAAATTCTTCCAAGTCTATTTAAAATATTATTACTATCAGGTTAATCACCGCCTGTCTACTTTGGTGTAGGAAATTCAAATAACTACATTTTACCAAACTGGGTGAATCTACGAAACTGGTGGCTTTAGTTACATGACAACGATCAGAAAACAAACGTAAATCTTTTCTGATGTGATGTGACTTAGTAATTCTCACACTTTATAGAAAACTGCCTTAACATCTATATTTAAGCTATTGTTTGCAATATTTTCTGAAGCAGATTTCTTTGAATTCAACCCAGTCACGAGCTTTTGTAATTCAGCTGTTTATATTTAATTTAGGTTTCTGGTTATATTCTTGCAAGTACTCTTATAGTTTATATTTGGAAATTAAAAAATACTTGAAAATATGTCAAACACCATTTGTTTGGATAAAATATTTTCCAATTTTAAATAAAAACATGTAAAAATTTTTTTTCAATATTCTGAGAAGCTATATGAAAAATATAATTCGGGATTGTTGACCTGAGGGTGTGTCTGTTTTAATATGTGGTCCACTTAATAAAATTTTATTTTGGTATTTTCACAGCCATAATTAAAACACTGTAAACGTACATGGTTTTTTTATGGTTTCATCTTCTTTTTAGGTCATGGGTGTGTTTAGACCCTTTATCAGGGTAATGATAATGTGTTTTAATATTATTTTCTGACATTGTTTTATAATCATATTTTGCCATCTCCTCTACTGGAAAATGAAAGCTACCCAGAGCGCTCACACAGAGGCTGGTTTGTCATTAATAGATTAAATGAGACTTTGGTTGCTCTGGCAGAAAGAAGATGCAGAGGTCATTTCATGATATAAATTAGAGATGCAGATTTAAAACATTTATATGAAATACTGTAAAAGTGCAAACTGTTCTGATAAGTCACGACATCGCCCCTGCATTATTTGAATTTGTTCTCTAAATAGCATCAGAAACATTAGCTTATGTAGCTTAAATTACTAGATTATTGGCCAATTTTAACTTTCGGAGCCATTAGTCTGCTGGCATATTACAAGTTGCCGGTAAAGAAGCTGATGTAAAGTTTATTTTACTTTCTATCTACCTTCTATTCCTGTTCTGCGCTTCATTGTTTGTTTACAGTACAGATCTAAATCCAGGTGAGAGCAAGTCTAAAGGATGTGACAAGTCAAAGCCTGTATTCATTCTAAATATTGTTATAAAGAGAGAGAAAGAGAAATTGACAGACAAGAGTGGACATGTAGTTGAGCGCAACTACATGATAAAGGGAGTCTAGCTTCTGTTTTGCCCATATTTTTTTGACACGTTTTCCGGCCAGTCGGTAATAGTAGGATTATATTTTCAGCTATTAATTAGTAGCAGAAAGTAGTGTCGTTAAATGATAATGCTTTAAGTTTTCCACTACATCCTGGCAACTTTCTCTCAGTCGAAGATATTTACACTGTCTCAGACACTTAACAGCTCATTAAGAAAAGGTAAAAACATGCATTCCTGTGGGACGAGAAACTGTGGGCCAGATGTATCCTGTTTACTTTGCTAACAAACTTGTCTGGAGTCCAAGATATATTGTGCAAGAACATTTAGTCTGGCACAATGTACATAAGGTCAGGGCAAAATCAATTCAATGAAGTCAAAAGAGCTCTCTGGAGAGGCTGACGCACACATCGGTATGAAAACATTTCTGAAGTGTTAAGTGTTCTCAATATTAATGTCACGGAAGGCGTTCAGAGTGAAGGATATGATTAATAACAGAACAGTTGCCAACAAACCTTCAGATATCCAGTGGTGGGAAAACTTGGAAGCCATGTCAGCTGTTAGAGCAGCTAAACAGAGAACACTGAGTACAATATAAGTCCATACGTGGAGTCTGCTATTTAAAGTCTGAGGAAACAACAGGCTTCATCATGACTTGGATAAAATCACCCCAGCAAGTGCTGACAGCATGGCACAGTTTTGTTTGTAAAGGGAGGTTGGTAACTCGGGTTATTTACTTTTACAGGAACCATGACCTATAGTGACACTATTTCTTGGGTTGACAGCACATTTGTCCTATTGTCCTCCATTATCTCCTGCTAAGCAAAGACTTAACTGTAAGTAAGAAAGTATTTGAGAACCAGATTATGACTCTCCATGTCATCTGTGGTATTGGCTAGACTTCCATCCTCGATCAAAGCAATCAAAGCCTATGATGGATAAACTGTACCAGGTGATAAAAGATGGTAGAAACTTGCCCCAACTTGCAAATATTGCAAATAACACAAATATTCAGTGAGCTTTTTTTTTTTTTCATTCAAAAATGCAATCTCCATATTTGCATTTTAGGCATGTTCATGCTGACTGACAGCTCCTTCAGTCAGAGATTCATTGCACCTGTCAGGGCAGGACAGCTTTATGAGCTGATAACCTGCTGGAACCTCTGCTCAGGAATCTGTGCAAGTAAGTTACACTTATTCTAGGGAAAATGTGATGACAGCTGTGGTTGCTAAAGAAACACAGCAAAGGCATGAAGTTCTTCGGAATTGGGAGCGCTAAAGGAGACACGAGCAAAACAGGTGAGTATGTTTTCAACTCTTTGTGATTGAACATTTAATTTAAGGTTAACAGAACAGCTGTAATTCATGTGCCAACTTTATTCTGAGACGGCTACAAATAAGGAAGAGCTGGTTAGGTTATACCTTTAATTTCATATATTTTATTGCCATGTTATGTTATCTAGAATATTAGGCAGTGTGTTTGTTTAAAGGCAGGAAATTACCCAGCATCACCACTGGGACATTATTCCCTCCACCAGCCTCCATGCTCACTTATACAATTACTGTATTGTAATTACAGGGAGAAATTTAAAAAAACAAAAAAACAATTTTTACCTGAAATTCAAGTTCAATTACATTTTTAAAACATAATAGAAAACATAACCTATGTAAACCTTTTGTTTATCAATGACTTAGCCTGCCGAGAGCTCTGCAAAGACCACGTCACCTTTGATGTTCAGTCAAAAATTAGCAGCCATAAGGAAGTTTCTAATCCTGCACTGGGACATCACAGAGGAGTTGGCAAACTGTAGGCACGATTCACAACATTTAAGATTCTGATGTTGAAGGAAGCACAGTTTTCATACGCTTTCCCTGCTGATGTCAGAATAATGTGCATTGCAATCGTCATAGTCTCCTTATAGTCTGTAAGAGATTAAAGCATTAATGACCTTCTAGTTCTGCACAATATGGGTTAAGCCATCACACTGGGGCATAGCAGCACTGCACCACTTGAGTGAAGTCAAAGAGAATAGAGTACATGTTAATAGTGTCAGCAATCAGATCACTGATTGTGACGTTAAAATATTTGAGTAAAATTATTTTTCCTCCACCAAAGACTTTTTTGTGTATTATCACATCGTTTCTGATAAACAAGGATGTATGTTTAATGTATGATTTTAGGTCTTTACAGACCCAACCTTCTCTTGTGTGATCACCATCATTTCCACTACTGCCCTCTACTGGCTTCTAACAGAAATGTCCAGGTCTCTAGCTAGAGTCTAATTAGATATTGTTCATTTACAGTTAACATGCCATCAGTGACACCTGTTAACTGAAAGAGAATCAACAAAACAACAGAATGGCCTCCGAAGTCAACAGCCTACAAAACCTTTTGTTGTTGTTGTTGTTTTTGGCATGTCCAAATAACAGTAAAGAGATTAGTGATCGCTTCTGGGAACACTTTAAAGACAAGTGGTACCAGTTTGACTGGAAATAGCTTAGAAAATCAGACCATCGCCCGATGACTGATGAATATAAGACCAACGCAACGTTAGGCATGAGTAAAAGAGAATAATTCTCAGAAGATTTTAATATTTTTTTCACGTTTGTGAACACCTATTGTGTGTTTGAATGAAATATTCTGCTTCGATTTTTCTGGTTCAAGACGTTTCAAAGCCCATAGTCTTTGGTGTTTACTTTTCTAACGTCAAACTGATGTTGTAGCTTAAAAAATAAGTTTTTCCTTGACTGGCATAAGAGTTCTCATACAGAACTTGAAGTCAAAAGACTTATATCTTTTGACTTCATGTTTTAGAAGGTCTCAGTTTTAAAATGTGGGTAGAGTGGTCTTCATGGTCCGCTGCGTAACAAAAACATAATTTAACGAAATGACTACGAATTTGGAGACAAGTTTGGCCATGTTGCAGTATCTCTCTCGCTCGCTTGTTGTTTAGTGTGAACAAAACAAACTCAAACTCAAACTGGCATTACGCACCCACCCACAGATATCTTGATGCTTCAGAAGAAGTCATGAGGGATGAAACGTTTGTCCCACGTCCAGCTGAACAGAATCAACTTTTTGGGATATAGCCGTAGAACAGAGTAGCTACAGAAATGATAAATCATTTTGGCACTGCCAGCTAGCTACTATCACAAAAACCTTGTGTAATCTGGTTTTCCATTACAATTTTCTCTCTTTCCCCTTTTGGGCGGCTAATTATATTTTGATTAAAGTCCTCGTTATCTGTTAGTGCAGTTACCGAACATGTGTTTCTCTCTGTAAACATAACAGTGCATCACATTCAGTTACTATTTCGATGCTAATAATCAACAATTACATGAGTAAAAATAATACTTTCATTATGGGTTTTTATGAGGGCGCCTGTCCTTTTTGTTGCTGCCTATTCTACTCCTTTTTCTTCTCACTAGATGGGAAATTCACCATTACCTTCTTTTTAATTAAACTATTTTCTTGGGAATGGGTTGATTTTGTTTGATAATTTGGCCTCGGAGACTCCAGCATTTGACGGCATCCTTTAGTTATCTTAGTTTAGTTTCTTCATCTTCATCTTGTGCAGCCATAGGCAGGTCTTAACATGACACCAGTAATTTAGTTTCATTTTTCCCCATCACTTGAAAGGATCTGAACGTGATAAGATCACTGTATGCGCTATCATGCAAGAAAGACTTCTGAATAAATAAACTGGAAATGTGCTTTGCCAGCTTACCTATCCTAAATTTGCAGGTAGAGGCGGTTAGACTGAACAGGGTAAAACATGCAAAAGAATGACATAGAATCTGTGTTTACCACAAATTTCAGATTAACTCATTAGCAAAGGTGTGAAAGTACAGATGCCCCTTTCTATAGAAATTCCCATATCCTGACTGCTGAGTTTATAACCTCTGGCCTCCTTAAGGAAACAAAGTAACCCTTCTCACGTGGCCAGCCTGGATAAGGAGTTTTTGCTCACTGACAGGCTCACACTCTGATAAAAAGCTTTAGTTTATAATTGCAGTTATCCTCCTAATTGCAATATTCTAATGGCAATTTAGGCCTTAACATTGACACTGGCTTACAATAATGCAAGTGTTAACTTCACTTATACACCTAGAAATACTGTATATAAGTAATCTATAATGGGGAAATTATGGCCAGTGAGGGGAATCCTTCAACATCCAGAACAGATGAGACATTCAAGTGCATCTTTGCTGATTTCACCACTGATGTATAACGGTGGTGAAAAGGATGCATGGGAGAGGTTTGCCTCTAAACAGGTTTTTATGGTGTGAAAGTAACCTAACCATGTACTCTTCTGGTTATCTTGTAGTTGCAGGTTGTGTGGTTTGTTCATCACATTTGTTTTTGTTTTTTTGTTTGTTTTTTTCTTAACAAATGAAAAAAATAAATCACAGGCAGGCCGCAAGCCAGTGCGTGCAGTGGGGAGTGTTGGAGAACAGAGCTGTGGCCTGTAAAGAGTGCTCAGTAGGAGTCGGGCTGAGAGAGGAACAAATAAGCTTTATTATTGGAAAACAAAGAAGAAAAAAGTAGAAAACTGGTTAGTCTAAGAACTGTCTTAGAATTATTATCACAACTCATCAGTGGGCTTTTTTGCAAGAAGACTGTTTCCTTAAAATAAACTAGATTGTTTGAGCTGATGACATTCAGGAGCGCTGGCTTTGTTAGAGAGTATGTATCTTACCGAGACAGGGCAATAACAACAACTTCTGCCCTTTTGAGAGTCCCTTGTATATTGGGTTTCTCCCTAAAGACTTTATGCACATCAAATTCTATAACTGGTTTGTTAAGCAGTGCAAGTGAAAACAAGCATGTGCTCATAATTCATTTAACTTTCAGTTCCAAGGAAAGTCATGTTTAAAAGGCCTTGGGGGGGGGAAATAATCACAGTCACATAAAGCCAGTTTTTATTTTCAGTGATGCAGAACACTTTTTATTTTACGTTTATTTTATTTGTTTTGGGTGTTTTTTGTTTTTTTAGGGTCTCACGTGTTTCTAGTTAATAGATATAGAGAAATATTTTACAACAAAAAAATGTTTTTATTAAGATTCAAGTTTATCATAACAAATGCATCATTACATCCATGATCAAAAGAAAGTACTCCAGAACACCCCGGAGTTATAGATGCCAGTGGTAGTGAAGATGAGGCTAGGATGTGGCTCTGAGTGACTCCAGTGAGGTGGAGATGGGAAAGAGGTGGGTTCCACAAGGGAATGTCTGAAGGGGAGATTGATGGAAGAGCACTGACATTTAAACCATGCAGAGTGGAGGCTGACTGGCTCCAAGAAGGCAGGCATGACGCTGATTGGACTCAGATGTCTGTGCAGGTTCTGCTTAGGTTTGCAAAGTCGCATCTGATCAAACCACAAGACTTCAGTAACAATGTCCTTTGTTGAGAAGAGACCAAAGTGTAGATGTTTGGCCACAGTGGTGATTATTTTGGCTTGTTTTGCCACTATAACACCTGGAAACTAGAGTCAAGCTTTTTTCACTGCTGCTCCATTTTGGCTTACGTATGTAATATCTTTCATGCTTTTCTTTGTCTGTGGTTGTATTATAATAGGAGGAACTGAGGAGCCTGAGGAATTTCCAATATTTATTGCACAGTTTTATCTGGCTGCCTATGCATGCCTCCTCCTGTTATTCAAAGCAGCCTTTAATTTAATGTTGAAAAACTTCAACTTCTGCAAAATGGAACGGGAAAGTTTTAAAAAGAAGCACATGCCCACATGCTCGTCTCAAGTGAGATTTCAAAGAAGCTCCATAAGTCAGCCTCTCCTATAATATACAGACTTGGGCAAAATTGTTGGTACCCTTCGGTCAATGAAAGAAAAACTCACAATGGTCACAGAAATAACTTTAATCTTACAAAACCAATAATAAATCTTAACCAATGAAAGTCAGACATTGCTTTTCAACCATGCTTTGACTGAATTAAAAATGAATGCATGAAACAGGCCTGGACAAAAATGATGGTACCCCTAGAAAAGAAAGAAAATAATGTGGCCAAAGGGACATGTTAATCCAGAGTCTCTCTTTTGAAATCCTTTATCTTATCTTAAGCCAACCTCCCTGGACGTGGCTGCAGGAGGAAATTGATGACAGATCAAAGATGCAGGGGACTCAAACGCAGGACTCCTGAATCAACTGAACACAAGGATTTATTTACAGAGTTCACCAGGTGTATATACAGAGAGTGCCGGGCAGTGCTATATACAACAATGTGAGGGACGGGACTCCAGGGAAATCCAAGGGGGGGAATCACTCGCTCTCCAACTCTCCACATACATGACTGCAGTTCCTTTCTTCACACTTGACACACAGATTCACATGGGAAAGGTTATCCAGGGGGTCTGTAGATGAGGAAACAGGAATGAGTACGATATTCACAAAAGACACTTGACTTATCTTGAGCTGTAGCTTGACTCTCACTGACGTGTGGTAGACAACAATCCAGCGAAGACCAGCAGTCACCTCCTGGCTGAAATGCCATTCACCTTGATGGGCATCAGGTGTGTTCTTTTCCGTGGGCCGAGGGCCGAGGGCGTGAACCCACAATGAGTTCTGCCCCAGCGACAGAGAGGAGGTGAGAGAGAGCGCAAGAGAGAGAAAAGAAAAAAAAAAGGCCGACCAGCGCCTTGCCGATCCCCCAGGCCGTGACAGGTGCTGCTTTGCTGCGGGGTACAGTGCGGGGTACAATGAAATCTCAAGACTATCAAGGGATTCTAGAGAAAAATGTGCTGGTCAGTATCAGAAAGCTTGGTCTCAGTCGCAGATCATGGGTCTTACGACAGGACAATGACACAAAACACAGCTAAAAACACCCAAGAATGGCTAAGAGGAAAACATAAGACTATTTTAAAGTGGCCTTCTATGAACCCTGACCTCAATCCTATTGAGCATCTTTGGAAGGAGCTGAAACATGCAGTCTGGAAAAGGCAGCCTTCAAACCGGAAACAACTGGATCAGTTTGCTCATGAGGAGTGGACCAAAATACCTGCTGAGAGGTGACAGTTACAGGAATCGTTTGATTGCAGTGTTTGCCTCAAAAGGTTGTGCAACAAAATATTAAGTTGTGGGTACCATCATTTTTGTCCAGGCCTGTTTCATGCATTTATTTTTTAAATAATTCAGTTGAAGCTTGGTTGAAAAGCAATGTCTGACTTTCATTGGTTAAGATTTATAGAAC
Source organism: Rhamphochromis longiceps (assembly GCF_057381845.1). Lineage (NCBI taxonomy): Eukaryota > Metazoa > Chordata > Actinopteri > Cichliformes > Cichlidae > Rhamphochromis > Rhamphochromis longiceps. The sequence goes on from NC_140575.1 coordinate 14,555,290, forward strand.
TTTTATTTATTATTACTTTTGTCAGATTAAAGTTATTGCTGTGACCATTGTGAGTTTTTCTTTCATTGACCGAAGGGTAGCAACATTTTTGTCCACGTCTGTAAATATTTAAATATATCATATAGTAAATCTTTGTTAAACAAGTAACATCAGGATCTTTACTGCACATGTACATCAGCAAAAATATCTTGGCATGCAGTTTAATTGGTGAAGTCAGTTATTTTGTTAGTGAATTTTTTTTCTTGTTCTACAGTAGTCAAACACTTTAGAGGCAAAAAGATTTAACTGTCAGCCATAAAATCTTTGTGTAGTTACAAGTTCTAACATGCACAAATGCTCGAAGAAACCAAAAATAAAGTGGATGCCAACTACCATGGCAGCCCTGTAAGTTTAAACAAACTTACTCAAGGTTGTTCAAACATCTAAAATATAATGTTTATTTAGCAGACAACATACAACAACAGAGTTACATATTTGCGCTGAAGTCAAGCAAACCTTTGGGTTATTTTAAATAAAAACCAGGAAGCTGTATACAGGGCATCACACCTGTACATTAAGAATTAACATGACTTGTGTGTAAACACCTATAAAACTAACCCTGCAGGTTCCAGAGTAATTCCAAGGAAAGTGGTGGAGTTTGAGTGAAATTTGCATTGTAAGATAAGGAGGAGCCACAACCTGTCCTGTCTGATTTAGGGGATTGTGGGCATTATATAAGACTGAAGCCTGTCCACTCTTACCTGCAGACCTGCTCCATATCTACTAAACAACACGCTTCCTCTTTCGTGACTCGTTCAGGTAAGATGTTTGTTTAACAATTTTAGGACAAATGACTAAAATCAGTTATTATAGTTTTTCTTTTTCTTTTTCTGTTTATTTTTAGTGTTAGGTTTTGTTTTGTTTTTATTAGTTTCATAGTCTCATTAAATATTATTACTATATGGGCATTTCATTGATATTTTATTGTAAATTGCAGTTCTTTTTCTTTTAAAAGAGAAAAAAAACCCAAGCAATGTTTTTAATATTTATATATTATTTCACCTATTTTTTTTCTCACCTAGATTTAGTTAGGCGACCCACCTTTATCATTATGGGTCACCTATACCTATTAGAACAGGTGCTGCACTTGTGCTGCACTTGTGCTGTTGCAGACTGTTACCTTGCAAAAAACGGCTCATAAAACTGAGTTAAATCTTAGGTAATTTCCTCTAAATGTCTACCACTTTAATCTCAGTATGTATATTGTTTTTAGTTAATTCTATTAATATTATTAGTAGTAGCAGCTATAGTCAATATAAACATTAAGCATGAGCTGAGCTGCTTCCTAAAAAGCAAATGGGCATACAGTGCTTAACAAATTTATTAGACCATCTATCATAACAAGAATGAAAATGTGTTTTTAGAAATTACTTAGAATTATATTGTTATCTATTAGGCAAATTAAAATAAAATTACAGTTGTATGAAATATGAAAATTAATGGATAACAACAGCTTTAAAAATACTATTTTGATTAAAGAGGCTACACATACAGTTGGTTACAGAAACATAAAACATGATTTTGGTATTTACTAATACTGTTAATTGAGAGCAGCTGTGGTATAAACATTACACTGGGTGGTGGTCTAATGAATTTGTAATTTGTATGTACTTGTTTTGTGCAGACAGAGATTTTCATACATAAAGAAGCATGCCTACAAATAACCTTTTCTGAAGTACTGAATTTAAACACAAGCAAAGAAGAATAAAATTGTCTTATATGACAATTAAATATATGAAATGACAGAGTATGTCATGTTTTTTTGGCATTGACTTTTTACATCAATTCTTACATCAACCAAGCTTTATTTTTAATATCTAAAGTTATGTTACCAAAAAAATATTTAATGTAATTTACTGGTTGTAATCTAGAGGTGGAGTAGACTGATAATCACCCTAGAGGTTTGAGGAGCGTACTGATCATTTTAAGAAGAATTTAATTTTACTGTTAGGATTTGAGCTGACATTGTTTCTTTGTAGCATATCATTTATTATACTAATCTATCAAATTTACATGCCAACTTCTTGAAAACAGACACAAACACTGCAGCAATGCCTCTTCCTGGTGCATGCCTGAACATTATGGAGGCTCGTCACAAGCAGAAGGGATATGGGAGCATCTCCAACCCTGAAAGGTTCTGTAACCAAGACTTCAAGAACCTGAAGCAGTACTGTCTAATCAAAGGAGTAAGGTACCTCGATGACATGTTCCCCCCTGATGCAAAGTCTATTGGCCAGGGGATACTGAAGCCCTCCGACCTGGCCCACGTGAAGTGGCTAAGACCTGCGGTGAGTATTTAAAGATATTTAAATTGCACATTAGATGCTCTATCACATCTAAATGTTTAATCAGCCGGGGACTGATTCCCCCTTTTTCACTGCAAGTGATTCAGTTTAAATTTTCTGCTAATGACATTTTTCTGCAGTCAGATTGTAAAAGTGTTTGAATGAGCTGTTCTTCAATTCACACAGTCCCAGTACACAGCTAACAATAATGCTTAACATTTCAAAAATAAAAGTGGTTGCCCTAGACTGCTAGACATGAGCTAATAATTCATTTTAGAATTTTAGAAAACAAAATACAATATCTTTTCCACCTTTGCCCCACTGCATTTGAGATTGTGAAAATGTAGCTCTTCTTATGAACCAAGAAGTGAGATTTTCACTGTAACAGTGCCCTCTAGTGGATGTGACAATAATTAAATTAATCCTGATATTTAAGCCTGTGAAGTAGAGTTTCATATTTCAAACTTGGCCCCAAACCTCTTAAATTTGGGAATGGTCGGATACATTAAGTGGAAATGAGTGAAGCAATCCTTATATTTGAAAACTGACTCCCTGTTTTACAGCAAATTGCTCCTGATGCTGAATTTGTGGTTGATGGCGTCTCCAGATTTGACTTTGGTCAAGGTGTACTTGGTAGGGTCATTTCTTCACTCCTAATATTTACACTCTTGTATCTGCCTACAGTCCTGATTGTTCTTTTTTGTTGTTGTTAACCAGGAAACTGCTGGTTTCTTGCATCAATCGGCGCACTGACTTTCCAGAATCACATTTTTGAACAAGTTGTTCCGCTCGACCAAAAAATCAAAGAGAACTACTGTGGCATTTTTCACTTCAGGGTAAACATCATTAAACTATCAGAATAAGAGAAGTAATTATTATCTTTAACTGTTTTTCTCCACTAAACTAAAACTTAAAAGCTGTTTATTTCAGAGTTTGGATTATTTTGTCTCTAATGATCAAATTTCATGAAACACAACAAGCTCACAAAACAATTGTATCTTTATTTAAGTTCTGGAGATTCGGGCGGTGGGTGGACGTCGTCATTGATGACAAGTTGCCGACGATCAATGGCAGACTAATCTTTGTTCACTCCAAAGATCCAAATGAGTTCTGGCCTGCTCTGCTGGAGAAAGCTTATGCCAAGTATGCAAAGAAACATATGATTTATCCGATATACAGTGAACAAGTTACATGTGGGGGATCTGTGAAAAATATTATCTACCTCTGTCAGGGTTTGTGGTTCCTACACCGACATGACTTCTGGAACTCCTTCAGAGGCTATGATGGATTTTACCGGTGGCGTCCACATGTGCGTCCAGCTGTCGGACGCCAGTTCAGACATGTGGGGGCTGATATGCAGAGCTGGCAAATCCAACACATTGATGGGCTGTGGTACACCTCAAGGGGTAAGCACAAAAAAACAGAACTCAGAAACAGCCCGAGGTTATTCAGGGAGATTATTCTCCAACTACAAAAAAGGGCTTAGAGGACTTTGATTAGTGTTAGTATAGATTAGAGATGCTGTGAAACTGTTTTGACATTTTAACAAACATTTTATGCATTTTGAGGTGAGTTATAACAAAGTCTGTGTTTTCCACTCAGACTGCACTTCATCATCTACCAATAAAACTGGTATCATATTGCCTAAAAACTATAAAACTAAATCAATGATGTAATGATGAAGTTATATTTATGGCATAATCAACCAATATTGCACAAATACAACCCAAGTTAGCATGCACTTTGGGACTGCTTAAGTGGGAATGCAAATCCTGGAACAAGAAGACTGTTTTGACTTAGTAGACTCTGAAAGTTCAAAATCTATTTTAAGTTTTTTGTGAAGCGGTTGGTTGACTGCCAGAAACATCTTTTATGAAGACAAAGTGTCCCAAAATGTTGAAATTTGCTTTAAGTCAACATAACCAAACTTTGCAGTCACTTTTTTCTAATGATATTATTGTATCAGAAGTCTTTATTTTCATTTTTTATGCTTTTACAATGACCAATGTTCCTTGATTGTAGGAAACATCTGCTAACACAGTTTTGCCAAATGGACTGGTCCAAGGGCACGCCTACACTGTGACAGGGGTTAAAGAGGTAAAGAATTATACTTACACAGTAATCACAGTTAGTATTGGAAGTGAATCTACAGTAATAATACTTCCCTGGTAAGATTACAGCAATAAAAAGAATGCTATCACATAGTATCACAGTATGCAGTGTAGGAAGAATTACAGCAAAAACAAGCGCATGACATATTAGACAAAATGTTTAGGGGAGATTTAAAAACCTTTAAGCATACATTTAAATACAACAATAATATGTCCCAGAAGGTTGATTCTGTTCATCTGGACGTAGCGTTTTGTGGGAGAAACGTTTCGTCACTCATCCAAGTGACTTATTCAGTCTCAGCTGACTGCAGGTTTCCCCAACCTTATAAACAGTACATTTGCACAATGACTGAAAATAGAACCACTGAATGAACAATGGGCTCTGAGATCAGTTCCTTGATCATTAATATGCAAATTCTCATGACCATTGACTAACAACTACTGATCAAAGACCACTGATCAGTGGCAATGAGTACCATCCACAGAGAGTTGGGGAATGGCTGCAATCACGTAAATGGCCTCCTTGACTCCCCCTCAAACCAGTGTTTCCAGCTGATTGTTCGTTCAGTGATGCTCGTTTCAGTCATTGTGCAATGTACTGTTTATAAGGTTGGGGAAACCTGCAGTCAGCTGAAACTGAAGACGTCACTTGGATGAGTGACGAAACGTTTCTTGCATTGAAAACGTTACGTCCAGATGAACAGAATGAACCTTTTGTGATTTACTTACCTGGATGATTGAGAATGCATCGAACCAATAACTGTGATTTTTCTGGTGCCTGCGGCCAGCTTATTAGCCAAGGAAAACTTGTGAAGCTGATCCGTTTGTGGAACCCCTGGGGCAAAGGAGAGTGGGTAGGAGACTGGAGTGATCGGTAAGCAGTAATCAGCTTTGGTATATTTAATTAGAGAATAATTTTCTTCAAAATATGCAACTCTGGATAAAAATTACCAACATAATGTGTCATCTCTTACCTAAAATACTGTCTTTAAGGTCCCCCATGTGGGACATTGTGAGTTCTCAAGACCGCCAAATGTGCCTTTCAGTGGCTGATGATGGAGAGTTTTGGTAAGCAAATTTCGTCAAAAGAAAACTACAACCTCTGGCGGAATTATATTAATACCACCAGAAGTTGTAGTTTTCTCTTTTTTTGCTTTATTTACTCTGTACTATGTCATAAGCTTAGAGTTTTATACTTTGACATGACATCTAAATAAATTAGGAATGAGAATCTACCTGATTTTATTAACAGGATGGCATTTGAAGATTTCTGTAAGTTCTACACAGATCTTGACATCTGTGGCCTGAAACCAGACTTCATAGATGGAAAATCCTCTGCTCAGTGGAAGACCTCTGTGTACGAGGGTCGGTGGGTTGCTGGAACTACTGCTGGAGGCTGCATAAATAACAGAGGTAATTATATAGCATATACTGGAATATAGGTGTTTAAATGTTCAGCAGAACATAATTTTTTAATCTTCAATTCATGTAAATAAAACATATTTTTCCCTCTATGTCCTCCAGACACTTTCTGGACAAATCCACAGTATCGAATTAAGGTCGTAGGTGAAAACTCTGAGTCCAATGGGGAGAAAAACATCCTAGTGTCTCTCATGCAAAAGCCTGACAAGAGGAACAGACGCCTGGTGCAGAACCTCCACATTGGTTTTGCTGTATATTTGGTAAATATTTCTCTTTGTCATATCATTCATACATGCATAACTATGGTGAAAACAAATACCATGTTGAAGTTGACATTTTCAGAGCATGAAAATGTATTTAACTATTGTCAGAACTTGTATCGTAATGTGGAAACAACAATAATAATGTGGTGTTGAAATGCAGAAAATGACAGATCAAAAATTTACTACAACATACAAAAAACCATTTTGTTAGCAAGCCAAGCTTTAATATGCTGTCCAAGCATTCATACAGTGGCTGTGCACATGTTGAAATAACTAACTAACGACTAACTGAATTATTGTTTATTCCCAACATGAACAAAATTCATCTGACGTCCTTCAAGGTGTCCGAAGACGTAAGAAACTAATTTAATCTATTTCATGTTTATAATACACATATGGTGATGTGAAAAGGAAAGTACACTGTCTTTCACTATTAAGGTTCTGTGTATCTGTATGCGCTGATACATAAAACCTTCAAGTTGACATGTCTGTACGCACTTCAGAAACTTCTTCAAATGAAATTGGGGAGCTGAAATATCACTTTGAATAATTTCAGTACAAAACGCAAAGTGGGAAGTTTCCAGCAATGTTCTTCAACACCCATCTGCCTGTTGCTCGGAGTGATAAATACATGAATGCTCGTGAGGTGATAGAGTTCCTTATGCTGAAGCCTGGTGAATACCTGATTGTGCCATCCACCTTCAAACCCAACGAGACAGCCTCCTTCATCCTCACCATCCACTCAAGAGAAGAGACTTGTTGCTAGTATGCTCACTGTCGATGTCTGATGATATGACATAAAAAAATTTAAAACAAAATTTGCATTTGACACATTACAGTTGATTTCTATGAAAGTAATGCATATTGGTCTCCCCACAGTGAGAATTCAAATTCAAATGAGCAAAGATATGAGCCAGTTGAAAAGGTTTGTAACAAATCATTTAATTGTGTCCGTGTTATTTTGCTGTTCATGTGTTATTAATGTGAACTGTTGACTCGTCAGGTCACAAAAGTAAAAAACCATCAGGATGAAGAAAACAAGAAAACATTCTTCCGTCAATACTCTGACAAGGTAATTAAAAAAGATCTTTTTGCTAATAATATTAGCCGCATTACTGCAATATTACAAGTTTATATAGCATTATGTGTCTAACGTCTGTGTAATGTATCATGTAGTAAACCAAATCAATTAATGTTTCAGTATGAAGAAGTGGATGCTGAGCAGCTCCAGAGGCTTCTAAATGAAAACATCCTGAAAGGTTTGGCCTTTAAAAAGTCTGTCAAGCTCAATTTAAATTTACTGGGCCACCTACACATGGCTGTTTGGCCATGGGAACCCATTCCATGAAGCTCCTTGTGCACAGTTTTTGTGCTGATGTTATTGCCAGAGGAGGTTTGGAGCCCTGTAAATACTTTTGTTCATATAGCGTAGTTTCCAGGTCTGACCCGTCCAATTTATAAATCAGTATTATTTCCTGTAAGCCTTCATCGGACTCTGGCAAACTCTGGTTTATGAGAATATGACTCTAACTTATTAATACAAAATTAACTGTGGTCCACATTAGTGTAAACATCAGTAATACAGCAGGGTGTGCAAGACCCTAAGTTTCTTAGTCGCCATGGCTACTTCGACATGCAGTCTATGACTCTGAATACTGTGGATGACAATTGTGCTACACTGTCTTTGCTAATTCAACTCTGTTTTATTTAGGAGAAATGAAATCTGGAGGGTTCAGCCTTGATGCCTGTCGCAGCATGGTGGCTCTAATGGATGTATCCTGTTATAATACATGTGATACTGGAAAAAGCAGATTAAGAAACTTTGTAGTTTGCCTTTTTGAGCTGTTGAAAAGTAACTATTGCAGAAGTCTATATGTAAGCAAACCTAAGTGCTTCTCTGTTGATATAACCAGCATTACTCATCTGAAAGACCAGACTAAGATTTGTCCCTTTGCTACCTTAATGTGGGTTTTAAAAGACATCGATCACAGGCAAACTAAACAGTGAGGAATTTGTCCGTCTGTGGAACAAGGTCACCAAGTACAAGGTAAAGGGAAAAAAACAGCCTTAAAACATATATCAATACATCTGCTATAGATGTGAAGATTTTCCCTGATCAGTTTCATGGTTTCAGTCTTCTCTTATCAGGAGACTTTCTTCCTCACCGACGTTTCAAAAACAGGAACGCTGTCACTGAGTGAGCTGAGGAATGCATTTGTAGCTTCAGGTATATGTTTATAGTTATATGTGTGTATATATATGTACATGTGTGTATATGTATGTATATATACATATATGTGTGTGTATTAGTATATATTAGTGCTGTCAGCGTTAATCTCGTTAAAATAATGCTAGCGCCATAACCCAGAGCTTCCCAAAGTGTGTGGCCCACCCCCTAGGGTGGGGCGCAGAGCCATTGCAGGGGGTATGAAAAGAAAAAAAAAAAAAAGGACACTTGGACACTGCTAGCATAATGGACAGGTTTTTGACGGGTGTCCACACAAACGCAAAGCAGGAGATGACGCATCGCCAAATATGTTTCCAAACCAACTTAATTCTAAGCCAAAGACTAGAAAATACGATGAAGCATATCGTGTGTGTATGTAAGCGTGTAAAACCTGAAGATGGAGACAAAATACTGTTTATCTGCCATTCTGCAATTCATCTCATGTAAACAATAACGTGCGCACAGCGTGACGTGAAAAAAGGCACATACCTTTGACGTTGCCTGACGAACTGTCTATCCCTCGTCCACACGGAGGGATGGAAAAGGAGTCTAAAAAAGGAGTTTTAAAAAAATCTCCATTTTCGGTGATTCCAAACGCCGTTTACGTGCTGACGAAAGGCCCAAACGCATAGAAACAGCTGCGTTTTCAAAAATACCCGTGTAGGTGTGGACGTAGCGTAAAAGATTTAGTAGTGTATTTTATCACTACCTGTAATTTATTGCAGATTACTTGTATTTGTTTAATTGTTTACTAAATGTTTGAGATGTGAAATAAACTGTTGGTGTTTGAAAACAAAATATGGGCGTGTGTGGCTGGAGGATGTGTTTGTGCATGCGGGGGGCGAACATTTTTCTTGTAAAACAAAGGGGGCCCCAGCAAAAAAAGTTCGGGAACCACTGCCATAACTACATTAACGCGGCAAATCTTCATTAGCAAGATAGCGCGGATTGACCCGTGCGTGCAGCTGGACGGCGCGTTAACATCATTTTAACGAGATTAACGCTGACAGCACTAGTATATGTATGTATGTACATATATCTCAGCAAACTCCTCCTGAAGTCTGACTGTGTGTGTTCTTCAGGAATGAAGGTTTCAGATGACATGCTCAGTCTGATGGCTCTGCGCTATGGCGCCTCCTCTGGACACATGGCACTGGAGTGCTTCATCAGTCTCATGATTCGCTTGGACTGCATGAAGAGTAAGTGAAGCCGAGAAGAAATAACAACAGTAGATGTGTAGATAGCTGAAAATAAATCTCATGCAGTGAGAATGAAAAGTTTTTTCAGTGGAAAACATCTTTCTCGCTTCTAAGATTTGATTAAGGTTCATGATTTGTACAGTTTAAACTCAAAGTTGTGTTCTTCAACAGAAATCTTCAAACAGTTGTCTGATGGAAAATCCATTAATCTCAAGGAGTCAGAGGTAATAAAGTCACTTTAGTGCTGACAGAGCAAACGAATAAATAAATATAAATATTTATACAAAGAAAACGCATCAGTTTAAGTGATACTTAAATGTTAATAAATAATCTGTCTTATTTTCAGTGGATGTACGTTTCCATGTACACTTAAGCCAGCTGAAAGACAGATGCACGTTTCATCTGGAAAACACAAGAAGATATTTCAAAAACTTGTTTTCTGTGAATTAGCTATAACACTTTATTACTTTGAAACAACTAAACACAATAATGTGAAACTATAACAAACACTAACATTTAAAGCTGTAAACCTTATGCCTCTCTGCATATTATGTCAAAGACTGAATAACTGCATTTTTTTGTGACTAGTACTGCAAACTTGTCAATCTGTGTTTTATAATAGAAACATAATACAGATGTTCGTGAATGACATGGGACTATTGTATCAGTCAAAAATGAATGAAGTGGATGGGAAATTAAACTGATAAGATAACTACAAAAACTCGGAAAATGGAAATTCAAAGGAAGAAAATGTCAAATTTAACTAGTACCTTTGTTTTTATATGTAATTTTCTATATCAGCTGCTTTTTAAAATTCCTTTTATATTGGGGAAAGGAAGTACCAAACTTCAGTGGGTCAGTTTCAATAGTGAGAGGTTGCGTTCTCCTCCTTTCAATGAAGCATTGCCTTTGTGATCTTCAGCAATTTTCTTTTTTCCAGCAGCTGGGATTTTTTTTAATCTTATCATTTGTTTTGTGGGTTTTGATATATTTAGCTGCATAATTGCCTGTTAAAGTTACATTTTCTTAATAAAATCATGTGTTATTTTGTAGATTTGCCGTCTTTGATTTTTCTTTGAGAGATCTTCTTTTACCCAGACACTTTTATAGATACTTCCCTTTATTACATTGAATGCTTTAGACATACTAAAAAACGTCTAAAGCATTTAGACATTTGCTTACATAAGGATGTCTAAAAATGCAGGTGACACCGAGGCACCCTAGGCAGTAGGTCAATGATCAGTTTTTATTAACGTATCACCAGACCTGTGGCCATATGTTCTGAGCACTAGGGTGAAGGGTCGGGCTGAGCTGTCAACTGATCAGTTGTGAGTTGGATTAGGTGGTGGAAGATGATGCTGGACAGACCTAGCAGTATAGTGAGGGTGTGCTGGGAATGCTTAGCAAAGGTCCTGGTCCGCGAGATCTTCAACTCACACCACCGGCAGAGCTGCAACAGCATTCCAAGGGAGATTGGGGGACACTGAGTCCAAATGGACCGTGTTCAGCGCCTCCATTGCTAAAGCCGCTGCGGCTGCAAGGTGATTGGTGCCTGTTGTGGTGGTAACCCCCGAACCAAATGGAGGAAACCCGAGGTGAAGGGAGCCACCAGACTGAAGGAGAAGTCCTATTGGGCTTGGTTAGCCCGTGGGACTTTGGAAGCAGCCAGTAGGTGCCAACAGGCCAAGCAGAATATGGCTTGGGCAGTGCCTGAAGCAAAAATTCGGGTATGAGAGGAGTTTGGAAAGGCCATTGAAAAAGACTTTCAAACTGATGGAAAACTGTTGAGCGACTTGGGAGGGGAAAGCGATACTCTACCTGCACTGTGTATAGTGCAGGCGGAATGTAGCTGACTTCAACTGAGAACATTGTTGGGTGGTGGAAGGAATACTTCGAGGACCTCCTTAATATCAATGGCACATCTTCTGCTGAGGAAGCAGAGTGTTGGGAAGAGGAGGACAACTCGTTTATATTTGAGGGTGAGGTCACTGAGGCAGTAAAACAACTCCTTGGTTGCAGGGCCCCTGGGGTGGATGAGGATCGCCCTGAGTTGCTAAGGGCTTTGGGTGTTGTAGGGCAGTCTTGGTTGACACACCTCCAAATGTTCCATGGAGATCGGGGGCGGTACATCTGGACTGCTAGACCAGAGTGGTGGTTCACATCTTTAAGAACGGGGACAGGAGGGTGTATTCCAACTATAGGGGGATCACACTCCTCAGCCTCCCTGGGAAAGTCTATGCCAGTGTTGGAAAGAAGAGTCCGTTTGTTAGTCGAATCTTAAATACAGGAGGAACAAAGCGATTTTCGTCCTGGTCGTGAAGAACTTGCAACTTAGAAATGAATTTATTGTCATTGTACAGTGTAACACTGGACCAGCTCTTTAGCCTCTCAAGGATACTTGGGGGTGCATGGGAGTTTGTCCAACTAGTCCACATGTGTTTTGTGGACTTGGAAAAGACATTCGACTGTGTCCCTCAGAGTGTGGGAGGTGCTTTGGTAGTATTGATTGTCTTGCCCATTGCTACAGGCTATTCAATCCTTATACAACCATTGCAAGAGCTTGGTGCCCATAGCGGTCATCTGGTTCTGTTGGCTTTATGGGGTGGTTTCCAGCTCGCACTGGAAAGGTTCACAGCTGAGTTTAAAGTGGTGGAAATGAGAATCAGCACCTCCAAATCTGAGGCCATGGTCCTGAGCTGGAAAAGGGTGGAGTGCCCACTCCGGGTCATGGATGAGTTCCTGCCCCAAGTAGAGGAGTTCAAGTATCTTGTTCCCAAGTGATGGGAGAAAGGAATGGGAGATCAACAGATGTATTGGTGCTGCGGCTACAGTGATGCAGACACTATTCTGGTCCGTCGTGGTGAAGAGAGAGCGGAGCATAAAAGCAAAGCTCTCGATCTACCGATTGATTACTACCTTCACCTATGGTCACGAGATGTTGTGACCGAACGAACGAGATTGCAGATACAAGCGGCGGAAATGGCTCCCTCTGAAGGGTGGCTGGCCTCTCCCTTCGCGATAAGGTGAGGAGTTCGGCCACCCAGGAGGGGCTCAAAGTAGAGCCTCTGCTCCTCCACATCGAAAGGAGTCAGTTGAGGCTGTGAGGGCATCTCATAAGGATGCCTCCTGGGTGAGGTGTTCCAGGCATGTCCCACTGGGAGGAGGCCCCAGGGCAGACACAGGGCACACTGGAGAGTTTATATCTCTTGGCTGGTCTGGGAACGTATTGGTGTTCCCCTGGACAAGCTGGAGGAGATGGCTAGAGAGAGGGAGGTCTGAGCTTCTCTGCTGATGCTGCTGCCCCCGTGACCTGGCCCCAGATAAGCAGAAGAAGATTGATGGAAAGATGACTAACATTGCTTTAGGTTAAATATTGCTACTTTTAATTGGATACCAAATTAGGGAAAGTTCTTCTATGTCTTATTTATATTAACTAAGTTGAGCTTTTTTCATCATTCTGAGCCAGGAAAATATGCTTTCTACCAAATATGCATATTTTGATCCTATCTGAATTTGCTACTAAACAACTGTGATAAATCATCACCAGTGAGAAGAAAGCTAAACCACAAGTGCATCTTTAAAGACACATAAGGAACGATCAGGATGATTGAGGTTTCCATTTAAAATTTCTCCCTTTTATACATAACTGATGTTCTGTTATGAATTTTATTCGTTTAGAACAAATTCAAATAAATGTCCATTTTCCAACATTCTTTACATTTCTAAAGAATTTAGCACATTTCATGTTCATTATATACAGAAGTCAAACAGTTTAATCACGTCTATTGAAGTATAATAGTCAAACCTCTCATGGATAAGTTTACCTTAAAGTTCTTATCACCATTCTGACACCAATATGCATCATTTTTAAAGTAAAGTTTCTACTTTGTGATAAAACTCAATAGAAATAGGAGACATAGTAAACTCAACAGTGTCAAGTGTGCCAGTGAGAAGTTACCTTGTCAGAGTGTTTATTGAAAAAGTCTCTTATGTTCATCTTCCTGTGGACTTTTGACTTTGACCTAAATAAAAAGGTATTCACATTATCACTTAGCAAATAACACAACAGCAATGAGACATGATTTATTGTTGAATACCCACATTCTCATCAAGCTCATGTTTGTGATGCATATTTCTTCTTCACAGAAAAACATTTCCATGTTTGCACATGTATCATGAAGATTGTTCCAATTTAGCATTGCCATATTTTGTCCTTCAGCCCTGCTAGTATGCACTTATGAGTGTGCATACTAGCAGTTGGTCTCTGCTTTTGGGTGGATGGTCAGGATAGAGGCCACTGGGATTGAAGGTAGATGGCACAATCAAGTGTCAGATTCAAGAAATAAAGGTGTCATGACATATCCATGTTAGACAGTGAAGAGCAATGTTTACCTCAAATATGAAAAACCCAATGTGGAGGTTTTGCACCAGGTGACTGTTCCTTTTTTCAGGCTTTTGAATGAGTGACACCATTATGTTTTTATCGCCATCTTTGTCTGAGCCACTGCAAAATTTGAAACGACACTGTGGTTTGGTCCAGAAACTGTCTTTCCTGGGAAAATTAAAAAGTGTTTACTGCAGCCGCCTCTCTATGGCGTGACGCAACCCTTCCCCAGGGTTCTTCCACCACAGATCACACAGGTTGTAAATTTTATCCATTATCTCCCTCCTGAGCGTCTCCTCAGAGTCCGCTGGGTCCATGTGTGGCTGGATCATTCTGTCACGGTCTGTGGTGGCAGACCATGGGTATGTGGCGAAGTAAGACCCAAAATGCAGGACTCTTTAATGCAAGCAGTGTTTACTCAGTTGTATATAGTATTTGTATTTGTATTCTATTTTTATCTTATTGTATATTTATTTTATTTTATTCTGCTGTATATAGTATTTTATTTTATTCTATTCTGTACAGTTGTGTACTGTATTTATTCTTATTGTATTCTAATTTTTGCCTCATAACTTTTGCACTGTCCACTTCCTGCTGTGACAAAACAAATTTCCCACGTGTGGGACTAATAAAGGTTATCTTATCTTATCTTATCTTAAGCTTTTATTACAGTCACTTTATAAATGCCTCTATAAAAGGATTAAGGTCCTTTCAGTTGCTTTGGCAGATGTTTAAACCGCTGTCTCTGGGTAAATTCTGACGAAATTATACCACAGCAGGATATAGTTATATAACTTTATAGGTGTTTAGTGAAAGGAATGAAAATAAGTCCTCATGTATGAGTGAGTATAGGGCAGCAGAAGTATCAGGGACATTAAGCCAATGCTGGTGGTTCTGTGTGGTGTAGTTCTACTTACCCTGGGAGGTGTACCACAGCCCATCAGTGTGTTTGAGTTGCCAGTTCTGCAGATCAGCCTCCACAGGCTTGGACTCGGTTGTGACAGCTCGATGTTAATGTGGACGCCGCCGGTGAAGTCCATCATAGCCTCTGAAGGAGTTCCAGCAATCATGTCAGAGTAGGAGCCACAAACCCTGACAAAATAATAGTTTGTTTGTTTTTTTACAGATATTTAGAGAAATCACACCTTCAACTCTCATTATGTCTAAGATTAAGACTGCATACTTGGCATAGGCTTTCTCCAGGAGAGCAGGCCAGAACTCATTTTGGTTTTTGGAATGAAAAAGATTAGTCTGCCATTGATTGTTGGTAGTTTGTCATCAATGACCACATCCTCCCACTGCCCAAATCTCCAGAACTGGGGGAAAAAAAAGAATGAATCTAGTTTGCCACTCTTGATTTATTATTCAAAAAATGTCTTGTAGCGTGTTGGGGCTCGACCTCGGTCTGTAAAAGTGATGATAGATGAAATGATGTTTTAGGCCAGGGATTTTATTCCCTTTCAGGCCAATCTATTTATTGGGATGTGTTTAGCAAAATAGCAAGTTACTTCCTCCCTTTGGCCCTAAAAGTTGGAGATTCTGCATTTACGTTGGATGGGCAGCAGGCAAAGGCGGGGACTGTGACTTACTGGCCTCTGGTATCATAAACCAGTCATTTATGAGGTTACAATTACACACAGTTTAGTTTTAACATGAAAATGTGTTAAAATAAAATATAAGCAGTAAAAGAATTTTAAACCATGTAGCACATGCTTGTTAGCTAGTTCATTCTGCTGTGGTTAAAATACAAACAAAAAGCAACATCTCAAAAATAAATAAATAAATAAATCGGTGAGTATTTTTGATAGGTGTGTTTTTATTGAACACAAGTAGTGATCAATAAAAATATATCTGTCAAAAAATTATAATCAGATGTGTTGTTAGATGTTGGTATTTACACTGAAGTGAAAAATCCCACAGTTATTCTCATCAGCAGTTTCCTGTTCAAAAATATTCTCATGGTTACTAGAGGAAATCATGTGAGGAGAACAATAAATATATATTCATATATATTCACGAATACATTTCACCTATGAAGTTTCCTTGACCAAAATCAAACCTGGAGACTCCGTCAAGTACAAAGGCTGGAAAACAAACAATTTCCTGAAAAAGGGAGAGTGCTGATCAGAGAGTAAAGCTCTGAAAGTCTTAAAAGAAAGGATGCACATTTCTTTGTTAGTGTATCCTTCACAAAAATGTGCATATATTCATGCACACTGAAATAATCTTTCAATTGTTATAAGAGTCACAATAGCATGTTGAAGACTGTTTTGGTTGAACCACACTAAAAAACATCCCTGAAATCTGTTTGTATTTCTAATACAAGATATTGCTTGTATTAGAAACAGTGTATCAAATATCTGTTTCCAGCTGTGACAAACTAAACCAGAAACCTGACTGTGCTGTTTTTGAACCGTGGAATAAGAAATTCTACGTGTAGTGAGACTCAATCTAAATGCAGTGAAAGTACTAAAACTGAATTGCTCTTTTAAAAAATTTGCTCAACATTTTAGTAACATTTTACAATATTAGGATATATACTTCACCTAATATTCACATTTTAGGTGAACCATCAGCTCTACTTTCAAAACACTCACTACTGGTCTCCGTGCTGCAGCTCGGTTTCAGGGTGTTGGCAAGATTCTTACTGCCTAAGCCATCTTTATGTAAAGTAACAATTCTTTTTTCCCATGATTTTGCTATGGTGTGCCATGTTAAACTTCCAGTGACCAGTATGAGAGAGTGTGGTAGCAAATTCAACACACCTATTTCCCATTTGCACCTGGAACCTTGTAACACTCATGAGTCACATTACGCCAGGAAAGGAAAATAGCTAACTGGGCACAATTTGGACATTTTCACTTAGGGGTGTGCTCACTTTTGTTGCCAGAGGTTTAAGCAATAATGGCTGTGTGCGTTATTTAAACGGGACAGCAAATTTACACAGTTATAGAAGCTGTATACTTTAATACATTGTACCAAAGTGTCATATCTTCAGTTTTGTCCCATGAAAACATAACAAAATATTTACAAAAAATTGTAGGGGGTTGCACTCACTTTTGTGAGATACTGTGTATATGAAATGTACAGATATACAAATCCAGGAAAAAAAAGAAAAAAGGAAATAAATATGCAAATAAATAATGTTGTGTGTTTACAGTTTTGGTTATTGCATGTAAAAATAAGTATTACATAGTGGTGGTTAATAGTGGGAAGTCCTTGGAGTGCGGGGTGGAACTGTGTTATCAAGGAACCGAAAGGTGGACCCTCTCCAAACACTCCCTGTTGATGCTGAGGAGGACTAAGTGCTGTGCCTCCTGAAATCAACAATGACCTCTTTGGTTTCAATCACGAAAACGCAAACTTGACACAGAGAGATAGACAGAAAGAATATGACACATGAAACAGAGAAGACAGTGACTTAAACTAATGGCCAGAACACCAAATAAAGTAAAGAGAACAAAACCAAGAATAACCCTTAATACAAAATCAACCAAGCACAACTCAAAAACCCAAATAATTCATATATTTAGCAAAACAAAACAGAAAAAGAAAAAGCTGGGTCAAAATTGACCCAGAACCATGACAGTTTATTTCCTCTGCCAGCTGCACACAGCGCAGCCTCTGTGGTTTATGATGTCTTGTAGGTGGAAACTAGCGAGCTAACTTCCCGCTAAGTTTTAACTGCATTAAATTTAATGCATTCGGTTTTCATGGATGCCTGGATGTTAAACTTAATTGTTACCTGGTAAAGCAGCAACGCGTATACCACATAAAATCGATTCGAGGTCAGCAAGCACAACCTGAATTCATACAGGTGCATTACTGATTTTTCAATGTTCCTTCATTGTTCCTTCAATTGCTCCTGCAGTCAGCTAAGACTGAAGAAGTCACTTGGATGAGTGACGAAACGTTTCTCCCACAAAACGCTACGTCCAGATGAACAGAATCAACTTTTGGAGATTTACTTTTCTGGATGATTGAGAATGCATCAACCCAATTACTGATTTTTGAGAAGATTAAAGGACTTGAAGTGGGCTTTATAGTGCAAAAAATATGGTAGTAAAGCTTTGTTAAGCAAGTAACATCACTATCTTTTACTGCACATGTACACAAGCAAATTACCTTTTCAGTTAACCGATGAAGTCAGTTTTTATGTGAGTAAATATTTTACTTATCATTATCAAAATAAATGCCAACTACCGGTACCATGGCAGTCCTGTAAGTGTAATCAGACTTACTCAAGGTTGTTCAAATATCTAAAACATTTTATATTTAGCAGACAACATACAACAACAGAGTTACATATTTGCACTGAAGTCAAGAAAACTTTTGGGTTATTCTTTCCTCTTGCTTGCTTTTCAGTATCAAGGATTATTCACTCACTGTAACGGTCATGAGAGCTGAAAATGTTTGGCTCTGCCTTCTGATTATTTTCATTCATGTGATGTTTTAATAAAAAACAGAAAGCTGTATACAGAACATTGCACCTGTACATTCAGAAGTGAAAGGGACTAACATGACTTGTGTTACGACCCAGTGATGTGTGTGTTGTGTTATGCCTCCCACGGGGGGGATGGCTGTGGCTGACCTCTGGCTTCGGGGAACCGAACGATCCAGGATCACGCGAAATCGTCAACAATCTCATCCAGCTAACTCACTTAGCGCGGTACGAAGAACAGGCCCCTGGTCTTAAATCTGATGTGGTGAAATTTTGCCGCTCGTGCCACACATGTCAGCTTGCCGGTAAACCAAATCAGGTGATTCCAACTGCGCCGTTAAAGCCCATCCCCGTGGTTGGGGAACCTTTTGAACATGTTATCATTGATTGTGTTGGTCCCCTTCCAAAAACAAAGTCCGGAAATCAATATCTACTCACCATGATGTGTATTGCCACCCGTTATCCTGAGGCTATCCCATTGCGCTCGTTAAAAACCCGTGGGATTGTGAAGGCCCTAGTTAAGTTCTTTTCTATCTTTGGACTGCCTAAACGTATCCAGATGGATCAAGGCACAAACTTTATGTCCAGAGTTTTTGCCCAGGTTATGACCGAGCTCGGTGTCACCCATCACACTTCCAGCGCATATCACCCGGAGAGTCAGGGTGCATTGGAAAGGTTCCACCAAACTCTGAAAAGCATGCTTCGCAAACATTGCGCTGAGTCTGGCCGTGAGTGGGATGAGGGGTTGCCCCTGCTATTGTTCGCCGTCAGGGAGACGTGCCAGGAGTCTTTGGGGTTCAGTCCTGCTGAGTTAGTTTTTGGCCACACGGTGCGCGGCCCGTTACGTCTTTTGAGAGAGAGATTTCTCTCAGAGAAACATCATCCGGAAGAAAACATTCTGGACTATGTTAGCTCATTTAAAGAGAGGCTGCATGATGCCTGCAACACTGCTCGTGGCGCGCTAGAAAAGGCTCAGGTCAGAATGAAAACCCGTTTTGATAGAAAGTCGGTAGTGCGGAGGTTCCAGTCTGGGGATCGCGTGTTGGTTCTCCTGCCTGTCGTTGGTTCACCCCTGCAGGCAAGGTTTTCCGGCCCCTATGGCATTGAGCGCAAATTGAGTGAAACTGTCTACGTGGTGTTAACCCCTGATCGTAAGAAGAAAAGTCGCGTCTGTCACATCAATATGTTGAAGGAATACATTGATCGCGAACGCCGGTCTTCGTCTGTGTTACCTATCGTGTCGGTGTCCGTCTCTCAACCCTGTGATGATGGGTTGGACGATAGGCACCGCTCTGTTTCGGGGGTGCGTCTTAAAAACTCTGAAATCTTGGCTGACTTGGATGCCTGTTTGGCTCATCTGTCTGATCCCGAAAAATCTGATGTCCGTGAGCTCATTACAAACTACCCGACTCTGTTCGGTGATATCCCCACTCAAACTCATGTGCTAAGCCACGATATTGATGTGGGCGATCACACACCCATCAAGCAACATGCATACCGAGTAAATCCCACGAAGCGTGCTGTAATGCAGCAGGAAGCCCAGTATCTCCTCGACCATGGTTTTGCGATTCCCAGTAATAGCTCTTGGAGCTCACCATCACTTCTGGTCCCAGAACCCGATCAAACCTCCCGGTTCTGTAACGACTTCCGAAAAGTAAACGCTGTTACGAAACCAGACTCCTTCCCACTCCCCCGCATGGATGACTTAGTCGACCGTGTTGGGTCAGCCACCTTTGTGACCAAGCTTGACCTCCTAAAAGGATACTGGCAGGTTCCGTTAACTGACCGGGCTTCCGAAATCAGTGCTTTTGTTACGCCTGACCATTTTTTACAGTATACTGTCATGCCGTTTGGGCTACGGAATGCCCCAGCTACCTTCCAGCGGCTGATGAACACGGTGCTGCATGGAGTTAGAAACTGTGAAGTGTATCTGGATGACATAGTTGCCTATTCCTCCACTTGGCCTGAACACCTCAAAACCCTTAGTGAAATATTTGACCGCCTGCGTGATGCCTCTCTGACACTAAATTTGGCTAAGTGCGAGTTTGGAAAGGCTGCGGTAACCTACCTGGGGAAACGAGTCGGACAGGGTCAGGTTCTCCCGGTTGCGGTGAAAGTGCAGGCAATACTGGACTTTCCCGCTCCGCAGACCCGTCGGGAGCTGCGGCGGTTTCTAGGCATGGCAGGTTATTATCGTGGTTTCTGCAAGAACTTCTCTAAGGTAGTAGCCCCGTTGACCAGTCTTGCCAGTCCAAAATCACCATTCACATGGTCGGAGACATGTCAGTTTGCTTTTGAAGCTGTCAAAGCTCTCCTTTGCAGTGCTCCTGTGTTGGCCGCCCCTGATTTCGCACGTCCATTCAAGCTTGAGGTGGATGCGAGTGCCTTGGGGGCTGGGGCGGTGCTCTTGCAGGAGG
The DNA here is from genome assembly GCF_057381845.1 of Rhamphochromis longiceps. Classification (NCBI taxonomy): domain Eukaryota; kingdom Metazoa; phylum Chordata; class Actinopteri; order Cichliformes; family Cichlidae; genus Rhamphochromis; species Rhamphochromis longiceps. The sequence goes on from NC_140575.1 coordinate 14,576,078, forward strand.
ATGTAAATGGCATCGACCATCCGGTCTGTTATTTTTCCAAGAAATTTCTAAAATACCAACTACATTACAGCACGATCGAGAAGGAAGCCTTAGCCTTGTTATTAGCCTTGCAGCACTTTGAGGTGTACCTTGGATCCAGTCCTGTTCCAACCATCGTATTCTCGGACCACAACCCTCTCCAGTTCCTGTCTCGGATGCAGAATAGCAACCAGCGCCTTATGCGCTGGTCCTTACTCTTACAGGACTTCAACATTGAGATCCGTTACAAAAAGGGCTTAGAGAATGTTATGGCTGATGCCCTCTCTCGGTCTTGAATCAAACATCTTTGTGTAGGGATGGATGTTTGATTTTTTTGGGGGGGAGAACTGTTACGACCCAGTGATGTGTGTGTTGTGTTATGCCTCCCACGGGGGGGATGGCTGTGGGTATCTTTCCCCTTTTTCTCTCCTAGGAGGTGGAAACCTGGGCGTGGCTGCTGGGTATCCGGGTGGAGTCTCTGCCTGTCCTGTGTGGATCCTGTGTGGATAATTGATGGACCACCTCCGGTACTTAAGGACTTAACGACAGCCACCTGGAAGCTCTCCCCGAGCCTCCACCACTCGACCAAGAACCTGTGTGATGATCTATGTTAGTGCAGTGTAGAGTTTTGAGTGTATATCTGGTTGGGATGTCTACTTGGTTGTAAATAGTGTAAATAGTATATCTGGGTGGGATGGCTATTATATTGTAAATAATTGTAAATAGATTGTCAAATAGTGATCACGGGTTGGTTCACCTGATATATCACTGTCACTGCCGCAGCCTTGTAGGCGTGAGAAGCCGTTTTTTTTTTTAACACGTTTTCTCCTGTTTTTTCCCTTAGAAAGGTAGGTAAGCGACTTGTCTTTTGTTTGGCTTCTTTTTTATTTGGTGTAGGGAAGCGTAGGGATCGCTAGGGAGTTTTGTTTGTTGTTTTGGCATTGCTCACTGCCGACGAAAATAAACGGCTGCTTACCACTTGAACGGTATTGTTGTCGGTGTACTTACTTGGGTGGGGAGTGGGGGGGGGCTAACCCTCGTGTTGCGTTTTTTCACTCGCTTGGACTACAAACGTAACACTTGTGTGTAAACACCTATAAAACTAACCCTGCAGGTTCAAGGGTAATTCCAAGGAAAGTGGTGGAGTTTAAGTGAAATTTCCATAGTAAGGTAAGGAGGAGCCACAACCTTTCCTGGCTGATTTAGGGGATTGTGGGCATTATATAAGACTGAAGCCTGTCCACTCTTACCTGCAGACCTGCTCCGTATCTACTAAACAACATGCTTCCTCTTTCGTGACTCGTTCAGGTAAAATGTTTGTTTAACAATTTAAGGACTAATGACTCAAATCAAAGTTATTATAGTTTTTCTTTTTCTGTTTATTTTTAGTGTTAGGTTTTGTTTTGTTTTTATTAGTTTCATAGTAATAGTTCTTAAATATTCTTACTATATGGGCATTTCATTGATACTTTTTTTGTTGCAGTTATTTTCTTTTTCTTTTGAAAGAAAATAACCTAAACAATGTTTGCATTATTTATATATATTAATATATTATAATATATATATTATATGTTTTTTTTGTACTGTGTCATTTATTATACTAATCTGTCAAATTTACATGCCAACTTCTTGAAAACAGAGACAAACACTGCAGCAATGCCTCCTCCTGGTGCATGCCTGAACATTATGGAGGCTCGTCACAAGCAGATGGGATATGGGAGCATCTCCAACCCTGAGAAGTTCTTTAACCAAGACTTCAAGAACCTGAAACAGTACTGTCTAACCAAAGGAGTAAGGTACCTCGATGACATGTTCCCCCCTGATGCAAAGTCTGTTGGCCAGGGGATACTGAAGCCCTCCGACCTGGCCCACGTGAAGTGGCTAAGACCTGCGGTGAGTATTTAAAGATGTTTAAACTGCACATTAGACGCAGTATCACATTACTGCAAAGCAACATTTTTTTCCACCTTTGCCCTACCATATTTGAGATTGTGAAACTATAAATCTTCTCATGACTCAAGAAGTTAAATTTTGACTATAACAGTGCCCTCTAGTGGCTGTGAAAAAGAATTAAATCAATCCTTAAAGATTAAATAAAAGATATTCTATTAAAAATGCATTCTGTTATCCTAAACAACCTGTTTAGTTAGTTTGTAATCTAGTTTAAAAATAACATGAAATATTCACATTCTGAAAAGAATCAAAGCCACAAGTTTACAAAATTATGATTATTCTTTCTTTTTCTGACTGACTTTTGATCATGAGCTTCTTTTCAGGATAATTATTCAGTTTATTTCATTTTCTGTTATATAAAAAAGTTGTGAATTAAGGGCCCTGGAAGAGTTTCATATTTCAAACTGAGACCCAAACCTCTCAAATTTGGGGCATACTCCCTGTTTTACAGCAAATTGCTCCTGATGCTGAATTTGTGGTTGATGGCGTCTCCAGATTTGACTTTGGTCAAGGTGTACTTGGTAGGGTCATTTCTTCACTCCTAATATTTACACTCTTGTATCTGCCTACAGTCCTGATTGTTCTTTTTTTGTTGTTGTTAAACAGGAAACTGCTGGTTTCTTGCATCAATCGGCGCACTGACTTTCCAGAATCACATTTTTGAACAAGTTGTTCCGCTCGACCAAAAAATCAAAGAGAACTACTGTGGCATTTTTCACTTCAGGGTAAACATCATTAAACTATCAGAATAAGAGAAGTAATTATTATCTTTAACTGTTTTTTTCCCCCACTAAACGAAAATTTAAAAGCTGTTTATTTCACAGAGTTTGGATTATTTTGTCTCTAATGATCAAATTTCATGAAACACAACAAGCTCACAAAACAATTGTATCTTTACTTTAGTTCTGGAGATTCGGGCGGTGGGTGGACGTCGTCATTGATGACAAGTTGCCGACGATCAATGGCAGACTAATCTTTGTTCACTCCAAAGATCCAAATGAGTTCTGGCCTGCTCTGCTGGAGAAAGCTTATGCCAAGTATGCAAAGAAACATATGATTTATCCGATATACAGTGAACAAGTTACATGTGGGGGATCTGTGAAAAATATTATCTACCTCTGTCAGGGTTTGTGGTTCCTACACCGACATGACTTCTGGAACTCCTTCAGAGGCTGTGATGGATTTCACCGGTGGCGTCCACATGTGCGTCCAGCTGTCGGACGCCAGTTCAGACGTGTGGGGGCTGATATGCAGAGCTGGCAAATCCAACACATTGATGAGCTGTGGTACACCTCAAGGGGTAAGCACAAATAAACAGAGTCAGAGCAGTAGCCGAGTGTGGCGAGAATAAGGCACAGCGGGACCATCTTGAATTTGAGCCATCTTTATTCAGCACTTCTCACCTCAACACACATCAACCCCTGAGTCCTGTGTTTTAACACGGCGGGCGTGATTGCGGATGTCCTGCAGGTGCGTCCGCACGGCACCGCAGACCACACCCCACCACATACCCCCACCACATACAACCCATCGCCCGATTGAGGCCGGGGAGCCATCTGGCCGAACCTACTCCCGCCCACCGGCCTCCAACCTGATGACAGGGCAGTGTCTCTTGCGGAGGCCGCCCACGCCTCCAGCAGCGACACTGGTCCGGCAGTTGAATACCTGGCGAACCGGCACGACCCTGCAGGCACAGCCGTGAGCACCTGCTCAAAGGCGGTTGGACACTCGTCCATTGTTCCAGGACAGCTTGCGTCTTGCTCTTGGCCCCAGTTCGTGCAGGTCCCCCTTACACGGGGACCTCTGTCTCCCTGCGTGGCTCCTCCATTGTCTCCGGCTGGAGCAGCTGCTCCACTGCTCCCGGCTGGACAGGACCCTCGTGCACCTGATTCCTCTCTGGCTGCAGCGGCTCCTCTACCACTCCCGGCTGGAGCAACCCCTCATGCAGCGGCTCCTCACCCAGCAGGCATGGACCCCCTCGCACCTCGTACACCTCCGACTTGAGGGCCTCCTCCACCACTCCCGGCTGGAGCAGCCCTTCCCGCAGTGGCTCCTCTACCTCCAGTAGGTGTAGACACCTCGCGTGCCTTGTCTGCCGCATTCGGCTGGAGCAGCTCCTCCACTGCTCCTGGCAGTAGCAGCCCTTCACCCAGCCGCTTACTCTCCTCCGGCCGGCGCGGACTATTGCCTGCCTCGTCTACCACCTCCGGCTGCTAAGGTGCCTAACGCGTACCTCTGCCACCTGCTCCTGCTGGATAGCCGCCAAGTCAGCCATCATCTGGGACAGCCCCTCCCTGCCCTGGCTCTGTTGTGCCGCGTCCTGGGTTTCGGCACCAGTGTGGTGAGAATAAGGCACGGTGGGACCACAGATCTTGAATTTTAGCCATCTTTATTCAGCACTTCTCGCCACAACACAAACCAACCCTTGAGTCGCCATGTTTTAACACGTCGGGCGTGATTGCGGATGCCCTGCAGGTGCGTCCGCACAGCCCAGCAGACAATGCCCCACCACACCGAGATGTCAGGCTATTGTGTACTCCACCCAAGGTAGCTGCTAGCTTCAGATAGATTGATTGGATGTTGCAACACATTGGAGAGCAGTAGGCAGTGGTTGTAATCGACCAGCAGGTGGTTGGTTCCAGTGCTTATTCCAAGCGCAGGTTGAACAGGCTATAACATATTCACGGGCGTCTCTGTCAAGTATTTAGATGTTTAGATGATTGCAGATATGCCAGATTTTTGTGGTCTGTCCAAACAATAAATGGTTGAGCCATGCTCTCCAGCCAGTGCCTCCATTCCTCCGAAGTGAGCTTGATAGCCAATACTTCCTGGTCTCCCACATCATGATTTTGTTTTGCGGATGAGAGATGGTGAGATTTAAAATGTGTTGAGTGTTTTCCACTCAGACTGCACTTCATTATCAACTGATAAAACTGGTAACATATTCCACGAAAAATATAAAACTAAAGCAATGATGTAATGATAAGTTACAGTTATGGAGTAATCAACCAATACTGCAAAAATGCAACCCAAGTTAGCATGCACTTTGGGATGCGCTTAATTGGGAATGTAGATTCTGGAACTAGAAGACAGTTTTGACCTATTTGACTCTGAAAGTTGCAAAACTTTCAGAGTACATCGGACTACAAACACGCACATTACCAACTCCGGAAGACGATCAAAGCAGCCAAACGTGAGTACAGGGACAGGGTGGAGCAACAGTTTGACAACCCTCGGAGTATGTGGCAGGGACTAAACACGATCACAGACTTTAGAGGGAAAACCAGCACACTGCAGACCACGGCCTCTCTGTGTGAGGATCTAAACGTATTCTACACTAGATTCGACACAGCGAACACCATGAGACCGGACAGTGTGCGCACCGTGGATGACGTCAGTGCGCACACTGTGTCTGAGGAGGATGTGCGGAGGTGCTTCAGGAAGGTGAACGCACGCAAAGCTACTGGTCCGGACGGGATTCCCGGCCGCGTCCTCAAGTCATGCGCGGCTCAGCTGGCTGGAGTGTTCACGCACATCTTCAACCTTTCCCTCTCTCTGTCTGTAGTCCCAGCCTGCTTCAAAATGGCCACCATCGTCCCTGTACCCAAATCCTCCACCATCTCCTCATTGAACGACTGGCGACCTGTAGCCCTGACCCCCATCGTAAGCAAATGCTTCGAGAAGCTGGTCAGGGACTTCATCTGCTCTGCACTACCCGACTCACTGGACCCTCTACAGTTCGCATACCACCACAACAGGTCCACTGATGATGCCATAGCCCTGACACTACATACTGCCCTGTCACACCTGGAGAAGAGAGACACGTATGTGAGAATGCTGTTTGTAGATTACAGCTCAGCATTCAATACCATCGTTCCCTCGAAGCTGGATAGGAAACTGCAGGATCTAGGACTGAGCAGCTCCCTCTGCAGCTGGATCCTTAGCTTCCTGTCTGACAGACGCCAGGTGGTCAGACTGGGCAGCATCACCTCATCCCCCGTCACACTGAACACTGGTGCTCCACAGGGGTGTGTACTGAGCCCTCTCCTGTACTCACTCTACACCTACGACTGCACGGCCACTAACAACTCCAACATCATTGTGAAGTTTGCGGACGACACTACAGTGGTGGGTCTTATCACCAACAGTGATGAGACAGCTTACAGGGAGGAGGTCAGCGCCCTGACCCACTGGTGTCAAGACACCAGTGGGTCTTATCATGCTACTCTTTTGACAAGATGGCGCCTGTGATCGGCAATGCCGCTGTCAAACTCTGTGTTCTCCTGTTTTATGTTGCATTACCGATTTTGCTGCTGTCTGTGGATAAGATTACAGCTACCTATGTTTACGATCGCCACACTTTACTTCGGATTAAATCAACTATGGAATCTATGGATGAAACCTGGAAATATTTTCGAGGCTTCTCTCCACCCTCCGGGCGATCAGCTGTTGCCCATTACGTCCCTTGCTTGCCCGGGCCAGGGAAAAACCGGAGCCGCCATTCCCGGACAAATCACCGTCAGAGAAGACGAGGAAGGAGAGCGGGCATCCAAGTGAGATTACGGAAATATAAGAGTACCGCTGATTTAACGTCCTGCTTGGAGCTCTCAACATTGGATGTTTTTGCTAAGGCGGACCTCCAGCTAAATACACAGCTTCCCCACTTGGGCTTCATCAGGACGCCGTGTCTGAGAACAGTCTTCCCAGACCATGTGAGTGACCGTCCTATTGTCCCACGGATTATACTAAACGGTAAAAAGCCCCGAGGAGTATGCAGTGCGAACCTGCACCAAGCCCCTCAGGGTGTAAACAGTGATGCTCCAGCACCGCCGATTAACATGGCTCTATTAAATTGCCGCTCGATCTCAAATAAGGCATTTGTTCTCAACGACCTTTTCATTAGGAATAATTTGGACTTTATGTTCCTAACTGAAACCTGGCAGCGGAATATGGAATTTGTCCATTTTAATGAACTGTGTCCAGCAGACTGTAAGTGCTTAACCACACCGCGTCTCTCAGGACGTGGTGGTGGGTTGGCAGTTATTTCTAGAAACTCCTTTTTCTGTCGGCTGGTAAAGACCCCCTCCTTTAACTCCTTTGAAATCCAGATGATGAAGATCAATAGGACTCACCCCTTCTATGTGATTTTAATCTATAGGCCACCGGGACTAGCTAGGAGTTTCTTAGTGGAGTTTGGGGATTTTCTATCCTCCACCATTAAGCTGGAAAGAATTCTTCTGCTGGGGGATTTTAATCTTCATGTTGATGACAGTTCATGTCACGCTGCTTCGGATTTTCTCACTCTCTTAGACTCTTTTAACCTTGTCCAACATGTGACTGGGCCAACACACAGTGGTGGCCACACCCTGGACCTGATATTATCACTGGGTTTGGATATTGGCCCAGTCCATTGCAGAGACATTTTTATTAGTGATCATAAATACCTTTTATTTGACCTTTCTTTTACTTATGACACTCTACCCTCTGTTTATGAGAAGCGTTCACGATTAATTAACGACTCAGCGGTAGAAGAATTTATGGAATTGTTTGATAACAATTTATCTGAAACAGATGATATAGATCAGCAGATGGCCTCCTTCAATTCACAATGTCAAAAAATTCTAGATAAAGTGGCTCCTCTTAAAATCAGGAAAGGCAGTACTGTTAAATGCCCGCCCTGGTTTACAGAAGCTATCCGCAGCTTTAGGCGAATATGCCGAAAAACCGAGCGCCTGTGGAAAAATCACAAAACTCGAGGTTCACAAGCTCCATTTAAAAGAACTATTATCTACCTTTAATGACATGGTGACAGACTCAAGAGCCACTTACTTCTCTCAACTACTTGCAGTAGGAAAAAGAAATCCGAAAGTTGTCTTTGATACAGTGAGTAGCATCGTCTCCCCCCCAACGCCATGTATACCTGTCTTTTCAGATAAAGACTGTAATGAATTTTTAAAATTTTTTCAAGATAAGATTAGTTGCCTAAGAGGTAACATAACTCCCTCAGGTAACCCCACCAACTATGATCGTCCACACTCCATAATTATGGAATCTTTCCTCCCAGTTTCTTTAGAGGATTTATTGGAAACACTGACTCAATTGAATCCTTCAACGAGTTTAGCTGATGTCTTACCTACTCATCTATTTTGTAAAGTTTTTGAGACCATCGGGCCCTCTGTGGTCACGCTGATAAACCATTCATTGCTATCTGGCTCTGTCCCCAGGTGCTTTAAACAGGGGGTTATTCAACCTCTGCTGAAAAAGCCTAACCTGGATCCAACACTTCAGTCAAGCTACAGGCCCATCTCAAAACTTCCTTTTATCTCTAAAATCTTAGAAAAAGTTGTTTGGCTACAAGTAAAGAAAGCGCTGGAGAAGCATAACATTCTTGATAAATTCCAATCGGGTTTTAGAAAGTTACACTCTACAGAAACAGCTCTGCTGAAAGTCACAAATGACCTCTTGATGGCTGCAGACAGGGGTGATTGCTCAGTCCTGGTTCTTCTGGACCTTAGTTCAGCCTTTGATACCGTTGACCATCAGATCTTAATCCATCGCTTAAATTGCATGGTAGGGATATCTGGATCTGTCCTAAAGTGGTTCACCTCATTTCTGGAAGATAGGACGCTTCTAGTTTCAGTGGGAAACTTCCAATCAGACGTGGCGAAGTTCCTATGTGGAGTTCCACAAGGTTCGGTTTTAAGCCCCCTGTTATTTTCACTATATATTCTTCCCTTAGGCCGGATCATTAGCGGTTTCAAAAATATTTCTTATCATTTGTATGCAGACGACATCCAATTATACATTTCTTTTAAATCTTGGGAATTAGACAAGCTATCCACTCTTATGGACTGTCTTAAGGAAATTAATCTTTGGATGACAAACAATTTCCTGCAACTGAACGCAGATAAGACAGAGTGCTTAATCCTTGCCCCAGAGAATATCAAGCCCCAAATTAGTCAACATCTGGGTGCTTTTTCATCGACGATAAAAGCCACTGCTCGGAATCTTGGGATAATTTTTGACCAATCTTTGTCCTTTGACGTTCATATTAAATCCGTGACCCGTTCCTGCTTTTTCCACTTAAGAAATATTGCCAAACTCAGGACTATTGTCTCCACAACCGAACTGGAGATGCTTGTCCACACCTTTATTTCCTCCCGGCTAGACTATTGTAATGCACTTTTCTCCTGTGTATCTAAGGCCTCACTAAATCGGCTCCAAGCGGTTCAAAATGCTGCAGCAAGGCTTTTAACCCACAGCAATAAATTTTCCCATATCACTCCTATACTAAAATCCTTGCATTGGCTTCCGATTGGGTATAGATATAAGTTTAAAATCCTCACCTTTACGTTTATGTCTCTACAAGGTGAGGCCCCCATCTATATCTCGGAGCTTCTCAAACCCTATTCTCCAAAGCGAACTCTTAGATCCACTGATAGTGGTCGTCTATCTATTCCACGGACTCGTCTGAAAACAAAGGGGGATCACGCTTTTCAAACCCTGGCTCCAATACTGTGGAACGGTTTACCCTCCTCACTACGCACCATCGACACGGTGGCCTCTTTTAAAAAACAGCTTAAAACTCATCTGTTTAGACAGGCATTTGGGTAATATGTTGTCTTATTTTATATTTATATTGTACTATTGCCTGTTTGATATGCTTTTATATTTCTTCTAATATTGTTCGTTTGACATGTTTTTATGTGAAGCACTTTGTAACAGCGTTTTTGTCTTAAAAAGTGCTATATAAATAAATTTTACTTACTTACTTACTTACAACCATCTCACCCTCAACGTCGCAAAGACAAAGGAGTTGATAGTGGACTTCCGGAGGTGCAGAGAAGTACACACCCCCATCACCATCAACGGCGCTGCTGTGGAGAGAGTGAGCAGCTTCCGGTTCCTTGGCGTACACCTGGCTGAGGATCTTACATGGTCAGTACACACAAACAAAACAGTGAAGAAGGCGCAGCAGCGCCTCTTCTTTCTCAGGAGACTGAAAAGATTCGGCATGAGTCCCTGCATCCTCAGGACCTTCTATCACTGTGCCATTGAGAGCATCCTCACTGGATGCATCACCACCTGGTATGGCAACAGCACCGCCTTCTCATGGAAAGATGAGAATGCTAAATCATGGAGATGAAGATGGTGAATATACTTGAACACAAGCATCTTGTGATGTGGATTTTTTTTGTATGCATACATGAACTGAGAATGATGTACATAGATTATACCCATCATTTTCATGGCAAAAGCCTTTTTTTAATTTTAGAAGAAATATTTTTTTTGTAACTTTGGTCTCCCGCATCTGTGAATCCTTATATTGAGGGTGACTTGAGTTGATAGCTAGACTCTCCAGCGAGTAGTGCGGTGCTCTGAACGGATAATTGGAGGTGAGCTTCCCTCCCTCCAAGACATCTACAGGAAGCGGTGCCTGAGGAAAGCGGGGAGGATCATCAAGGACTCCAGTCACCCCAGCCATAAACTGTTCAGACTACTTCCATCAGGAAGGAGGTTCTGCAGCATCCGGTCCCGAACCAGCAGACTGAGAGACAGCTTCTTCCACCAGGCCATCAGACTGCTGAACACTTCATAGACACCTCAGCTTCACTACTGGAACTTTAACATTATGCACTCCATACTGTACAGTAACGCCACTGTTTTGCACATGTCTCACTCTGTATATTTTATTTTATATATTTTTATTTATTGTTTACTCTATTTAATTTGTAAAATATGTGTACACACACACACACACACACACACACACACACACACACACACACACACACACACACACACACACACACACACACACACGTAGAAAAATATTTAGTATACACATCCAGAAATGCATATACTATTATATATTGTACATATATTTATTAGTTTCAGATGTAGCCATTCTTGTATTTTGCTTGTTTACATTATTGTATTTTGCACAACTCTGTTGCTTGTGAAGCTCGCACACAAGAATTTCACTCACATGTGCTGTACCAATGTACCTGCACATGTGATGTGACAATAAAAGTGATTTGATTTGATTTGATTTGAACTTTTTTGTTAATTGACTGCCAGAAGTAGCTTTATGAAGACAAATAAGTGTGTCGCAAAATGTTGAAATTTGCTTTAAATCAACATAACGAAAAATTTTGCAGTCACTTTTTCCTAATGATATTATTGTATCAGAAGTCTTTGGTCATTGTAAAAAATAAAAATAATGTTCTTTGGTTGTAGGAAACATCTGCTAACACAGTTTTGCCAAATGGACTGGTCCAAGGGCACGCCTACACTGTAACAGGGGTTAAAGAGGTAAAGAATTATACAGTAATCACAGTTATTATTGGAAGTGAATCTACAGTAATAACATTTCCCACAGTATGCAGTTTAGGAAGAATTACAGCAAAAACAGGTTCCTGACATATTGGACAAATATGTTAAAGGGGAGATTTAAAAACCTTTGAGCATACATTTAAATACCATAACAACTGATTTTTCTGTTGCCTGCTGCCAGCTTATTAGCCAAGGAAAAGTTGTGAAGCTGATCCGTTTGTGGAACCCCTGGGGCAAAGGAGAGTGGGAAGGAGACTGGAGTGATTGGTAAGCAGTAATCAGCTTTGGTACTGTTTCATGAAGACATGATGGATAAAATTACATGTTGTAAAAATGTTGACATCTGCATTGTGTACTTGCTGCTCTAAAAGTGACTCAGTTACTCAAGTAGTTCTGGTCTTTAAGGGAAATTTAGTCTGAACTGTTTTTTCCAGTTACTGCTTAAACAAACCGGTGTAATATTTAGTTTAAAATGCAGGTGAAAGTACAACCTTTTAACCTATATTGAGTGTTGGGACTAACGCGTTACAGTAACTACGTTATTATTGTGGTAACGAGCACGGTAACTAGTTATTATGCCAAAATCAGGATTCAATCGTTACTGGGATTTAGATAGGGTCGTTATTCGTTACTTCTTGCGGTGGCTATCGTGGAGCTTCCACAGATTCAGTAACATTAGCAAGTGGAGGAGGCCAGCAGGTGGATGGGGGAAAGGGGAAGCAGGTGAAGCAGAGACCAGAGGCGGCCGACGGTCGGAGTGTCAGGTGAACTGAACTTCAGGTAAGAAGTTATGACCTGCAGTCTCTCTGGGTGAGATATAAACCAAGTTTAGGGGTAGTTTATTTTCGTTATGCGACTTTTTCATTCTGGGTACTAGCTAGCATGACAGAGTTTCTATACAGCTGGGTGGGTGCTATGATGTTACTGATGTTGAACTTTATTTTGTTCATAAGGTTAATTATTAGTGTTGCCAACCGTCCCATGAAAAACGGAATTGTCTTGTATTCAGAGAAAATATCAAGCGTTTCGTATCGAGGTGAAAAGGGACACAGTTTGTCCCGGACTTCAGCTAGAATGAAAAAGACACAAAGCTGGAGTTATTCTGTGTCTTTGCTGCACAGCTGCCTCTTCTTCTCTCATTCTCACCCCTCCCTCTCCTGTTGCTACTTCAATCATGAAACTGATCAATGATCAGCTGATCGGATTTTCTCTCTCGTTTGTTTATCGCTCACTTTGCGCCGAAAGAGGAAACCAGCGGATGTCGCGCTAAACAACAGCAGCACGTTTAAGCTTGATCAGCTGTTGTTAGAATACTTAGATGCTTTCTAGTATCAGCTGATGTTTGCTGGAGCCACAGCTGTAAAAGCTGCTGGTCATGATATCGGTTTGGGTATGTGGTGAGAGGGAAACATGAAGATGAAACCAGGAGATGTCTTTACTGAATCATCAGAGCTGAACAGGTGATGGAGAAACAGGTTTACCTTTTAGGTGACATGAATGAGTTGAAGGGAAGTTATGAACTGTTTCTGAGAGACAAATAACCCCAGGATCCTTTTTTACGTAGCTGACGGCTGGCAACTGCAGGGGCGGGTCTAGCTAAGTTTTGCCGGGGGGGCCATGTAGGGCATTAACAGGGAGAGGGGGGCACAAAGAAATACTTTTCTTTCTTATTCTCATTTAAAATATCTAGCTTTTAATGAATAATTATCTCAATCTTACAACAAACAATTGATAGATTGATACATATATACCATCAAAACAGTGTATATCACTGTCACAACAGCATTTGTTTTCATTCAAAGGCTTTATGATTTTTCCTATAATGGCGGCCGCTCTCTAGTCAAAATGCCTGGGCTGATTTTTTGTCCCAGTCCAGCCCTGTATGCAGCTCATCTGCAGTCTGGTGTTACCTACATCTTCCTATTCAGAAGGCAGAATTTCCGAGTTCTGAGTACAATCAAAGCACCACGACTGCAGTTTTTGTGTTGGATGTAAGAAGCGCACATGACGCTGTGACGTAGGCTAGAATCATGGGGGTGCTCAACGACGGCCCAGGCGTTGGATTTCTCTCGTGGAAATATGCACATTATTTTTTCCTTTCTGTTGGAAGGTAGCACAGTGCACTTGTGGAAAGTAAGCAAGCTAGAAGACTGGCAAAGTTATGGAAGCAACACATTAACAAGAGAATTCTGAGTAAAACCAAAGTTACTTTCCCTAGTAACTAGTTACTTTGAAAGTAACGAGTAACTTGAAGTAACAGAGTTACTTTTGATAGAAGTAACTATTAATGTAACTAAGTTACTAATTTAAAGTAACTTACCAAACACTGCCTATATTTACTTAGGGAATATTTTTTCTTCAATACATGCAACTCTAGATAAAAATTAACAACATAATGTGTCATCTCTTACCTAAAATACTGTCTTTAAGGTCCCCCATGTGGAACACTGAGTTCTCAAGACCGCCAAAAGTGCCTTTCAGTGGCTGATGATGGAGAGTTTTGGTAAGCAAATTTCGTCAAAAGAAAACTACAACCTCTGGCGGTATTATATTAATACCACCAGAAGTTGTAGTTTTCTCTTTTTTTGCTTTATTTACTCTGTACTATGTTATAAGCTTAGAGTTTTATACTTTGACATCACATCTAAATAAATTAGGAATGAGAATCTACCTGATTTTATTAACAGGATGGCATTTGAAGATCTCTGTAAGTTCTACACAGATCTTGACATCTGTGGCCTGAAACCAGACTTCATAGATGGAAAATCCTCTGCTCAGTGGAAGACCTCTGTGTACGAGGGTCGGTGGGTTGCTGGAACTACTGCTGGAGGCTGCATAAATAACAGAGGTAATTATATAGCATATACTGGAATATAGGTGTTTAAATGTTCTGTTGTACATTAAAACAATATTAATGTTTTGCTATAATACAGAAAAACACATTTGCAAGAAAATAAGATGTTACAGAAACATGCAGAAACTGATTGTCACTGAGCTCTGACAAATAAGGGGAATGAGGGAAAGGGCCAGCGCCACATACAGCAAAAACATAATGTTTTAATCTTCAATTCATGTAAATAAAACATATTTTTCCCTCTATGTCCTCCAGACACTTTCTGGACAAATCCACAGTATCGAATTAAGGTCGTAGGTGAAAACTCTGAGTCCAATGGGGAGAAAAACATCCTAGTGTCTCTCATGCAAAAGCCTGACAAGAGGAACAGACGCCTGGTGTAGAACCTCCACATTGGTTTTTCTGTATATTTAGTAAGTATTTCTCTGTCTCTATCTATCATACATATGGAAAGAAAATGCATGCAAAAGAGAACATAAACTAACTATGGTGAAAATAAAAACCATGTTGAAGTTGACATTTTCAGAGCATGAAAATGTATTTAACCATTGTCAGAATTTGTATCGTAATGTGGAAACAACAATAATAATGTGGCATTTAAATGCAGAAAATGACAGATCAAAAATTAACTACAACATAAAAATTATTTGTGGGCTAGAAAACATTTTGTTAGCAAGCCAAGCTTTAATATGCTGTCCAAACATTCATACAGTGGCTGTGCACATGTTGAAATAACTAACTAATGACTAACTGAATTATTATTTATTCCCAACATGAATGAAATTCCTGACGTCCTTCAAGGTGACCAAAGACGTAAGAAGCTAATTTATTCTATTTCATGTTTATAATACACATACAGTGGCTTGCAAAAGTATTCGGCCCCCTTGAACTTTCCCACATTTTGTCACATTACAGCCACAAACATGAATCAATTTTATTAGAATTCCACGTGAAAGACCAACACAAAGTGGTGTACACGTGAGAAGGGGAACGAAAATCATACATGATTCCAAACATTTTTTACAAATAAATAACTGCAAAGTGGGGTGTGCGTAATTATTCAGCCCCCTTTGGTCTGAGTGCAGTCAGTTGCCCATAGACATTGCCTGATGAGTGCTAATGACTAAACAGAGTGCACCTGTGTGTAATCTAATGTCAGTACAAATACAGCTGCTCTGTGACAGCCTCAGAGGTTGTCTAAGAGAATATTGGGAGCAACAACACCATGAAGTCCAAAGAACACACCAGACAGGTCAGGGATGAAGTTATTGAGAAATTTAAAGCAGGCTTAGGCTACAAAAAGATTTCCCAAGCCTTGAACATCACACGGAGCACTGTTCAAGCAATCATTCAGAAATGGAAGGAGTATGGCACAACTGTAAACCTACCAAGACAAGGCCGTCCACCTAAACTCACAGGCCGAACAAGGAGAGCGCTGATCAGAAATGCAGCCAAGAGGCCCATGGTGACTCTGGACGAGCTGCAGAGATCTACAGCTCAGGTGGGGGAATCTGTCCATAGGAAAACTATTAGTCGTGCACTGCACAAAGTTGGTCTTTGCATAAAGAGTGGCAAGAAGAAAGCCATTGTTAACAGAAACCATAAGAAGACTTGTTTGCAGTTTGCCACAAGCCACGTGGGGGACACAGCAAACATGTGGAAGAAGCTGCTCTGGTCAGATGAGACCAAAATGGAACTTTTTGGCCAAAATGCAAAACGCTGTGTATGGCGGAAAACTAACACTGCACATCACTCTGAACACACCATCCCCACTGTCAAATATGGTGGTGGCAGCATCATGCTCTGGGGGTGCTTCTCTTCAGCAGGGACAGGGAAGCTGGTCAGAGTTGATGGGAAGATGGATGGAGCCAAATACAGGGCAATCTTGGAAGAAAACCTCTTGGAGTCTGCATAAGACTTGAGACTGGGGCGGAGGTTCACCTTCCAGCAGGACAACGACCCTAAACATAAAGCCAGGGCAACAATGGACTGGTTTAAAACAAAACATATCCATGTGTTAGAATGGCCCAGTCAAAGTCCAGATCTAAATCCAATCCAGAATCTGTGGCAAGATCTGAAAACTGCTGTTCACAAACGCTGTCCATCTAATCTGACTGAGCTGGAGCTGTTTTGCAAAGAAGAATGGGCAAAGATTTCAGTCTGTAGATGTCTGTGAAGGTTCTCAGTCATCCAGATCATCGTAATCTAAGGAGCTTGGAAAGAAAAGCGTCTGGGCTTCTTTAAGTTGCTTGAAGACGTTTCACCTCTCATCCAAGAAGCTTCTTCAGTTCTAAGGTCAAATGGTGGAGAGTCCCAGATTTAAACCCAGTAGGAGTATCCCCCCAAAAGAGGGACAAAAGGTCCCCCTGATGATCCTCTACCTAATCACATGAGCCAAGGCTCCCTTGGCTCCCTCTATTGGGGGGATACTCCCACTGGGTTTAAATCTGGGACTCTCCACCATTTGACCTTAGAACTGAAGAAGCTTCTTGGATGAGAGGTGAAACGTCTTTAAGCAACTTAAAGAAGTCCAGACGGTTTTCTTTCCAAGCTCCTTAGATTTCAGTCTCTAGATGTGCGAAGCTGGTAGAGACAGACCCTAAAACACTGGCAGCTGTAATTGCAGCAAAAGGTGGTTCTACAAAGTATTAACTCAGGGGGCTGAATAATTACGCACACCCCACTTTGCAGTTATTTATTTGTAAAAAATGTTTGGAATCATGTATGATTTTCGTTCCACTTCTCACGTGTACACCACTTTGAATTGGTCTTTCACGTGGAATTCCAATAAAATTGATTCATGTTTGTGGCTGTAATGTGACAAAATGTGGGAAAGTTCAAGGGGGCCGAATACTGTTGCAAGCCACTGTATGGTGATGTGAAAAAGAAAGTACACTGTCTTTCACTATTAAGGTTTTATGTATCAGGAAACACTGCTATGTTGTAAGCAGGGGCGGAGCGTGGGGGTGGCTTACTGGGCTTAAGCCCGGGTTGTTTTGTCAGAAGCCCGGGGTCTTTTGGAGTGTAATTTTTTCATAGTTAGATGCCTGGCTGACAACTGTATAAAACAAAAAGTACACACAATATTCGAAGCACATAGTGCACACTGTGGGAATTTACGACTGTGCATGAATCCCCCCTGATATTGGTATGATCCGAGCTCAGTCACTAAGCGACTGAGAGAGGGGGTGGGGCAGCTGCTGCCAGCAGTGAGTGCGCTGTTGGAGAAACGGAGCCAGCCATACTAAGGAGAGCTTAAGTTTGACCAGGTACCAAAGCAAATCATTCCTACTGTACAAATAATGTAAATATGACGGTGCATCATGAAAGATTGATATCAAACTGATCACTTGACCAATATTACGTTACTCGCTCTTCAAGTGAATCAACAAATGGCGAAATGAAAAGCCGAACAAATGCTATTTTTTTAAGAGAGTCTTAGCTTACGTGTGTTTATTTCATATTTTCAGTTCTTACCCTCCCCGACTAAATCGGTTTCAGTTATGTACTGAAATATAAGAATGGACATTAGAGGGTTCTTTCAAAGAAAAAACTCAGGTAAATGTTATTTTATATATTATGCTTTGTATGTTGTTCAGTATATTTCTATGCAAAACAAGAGGGGTTTCAGTACACAGCAGGATATTCACATTTGTAACCAGATATTTACATACACTTTAGGGAGAAAACATAAAATATTTTTACTGTACAACATCAATTTAGAGTAAACTTTTGTTTTAGATAAATATTGAAATATATTTTGAATTAGTTAAATGTCAGAATAAAGAGAGAGAGAGAGATCTATTTTTATCACTTTCATCAAATTTAGGAGTACATGTACACTAAGTTTATTGTTAATTAATAAGAAAACTCCAGAGGATTCCATTCTGAGCTGAAGAAGCTTCTGATAGGTTAGTAGAGTCCATGTGAGTAAAGTGGTGGCACAGCTGTGGATGCATATAAGGCAAAACACAGAGCCTGTTTCTTTGAAATGGGAAAACCAAGCGATATCAACCAAAACACCAGAAAAAGAACTGTGGACCTCCATAAGTGTGGCTCAATTTTGAATACAATTTGGTGCCATTTACAATTAAGAAATACAGATAGTTTCTCTCTTTACTCTTAAAGTTAACAAATGTGTTTTTTATATTTATCAATCAAAAAAAATAAACATTTAGTCTGATTTGATGTTGCAATTAAAAAAGTGTTTGTGTTTTGATCTGAAGAGTTTGTAAATATCTGGTTTCACCTGTATATTTGATGATTGTCAGCACACAGAGGGAGAGAGAGGAACAGAGAGGGAGATGGAGAATGAGGACAGAACAGAGATGGAACAAGAGCAGGTGAGACACACATGTTAGTCAAATGGTCGTTTGCCAAAAGTATCACCGTATAATAGGTACTCATGTATCTCGTACCTAGTGTTTCTTT
This sequence comes from Rhamphochromis longiceps, assembly GCF_057381845.1. Taxonomy (NCBI): domain Eukaryota; kingdom Metazoa; phylum Chordata; class Actinopteri; order Cichliformes; family Cichlidae; genus Rhamphochromis; species Rhamphochromis longiceps. The sequence goes on from NC_140575.1 coordinate 14,594,670, forward strand.
TTAGGTTTGTTATTTTTCAAATTCTATATTTATTAAGTTTTGCAGGCTTGTTTGCACAACAAGGCTAAATAATTATATAAACTTTTCTCAATCTAAATAGTGTACTTTGGTAGAATTAAACAAGTGTAGTGCAGGTCTATGATGATTTTTAGTGCTACTATCATCTAGTTCTGATTGTGGTTCTGTCTTGGTTAAATCCCAAGTACTCCTGATTTTGAACTCTTGTAGTCCTGTTTTAATTCTGGATCAGTTCTGAGTCTGGTTGAATTGGGGTTTAGTCCTCATGTCTTGATACAGCCCTGACCTTGTTCTGCCTTGCCGCTTAATTAAAAAACTAGTTTAAGGTGTCCTGCACATGTGATATATATTTTTCCCTATAAGAAGACATTCTTTTTTGAACAAAACTCAAAACAGAGCCTATTAATCTTTCACTCATTTCTAACCCCCCCCCCCCCCCCCCCCAAAAAAAAAAAAAAAAAAAAATCCCACATGCATACTACCCTTTTGGGCTAAGCCCCGGGTGTTTCAAATGTCTGGCTCCGCCTCTGGTTGTAAGATTGTTTAAATCAAAAACAATGCATGATATAACACACTGTGTAATTATTTATGTAACAAAGGCCAAGCCAAATAAGAGGTGTGTGGAAAAACTAAGTACACCCCATGGTTCAATAAGCTGTAGAACCAGCTTTAGCAGCAATAACGTGAAAGAACATTGTTGCTGCAATTCATTGAGGTTTGTCTGCATTTGTTTATGCTCAACTCTCTCGAGGTCCCGCCACAGTGTTTCAATTTGTTGTACGCCAACTGTTGGTGTTCATTTGTGATTGTATTTATCTCATTTTACAGCTAATTTATGTGCTGATACATAAAACCTTCAAGTTGACATGTCTGTACGCACTTCAGAAACTTCTTCAAATGAAATTGGGGAGCTGAAATATCACTTTGAATAATTTCAGTACAAAACGCAAAGTGGGAAGTTTCCAGCAATGTTCTTCAACACCCATCTGCCTGTTGCTCGGAGTGATAAATACATGAATGCTCGTGAGGTGATAGAGTTCCTTATGCTGAAGCCTGGTGAATACCTGATTGTGCCATCCACCTTCAAACCCAACGAGACAGCCTCCTTCATCCTCACCATCCACTCAAGAGAAGAGACATGTTGCTAGTATGCTCACCCTCGATGTCTGAAGATATGACATAAAAAAAAGTTTTGAAACAAAATTTGCATTTGACACATTACAATTGATTTCTATGAAAGTAATGCATATTGGTCTCCCCACAGTGAGAATTCAAATTCAAATGAGCAAAGATATGAGCCAGTTGAAAAGGTTTGTAACAAATCATTTAATTGTGTCCGTGTTATTTTGCTGTTCATGTGTTATTAATGTGAACTGTTGACTCGTCAGGTCACAAAAGTAAAAAACCATCAGGATGAAGAAAACAAGAAAACATTCTTCCGTCAATACTCTGACAAGGTAATTAAAAAAGATCTTTTTGCTAATAATATTAGCCGCATTACTGCAATATTACAAGTTTATATAGCATTATGTGTCTAACGTCTGTGTAATGTATCATGTAGTAAACCAAATCAATTAATGTTTCAGTATGAAGAAGTGGATGCTGAGCAGCTCCAGAGGCTTCTAAATGAAAACATCCTGAAAGGTTTGGCCTTTAAAAAGTCTGTCAAGCTCAATTTAAATTTACTGGGCCACCTACACATGGCTGTTTGGCCATGGGAACCCATTCCATGAAGCTCCTTGTGCACAGTTTTTGTGCTGATGTTATTGCCAGAGGAGGTTTGGAGCCCTGTAAATACTTTTGTTCATATAGCGTAGTTTCCAGGTCTGACCCGTCCAATTTATAAATCAGTATTATTTCCTGTAAGCCTTCATCGGACTCTGGCAAACTCTGGTTTATGAGACTATGACTCTAACTTATTAATACAAAATTAACTGTGGTCCACATGAGTGTAAACATCAGTAATACAGCAGGGTGTGCAAGACCCTCAGTTTCTTAATCGCCATGGCTACTTCGACATGCAGTCTATGACTCTGAATACTGTGGATGACAATTGTGCTACACTGTCTTTGCTAATTCAACTCTGTTTTATTTAGGAGAAATGAAATCTGGAGGGTTCAGCCTTGATGCCTGTCGCAGCATGGTGGCTCTAATGGATGTATCCTGTTATAATACATGTGATACTGGAAAAAGCAGATTAAGAAACTTTGTAGTTTGCCTTTCTGAGCTGTTGAAAAGTAACAATGAATCTTTGTAGGTACATAACAGAAGAATAGTCTATGTGTAAGCAAACCTGAGTGGTCTTCTGTTGATATAACCAGCATTACTCATCTGAAAGACCAGACTAAGATTTGTCCCTTTGCTACCTTAATGTGGGTTTTAAAAGACATCAATCACAGGCAAACTAAACAGTGAGGAATTTGTCCGTCTGTGGAACAAGGTCACCAAGTACAAGGTAAAGGGAAAAAAACAGTCTTAAAACATATATCACTACATCTGCTATAGATGTGAAGATTTTCCCTGATCACAGTTTCTTTTTTTTTTCTTCTCTTATCAGGAGACTTTCTTCCTCACCGACGTTTCAAAAACAGGAACGCTGTCACTGAGTGAGCTGAGGAACGCATTTGTAGCTTCAGGTATATCAGACAAGGATTCAGTATATTTAATATAAATGTAATATGTTCAAATATAAATAGTATGAACAAAAAAAAAATTCTGTGCTTCATACTGCAACACTGAATCACATTAAATTATGTAATAAAATTCTAGATTATAGTTTAACTGCATAAATTATCATTAGAAAAAATACAAGAATTATAGTATAGTATTGTATAATTAATATATATTCATTATATAGATGATATTGTAAACGTCACAGTAAACATGTTAATGTTTGGATAAAAATTATCATCATAAATTTACAAGCACACAAACCACTTCCTGGTGCATTTGGATGAGGGGAAATGAGGGTTTCTAATATCTGCAAATACCTGCCCCCCTTGTCCTTATTATCTGGTTAGGCAAAATATACCTTTATCTGTGACTTCTGCTTTATTTGCATCAGCCAGACAGGACAGGTTCAACCAGAGAACCTCCCTCCCTGTACACTACCCATCCCATGAAACAACCAAAGCCCTGAATAGCTCCTTTGGAGCTGGATGAGATTGTTTTCCAAACATATTTAAAGCCTGATGGCAAGATTAGATGATCCCGAGTCCAGCTGTTGGCCCACATCCTACTTACTTACTCTTGATGTCAGGTCATCCTTATGACTTTGCACATGGCTGAATATTGTGACTACTGTCTGTCATCCTCACAAATGGCATGGGATTTCATACCAGCTTAATAATGCAATTAGATAGATGGATAGATAAGCAAACTCCTCCTGAAGTCTGACTGTGTGTGTTCTTCAGGAATGAAGGTTTCAGATGACATGCTCAGTCTGATGGCTCTGCGCTATGGCGCCTCCTCTGGACACATGGCACTGGAGTGCTTCATCAATCTCATGATTCGCTTGGACTGCATGAAGAGTAAGTGAAGCCGAGAAGAAATAACAACAGTAGATGTGTAGATAGCTGAAAATAAATCTCATGCAGTGAGAATGAAAAGTTTTTTCAGTTGAAAACATCTTTCTCGCTTCTAAGATTTGATTAAGGTTCATGATTTGTACAGTTTAAACTCAAAGTTGTGTTCTTCAACAGAAATCTTCAAACAGTTGTCTGATGGAAAATCCATTAATCTCAAGGAGTCAGAGGTAATAAAGTCACTTTAGTGCTGACAGAGCAAACGAATAAATAAATATAAATATTTATACAAAGAAAATGCATTCGTTTAAATGGTGATACTTAAATGTTATTAATAAATAATCTCTGTCTTATTTTCAGTGGATGTACGTTTCCATGTACACTTAAGCCAGCTGAAAGACAGATGCACGTTTCATCTGGAAAACACAAGAAGATATTTCAAAAACTTGTTTTCTGTGAATTAGCTATAACACTTTATTACTTTGAAACAACTAAACACAATAATGTGAAACTATAACAAACACTATCATTTAAAGCTGTAAACCATATGCCTCTCTGCATATTATGTCAATGACTGAATAACTGCTTTTTATTTATAAATAGTATTGCAAACTTGTCAATCTGTGTTTGAATTAGAGATGGCACGATACCACTTTTGTATGTCCAATACCGATACCGATATCATAAATTTGGATATCTGCTGATACCGATATGAATCCGATATAGTGTATTTTTTAATCAATAAAACTGTTTTAATATCTTGCTGTGTTTTGTATAAGTTCATACTGAAGTTTTAAAAAAATAAATAAATAAAGCTATTCTGTTAAACCTGTATGCAAAAAATACACTGCACCCAAAATATTTCATAGTTCAGCAAAACTGATCAATCTAATAAACTTAAACCTACTCCATCCTCCTTATTCTGGTATTTTAAAGAGCACTTAGCGGAAATATTAAGCAACCTAACTACGGTAATAGGGTTGCCAACTCCCAGCAAAAAAAAAAAAAAAAAAAAGGGAAGCACCCCCACCCTCCACCTCATGATGCTTAACATCTTTCTTCAACAAATTTGCAGACTGCACAGATTGAACCTTCCCAAAGGAAAAAAGTAGCTTCCTAGGGTATATTAGACTTAATAGTTACTATATACAGTAATGGATTTTATACATTTTACATCAGATTAAAACTTTGGGTGTAAGATTCAGATAGTTATTTATTAAAAGCTAGACATTTTAACTGAGAATAAGAAAGAAAAGTATGTTTTTGTGCCCCCCTTTTCCTGTTAATGCCCTATCGGCCCCCCTGGCTAAATTTTGCTACACCCGCCCCTGCAGAAGAGGCAGGGCTTAATATGGGAATGCTGTACAAACATTCAGAGATGAATTTACACACTTGCTTTACTTCTCTCTGGGATAACTTTCTTGGAGATGAAATGCTGGTTTGGTAGCGAGGCTCCAAACACTCAACCAGACCACCGAGAGGTCTCGCACGCCACAGCCACTCTATCACGTCACGCATACTGCTCGACGTGCTAAGGTTATGAGCTGAGTTACGTGATATTTAATGGATCGGATTACATTTTTGATTTCTCTCCGATTTCTCTCTGATATCCGATCCAGTAATTTAGGTCAGTATTGGACTGATACCAATACGTAATATCAGATCGGTCCATCTCTAGTTTTAATAGAAACAAAATACAGAAGTTAGTGAATGACATGGGACTACTGTATGAATCAAAAATGAATGAAGTGGATGGGAAATTAAACTGATAAGTAAATAAATTTTAAAAAATCTAGGAAAATGGAAATTCAAAGAAAAAAATGTCACATTTAACTGTACATTTGTTTTTATATGTATTTTTCTATTTCAGCTGCTTTTTAAAATTCCTTTTATATTGGGGAAAGGAAGCAGCAAACTTCATTGGGTCAGTTTCAATCCTAAGCTAATAGTGAGAGGTTGCGTTCTGCTTCTTTGAATAAAGCATTTTCTTTGTGATCTTCAGCAATTCTCTTTTTTTCCAACAGCTGGGACCTTTAAAAATAATTTGTCTTGTGGGTTTTTATATATTTAGCTGCATAGCTGCCTGTAAAGTTACATTTTCTTAATAAAATCGTATTTTATATGTAGACACTTTTATGGTTACTTCCCTCTATCACTTTGAATGCTTTAGAAATTTAAAAAATATATAAAAAGTTTCTTGCCAGGTGACCAGTCCAAGGTGTACTCCACCATTTAACTCATTCATTCATGTTTATTCTCTACAGGACCTTCATGAGCTCATCACCTGGAGTTTTTCCAAGAACCCAGGAGGAAGTGGATTTGCCTTCATGCTATACCCCAACCCAAAAAAGGTGTGTTTCAGGCCAGTAGCCCTCACAGAGCCTTTGTTTTGCTGTAAGTCTTGTTCCTTCTGCGAAGCAAATAATTGTTCCACTATTTATAAAGCAGATGTGAGTGAAAATGCTGTAAAGCAAACATCCATTCACACACTGTTGGGATCTCTGTGTGTGTGTGTGTGTGTGTGTGTGTGTGTGTGTGTGTGTGTGTGTGTGTGTGTGTGTGTGTGTGTGTGTGTGTGTGTGTGTGTGTGTGTGTTTAACAAAGCAGTTTGATCCTCCTTCTTGGTCTCCCTCAGTAATGGTTTCTTTGATTGTATGTATCTCAGAGCTGGTGATGCTCAGTTGTGTCTGCTGCTTGAACTCGGAAATGTTAATGTTGTGTACCATTAATTGGCTTTTTCTCGGGCCAGTAACTTGATGAATTTATCCTCTGAACTGAGAGAAGTCTTGCTTTATTATTATGTGAGACCCTAACGAGAACCTTTATTTTTCTGTTTGATGGTTTTTTTTCTATGTTGCACTTGAAGAAACTTTCAAAGTTCTTGATATTTAGTAACTAACTGAAGTGAAAGCATAGATTAACTGGTGGCTGCTAGATGGTACTTGTTGCTGCTGGCCTTGTGATGCTTTTATTCACAAGCAGGTTGCCACCGGTAGTTTGCACAAAAGATGCCAACTTGTCTGCAGAAACTCGCTACTTACTCTCTGAGCTGTAATAAGAAACGTCCAAGAAATTCCAATCCAAAGTGGACACAGAGAAAGCAGTAGGATACAACTTTTCAAAATAAAAATTGTATCCTGCTGCCGCAACCAATGGACAACCAAGTGTTACAAGAGGAAAATGGTATAGAAAGTACTTTTATTTTTATTGCACAAAATGACTCTATAGGACACTAGCATGCTAACGCAAAGTAACCCAAGGATCCAAAGTGATGATAAAACTAAGCCAATGCCGAGACCAGCCCAGCAGCAAGACTTAGGATAATGACTAATGTGTAATACATTATTCTTTGAATAACAACCCCAACACTAATCCCCTTTTTCACAGTTTCACTGCTGCTTCCATGAAAATGACTGGTATTTGTGGAAGCCTGCTAGCAATCAAAGCAATCACAAGGAGATTTTCAGTGCAACGTTCAGAGGTGGGACCAAGTCATTGTTTTGCAAGTCTCAAGTAAGTCTCAAGTCTTTATCCTCAAGTCACAAGTCAAGTCTCAAGTAATGTCAGGCAAGTCAGAGCCGAGTCTCAAGTCACTGGTGTAAAAGTCCGAGTAAAGTCACAAGTCTGAAATTTTGAATTTCAAGTCCTTTCGAGTCTTTAAAAAAAAAAAACGAAAAAAGCATGTTGCAGTTATATGCTAAATGTAAATATTAGACCATGTAATTTTTAAATCTGTGTTTTTCTCAACACATGACAAAATAGTGAACATAGAAAATATATACAAATTGTGAAATTGCACCTCTATAAAATGCAGCTCAATCAAACTTAGCTCCTAGAATAATTTTCACCGACAGTTCTGAGATAAGCCGCATGTTATTCTTGGATGCGGTTGTAGGACCGGCTTTAAAATCGCATGACAAAAATATCATACACATTAAAAAAACTGCGTCACCAACGTAGCCTGGACAACATTTGCTAGTTAGATGAAGTCAGCTATCTCATTGTAGCATATTTATATGCATATTTATAATTATACGGTTCTTGGAGTGAGTGCATACACTCATGAAAGTTTAGTAACTTCAGGTCACTGCAACAAGCCCAGGTACAGTTTACCGACGGATGGGTACAGGACCTTGAAATGCACCGAGTAGAAAGTAAAGACCATCGTACGTATCATAAGTTTACCAGTCTCACAAATCGTCTTCATAAATACACATTCGTTAACCGTTTATTAATAGGACCTTTGAGCTCAATGGTAATTAATTAGTACTGGAAATAATTTCTGGTAGCATCACAGAAATGTAGCAGTGACAATAATATTGTATGCTGTAATCGTACTGGGCAATTAGTGATACAAAAAACTGTTTTATCCTGTGAATAAAAGTATATGTTTTTGTCAATGTACCATAATAACAGAAGCGAAACTTAATATTGTGTCAGGACAATTCACTATTTATGCACAATAAACAAAGGAGTCTTGGACTCGAGTCTGACTCGAGTCCAAGTCATGTGACTCGAGTCCACACCTCTGGCAACGTTATATATCTCTTTGCAAACAATGTTATCACCAGCCGTTGCCAGAATACACCCTTTTCCCTAGCAACTGCCAGTTACCAGTGGGCCATTGACTGGTCTCTCCGCCCATTTGAGAGGATGATCTAATATGGATAAAGGTAGCAAAGGTGGGAAGGAAAACTTCCTTTTTAATGTCATCGCCCACTGCTGAGTGTAGAAAAAGGAAAGCATAAGGGACGAAGACAAAGACCATTCGCATGCCATGTGAGAGAAAAGACAAACTTTAATGACATGTAGCAGTGGTATGTAAGTGTCTGGGGAGTTGAAAACAGGTGAGAATAAATGTTAAGAGCGTCATCATGGGAAGCTCAGCAGAATCCTGAGCCTATAACAGCATAAGACTAATCTCAAAAGCAGACAGAGTTTCTCTACAAGCAGCAAGTAAGTCTGCAGTGGAGGATGAAAGTTCTTTATTAAGTTAACATGGTATTTGAGGTGTGTAAGATATCACAGGGTTTGAGTATTTAGGACTTTTATATGTAAGTGAAAGTTTTTAAAATTTAACTCAAGATTTAACAGGGAACCATTGAAGAAACGCTGACATACTGGGAATATGTGTTTCCTGTTAATTTCACTACAGTGTTGTGGATTAACATTCCCTTTGTACCTTCTGAAATGCTTGAGAGGGGAAACTCTTGGTACTGTCTTGGAATATTTACAAACATTTAGCAAGGCTACTGGTGTAAGTAAATTTATGCTGGAAATTATTAGAGTTTCACTGAGCTCATGCTCACTGGGGAGTTTTTACACAAGGAAAATGGTAAATGGCCTGTATTTATATAGCGCTTTTACTAGTCCCTAAGGACCCCAAAGCGCTTTCACATCCAGTCATCCACCCATTCACACACTGGTGATGGCAAGCTACATTGTAGCCACAGCCACACTGACAGAGGTGAGGCTGCCGGACACTGGCGCCAGCGGGCCCTCTGACCACCACCAGTAGGCAACGGGTGAAGTGTCTTGCCGAAGGACACAACGACCGAGACTGTCCAAGCCGGGGCTCGAACCGGCAACCTTCCGATTACAAGGCGAACTCCCAACTCTTGAGCCACGATCAAGAGTTGAAGTGTGCCACTTCCCATGATGCTTGATGAGCTAGCCTCTATACCTAGGTGCTTTTCCTCTACTACATACCCTTACAGTTTACAAACACTGAGCTGCAGCTGAATCAATGAATACCTTCCAGATTCTGGTGCCAGAATTTGAATTCATGGTTCATTTGCTAAACTTCTTCTTCTTCTTCTTCTTTTTTCTTTATTTAAATGTATTTACATGAAAATTTTCCAGTGATTTTGAGTGTTTTTGATAATGGCCCTGAATGCTTTCCAAATGATTGAGCCTTATATGTAAAAAGTAACCTGAACCTGAAATGAGGAGTTGACAGTGGGAAAATAAGAAAAAGCCAGATACATATGTGCATAATGCATTTATCAAAAAGAGCTGCATTTGAATAACGATATAAAATCATTTCAACAGTATATTGATTCCAACCACACTGGTGCTTTCTTGCACTGTTGTGTCAATAATGAGTGATGAATTAATCAATAAAGCATCATGGCCAAACATTGCACCCTCACATACAGTAATCTATGTGTGTTTAATGAGCTCAAAGTGCACAAGGAAAAAACATCCTTTATAGCCTTTTCCTGTTTTTCTGTTAGAACAGTTACTAATTCAGAGCCGCCTTTTACATGCAAGCACATTCTTGTAGTATTTAATTTTCATTGATTATTTATATTCACGTTATATATCTCAGATTGTTCCCTCTACAATAAGTTTCTGTCTTCTCTGTCTGTCTCAGTAAAAAACAAATTGCCAAGTAAATGACAATTAAAAATAGAAATGTCTACTTTTTGAGAAAAGTTATCTTGAAAGCATTTTGCATTTTGGCAATTATCTAAATGACAACTTAGAGCTTAGCAGGAAAAAATATACATGGATCTCTTCTTCAGTGCGTGCAGATGAACTGTGCATCAAACGTCCATTCCTTTGCGTTAAGTGTACATCGAAATGTACATCCACTGGAAATAAAGAGAGACCGGTTGTTAGTGCAGTATGTGCAGCCCCTCCACCTATCTCCAAGGACATCCTGGCCTACTCTTCTTGATCACTGGCTGACATGGGAGAGTCTTCAACTGACATAGCTCTCCTCGGACTGCTGAACTATAAAAGCTGGCCAAGATAAAAGGCTCAGTATCTTTCATCCCTCTTTGATGGCTATATTTGTAACTCTCAAAAACTTTAATCATAACAACATTCAAAAAAGCTGCACTTGAGGGATATAAGTGAAATCAGTTGAACTTTTAGCAAATGCCAATCTAAGTTTGCCCTTAACACATTAACAGTTGCTAACTGTCTAACCTTACCAACGTGTTTTAAAATCCCGGACATGCCCTACTTGGTCACAAAGTAGCTCAAGGTATGCACAAGGAGTATGCAACTGTTTCCTTTCGTGTAAAATAATTTATGAATAGTATATAAATTTATTTTCAGTTTTAAAAATAATGTATTTTTCTTTCCTCTGAACTTCAAAATGAATCAACATGTGTTATAAAATGTACTAATGAGAACAAGCTGGCTTTATTACCTCAGACTCTTGAAGAGTCATTGCTTTTCCATCAGATAACTGTCTGAAGATTTCTGTTGATGAGCAAAAATTAATTGAATCTCTTAAAAGATACGTATAAAATTAATGTCTTCCACAACAAAAAGGTTAAAGTTTTCCATTGTGAGGTTGTATTTTTTGATTGACTTACTTCAGATAAATCACAAACAGAAATAAACAGATCATAGCTTGTCCCACTTGTCTTCACTTACTGTTCATGCAGTCAAAGCGAAGGATGAGACTGATGAAGCTCTCCAGCGTCATGTGTCCAGAGGAGGCGCCGTAGCGCAGAGCCATCAGATTCAGCATGTCGTCACTCACCCTTATTCCTGACAAGCACATTAAACACACAAATTCACATTAATGACTTACATTGAGACTTCGGTCAGAAACTCTTAGATTCTAACAAAGTTAACAAGATGGCGCTGGTGAGGTCGGCTGCCGTCACGACTGCTCCGACCACCTTTTCTTTGTCTTTGTTTTTTAAGTTAGTTTTCAGCGTCTCTAAATCGGCAAAATCATCACCATTGGGTACATTAGGTATGACAGTGACACTCTTGTTTCTATTGGTATACAATGTACTCACAATTCGAAGTTTTTAACTCCGGATCCGAGCTGGCCGAGCGAGATCTTGAGGGAGAACAAAGGGAAGCGGAGGCCTAGAGGGAAGCGGCGGCTTAGAGGGAAGCGAGCCGGCATCAGGAACAGGCTGAGAGCTCGTGCACACCGCACACCTCTGCCTAGCATCCTGCTTGCCAACGTCCAGTCACTGGAGAACAAGCTTGACGACCTCAGGGCCAGGATACAGACATGGCTGAACCCAGCGGTGCCGGACCACGCCATCCAGCCGGCCGAGTTCTTCTCGGTTCACCGCATGGACAGGACACGGGACTCGGGGAAGTCAAGAGGAGGCGGCGTGTGTTTAATGGTGAACAATAACTGGTGCAACAGTGCGAACGTTGTTCCTCTCACACGCTCCTGCACACCAAATCTGGAACTACTGTCCATCATGTGTCGTCCTTTTTATCTACCTCGGGAATTTACATCGGTCATTATAAGTGCCGTTTATATTCCACCACAAGTGGACACGGTCACCGCCTTATGCGAGCTGCATGAGGCACTCACACAGCACCAGACACAACACCGGGACGCTGCGCTTATTGTGACGGGGGACTTTAATAGTGCCAACCTCAAACGTGCAGCGCCAAACTTTTATCAACACATCACCTGCCCCACCCGAGGTGAAAGGGCACTGGACCACTGCTACACTACGGTCAAGGATGGCTACAAGGCACAATCTCGCCCTCCGTTTGGCAAATCCGATCACGCCGCCATCTTCCTCATGCCAAAATACAAACAAAGGCTGAAACAGGAAGTTCCGGTTCAGAGGAAGGTCGCGCGCTGGACGGATCAATCGGTGGCCGCGTTACAGGACGCACTCGACGACGCAGACTGGGACATGTTCAGAAACAGCTCCGATGATGATGTCAACGTGTTTACGGAAGCGGTTGTGGGATTCATTGGGAAACTAGCGGATGATACCGTGGAGACAAAGACTATCACAACGTTTCCCAACCAGAAGCCGTGGGTGGATAAAACCATCCGCGACGCTCTGAGATCCCGCACCGCTGCCTACAATACGGGACTCACGACGGGGGAAATGGACCCGTACAAAGCCGCATCATATAACGTGCGGAAGGCGGTGAAAGAGGCGAAGCAGCGCTTCGGGAGGAAACTAGAGTCACAACTCCAACAGAGTGACTCTAGGAGCCTGTGGTGGGGACTAAGGACAATAACGGACTATAAAGCACCAACAACCGGTATGACGAACGCGGCTGTGACTCTGACAGACGAGCTGAACACTTTCTATGCTCGCTTCTAGGCTGCAGCTAAGGACTCCAACAATGCTAGTGCTAGCGGCGCTAACGGCTGCAGACAGGAAGATACTGCCAGCACCGGAAACGTGCTCGTCATCTCCGAGCATGAAGTAAGGAGAGCCTTCAAGAGAGTGTAAAATAAGGAGGGGATGTTTTTCTCATTTTCATTCATTATTTTAATATGGCATTATTAGTTCATTAGAAGTATATAACCAGCTTTGCATTAAGCATAAATTGAAGTTTTTGACCTTACATTATTCTTTGCATTACAGTGATGGTGATAACTTTAGTTTGATCTTTTCTTACAGGTACCAGAATAATAACATGATTTTCCATTGCAGATGTAACCATGATCATTCCATACACATTGCAGTTTGTTGCTTATTCTAGAGTTGTGCTCAAGGTAATTAAAGGTTAAAAGCTACAGCCAGCGCGAGTCTGGCTGATCTATGGAGGGCAAAGGCTTTGAGCTTGGAAGGCCGCACGCGCTTACACAGCACTTATAAGATGTTATTCTTGGTGATTTTGTGCTTAGTCATGTTTTAATATGTTTTAAGTAGAAGTAGCTGATCCAGCAATATTCATTTAATATTATATACTTGATTTAGAGCAATACACACTGATGGTCTTAACAAATGAAAGAGTCCTTGTAGCTGCCATGTTGTGTCTTAGCAGGGTACAGACGGTTCCAGGAGACGGGGGCAGTCAGCGTCTGCCCTCGGGAAGGAGACAATGTTATTCTTTGTGTTAAATAAAATTGTCAACATTGATTGTATTACACCTGTCACTACGCATGAGGGGGCGTTCTAATACCCTGATTTCATAAAACTATGGTGATGTGTTTTTTGAGATGAGATCTGAGACTGTCTGCATACAGTGTCCATCTCCCACGTGTGTGATCATTAAATCATCGTTTGACTCAACCCGACCGGACCAGTGTTGTTATTGTGGGTTTTTCCTCTGGTGTCCATCCCCAATATTTTGAACCTTAACAAGAGTGAACACCAGGAAAGCAGCAGGACCAGACGGCATCCCAGGTCGTATCCTCAGAGACTGCGCATACCAGCTAGCTCCTGTGTTCACTGAGATATTCAACATCTCTTTATCTCAGTCGGTGATCCCCACATGCTTTAAAGAGTCCATCATTGTTCCTGTCCCGAAGAAACCCCACCCTGCTTCTCTCAATGACTATCGCCCTGTAGCCCTCACCTCAGTAGTGATGAAGTGCTTTGAACGCCTGGTCAGAGACTTCATCATTTCTTCACTACCAGACACACTGGACCCACTACAGTTCGCTTACCGTCCAAATCGTTCCACAGACGATGCCATCTCTCATCTCCTCCACACATCACTCACTCACTTGGACACTAGAAGGGGGAATTATGTTAAAATGCTCTTCATAGACTACAGCTCTGCATTTAATACCATAATTCCCTCCACACTCACCACCAAGCTGGAGCATCTGGGACTCAGCTCATCTATGTGTCAGTGGATCTCCAACTTCCTAACTGGCAGACCACAGGCAGTAAGGATGGGCGGACACCACTCTCAGCACTGGAGCCCCCAGGGGTGTGTTCTGAGCCCCCTGCTGTACTCTCTGTACACATGACTGTGTGGCCACTACCAGCTCCACCACCATCATCAAGTTTGCTGACGACACCGTCGTCGTGGGCCTGATCTCTGATAACAACGAGACGGCCTACCTGAAGGAGGTTAGGAATCTGGAGAACTGGTGCCAGAGGAACAACCTCCTTCTAAACGTCAGTAAGACAAAGGAGCTGATAGTGGACTTCAGCACTAAGCAGGAGAGGAACTACCAGACCCCCGTCATCAACGAGTGCCCAGTGGAGAGAGTGGACAGCTTCAAATACCTCGGAGTTCACATCACGCAGGACCTGTCATGGTCCTGTCACATCAACACCGTGGTGAAAAAGGCCCGTCAGCGTCTCTACCACCTCAGATTCTTGAGAGACTTCCAACTGCCCTCCAAGGTGCTCAGGAACTTTTACTCGTGCACCATAGAGAGCATCCTGACGGGAAACACCTTAACCTGGTTCGGGAACAGCACCATGCAGGACAGACGAGCTCTACAGAGGGTTGTGCGGTCAGCTGAGCGCACCATCCGCTCCGAGCTCCCTGACCTGCACTCAATCTACAGCAGGCGATGCTGGACCAAGGCCAGGAAGATCGTGAAGGACCTCAGCCATCCCAACAACAGACTGTTCTCTCTGTTGAGGTCAGGAAAGCGATTCCGCTCCCTGAAGACCAACACAGAGAGACTGAGGAGGAGCTTCTTCCCGCAGGCGATACGGTCTCTCAATCACACCACCACACAGTACTGACCCACACATATAGTTCTTACACACACACTGGACATTCTGGACATTGTTTTCACTTCATCACTTAATCACTTTAGGCATATTTGCACTGCACAAGACACTTACAAATGTGGATTGCACAACACTGGACATTATATTTCTTTATTTCCAGTTAATACTTGTACAGCTGCTGTTATTGTGTGTATATATATATTTATATTTCTTCATACATTCTTATATAGTTCTATACTGTGTATTGTGTATTTTGTTGCACAGTTATTTTATTTTTTAACTTTAATTTATATATTTTATCTTATTCTTTCCGAGATTGACGCTGGCAGCACTAATAGGAAGATAACCAGAATACAACCAGATGGCCATCGGCTGAGTCGAGTGTCCATTTTCAAAGTAAAGCAAGTTGCTGTCATTAGCAGAGGCTGACTCAGATTGATTGCAACTTGTTGGCAGTTTATCTGCATTTATAAATAACATGGCTGTTATTTGCAAACCTTCACCAATCTGTCAGACAATGATGCAGTCAATCTGAGGTACACCATAATCCCTTGGAGACAGGTTGCCTTCCGCCAGGTGAAATGAGCAATCTCTTTGCAATTGAAAATGTTTGCCATGAGATTGAAGGTGTTGCAAGCTCTGGGCAATCAGTTGGTGATCGCAATTACTTGCATACGACCAGCACAAAGCATCAATTGCCAAGTTTTTTCCCAGTCACAAGAAATAGCAGTCCTATTTTTTGTTGTGGTGTGCCTTAGCCATTTGGGAGTCCAGTGAGAGGATTGCAGGAGAGTGTAGTTTCAGGAACATTAATGAATGAATGAATTCCAAGCAGGCCTACCTGAAACTAAGAATGCATTTCGTAGTTCTCTCAGTGACAGCGTTCCGGTTCTTGAAACATCAGTGCGGAAGAAAATTTCCTAGAAAACAAAAAGAAAAAAGCCACAATTGGAATGTAGCAGAAGTATTATCCATACATAATTAACTATAGAGCAGTGCATGTAGTTCAAATTTTTTTTTACTTTTTTCAGCATCAAATATTTAACCTAATTTTCATTGTCTTTACCTTGAATGTAACAACTTTGTTCCACAGACGAAGAAATTCCTCACTGTTGAGTTTTCCTGTAATTGAT
The DNA here is from genome assembly GCF_057381845.1 of Rhamphochromis longiceps. NCBI lineage: Eukaryota > Metazoa > Chordata > Actinopteri > Cichliformes > Cichlidae > Rhamphochromis > Rhamphochromis longiceps. Next base: position 14,610,732 of record NC_140575.1, read on the forward strand.
GTCTGTTTTACCCAACATTAAGGCAACAAAGCTATGTGTGCGAGTAAAACATGTACTGGCCAACTGGGTAGCTCCTCTACAAGCCAAGAAGCTGTGCTGACCAATGTTGGGGAGTAACGGAATACATGTACCGCCGTTACATATTTAAAATACAAAATATGACTAACTGTATTCCGTTACAGTTACCGTTTATAAAGGTGTTATCAGAATACAGTTACTTGGTCGAAATGAATGGATTACGCGAGGGTATTTTCCTGTTTCATATGTTAGGCTATGCCCTCTTTATTTTTGGTTTCCACGCTGGTGGAAACCCAAACAAAACACGCATTAAGAGGCTCTAATGTCTGTGTCTCAATCTCGCAGTCCATGTCACCTCTACTTGCAACCCGCATAATGACGTGAAGAAATATTTTTAAAAATTATTCACAAAAATGATTTAATATGAAGGCAATAGGGAGAGTGTTACAGTCATCGCTCTAAAGAATGTAGCCTCATGGGCAGTGTAGTCCGTGCTGCAGGGTGGATGGACTGCCATACCCGTTATGTGTCTGTGAGCGAGGGAGGAAGAAAAAGGAAAAGTACGAGCTGTCACCGAGCAGAAACGGGAGCTGGAAGCATGTAAATATAATAATAACCACTGCAGCCAAAAAGAGTGCCTGACGAGCCCAGCTGTAAGTAAGCTGTTAAGACTCGACTTTACATCGTGTTCGTGTTTTCCTCCGAAACAATAAATTCCTTTGGAGCAGCCTTTCAACGCCTCTCTCTGTCTTTCACTAGCAAAGTTGACCCAGACAACAAAGTAAAGCTAGTTTTCAGCTACGAGCCCGACACGAACCCGACGTATTAGCCAGAGGTCCCTTTATGGTTTTACGCCTTTACGGTTCGGAGCCGCGGACCTGTTTTATATAAGCGCAGAATAGTTTTCTATACGAGATCGCTGCAAAAAGTGCAGCCTTACCTAATGTCCACCCTAGTGTTACTCATTTTATATTAAGATTTAAACATCTAGTTGGTATTAGTATGGTGAATAACCTTCAGTAAAAGTAATAGTTCGCACTGCAATAGTACATTCATGTAGTTGTAAAAAGCATGATAATATATTAAGTAATCCAAAGTATTCAGAATACGTTACTCTCATTGAGTAACGTAACGGAATACGTTACAAAATACAATTTGGGGCATGTATTCTGTAATCTGTAGTGGAATACATTTTAAAAGTAACCTTCCCAACACTGGTGCTGACCCACTAAAGCGTGAACTCTACAGGACTGCTAACCATATGAAGAAACTCTCATAAAACCTCAAAGTGACAAGGTGAAGACTTTTCTAACTGGCCTTTTTCCAAAAACATGAGATAAAATTAAGACTTTTATTTGGCAAGAACTCTGAGATATCCTTCAATGCTACATCCAGATGAACAGAATTTGTTGGGACTTCCTCACCTGGATTGTTGACTGTTTAACTCTGTTTAAGATACTTTTTGATATTATTTTCAAATTACTTGCTGTGATCATGCATGCAAATGTTTGAAAATGTGGAGAACATGTAAATCTATTATTTGCATTGTCTGAGTGACTATGACAAATGTCACATGCACCACAACAGGATACATCCATTAATGCAACCATGCTGCGACAGGCGTCAATACTGAAGCCTCCAGATTTCAGGTCTCCTAAATGAAACAGAAATATATATTTCAGAAATATATAAATCTTGAGCTCTTAAGCTGTAGTCTCTTGAAGTCCAAACCTTTTAGGATGTTTTCATTTAGAAGCCTCTGAAGCTGCTCAGCATCCACTTCTTCATACTGGAAACGAAAACAGGGTTTCTCTTATACTTCTGTTTATGAGCCTCGGTCACTTGTTAACGTCCAAATTAAACTGTCCACACACACTAGCAAACACACACTCTGACTAATTTGTGTATTGCTGTAATTTCTCTTTTACAATACAAAATCTTTGCTAGCTTTAGCAAAACTCTAACCCATCAAGCTAAATATTACGAGTTGTAATCCAGTTATTTCAAGTTGCCCCGAAATAATTATTTTAGATGGAAAAGATGGATACATGAAGTAATGCATGGCTATTAGTTCAGCATGTGGGTGCAATTCTAGGGCCACTGTTATTCACAGTTCTCATAATTAAGTGAGTTACACGTTGATTTTTGTCGTGTCTGGAAACATCTAAGTGCTTTCAAAAAAGATTTGAACTCAGATTAAAACCCATTTAAAAAAAAAAAAGTTTCCAATAAAGCTGGCTAACATTACTTAGCCAGTTAAATATTGCTACTTTTCATAGGACACTAAATTAGAAAAAGTTTGTCTATAAGTACCTTGGTTTTATTACTATGGACACTGAACTTGTCTTAAAGAAATGTGTAATTTAGAGCTATACAATGCTAATATTTAAACAGTCTTTTTCCATTTTCATATTTTATTTCTGTCTTATTTATATCAACTTAGTTCTTCAGTAAGTTAAGCTTTCTTCACCCTACTGACCCAATAATGATGTGTCATACAAGATATGCATATTTTGATCCTAGCTTAAATTGCTACTAAATAACCAACAGTGAGAAGACAACTAAACCACAAGTGCATCTTTAAAGTAGCCAAAAAATTAATCAGGATGATTAAGCTTTCACTTTAAAATTTCTCACTTTTATACACAACTGATGTTCTGTTGTGGATTTTTTTAGTTGAACAAATGTAACGAAATGCATTTAAACTTTCGTGTTAGCACGTTTTATGTTCATTGTATACAGAAGTCAAACAGTTTTATTTTGTGCACTGAAGTATAATAGTTAGTCAAACCTCTCACAGATAAGTTTTAGATAAAGATGAAAAAAATCTTATCAAACAAACAAAAGTTTCCACTGTGTGATAAAACTCAGTCTATATAAGAGAAATAGTAAACTCAACAGTGTCAAGTATGCTCGTGAGAAAATAACAGGAAGTTACCTTGTCAGAGTGTTTATGGAAAAACTCTCTCCTTTGTTCATCATCTTGTTGATTTTTTACCTTGACCTGAAACAGAGAAATTAAATTCTGTGTTAAATAAAAAGCTATTTACATATCATTTAGCATATAACACAACCGCAACCAGACGTGATTTATTGTTGAACACCCACCTTCTCATCAAGCTCATGTTTGTGATCACCAGAATTATCACTGCAGAGAAAGAAAAAAATCACAATTTATTTGTTCTTGTCTGTTTTGCATATATCTCATGCAGATTGTTCCAATTTAGCAATGTTGTGTTTGCACAAACAATGAGCGTGCATACTAGCAGTTGGTCTCTGATTTTGCGTGGATGGTCAGGATAAAGGAGGCTGTCTCGTTGGGATTGAAGGTGGATGGCACAATCAAGTATTCCCCATGCTTTAACATAAAGAACTCCATCACCTCACGGGCATTCAGGTAGGTTTTAGTTTGGGCAACAGGTGCCTGGGATTTGAAGAACTCCTCTGTAAACTTCCCTCTCTGTGTCTTATACTGAAATAGCAGGTAGATATGTCAGTTATCTTACACCATTTAAAGTGGGACTGCTGTATCTGTAAATGGGAACTGGATACAAACTGTTTCTTACTTTTTCAGTCACCTTGAAGGAAATCAGTGCAAGTTGGTTCATGTTCAGAATAAGAAATATACTCAGTTAGTGTCAGAATACAACCCTAATGAAATCTGTATGCATCTTTTACTAATGATTATATGCTCTTCAAAGATGATGACAACTGAGCCAAAGGTTTAATCATTGAAGGAATAGCAGTGTAGCCTTCAAGTTGAGGTTATCCTTATCACCATCCTGATGTGCAATACCTTTGCAACTTGGAAACGATTCAAAACATAAAAGTGTCATGACATTTCCATATTAGGCAGCAAAGAGTAATGTTTACCTCAAATATGAAAAACCCAATGTGGAGGTTTTGCGCCAGGTGTCTGTTCCTTTTTTCGGGCTTTTGCATGAGAGACACCATTATGTTTTTATCACCGTCTTTCTCTGAGTATCCACCGCAAATTTTGAAACGACACTGTGGATTAGTCCAGAAACTGTCTAGAAAGCAAATAAAAAACATGGTTTATTTGCTGGACACAAAAAAATGAAAGTTCAAAAATGAACCTGAAAGCAAGGCTGGTTAAATAGTCCAGGTCAGGTGGGTGAAAGGTTCACTGAACTTTTGTTTAATAAATGACAAAGTCATGCAATTAAATGAGCTATATAGATAATATACTGTGGAAAAGACTTTACAACTCTGTTTATGGGTCTGTATTGTTATGGATGTCCAACTTATTCTTTCCATTCACAAGAAAAATCTATGTTACCATATTTGGGCTTTTAATATTGTAACATATTTTTTACTACTGGTTACAGAATTTTAATACCTACAATACTTGGAAAAAATAGCTGAAATTTGCATTCACATTTTTTTTAGTTTAACATAACAGAGTTATGTTAAACTAAAAAAAAAATAAGCAATGACCTTAATACTAACTACACTAACTAAAGAACTTGTTGCCCTATTGGACCCATTGTTAATTTTAGGGTCCGCATCAAGACTAAAAGAATAATCTTATTTAATAATTGCTGAAATAAATTCCTACATAGCACCTATGACCTTCAGGACTCTTTTATCTCTTTTAATTGTCTATTTCATCAAATATAATAAGATGGATAAAGAAACCGAGGTTCATAAAAATCTTAAATGTGAATCTGTTAAATATTAAAATCACACAAACACTACATGTATGTGTTCGTGCTTTACCAATTTCGGTACATTCTTTCTAGTATACACTCTCGGTCAAAAGTTTTAGAACATCCCAATTTTCCCAATTATTTATTGCAATTCAAGTCATTCAAGTCCAGTGAATAGCTTGAAATGGTACAAAGGTAAGTGAACTACCGGAGGTAAAAAAGATAAATAAATAAGATTTTTTTTTAAATGGCGTGGTTACCCAAATTAATGTACATTTTTGGAATTATACACAAAGGCCTTTTTCATGGAACACAAAATGGGTTAGCAATTAAAAGCTGTGCTGGGACAATGGAGGTTGATCAAGCGTTGAAAACTTCAATTACTGATTCCTACATGGGTTCCAACTTTTCTGGATTCCTTCCAACCCCCTCTGTCTGCATAAAAGCAGTATAAAACACACTGTGGTACCATACCCTTGTGATCAGTTGAACAGTACTGTACTGCAGAAAGCACTGCGTTGCTACAAAAATGGCCAGAAAAATGCAATTAACAATGGAAGCGAGACAGACCATCATAACGCTTAAAAATGTATCCTGAAAAATTGATTCTGTTCATCTGGACGAAGCGTTTTCAGTCGGAGAAACATTTCATGACAGTGAGTACTGTTTTCTTCCCCATCAAAAGGCACTCAGAAACTGGAGCAAACTCTGACAGGAAGAGGTCTGGCAGACCCAAAGCCACAAATGGTAAATGGCCTGCATTTGTATAGCGCTTTTCTAGTCCATAGGACCCCAAAGCGCTTTACACTACATTCAGTCATTCACCCATTCACACACTGGCGATAGCAAGCTACATTGTAGCCACAGCTGCCCTGGGGCACACTGACAGAGGCAAGGCTGCCGGACACAGGCGCCACCGGGCCCTCTGACCACCACCAGTAGGCAAACATGGTTAGTATCTGGGATCGAACCACCGACCTTCTGATTAGTGGCTGACCTGCTCTGCCACCTGAGCTACAGCCACCTCAAATAACTCAGAGGACACGTTTCTGAGAAACTACGTGGCTCACAGGACAACAGCTTCAAGCACAGTTTAATAGTGGTCATAGTAAGCAAGTCTCAGTTTCAACTGTGAAGAGAAGACTTCGAGCTGCAGGTTTGACAGGACAATGCTAAGACATCAGAATAAGACAAAGAGGCTTGCCTGGGCCATGAAACATCGCCACTGGACTACTGAAGACTGGAAGAAGGTATTGTGGACTGATGAATCAAAATTTGAACTCTTCGGTTCACCATGCAGGATCTTTGTACTCAAGTAGGGGAAGAATGGTTCCACAGTGTGTGGCATCAACTGTCAAACATGGAAGAGGAAGTGTGATGGTCTCAGGCTGTTTTGCTGGATCCAGGGTGGGTGACTTGTACATAGTGAGAGGCACCCTAAACCAAAACAGCTACCAAAGCAATCTGCAGCGCCATGCAATACCCTCTAGTATGCACCTAGTTGTTCAGGTGTTCATCCTACAGCAAGATAATGAACCAAAACATAAATCCAAGCTATGCCACAACTACCTCAGGAAAAAAAGAACAAGATAAGCTTGAAAACATGGAGTGTCCAGCACAGTCTCCAGAATTAAATCCCATTGAGCTGGTTTGGGATGAACTGGACAGAAGAGTGAAAGCAAAGCAACCTACAAGTGCCACACATTTATGGGAACTTCTGCAACAGATATGGGAAGAACTTTCAGAATAATATTTGATTTCTATTGTAGAACGAATGACACAGGTGTGTCCAGCTGTTCTATGGTAAATGGTTATTGGACTGATTCTTATATAGAGCTTTTCTCTCCTGGAGCACTCAAAGCGCTTTGTATCTGCCAACGGTGGCTACTTTGAAGAGTCAAAGTTGATAGTACATTTTGGTCTCTAAATTGATTCCATGATTTATTTTTTTAACTCCAACTGCTTATTTGTACAATGTTTTCATTTCAGAGTGCAATGAGACAGTAAAATGCATAATTTTCACAAAAAATAAATAAAATTGGGGTGTTCTAAAACTTTCAACTGATACTGTATGTATTTAATGTTTCAACGCATTTGCAATGAGATTTAATACCTCTGTAATTAAGGCAACCTCCAGCAGTGGTTCCTGCAACCCATCGGCCCTCATACACAGAGGTCGTCCACTGACTAGAGTCACTTTCATTAAAGAAGTCAGGAGACAGCCCGCAGATGTCAATATCTGCGTAGAACTTACAGAAATCTTCAAAGGTCATCCTGTAAAAATCAGATGAATTTTGAGATTACTTGTTTTACATCTGGATGGGCTGTTAGGGTACAATGCAAAAAGTGTTTGTATTTTGTGTTTGGTTTTTTGTTTTTTAATTTCACAAGTTTTCTTACCAAAACTCTCCATCATCAGCCACTGAAAGGCACATTTCACGGTCTTCAGGACTCACAGTTTGCCACAGAGGAGACCTCAAAGAAAATTTGTCATTTTATTTAGACAAAGAGACAGCTTTTCAAAATTCTTTTGAATATTCAAAGGGAGTTCAGAAAAGCTCTCCTGCATGTGTCCACAGCCATACTTGAAATATAATCTTTACACTAGATAGAAGGCTACCACATAGGTTTTGACATTGATTTGCTTTCCATCTTTTAAGTTGAGAGCCATGAGTGTGAGTCTGACTTACCGATCACTCCAGTCTCCTTTCCACTCTCCTGTACCCCAGGGATTCCACAAACGCACAAGGTATACGATTTTTCCTCGACTCATCATCTGACCGCAAACCACCATTTTTTTTTGTTAATTTTAAGTATCATTTGATTTTTTTTCTATTTCCAGTACAAATCTTTACCTCTTTGATACTTGTCACAGTGTATGCATGGCCTGCAACCAGTCCATTTGGTAATATTTCGTTACCAGATGTCTCCTACAAGACAAAAGCATTTGCCACTAGTAAAGTAGAATATTATACATTAAGAACATCAACTTCTATTGATGATGATGAAGCCAATAAATCATTTTACGTGTGCAAGTGACTGTGAAATTGTTTGCTTGTGGCTAAATTCGACACTACTTTGCTCAGATGTTTTTCAAAATGTTATTTCCTTGCAGAGTTAAATATATACTAAATGTCAGACTGGCATGAGTACGCACAATAACTGAACAAAAGCAGCTTTGGTGTCTTAAAACAGGACCCATTCATTTATATCAAACTGGCTCATGTAAGCAAAGGTTTTCCAGCATTTGAGTCTTGATTCTCTGTCTATAGCACACACAGAGCCATCCCTGCCTTGCCAATGAACTTTATCCTTGGGTAATGTCAAGACCATGTTATAAGTGTTACAAACAGTCGTTTTATAGCGGCATTTATAAAGTGACTGTAATAAAAGCTTATAACCATGACTAAGGTCTTTTTAGCTGCTTTGGCAGATGTTTAAACCTCTGTCTCTAGGTAGATTCTGACAAAATGATACCAAAACTGCGCCGGATACAGTTATAAAACTTTATAGGTGTTTAGTGAGATCAAAATGAAAGTATAAAAACAAGTCCTGTATGAGTGAGTATAGGGCAGCAGAAGTATCAGGGAGATTAAGCCAATGCTGGTGCTTCTGTGTGGTGTAGTTCTACTTACCCTGGGAGGTGTACCACAGCCCATCAGTGTGTTTGATTTGCCAGCTCTGCAGATCAGCCCCCACAGGCTTGGACTCGGTTGTGACAGCTCGATGTTAATGTGAACGCCACCGGTGAAGTCCCTCATAGCCTCTGAAGGAGTTCCAGCAATCATGTCGGAGTAGGAACCACAAACCCTGACAGGATAATACAGTTTTTTAATATTTAGAGAAATCACACCTTCAACTCTCATTATGTCTAAGATTAAGATTGCATACTTAGCATAGGCTTTCTCCAGGAGAGCAGGCCAGAATTCATTTTGGTTTTTGGAATGAACAAAGATTAGTCTGCCATTGATTGTTGGTAGTTTGTCATCAATGACCACATCCTCCCACTGCCCAAATCTCCAGAACTGGGGGGAAAAAAGAATCTAGCATGTCACTCTTGATTTATTATTTAAAAAAAAAAAAGTCTTGTAGCGTGTTGGCGCTCGACCTCGGTCTGTAAAAGTGATGATAGATGAAAAGATGATTCGGGCCAGGAATTTTGTTCCCTTTCAGGCCAATCTGATATTTAGGAAAATGCATATCCAGCAATTTATTTCCTCTCCTGTGACCCTAAAAGTTGCAGGATTCTGCATTTACGTTACACACAGTTTAGTTTCAACATGAAAATGTGTTAAAATAAAATATAAGCAGTAAAAAAATTTTTAAACCCATAGCACATGCTTTTTAGCTAGTTTATTCTGCTGTGGTTAAAATACAAACAAAAAGGAACATCTCAAAAATAAATCACTAAGTATTTTTGACAGGTGTGTTTTTATTGAACACAAGTAGTGATCAATAAAAATATTTTGTGTTGTTACATGTTGGTGTTTACCCTGAAGTGAAAAATCCCACAGTAGTTCTCATCAAATCGTTGTTCAAGCGGGACAACTTCTGCGAAAATGGATTTCTGGAACGTCAGCGCTCCGATTGACGCAAGAAACCAGCAGTTTCCTGTTCAAAAATATTCTCAGGGTTACCACAGGAAATCAGGTGAGGAGAACAATAAATATATTCATGAAGACATTTCCCTACCTAGTTTCCCTTGACCAAAATCAAACCTGGAGACTCCGTCAAGTACTAAGACTGGAAAACGAACAATTTCCTGAAAAAGGGAGAGTGCTGATCAGGAAGTAAAGTTCTGGAAGTGTTAAAGGAAAGGATGCACATTTCTTTTAGTGTATCCTTCACAAAAATGTGCATTTATTCATCCACACTGAAATAATCTTTCAATTATCTTAAGAGTCACAATAGCATGTTGAAGACTGTTGTTTCGTTGAACCAAACAAAAAAGCATACCTGAAATCTGTTTTTGGAAAGTATAAGAGAAGGTATTACTTGTACTTAAAGCTGCAGTGTATCAAATATCTGTGTCGAGCTCTGACAAACTAAACCAGAAACCTGACTGTGCTGTTTTTGAACCGTAGAATAAGAAATTCTTCGTGTAGTGAGACTCAATCTAAATGCAGTGAAAGTACTAAAACTGAATTGCTCTTTTTATAATCAGCTGAGCAGTTTAGCTTTACAAAATTACACTCACTGCTGGTCGCCGCCACTCCACACAGGCCAGTTCAGAAGGGCTCAGTATGCCATGGCGTAGTATCTCTTGACCAATGGACCTTCTGTCAGGTAGAAATGTCTCATCAATGAAGCTTACTCCTCTTGTGAGGCAGTACTGTTTCAACTGCTCGTAGTCTTGGCCCAAGAACTTCTGGGGCTTGGTGAATTTTCCGAAACCGTCCTTCTTGTAGCGGGCCTCTATGATGTTCAAGCATACACCGGGAGGAGGCATCACTGCAGTTTTTGAACTGTTTACAAGAATTTTGCATTAAAACTCCAGAAAATATAAGAGATTAAAGAACGCAGCACTACCTATTTAGGTTGGGTATAGATCAAGGGTGTGGGAATGGCATTTCAAAATGGGAAGTCATGACACAAATGATACATATTTTAAATAAATATAATGAGCTACAGTATGATGGAAAAAGATAATTCCATTATGGTGCATAAAATCATATTTGCAGCTCGCTGAAAAAGAGCAAAAATGAGTTCAAACTTTAGATAGTTCATGTGAAATTATTGCAAATTGCGGTTCGCCCAACTATTATGAAACATAGTTTACAACAAGATTATTATTAACATTATAATACTAATAATAATTAGGCATTTTTGAGAACTTTTTTGTCAGGAAAACAAGGTTAAAGGCTTTTATATTAATTATTATGTTATATTGTTCCAAACATTAAAAATATATGTAAAATGTAAAGGTTTTCATTATGTTGGACCTTATTTGCACCCTGAATGGAAAAATGTAAAAGTATACCTTTAACATTCATTCTTTTTCAGGGGCTTCTCTTTTGTTAGTGTCTAAAAATGTAAACAAATTCTGGGGAGGGATAGCTCAGTAGGTAGAGTGGTGGCCCCATGATCGCAAGGTCGGGGGTTCGATTCCCCTGAACAGCTACCCTGAGGTACCCCTGAGCAAGGTACCGTCCCTACACACTGCTCCCCGGGCGCCCAATGGCTGCCCACTGCTTCACTGAGTGAATGGGTTAAATGCAGAGAGCGATTTTCCCCACGGGGACCAATAAAGTACACTTTCTTCTTCTATAAACACTTTTTTTATGATAGTCTTAAAAATATAATATCTTCATGCATAAACAATACCTTGTAAGGTCAACTGTGTTAGGATGCCTGGGTCGTTGACCCAGGGTTTTTGAGTTTATTATATTATTTATACTTTCTAGTCTTTGGTTTCTTTGAGTTCTGTCTTATGGTTTATGTCTCTGTCTTCTTTAGTTGCTCTGTCTTTCTATCACCTGTATCCCCTTGTCTAGTTCGCGTCTCTGTGTATCCTTAGTTCCTATATCCCTGTGTTCAGTCAGTGTTTGTGTCTGCCCTGGTCCCACATCTCTGTTCCCTCTGTAGTGCCTGCATGTGAGTCTGTGTTATGTGTTTCCTGTTTTACTTTGAAGGTCTCTGTCTTATCTCAGTGTGTTCATTCCCTGATTGCTCCTTCTGTGTATTTAAGCCCTGTGTTTCTCTGTGTCCGTGTCGCAATCTACCGTTTACCTTGCTGTGTGTTCTGTCATTCCTCCAGTTTAAGTTTATTTTGAGTTTTTCCAGTTATGTTATATTTTGAGTATCACATTAAAGCCATTTTCAGTTCACGACTGTCTCCGGAGTCTGCACCTTGGGTCCTATCCCTGTCCGCACACAGCTGCCACCTAACAAACTGCACCAGTAATAACATTTGAACTTACAAAGCCCATAGTTTGCATTCACAGCAGCAGGAAGGACCACACTGATACAAATGCAAATTAAGGATCATCTGGTTTAAAGTTTTAAAAGCAGGTCTTACCTCACTTACTCAAAAGTGAAAAGCTGTGCAGAAAAAGGTGTAGTTGCGTCGCGGTGAACCGGTGGGTGAGAACCAAGTAGCTTCGACTCTGCATTTAAGCACCTGAGGCTGTGCACGCCGTCCTTATGTTTCTAACACAGATATGAAAATCACCTTTGAACAAACCACGCCTGTGCTGACCTGTAGCTCATAATAATCTACTTCCTGCAAGCTACTGTATGACCAAAAGAGAGAGGGCCTAGAGAGAGTTTCACTTCATTCAAGTGACCCTCCACTAGCCCATATTTATGTGTATCACAGTCTTATACGTTTATGTGTTTATGGTATCCACTTTCATGTTTAGAGAACAGCAGTTGCTGTTAATGGTTAGCCTGTCAGCAGTAAAATTGAAAGTACTCACTGCTTGCAGTAGAGTAGAATAGAATAGAGTGCCTTTATTGTCACTAGACAGATGTACAATGAGATACAGAGCATCTCCTGCTCACTATGGCTGTGCTTCTTGTTGGCTTCCAGTATTTGCAGTCCTCACAGTATGACTGAAATCTGTTTTTTATATCTTTGTGTGAACCTCAAAAGTTCTATAGTTGATAAATAACTGTTGCCATAAAAAAAATCAACATTAGTCACCATTTTGAGATGATCTCAGCAGACACAGTGACGTGCTGAACACATTTAAGAAATCATTCTTTGTTTCTTAAAACAAAGCCCATATATTATATTTGTGTGACAGCCATCCTAAACCAAATTTGTGCCCACACACCTGTCAGACAAAGAGCCACTTTACCCCGTCTGACCCAATTTACTTAGTTAATTACCTTTAAGCAAACATACAAAGAAAACCCCTAATAAGACCTGTTACTGGGAGTCACATGGTCAGTAAACTGTCAGCGTATGTGTCGCTTTAGAACAAACATCCTATGAAATATAGACGTTTGAAGCAAAGTGTCCTGCCCTAAACAGCAGCATGAAATTTATAAATTGAGCACATGGCTTGGACGTATCCCAGGCTAATGTAAGGTGTGTGCCAACTACCATGACACACCTGCCACCACTAGCGTTAGACTTAATGATTATTCACTGTGTAAACAATAGCAGGCACACAGTTGCTTTCTGGTGCTGCTAAGTGTCATGGTCCTGGGTCATTTTGACCCAGTGTTCTTAGTTTTTCTGTAGTTTTGTATTTTGTTTCTTATGTCCATTGGATTGTTTGGTTTGGTATTTGGATTCCCTCTGTGTCCATGTTTTTATTGTGGTGTTTGCTCTGGTACCGTGTTCCCATCCTATGTGTTCTGTGTTCTCCTCATCCCCTCGTATTCATCCTTCTTCTCTGCCTCTCTCTCTGCCTCTCTCTCTCCGTGCTCATCTCTGTGTACTGTGTTGTGTTTAAGGTCCACATCTTGGTGTCAGTATCGTCAGTTTCGTGTCCTCCCTGCTCGGCCATGAGTAATTGTCTTCAGCTGTGTTCCTCGTGTGTTCCCACTTCCCTCGTTACCTTCTGTGTATTTATGTCAGAGTGTCCCTTTGTTCTGTGTTGCGTCGTCCCTCTAGGTTGTGTGCATTTTCCGTGTCTTCCCAGCGCCTCAGCTTTTAGTTGCTCCCAGTATAGTTTTATATGACTTCTTATGTTCCTGTTAATAAAGACCGGCCTTTGAGTTCATCCCCGTGTGTCTAGAGCCGTGCATTTGGGTCCTCTCTTGCCTTCACACAGCCGCCGCATGACAGAACGACGCAACCACGAAATGGACCCAGCAGGCTCCGCCCGTGAGGGAGATATTCTCCGTGTACAGAGTCTGGTGCAACGAATAACCCACGCCTCGGACTCACGGACAATTTCCGTCGGACTTAACGCCATAAAGGCAATAATCGAGGGAAACCCTTTCCTTCAGCAGCTCACCTGCTATGAAGGCTTTATCGATGAATTGAGCCGAGCTAAGGAGGCATTACAAGCCCGTGAGCTGGCAGACAATGTCCGTTCCCGGGATTCCACGCCACAGCGACTGCAGACGGAGATCTCCGCCCATCAGCCGCCGCAGCAGCAGCAAACTAAGCTCGCCGCGACGGTACCGCAGCAGCAGACGGGGCTCTCGGTGTCACAACAGCAGCTGCTAAAACGAGAGGGTTTTTTGGCGCCGCTGCCGCAGAGCCCTTCTCCATCCCCTCTCAGCTCTGACCGTCGCTCTCCCGCTGCTCTCCTAGCAGCGATGTGGTCGGATGATGAAGAGGAGACCGTCACCCCCGCATCATCACCGGTTTTCCCCGTCACCTCCGTTCCCTCATTAAGGAGGAGACGCCGTCGCCGGTCCTCTCCTCAGTCGGATTCCGGGACTACTGGGCAGCCGGCTGGGGTGAGTGACAAAGACACTTTCTCTGTTCACTCTGAGGCTAGTTCTCACTACTCCGAATGCAGGAATGCAAACTCTGTGACTCTTGCCGTAGACGCTAAAGGCTCACGGTCTGTAAACGTTGAATCTGAACCCGAACTTCTTATGAACCATTGTACTGCCCGGAGGGTCAACTCAGAGACAGTTTCTCCTACGTTTGGGCTCATATTCGAGAAAGATCATCCTTCGCTAGTGTTTCCTAGGTCTAAAAACTCGAAGTCAGCATTTCCTGAGTTAGAGACACCTGTTTCTGTGCCCTTTACCTGTGTGTCTGCTGAGGATGATTGTTTTGCAGTTAAGCTCACCCCTGGGGCTTTACTACATGCCCCCTTAGATGGTAAAACAGTAAAATCCAAGACTGTAAATGTTCCTGTGATAGCTCGACCCCAGCTCGTTGCTTCTGAGCCATCACCCCCGGGGATTGTCCATTCTGACGTATGTACTGATTCAAATGTTCTTGAGTCAGGGGGCTCTACACCCACCACTGTTTACCCTAGGTTTACTGCTTCCGGCGATCCGGTGGTAAAAGACTTTGTTTCATCTGCCTCTCCGGTGCACAGACCTATGTTTACATCGGCTATTAACCCCTCCTCTGTCAGTATAAGTACGGTTAGCTCCGAAGAAAGAAGCTCTAAGACTGTTGGTGCATCAGCTGATCACATTTCTCTAGAGTCTGTACACACTGAAGGTGATGCATTAGTGCCTGTAAGCTACAGCTTTAGTACACTTAACGCTACGAAGTCAGAGCGCTGTTCCTCATCCGCTCACTCAGGGCAGGGAATCGATCTCTTGCAGACTGTTCTTTCTAGGCCCGCCTCCCAGGCCCCTTGTGTTCTAGGGATAACTGCGGCCCAGCACTCACCTGCACCTGTCTCAATTCCCCAGGTGAGGGGGGCTGGCGCCCAGCTGGTCCCTGTTCCGGTTTCCGGGTCAACTGAGGCTCTGCTGGTCCCTGCACCCGTATCGGCTCCTCGGGTGGGGACAGCAGCCGCCCAATCCCTGCCGAAATCTGTGCCAACCGCTGAGGTGGGGCCCGCCAGGACCCAGCCAGTCTCTGCACCTGTACCTACTCCTCAGGTGGGAGCGACTGGTGTCCAGCAGGTGCCTGCACCTTTCAACTGCGTTGTAGGCCCAGGGGAACTGACACTGCCACCTGTCCTACATCCGCTCCCACACCCATCATTGCACTCAGCTGCACAGGATGCCCCTCAGTCAGTCATTCGACCCATAACCCTGCCATTAATACACTCTGTAGCTGAGCCGTTAGCCGCCCGACCCGCAGCCACTTCAGCCACTCCTCCACCCGTCACACCTCCACTACAACCATCACTGCAGTCTCTAGCGCAGTCTCCTGCAGCTCTGCTTTCCCCAGTGCAGTCTCCAGTGTCCCCAGTGCAGCCTCCTTTAGCACAGTCATCCACTCAATCACCAGCTCCACTTTCCCCTCAACTATCACTACCACCTCTAGCTCAGTCTCCTGTGCACTCACCTCTGGTTCATTCTCCTGTGAAGTCATCAACTCCACTGCCTACTCCACTCTCACCACCTCCGTTACAACAGACATCAGTTCAGTCCCCTGTGCCAGTGCAGACGCCCTCAGTTCAGTCTCCCGTGCAGTTATCTACTTCACCACCATCAGTAGCTCAGCTCCCACTCTCATCCGCATCTCCAGTAGCTCAGCTCGCACCTGAACCATTGGCCCAGTCCCCGATAGCAATACGGTCTTCTGTTCGGCTTAACATTCAGCCAGGGGTCCCAAACCTCTCTGGCTCTACATCAGCTCCTGCTGGAAGCTCGGATGAGCTCATCCAGGACTCCGCGGCTCCCACGCCGCCATCTACCTCGTCCGCTGGGGGTTCCAGTGAGCCCGTTCAGCCTCCTGTCTCCGCTGGAGGGTCCGAGGGGCCCGTTCAGCCTCCTGTCTCCGCTGGAGGGTCCGAGGGGCCCGTTCAGCCACCTGTCTCCGCTGGAGGGCCCGAGGAGCCCGTTCAGCCACCTGTCTCCGCTGGAGGGTCCGAGGGGCCCGTTCAGCCACCTGTCTCCGCTGGAGGGCCCGAGGAGCCCGTTCAGCCACCTGTCTCCGCTGGAGGGCCCGAGGAGCCCGTTCAGCCTTCTGCCACGTCAGCTGGAGGGCCCGAGGAGCCTGTCCAGCCGCCACCTGCGACCGCCTCGTCAACGCCTGGTCCAGCTGCATCCGCCTGTGCTTCTGCTACGCCTGGTCCAGCTGCATCCGCCTGTGCTTCTGTTACGCCTGGGCCAGCCTCTGCTTGTGCTTCTGCTACGCCTGGGCCAGCCTCTGCCTGTGCTTCTGCTACGCCTGGTCCGATCTCAGCCTGTGCTTCTGCTACGCCTGGTCCGATCTCAGCCTCTGCAGCTCCGCCTGGTCCAGCCTCAGCCTCTGCAGCTCCGCCTGGTCCGGCCTCAGCCTCTGCAGCTCCGCCTGGTCCGGCCTCCGAGTCTTCGTCCTCGTCTGGTCCGGCCTCCGAGTCTTCGTCCTCGTCTGGTCCAGCCTCCGAGTCTTCCTCCTCGTCTGGTCCAGCCTCAGCCTTTGCTTCGCCTGGTCCGGCCCCCGCATCGCCACCGTCTGGTCCTGCCTCGTCTGGTCCTGCCTCGTCTGGTCCTGTGCCCACCAGGCCATGGCCAGCACGCCTGAGACTGGAGGGCCGCCGCTGCCTTCCGCGCGGTCGGCCCCCTGAACTGCTCCGTCGTCTCCTTCGCCGCCGCCGCTGCCTTCCGCGCGGTCGGCCCCCTGAACTGCTCCGTCGTCTCCTTCGCCGCCGCCGCTGCCTTCCGCGCGGTCGGCCTCCTGAACTGCTCCGTTGTCTCCTTCGCCGCCGCCGTTGCCTTGCGCACGGCCGGCCTCCTGAACTGTTTCCACGTCGCCGCCGTTGCCTTGCGCACGGCCGGCCTCCTGAACTGTTTCCGCATCGCCGCCGTTGCCTTCCGCATGGTCGGCCCCCTGAACTGGTTCCATGTCTCCGCCGTTGCCTTCCGCATGGTCGGCCCCCTGAACTTTCTTTGACCTTTGGTCTTGTGCTCCTGTGTTTTCTGTTGTTCGTTTTTGTTTTTTGTTCCGAGCCCTCCGTCCTGGGCCCCCGCCGCCCGCCCTGGGTCGTTTTCTGTTTGGGTTTTGTTTTCCTGTGTTTGGGCTGTCTGGAGCCAGCCCTTGAGGGGGGGGGGGGGGGGTACTGTCATGGTCCTGGGTCATTTTGACCCAGTGTTCTTAGTTTTTCTGTAGTTTTGTATTTTGTTTCTTATGTCCATTGGATTGTTTGGTTTGGTATTTGGATTCCCTCTGTGTCCATGTTTTTATTGTGGTGTTTGCTCTGGTACCATGTTCCCATCCTATGTGTTCTGTGTTCTCCTCATCCCCTCGTATTCATCCTTCTTCTCTGCCTCTCTCTCTGCCTCTCTCTCTCCGTGCTCATCTCGGTGTACTGTGTTGTGTTTAAGGTCCACATCTTGGTGTCAGTATCGTCAGTTTCGTGTCCTCCCTGCTCGGCCATGAGTAATTGTCTTCAGCTGTGTTCCCCGTGTGTTCCCACTTCCCTCGTTACCTTCTGTGTATTTATGTCAGAGTGTCCCTTTGTTCTGTGTTGCGTCGTCCCTCTAGGTTGTGTGCATTTTCCGTGTCTTCCCAGCGCCTCAGCTTTTAGTTGCTCCCAGTATAGTTTTATATGACTTCTTATGTTCCTGTTAATAAAGACCGGCCTTTGAGTTCATCCCCGTGTGTCTAGAGCCGTGCATTTGGTTCCTCTCTTGCCTTCACACAGCCGCCGCATGACACTAAGCCTTGTTTAGTTAATAGGTCAAATTTAACAACTGAACTGACATTACACTGGCAAGTCAAGCTGAACTCTCTGTGACTGAAGATACTAAAGGAACCAATATTGTATTTATAGTTAACCTTTTTTCAAAAAGAAAGTGAAAAAATATGGTTAAAAATAGTTTCTTGAGTCCAGAAGGGCAGCGTCAGCCTACTTTAATGAGCAGAGTTGATTCAAAGGGTAATGAAAGGAATAAAATATTATATAGGCTGAGATACAGCTACTATTGGTCTGTGTATTATCTGTCAATCCATTCACAATTTAATTCAAGTCATAACTGAATGTTTGTGGTATAGAATAAGAAGTATTTACTAACTCATATTGAATATTATCACCCGTTAATCTTAATTATGTTAATTATGTGTTATAATTTATTTTAATGTGAGATGGGTACATTTGCGTGCTACCATCTGCACGGTAGCATGCAAAGAACAACTATAATCTCCCATATTTTAAAACATGTTTAAAAATGTCATCTTTGGACTTTAATACAGGGAATCTGTTACCTGTCTGTCATGAGAGCTCCACCCTGAAACTACACCTTAAAAACACAAAGGCAGATGCACAACAGACGACATCTGCTTTCTACATTTTGACTCTCAAAAAAACAGTCAAATTACTTTGTTTAGACAACGTTTTAAGGTGATTTGAATGTGCTAGTCATCTTTTTTCATAAAGACTATGTGAAAAGTGGATTTATATTTGAATCATTCAAAACAAAAGCAACCATGAACTCACAAAAACTCAAACCCTGGATTCAAAACCGAGCTATTTTCCCATCTTTGCCGTATTAGGTTTTGCATTTATCATTAATCATTCTTGGACAACAACAACAACAACAACAATCTTTATTTATAGAGCACATTTAAAAGCCAAGGGGATGCCAAAGTGCTTTACATAAAAGAATAAAACAATAGAACAATTAACACTATAACATCAGAGTCATATAAGTGTGGAATTATGTTCACAGGTAAAAACCACTAATAAGAGTAAACTATAGCACATAGCTATAGCAAAGTAAAGCTGTACCATCAAACACAGTGATAGAGAACATAGACAACGCAAGACAACGCAAGACAAACAGAAAAATTAATAGAATAACTCACTGCAAACAAGGCCAGGATTTAACTGGTAGAAAAAGCAAGTTCAAACAGATATGTTTTAAGCCGTGATTTAAAAGATTGAATAGAATCAGACGCCCGGATGCCAATCGGGTGATTGTTCCACAGCTCAGGTGCAGCTAGAGCAAACGCTCGATCACCTCTAGACTTCAAACGAGATCTGGGCTGAACCAACAATAACTGTGAGGATGATCTTAAAGCCCTCGCAGGAGCATATGAGTTTAAGAGTTCCTTAAGATAGCTTGGTCCTGTGTTATTAGTAATTTTAAAAGTAAGCAACAGAATTTTAAATTGAATACGAAATTTCACAGGCAACCAGTGCAGATCAGCAAGGACGGGAGTGATGTGAGCAAACTTCTTAGTTTTAGTTAGAATGCGTGCAGTGGCATTCTGGACTGTCTGTAATCTATGTAGAAGGGTAGTGTCACGGCGGGGTGCGCCGATGTGTGCGGAAACAGGACCCAGAAGCAGATGATGACGAGGAATAGTAATGATTAACAGAAAAGTGAACCTTTATTGCGATGACGACAGGAAATGAACCAAGAGACCAAAGCAAACAGGCAAAACACTAAGAAACAAAACACTAAGCTGGCAAAACACTAAGAAACAAAACACTAAAGGTACTAAGACCAAAAACTATAACTATGATTGAGGTGGAAAATAAACAGGCTAAGACTATGACTATGACTATGACTGTAACTCTGGTGAGATAAACAGACGAACTGACAATGGCATGAAGAAAACAAAAGGCTTAAATACAGACATGAGGTGATCAGGGGAAGTGGCGACACATGGGGGAAAACAGCTGACAGACATAAACCTAATGACAGGACCAGGAGAGGAAAGCTAAATACAATGAACAAAGAACACATGACATTGTCAGAATAAAACAGGAAACAAGGCCAAAAAAAACCAAAATGTCCATCAAAAATCACTGGAGCGCAGGGAACAGTTCATGACTCCTCAGGGGACCGACCCGGAGGGTGACGGTCCAGAAAGTCATAGTCCATGTGATCAGGGGGCCGGCCCGGGGGGTGACGGTCCAGAAAGCCACAGTTCATGTGATCAGGGGGCCGTCCGTGCGGACGGCAACGGCGGCGACACGGAAACGGTTCAGGGGCCGACCTCGACGGCGGTGACGTGGAAACAGTTCAGGGGGCCGGCCGTGCGGAAGGTGACGGGGCGGAAACAGTTCAGGGGGCCGGCCGTGCGGAAGGCGGCAGCGGCGCCCAAGTGTCAGGCGTACCGGCCGAGGCTTGGAGGGCACAAGACCAGGTGACGCTGAAGCAGAGGCTGGCCCAGGCGACGCTGAAGCAGAGGCTGAGGCCGGACCAGGCCTATCAGAAGCAGAGGCAGAGGCCAGACCAGGCGTAGCAGAAGCACAGGCAGAGGCCGGACCAGGCGTAGCAGAAGCACAGGCAGAGGCCGGACCCGGCGTAGCAGAAGCACAGGCAGAGGCCGGACCCGACGAGGCTGAAGACTCTGAGGCCGGACCGACGAGGCTGAAGACTCTGAGGCCGGACCCGACGAGGCTGAAGACTCTGACGAAGCTGGACCCGACGAGGCTGAAGACTCTGACGAAGCTGGACCCGACGAGGCTGAAGACTCTGACGAAGCTGGACCAGACGAGGCTGAAGACTCTGACGAGGCCGGACCAGACGAGGCTGAAGACTCTGACGAGGCCGGACCAGGCGAGGCTGAAGGCTCTGATGAGGCTGGGCCTGGCGAGGCACAGGCTGAAGCTGGACCAGCCGATGACGAGGCGGCCGCAGATGGTGGCTGAACGGTCCCCTCGGACCCTCCAGCTGACGAGGCATGAGGCTGGACGGGCTCCTCGGGCCCTCCAGCTGACGAGGCAGGTTGCTTTTCAAGTTGCAGCAACACACAGTCTATAGTGGGTGAAATGAGTTTGTATGAGTTCTCAGACTGAGGTGTGGCAGAACCAGGTGAGGCGTCGTCCTCAGGCTGAGGCGTAGAAGCAGCAAGCAGTAGCGCAGCAGGTGGTGGTCCTGCAGGCGGCGGCACGGGAGCCGCAGGAGGTGGCGCTGCAGTCACAGGTGGTGAAGCAGAAGGTGGCCAGACGGGCTCCTCAGGCCCTCCAGCTGACGAAGCATGAGGCTGAACGGGCTCCTCGGGCCCGCCAGCTGACGTGGCGTGAGGCTGGACGGGCTCCTCGGGCCCTCCAGCAGACGTGGCATGAGGCTGGTGCGGTTCTCCTGAACCCCCAGCTGACGTGGCATGAGGCTGGATGGGCTCCTCGGGCCCTCCAGCTGACGAGGCATGAGGCTGGATGGGCTCCTCGGGCCCTCCAGCTGACGAGGCATGAGGCTGGATGGGCTCCTCGGGCCCTCCAGCTGACGAGGCATGAGGCTGGATGGGCTCCCCGGGCCCTCCAGCTGACGAGGCATGAGGCTGGTGTGGTTCTCCTGAACCTTCAGCAGACGAAGCATGAAGCTGGCTGGATTCTCCTGAACCTCCAGCAGACGAAGCATGAAGCTGGCTGGATTCTCCTGAACCTCCAGCAAACGAAGCCTGAAGCTGGCTGGATTCTTCTGAACCTCCAGCAGACGAAGCATGAAGCTGGCTGGGTTCTCCTGAACCTCCAGCAAATGAAGCATGAAGCTGGCTGGGTTCTCCTGAACCTCCAGCAGACGAAACATGAGGCCGGACGGGCTCCCCGGGCCCTCCGGCTGACACTGAAATTGGCTGCACCAGCTGTACCTCCGTCTCCGGCTCCAAACCGGCCTGGATAGCAGTCCCACAGCAGCTTAGCTGAGCCTGATGGCTAGCTTTTCCAGGACAAACAGTCTCGGTATAGCCGGGCTCATTAACCGGAAAAGTAGTGTCAATTTCAACAACTTCCTGAGAGAAAACATGAGGAGCCAAAATGTAATCACTCACTTGCGTTTGTGATACGGAGCGTCGGTGGCGCGCACGCCGCTTTTTCTTAGGAGTGGAAGACGGCGGAGCGATGGGTGGAAGTCCCTGGTAACTCCGAGGTCCCCCGAGAGCCAGTCGAGTTCCCCGGAAAGAGTGCTCGTGCTCCGGAATGAGCCACGGCTTCCACCGGAGCTCCTCCTCCAAGAGAGCGCAGAATATAGACTGGCGCTCGTCGTCGTCCAAGTCTATGGTGTGCGGCGCTTCCTCGCGCTGAACTGTGACAGGAGTATGGCGAGACTGTGATGAGGGCGTGGAAACTGGTGAGCTGAGAGGTGGTGACGCTGCGGCGAATCTCAGCGAACCGACACGAACACACTCAGGTTCCGGAGGCAGCAATGGAGATGACTGATTGTGGGGTTGTTGTGACTGGTGGGTGCTGGAAGCCATTTCCTGACTCGACAGTCCCTGGGCCTGCAGCATCTCCTTTATCCTCGTAAAGGCATCAACTATGGCAGGTGAGTCCGGGAGCTGGAGAAGGCGGGGATCCCTCTCCATAATAGCTTCAGCAACGTTAATCATTACCAGCTTGCTCTTCAAATCGGGCGCTGTAAAGAAGCGGTCGAGGATCGCTTGGATCCGAGCAGTCTCCTCCAGACACTCGGTGAGAGCAGAATCCGCTGGGTCCATGACTGGTCAGTTCGTTCTGTCACGGCGGGGTGCGCCGATGTGTGCGGAAACAGGACCCAGAAGCAGATGATGACGAGGAATAGTAATGATTAACAGAAAAGTGAACCTTTATTGCGATGACGACAGGAAATGAACCAAGAGACCAAAGCAAACAGGCAAAACACTAAGAAACAAAACACTAAGCTGGCAAAACACTAAGAAACAAAACACTAAAGGTACTAAGACCAAAAACTATAACTATGATTGAGGTGGAAAATAAACAGGCTAAGACTAAGACTATGACTATGACTATGACTGTAACTCTGGTGAGATAAACAGACGAACTGACAATGGCATGAAGAAAACAAAAGGCTTAAATACAGACATGAGGTGATCAGGGGAAGTGGCGACACATGGGGGAAAACAGCTGACAGACATAAACCTAATGACAGGACCAGGAGAGGAAAGCTAAATACAATGAACAAAGAACACATGACATTGTCAGAATAAAACAGGAAATGACAACACAACTTAACAGACCTAATACGTGATGAAATAAATAGAAAACCCCAAAACATAGAAAACCCAGGAACAATAACTGCCTAAACTAAAGGCAAATAGGAAATAACACAAACTAATAACATATCAAAAACTACAAAGAAAACTCAGAGTGCTGGGTCGGAGACCCAGCCTGTGACAGGTAGAGTGGAGACCAAAATAAAGTGAATTACAATAATCATGCTTTGTGACTTGATACTTGCATATTTGCAGAGTTGACTGACTTGGAAGCTTTTAATCATGTAAATGTCTGCATTTCTTCTATTCTTCTCTCCGTTCGTGAACAACAGACAGCTGTACCAGTAAAAAAAAACAGATCAGGGAGGGCTTATCACGTGCTGACAGAAGCAGCCTCGGGCATTTACAGGTATGATAAAAACAGCAGAGTTTCTCTCCACCCACAGTCACTGCTATCTAGCTTTTTGAGGTAAGGCAAGGTACTGTACTCGTACTGTAAACATTCTTAAGCAGCTTGGTTTACACTTTTTTTTTTTTACCTCTTTTTGTAACAGTTATGTGGTGTTGGTATTGTTACATTATTAACGCTGAAAAATACTTTACAGTCTTATGTAAAAGACTCTTGTGTAAAGGAGTACACCTACTTAGTGATGTCCTTTGGGCACGTCGAAGAAGAAAAACGAGTTTGTGTAATGAGAATTAAAGCTAATCTTTACACTTCTTAATGTTTGTTTTCAACAGCTTTCAAACCCTGCAGCTATGCCTCCTCCAGGTGTGTGCATGAACATCATCAGTGCACGCCACATGAAAAATGGCTACGGGACTGTCACCAACCCCGAGAGGTTCCTAAACCAAGACTTCCACCAGCTGAAACAGTACTGTCTCATCCAACATCTAAGGTACATCGATGAGATGTTTCCCCCTGACAGAAATTCAATCGGCAATGGGATACTGACGCCTTCTGACCTTGACCGAGTGGTGTGGCTGAGACCAGGGGTGAGTGTTGCATTGGCTGAAAACCCCAAATGCAAGTACATATAATCATGAAAGCTGTTTGAGGAGAGGGTGTGGTCTGTGGCTCTGCTGCAGAGGAGTGGTGGGGCATTGGGTTTGGTGGGCGGTGCCAGTGTAACTGATCACACCAATCCGTCCAGCTCTGCAGCTCCTCTGCAGTGGAGCCGAAGGCCATACCCCCACCACGCCGATGCTCTAACAATCTACAAATCTAGATAGTTAAGGCTCTTCATGAAGCATAGAAATCTGCTAATTCATTTGTACGTTGGGTTATTGGAACCTTTGTTTCATGGTGTGCCTGAATGCTTTACCAACCACAAACGAGGATGCACATTTTAGCTGCATGAAGTATTTCTTCAAGGGAAACAAAGACAAAACTGTATGAAACACCAACTGTTAATTTGTCAAATGATTGTTAATGTTTCTTTAACTTCTATAACTTTTGTTGCAGTAAGCCCAATAATAATAATGATGATAATAATAAAGAAATAATAACAATAATCCATAAAGATAAGAGTTTGTTTTGTTATTTCAGAAAATTGTTCCAAATCCATCGTTTGTTGCTGACGGGGTGTCCAGGTTCGACTTTGGTCAAGGTTGGGTTAGTAAGTATACTTATTCTTTCACTTCTTTGTGTCAATCTAACCATAATCAGCACAATTACTACTGCGATATCTGCACAGTAAATCATTCTGACAACTCAACTACATATTTTTACAGAAAACTGCTGGTTTATTGCCTCTATTGGAGCTCTGACATTTCAGAATCACATCCTTGGACAAGTTGTTCCACTTGAGCAAAACTTTCACGAGGATTACTGTGGACTGTTCCACTTCAGGGTATATACAGTACCATAATATCATTCATACCATTGAAAAGTCAGTGGTAAAATGTTGTCTGTACATTTTAAAGTTGTTTAAGAATTACTTGAAATATTACGAGTCTTTTGTTTTGATATTCTGCCATTGCCAAAGATAAATATCTAAAAGCAGGTTGCATTAAACAATGCATAAAACCTTTTCGCTTTCTCTTCTCTCTCAACTGCTTAGTTCTGGAGATTTGGAAAATGGGTGGATGTCATCATTGATGACAAACTACCAACAATTGATGGCAGACTCATTTTTGTCCACTCCAGAGATCCAACTGAATTTTGGCCAGCTTTGCTGGAAAAAGCCTATGCAAAGTATGTAAAAACCCTGTGTTATTTCTCAGTTTACAGTGCTCTTTGTGGGAGTTATTTGTCAGTAAAAATAACAATATATCCACTTTTTTTCAGGGTGTGTGGTTCCTACACAGATATGAATGCTGGAACTCCTGCCGAGGCATTGGTAGACTTCACTGGTGGGGTCCACATTTATATTGATCTGTCAAAGCCCCCTCCAGACCTGTGGGAAATGATGTGTCGAGCTGGTCAATCCAAGTCACTGATGGGTTGTGGGACACCACAGGGTGTAAGCATTGATTTACACCACATAAAGCAACATGCTGCCTTGTAATCTTTGTTTTGAAAACAGTCAGGGGTGTCTGTCTTACTGAAAGATCGGGTGATAAAAAAGAACCTTCAGAATAATAGCTCTTAGCTCAGAGTTATCTTCTCCCAGCAGAAAAATAAAAACACTGTGTTGGGATTGTTCCATTTTGAGAAAGTGGTTTGATAACTCCCCCATTCACAGCGGCTGGAAATCTACCTGTCACATTAAAGTAAACAGCACCGCCCTGTTTCCCTGAAGTTAAGCGCAATACCTAGAAAGCAGTACAGTTTAATAGAATGAAGAAAATCCCGTACATGTTAATGCAAGAGTGAACCACTCTCAGAGCCATAGTATGTTGTGAAAAGAAAACACTGGTAAATGTTTTTGACGATCATGTTTTTAGAGATATTTTTTATCAGAATTCAAATTAAAGTATAATCAGTGTTTTGCATGTATTATCTTTCTAAATACCTTAAATTACAGCAGAACAGTACCAATACTTTGTGGGTTGCATTTCTGTTTGTATGAAAGAATCTTCACCTTTTTCATCATGTAGTTTATTTTAATTAATTAATGACCCATAAGTGGCTCCACAGGATCTTGTTTGGCCCCTCAAACAGTAACTACACGGATAAGTCTTTTCAGACAGAGAGAGCTACTGATACATTAGACTCTGAAATACTTGTCCAGATGGTTTACTCTCATGATGAGTGAAAGCACTTAATCCAGCAGAAGCACGTCTCATATGATGTATGATAATCTTGCACCATTTGAACCTTCACAAGAATTTAAGAAGCTGTTTGTTTTCCAAATAATGTTGATATATCCTACTGTATGAGCAAATACATGGGGCGACCGTGGCTCAGGGGGTTGGGAAGCGTATCTGTAACCGGAAGGTTGCCGGTTCGATCCCCGGGCTCTCTGTCCTGGTCGTTGTGTCCTTGGGCAAGACACTTTTTACCCTACCGCCTACTGGTGTTGGCCAGAGGGGGATGGCGCGATATGGCAGCCTTGCTTCTGTCAGTCTGAACAAGCTACAACCGTAGCTTGCCTCCACCAGTGTGTGAATGCGAGAGTGAATGAATAGTGGCATTGTAAAGCGCTTTGGGTGCCTTGAAAAGCGCTATATAAATCCAATCCATTATTATTAAATGAAATTTAATTTGCTGACACACGAGTAATGCTAACATAAGCAACAATATACTGGTTCTTTACTACTTTGAAAAGCCAAAGTTTGCTAATATGATTTTGTTTTCATTTAAAATTTGCCAATTAGCCAACTCAGCTCGTTCTTGTGTGTTCACTATTTATTACCTGCAAGACTCAAAAGCAAAATGATATTTTTCTTAAGTTGTGCTAATTTAAACTGAACTTGGAATGTTTACATGTGTTAATTCTTTGTAGGAGACAACTGAAAACATTGTACTACCAAATGGGCTGGTCCAAAGCCATGCTTACGCTGTCACAGGTGTTAAACAGGTAAGGTCTGGAATTTGTTTAAAAGATAATACAACATGCAGCAAACTAAAATAGAGTGGTTGTTAACGTTCTATTAGCAAGAGTTGCGTTTTTAAGTTTCTAATGATGTTTACCTCAGCAAACAATTAATTTCATTCATTTTAAGGTAATAAAGGTACCGAGCTTGCATTTACTGTAAAGCAGTGTATTTTTTTTATTAAAGAAACTACAAATGTGGTTTCCTTTGGTGTGCAGATGATTAGCCGAGGGCAGATGGTGAACCTGGTGCGTTTGTGGAATCCCTGGGGCCACGGAGAGTGGAATGGAGACTGGAGTGATCGGTTAGAGCATCTTGCACTCACCATTTCTCTGGTTTTGTACCTCAGGAGAAAAAATACTGAGATAATTTAGCAGTGGTGGAATAGCATTATATATATATATATTATGCTCACAGGGAAGTATCAAGAAGTCCTGTGTGTTTTGTTTTAGTAATTTCCTCAGTTATAAACTTAAGGGGCGATCGTGGCTCAAAGAGTTGGCAGTTCGTCTTGTAACTGGAAGGCTGCCGGTTCGAACCCCGGCTCGGATAGTCTCGGTCATTGTGTCCTTGGGCAAGACACTTCACCTACCTACTGGTGATGGCCAGAGGGGCCGATGGTGCGATATGGCAGCCTCGCTTCTGTCAGTCTGCCCCAGGGCAGCTGTGGCTACAACTGTAGTTTGCCTCCACCAGTGAGTGAATGAATAGTGGAATTGTAAAGCGCTTTGAGGGCCCTGTAAAGCGCTATATAAATGCATTATTATAAATACATTTTTAGGCATGCAAGGAAGGGCTGAGGATAGCTGAGGATATGTGGATCAGAGCCATGAGAAGCTTTTGTGTTGGTTTCTTATCAGCGTAATCTCTTAATTATGAACTTCTTATGTAAGTGAAGAAAAAACCCCCACAGATGGCAAGTTTTGACAGGACTTGAAGGTTTTATTCTAGAGTTTCTTATTTTGAAATACTTGATGATTTTAGGTGTGGTTTGTGGTTTGGAGGCATTCTCTAATGGCTCTGTTTGAAACTATTGAAACAAGGTCTGTCTTGCACACGAGGCAGAAGAAAAAGTCTCCTGACAGCTCTGAAAGACTCTTTGTTGACTGCAAAGGTCACTAATTTCCCACACGTCATCCACATGAGTAGAGAGGAGTAGTTGTAGCTTGAATGAGCTTAAATTTGAAAAGTTTAGAATATGACAATATTGTATTCATATGCCTCCTCTTCCTTCTCTGAAAAATTTCCAAAAAGGTCACCTCTGTGGCAAACTGTGAGTCCTCAAGATCGAGATATGTGCCTAGCAGTCTATGATGACGGCGAGTTTTGGTAAGAAAAATCAAAATGTGACAAATGCAACACAGTAATTAGTTACACAATAATAAGTTCTTACCATAATTAAACAAAAGAAGAACAAAAAGATGCTTTCTAACCCTAAGTACTCAAATGTATTTGTGTTATACATCTCTATGCTCAAATGCTTAAAAGTTAAATTAGATTATATAGTTAGTTTCTTTGAACATAGTTTAATAGAATAATAGAATAATAGAATAATATAAATAATAGAATAGCTATTCAAGGGCAAAAGAGTCTATAGAGTTAGAATTTGACTTCCAGTGAAAGCTGCTAAACAAAAGCTGCTACGCTTTTGTGTAGATTCCATTAAATCAACAAATTGTTGCAGAATACATGCTTTTTATATTTCTGTTCATTTTTTGTTATCGTTCATTATCACGAAACTGCCAGAACTCATTATTACCTAAATTTATATCTGTTTTCAAGGATGAGTCTGAAAGACTTCTGTAAGACCTATTCAGAGCTCGACATCTGCTGTATGTGTCCTGACTTCCTGGATGGAAACTCTACCTGTCACTGGAAAACCTCCATTTATGAAGGTCGATGGGTTGCAGGAACCACTGCTGGAGGCTGCATGAAGAACCCTGGTATATTCAAAAGCTCTAATAAGTTAAAGCCTCATTAAATGCCTTAGTTATGGAAATAAATGATCTCTTTGCTACATCCATTTGCACAGCACCACATGCCTTTTAGCAATTCTAAACTAATTGCAACTATCATTTATTTCCTTTGCGCTATAATCAATCTTTGTAGACTACAGTGTGACCAAAATCCTGACCATACAATCTCACTGACTCTGAAAGGGTTCCTTCGAAGACGGGAACAGGTCTGTGACCACCAGCAGTCAGTTATCATCTTCAAAGTGACTTTGATGCTTCAAAATACCAATAAAACATATAAATATGATCAAATGGTAACCAGAGATAAGCACAGGAGTCTGGCAGTGATTGTAGTCAGAGGATAATTTTTTTGGAGACAGGGTACTTCCTAACATATCATGTGGCCTATCCAATGACCTTGGAGGTGCCAAGGCCAAGGAAGTGCTATTTTTACTCTAGTGTGACTGAGCCATTAAATATAATTGCAATAATTTGGGAACTGTGAAGAGAAAGTGTCGTATTTCTGTGGAGTCAGTCTATCATCTTGTAGCTGCTTGTTAAGGTTTACTTAATAATAATAATAATAATAATAATAATAATAATAATAATAATAATAGATTAATGGAAAACTCCAAAATGATTTCCTTCTTTGCTTTTCAGAGAGCTTCTGGACAAATCCACAGTATCGGGTCAAGATTGATGAATTATCCAGTGAATGTGCTGGGAAACAGGGTGAAGTCAACATGCTGGTGTCTCTCATGCAAAAGCCAGATAAAAGGAATAGACGCCTGGTCCAGAACCTCTACATTGGATTTTCTGTATTTGAGGTAAAGATTAGCCTTTATTGTTTCCATCACACTGGTTAGATTGGTGTACTCTGCACTGCATGTGTAGAAGTCATGTAGTAAACTAATGAAAAGTGGGAGTTTTGTGCCTCATTTACAAAAAACCCTTCAATTCCTAAATCATTAGTTTCCATTTAGCTTTTATAAAGACATAATTCACGTGATCTAATTTTTTTTTCTGTGATTTCCTCTAAGGTGCCTGAAAACGTGAGTATTTTCCCACAGCAAACATTTCATTTCACAATTTTCAAATAACAGGACCGAGACAGAGCGGAAGAGATTAAATATCTGTTTAAAACTGATATTACAGTACATGGCACACAGCGGGAAATTCCCAGCCTCTTTCTTCAGTGCGAGCAAACTTGTTGCCTACACTAAATCCTACATAAATGCCCGTGAGGTGATGGAGTTAATGATGCTGAAGCCTGGTGAATACGTGATTGTGCCATCCACCTTCAGTCCCAATGAGACAGCCTCCTTCATCCTGACCATCGTGTCCAAGGCAGAGACCCACGTGCAGTAAGATACTTGCAATCTTATACACTACACTGGCAAAAGTATTCACTCACCCGTCCAAATAATTTAATCCAGGTGTTCCAATCATTTTCATGGTTATAAAATCAAGTACTTAGGCATGCAGACTCCTTCTACAAACATTTGTGAAAGAATAGGTCATTCCCAGGAGCTCAGTGACTTCCAGCATGGCGATAGGATGACATCTGTGCAACAAGTCGAGTCGTGAAATTTCCTTGCGGGATTATCGTGTGCGGCCGTTTTTTAGGAGTTGGGCTCGGCTCATTAGTTGCAGTGAAAGGAACTCTTAATGCTTCAGCATAACAAAGCATTTTTGACATGCTTCCAACTTTGTGGGACCAGTTTGGACATAACCCCTTCCTGTGCCAATAAAACTGCATACCAGTGCACAAAGCAAGGTCCGTAAAGACGTGGATGAGTGAGTTTGGTGTGGAAGAACTTGAGTGGCCTGCACAGAGTCCTGACAGATCACCTTTGGGATGAATTAGAGCAAATACTGAAAAGTGTTTAAACACACATTATTAACACATTTAAATGTATATATATGTTTCTTCAGTTTCAGTTCTCTGATGTGAACTGAAACTAAAGAAGCTGGATGACTGTTGAAACGTCTTCAAGGAAACTTAAAGAAGTCCAGAAGCTTTTCTTTCCAAGCAAGTCTTTTGGCAAAATAGTGTAGTGACAAGTAATGTTCAAAGTTGGGGTAGTAAATGCTAAAAAATAAACATAATCTCAAACCCTTTTTGACAGAAAGGGTGGGGCAGAGGAGGCGCGGGCAACATGACAAGCAATGGTGCCCATCCATATCATACAACCTGTTTTGACTGTGTCTAGTTGTAAAAGTTCTACTATATGTTTATACTGCACTGATTTAAGCAGGTGCCTTTTTTGGAAGGTTTTGATGATGCTCTCAATCATCTGTGGAATTGCCTGGGGAACTTTTGACATCAACTATGCGTCTAAGTGTCGTAAAGAGTATTATTGGCACTATAAAAGATGTTTAGCAAGCAAGTAAAGAAGTGGCATTTTGGAGAGAGAAGAGCAGAAGGATTTTACCAAAAGACTGAGTTTGAGCAGTGCTGTCACTGATTATACGAGTGCAAAGTCTGATAGATGGAGTTCTTATGGCGGAGCTGTTTTGAAAGATTTAAAATCCATCCATTCGCTACCACTTATCCTTTTCAGGGTCGTGGGGGGTGCTGGAGCCAATCCCAGCTGTCATAGGGCGAGAGGCAGGGTACACCCTGGACAGGTCGCCAGTCTGTCGCAGGGCTAACACACAGGGACAGACAACCATTCGCACTCACATTCACACCTATGGGCAATTTAGATTAACCAATTAACCTATCCCCAATAAGTGCATGTCTTTGGTGGGAGGAAGCCAGAGTACCCGGAGAGAACCCACGCAAACACGGGGAGAACATACAAACTCCACACAGAAAGCCCCCGGCCTGATGGTGGAATTGAACTCAGGACCTTCTTGCTGTTCGGCAACAGTGCTAACCACCGTGCCACCATGCTGCGAGATTTAAAATCATTAATTGTTATTTGTTAAAAGTTTGCATTCTTACTATGTGGGTGTGCAAAGCTGGGCAAGTGGGAAGGAATTTTGAATGGGGAATTCTATAAATGTGTGTCATTGGTACACTGACCTGTCAGTCTGTGTGGACCTGTAGTGCTGTGGTGCTCAGGTATCACATGGCTGTATCGTCCTCAGGGTCTATCACAAAGTTGTTGCTCCTGTGATCTCCCGAATGACAATCCTGCACACTACTTTTACTTGCTGGTGAAAAAAAGTTGTACTCATTCCTTTTATCTGTCCTGTGTCCTCAGTGAGAACTCCAGTGGTCATGAATATATGGAATTGGAAGAGGTGAATAAGATGGATCATGTTACATCATCCAGTAGAAATATATACTGTCAAATAATAGTGAAAATAACCCCTTGGTATTTGGTAGAGTTAATTCTGAACAACTGACCCCATA
This sequence comes from Rhamphochromis longiceps, assembly GCF_057381845.1. Taxonomy (NCBI): domain Eukaryota; kingdom Metazoa; phylum Chordata; class Actinopteri; order Cichliformes; family Cichlidae; genus Rhamphochromis; species Rhamphochromis longiceps. The sequence goes on from NC_140575.1 coordinate 14,643,129, forward strand.
CTGACCCCATACTCACTCACTTTTTAACCTTGGTTGTTGTTGTTTTTTTTGTTAACATTGATTGAATGACACAGTCTAATCATTAATATAGAGATAAAAACATGCTTAGAGCACCGCTCTTTTGCAGAACACACCAGTGGGAAAGAGTGAGGATGACGAACGTAAAAGGACACTGTTCCGTCAGCATTCTGACAAGGTAAAGGATTGTGTCTTGTAACAATAGTTCCTTTTTTTGGGGGGGGGACACATGTCTATTTGCTTTTTTTTTAATGAGTTAGATAATAAGAAACGCTTAAAAGTAACCCAACCATCACATTAAGCTTTGATTACTTTCCAGTATGAAGAAGTGGATGCAGAGCAGCTCAAGAGGCTCCTAAATGGAAAAATACTAAAAGGTTTGCACAGTAAAAGTGAAAGGCTACACAGTTAAAATAATAATCCCATGTAGATGGTGCCGAGTGTCCTAGTATGATTTACTTTTTTCTTTTTTAGGAGACTTGAAATCTGGAGGATTCACAATCGATGCCTGTCGCAGCATGGTAGCTCTGATGGATGTATCCTCGAGTGTCATATTGACTTGGGTGCATTTATATTGGCTTCATTTCAGCTGCTTACTGGAGCAAACCCTTACAATAACTGCACTTACATAAAACATATTAACAGTGTACAAGTCAAAACCTGCCTGCCCTTTTACTCAATAATGCAAAAATGCACAGTTCTGATATCTTAATGGTACCTTAAAAAGACATCTGTGACTGGAAAGCTGAATGATGAGGAATTTGTTCGTCTGTGGAAGAAGGCTGTCACATACCAGGTAAGATAAACATAGTAAATGTCAAAGATGTCATCACAACACAAAGGCAGGGTTACCTGACAGGTAATCAGAGGTGAAAGCAGGATTTAGTTTGAACACAAACTGTCACATTTGCATATAAGAACTCACTGAACAAAGGGAGCGACCTGGGAAACATATGATTTCAGATTTGGTGATGACATCAGGAAGGCTGTAGCACACAAGAAATAATGTTCATCCAGTTGCACATTGAGGTTTATTGCTCTGAAACACAGCAAAACAGCAACTCTGTGTTACTGACGGCTTCCATTACAATAACTGGCCTGCGTTACTTTTGTAAGGTATTATGTGTAATGGCCCTTTAGTAATCAGCCCTTAGTAAACAGAGCAAATGACAGACCAGTGAACAATACACAGCATAAGATGTACTGGCTGGTTTATCAAAACATTTCTTATAACTTTTACTGAAACCAGCTAATTGTTTTCTATCATATTTCTGATGGAACAACACGGTTAAACAGTTTAACCCAGGAGACTAACATCACTTAGCGCAGCGGTCCCCAACCCCCGGGCCTCGGACCGGTACCGGGCCGCGAGAGTTGAGGCTCAGGTGTGAAATGTATAGTTTTCAGGGTTTTTATCGGTTTTCAGCGTTATTTTGTTATCGTTTTTATCGTTTACTCGGTTTTCAGGGTTTTTATCGGTTTTCAGCGTTATTTTGTTATCGTTTTTATCGTTTACTCGGTTTTCCTGGGTCTTTTCACGTGTGTTATGAAAAAATTTTCGGTAAAATTTTTCCGGTACCGGTACTAGTTTTATTTTGTTGTATTCATCCGCGACACCTTAAAGGCCGGTCCATGAAAATATTGCCGGGCATAAACCGGTCCGTGGTGCAAAAAAGGTTGGGGACCGCTGACTTAGCGCACAAAGGTTACTAGCGTTAGCCACGGATAACGTGAATCAACTCTCTTCTTTGGTCACATCAAACGCCTTATAAACAAGAATTACACTCCAAACATGTTACTTTAAATAACTATCAACTTTACATAAATGTATAGAGTTCTCGTATACTGCTCTCACCTGAAACACAGCAAAACAGCAGTTCTGTGTCACTGACAGCTTCCATTACAATAACTGGCCCGCGTTACTTTTGTAAGGGATTATTTTGCCAGTCTCTCATTTGTCTGAGACGCCACTGCCACCTACTGGCGAAACTAAATATCGCCTTAAAACCAAATCAGGTGGGAGCACACGTTAAAAAACTTCAACAAGAATTCTGAGGCTTGTTTTTGATCCTTAAAATACTCAGGATGCCACAATTATCAGGATGTTGACTTTATCTCACCCACACCACCAGACTACTCCTTTTGTAGACTAATCCATTGTGTATATTAGGATTGTCTCAATGTCAGAGTTCATTCAACAGTTGATCATGCTACAAAGAGAAATCACTTTAAGTCCATAACGACGGATGTTCTAATGCATTTACGTGTAGTTATTACACAATTATCTATGAAGTCTTTTAACATGTCAACCATTGATTTTCAAATATCAAATACAGCCCTACACACACACACACACACATACACACACACACACACACACACACAATGTGAAAATGTGACATAAAAAATAATTAAACAAAGATTATCTTACATTTTCAAGCAAGACTTTATATACAGTCTTCGAGCAAAAGTAACAAAACTTCACAAACTGAAGTGGATTTGTTTCATTTTTAAGCTTGTCTGTAATCTCTCCCTCACTGTTCTGTTTCTCCGTTATTTTATTGGTGGTCAAGCTGACTGCTCATGGAAGGAAAAACTAAAACCAGGAAATGTCCCAGTGCTGCTGAGGGGCAGAAGGTCACTGGTTCTAACCCATGCAAACGTCTTATTATAAATATTCTAACATTATAATCGCTAATTATGTGCTTTTCACACAGGAAATTTTCTCCCGCTGTGATGTTTCGAAAACAGGGACGCTGTCACTAAGCGAGCTGAGAAATGCTATGATAGCCTCAGGTAGACATTTAATTTTAAAACCCATTTTAAGATACTGTTGGAACACAAAACTATCCTGTGATTATTGAGTCTTTCACATTTTCTATGTAAAACAATGGTATAGTTAACATTTTTAGAAAAACAAAATGAACATGAAAACAATGGTCCCTCTAACAATCATTTATTTAAATCTCTCCCTTCATGCAGCTCTGTATCAGGTTTTAGCTCAGTGTTTAGCTGTCTGCTTATTTTTGGTCACTTTCTGTAGTGGTGGCTCTCACACTATGTGGCACCCAGAAGCTGGTAAAGACCAAAAACCAAGCTTAAAGAGTCTAAATAAGTGGGCTATATGACTGGTTACCAACGAATTAAATTGTCATATTAAAGTTTTTTATTTGCAACATGTCTCTGCTTCTTCTATGTGGCCAAAATGATTATTCCTCAGTTTAGTAAAATACCAAAGTAAGGCATTAAAGCAGAGAAAAGATCAGGATCCAGCTTAAATTCTACAATGAAGACAGTAATGGCAATCATACATTCAGTATTAATATGTTCTGAAGGTTATGTAAATAGTATTTTTGTAAAGTATTAGCACTTGCTTTGATATTCTACACAAACCACCTGTCTAGCAGCGTGTCTGTTTGTATCTGGTAGCAACCAGCCCTAATACACACTCCACTGACTTCATCTTATGAACTGTATGTTGGTCAGGAAAGAAGATCAGCGATGAGATGCTGAATTTGATGGCTCTCCGTTACGGCACCTCGTCTGGGCACATTACTCTGGAGAGCTTCATCAGTCTAGTACTCCGCTTTGAATGCATGTATCGTAAGTAAAACTGAAGAAAATTACAGTAGACATATTTTATATTCTTCAAAGGTTAAAAGTTGTCAACTGTGGAACTTGAATTAGATTTGAATATCTGCAATATCTGTCTTTTCTCTTTATTTTCTTTACAATTAGAAATTACTCAGAAATACTCATTACATCACTGACGGGACACCAAAAGGATGAAGTCAGAACAAGTTGTGAAACTTCTACTTTTTCTTAACTATAAGGATTTATGTCTTTCTCCACAGAAATCTTCAACCAGTTGTCTGATGGCAAGGCTATGACTCTTCAGGAAACAGAGGTGACTACACTTCATTTTAAAATAGTTAACGAATCATGTCATGCATGCGCGAGATTTTAAGGTATGAAACATTAATAATCTATGATTTTTTATTGCAGTGGATGTACATTGCAATGTACACTTAACCTGACAGAGGAGATGACCTGCAGGAATGAGAACAAAGAAGAAATAAACAAAAAAGAGTTTTTCAGCATGAAAAAAAAATCATGATATGCAACCACTGGGTGAAGGTTTACAGTATATGAACAGGGCAGTAGAGTTAGACTACAAATCTGTGAGGAGTAGAAACTTTACAGTACAACAGATAGAACCGTGAGTGTGCAGCATCTGTGATTATTTTACACTGAAATCATTTTTTACAAAAACTAATTCAAAGTTCAAAGGTGGTGGTGCTTTAGAAGCACAAAGTTTGTGTCAAATCTTTATAGCCCATGTACTCCACCTTTGCTAAATGTTTCTGTTACTGAAGTTCTTTTTAAGTGGGTTGCTGCATTTTCTTTTCCACTGCTATGATACCGTAAGAGGGTTTTTTTTGATTGTCTCCCAACCTAGAGTCACATTGAAATATGCAAAAAGCTTTTGGATGATGTGAGATTAAATTTGATGTCTCGGGAAAAAATGTATTCACTGTTGTGATTGGATAACCTTTCATCTAGTGCCATCAATTGGTTGAAACTTTACTTTGTTATTTAGCTGAGACCATGTGTGCCTGTACGTGCAGCCTTATGGTGCCAGGATATCTGATATGTCTGTAAAAAGTGTTTCTGATAGAGCATTTTAAGTGGGTTACTGAATTTTTAGCTTGGAATGGATTTTTTTTTTTATATTATTATCAGCTTCTACACAAAGAAATGATTCAAGCAGCTACGACAAGCATCAGAATTTCACGTACAAACCCCCTTTTTAGATGAAAAAAATAAATGAATGAAAAGCATGACATAAAAACTGAGCCTCACTGAACAGAGAATTCACAAATCAATTCTTTGGCCGCCATTTAAAAAACACTCAGATAAAATGCTCTGAACCCTAAACCTTTCATTCTTAAGCTTGAGTTTAAAGTTTTGAATTTACAACAGAGCGAGAAACTATTCAAAAATATGATGCCTGATCGTTCTGATTGTTCAACAGGCAGAGACATAGGCGTCAGATATTTATTTCCATGTTTTTATTGATTTTATCAATAGCAATACAGTTGAAATAATGACAGAACAGAAAATTTCTTGGTTCAAATTATAATGTAATTTAGTTTTAAGAAAGATTTGCCAATGATTATTAGAATTTATTAGAAGTTCTTCATTTTAAAATTCCAGAGTACTATTAAAATATATTAAAAAATAAAGATTACATCATAGTTTTGATTACATATCAGTTAAATTATTTGACATATGGATGAAGCAGAAATTAAACATTTGAACGGTAATTTGAATTAAATTAAACAAATAAATAAAATATTCACCCTCAAGCTACATTTAAAAAAAATCACTGATTCATGATTATTGATTATTATAAGAATGTGAAAGCTAGGTATGTTTTTAGGCTGGTTGTAGTAGCATTTGTAGTACAGCTGTTAGCAGAGCACCCAGCATCATAGTTGTCTGGGATTTTCCAAGCTCCACTTCCCCATTGGTTAGAGAGGCAGTGGTGGTGCGGTTGGAGCCTGGTGCAGTGGTGGTGCTGTTGGAGCCTGGTGCAATGGTGGTGCTGTTGGACCCTGGTGCAGTGGTGGTGCTGTTGGAGCCTGGTGCAGTGGTGGTGCTGTTGGACCCTGGTGCAGTGGTGGTGCTGTTGGAGCCTGGTGCAATGGTGGTGCTGTTGGACCCTGGTGCAGTGGTGGTGCTGTTGGAGCCTGGAGTTGGGCTGATTCTGTTGCTGATCAGACCCAGATTCAGTGTGTCCAGCTCTGACTGCAGCTGCAGGTTGATCCAGGTCTGAACTACAGTATTATTCTCAAACAGCTTCAGATCAGGTAGGTGCATACCCACGAGGCCTTTAACGTTGCTCACAGTCAAATTCTGTGAATTTTAAATAAATAACAGAAAACAAAATTAGTCTGAAGCTGTTAACACACAAGACAAAGAAGCCAAATATAAATGCCTTCTTTTTAAATATTATCATATTATGTTAAATAAAGAGCATGAGAAATTTGAAAGACTACATATGGTGGTTTATGTTGCCAAAGCACCTAAATCAGGAACTTGGTTGACATTTACATATATCAGCAGCAGTTTAGCTATTTCTTATAAGAACTATTTAAAAAGAAAATCATAGTTTTCAAGGCACAACTCAGACATATAATAAAGTCACAATAAAAATTAGATGTAGGCGGATGTCCAAAAAGTTTTCGTTTCATTTCTTTAACAACTATTCTTACAGCTATAACAGCAGGGTCCAGACTGCTGAAAGTGCTTATGTCCATGCTGATGTTTTGTGTTGACAGTGTTACTATATCCTGCAGAGGTGCTCCACCTATCAAGAAAGGAAATGAAACAGGAAATTAGAAAGCAGTTTTATGAGAAATAGAGAAACAGCTACGCAAACAGACAAAATGTATTCTCACCTAGATAGGGCTTAATCAACTGGTAAATGATACTGGAGCTGGACCGTTGTGAGCTGAAGGAAGTGGTACTGATGCCATACAGGACTTGCTTCTGCTCAGCTGAACATGATGACACATTCAGAGGGCTGGCATTTCTGTCAAGGGGAAAGAAGAAAGAGACATACAGTGTTACGTGTGCATGACCACTCACATTTGGCAATGTTTTTATATCGTTGAGCTGCAATCTGACACCAACCTGATGCTGTCTGGGCTGATGGTCTGCAGTGTACTGGTGTTTAGTGAGCACAGGTTGGAGTCAATAATGGTCAGCTCAGTGCTGCCCAGCGAGTTTCCAGAAGTGCTCAGATACTGAGTGATGATTTTGTTGCTCTAAGCGACATTAAAGAAAAGGTATCATGTAAGAATAATAAGACTATTAAGGATAAAAGTGAAATGAATTCCACCTCTTATACCTTTGCTGCCTCCCAGGGTCCATCTTCAGCTTTCATTAGAGCTGCAAGGGTGTCAATTTTGGTTATGTTCCACTTGGATATATCGTCAAGTGATGCCACACGAGACACTGATCCAAGCAACTGGACATCCTGATCAGGAATCCCTGACGGGAATGCCTGCAACAATAGAGAATGTGTAATGCTATGTGCTAATGTGCTAAATCCCAAATTTGAAACAATATCTCATTTGCAAATTCTGCCATTTAATAATAAGTCCGTCTAACATAATGAATGACATTTTGGCTCTTTTTCAAAATTCCCACACAAAATACCTCATTGAGTTTCTTTAGGATGACAGTCTGGAAACCATTATCAGCCACTTTGTTGCAGATGGAGTTGAGGTTTTCTTTCAGAACGGGAACATCCAGGCAGAGGTCAAACTGCGTGAGATCATAGCCAAAGGGGAAGGCGGAGTCGCTAACTATCACCTGGGTGATGTTGCCCGTGGTACAACCTTAAGAACAATTAGAGATGCAGATGAGAGTGCTGTGCAAGCTACGGTTGCCTTTATATATAAAAGCAAATATAATAATTAAGTCATATAACATTTGAGCATAAAATATGGGTTATTGTGCAAGTCTGTCTAACTTTAAAACCTGACTTCTCTAAGTTCACTGAATCTTTTGCTATCTGTACTCGTACCACTAAAGCAAAGTATTTACATTGTCTATTTATTTAAGTTATACAGTTATACAATTATTAATCTCCCGCTGACTAATTGTTTTTGCTTCAGTTTGAATAGCTGGTGTGAAAACAAATAAGAGCAAGGTCGCACCTGCTCCTCGTTTTGTTGTCCGGCCGCTGATCGCTTGGAACAGCGTCTTGAGCTTGCTTTTCTCTGTGTTTGCTTCCCTCAGTTTGAGCATGAAGGTCTTCAGGAACATTTTCTTTGTTGTCTGTAAAAAACACAAAGGTACCCAAACTGATTTCTAACACAAGTTATTTGAATGAATATTGTTAGACTAGATACTATCAAGCAACGAGAAAAAACATACAGAATCGAACCGGTTCCAGATATTTCTTGTGAAGTAGAGTGGAAGGGGTACGAGGTTCTCCAGTGTTTGCTTGTTCCAGGAAGCGGCATTTCTGAAAATAGAAGAGGATATTTTCTTACAGTGCTAACTTGAAAGAGGTAGTATGGGCTACAAAATTTGGTGGCATGGCTACTAGGTATTATATATACAAAGTCCTCAAAATGAAACTGGCAAGTTTGTGCCAATGAATCAAGGTTTATGACTTCATTTAAAAAAATAAGGTAGGAGTTAAACTTGTATGGTGCAGCTAACTGATAGCTCTACAAAAAATATAACTGAGTTACAGAGTTGTGCTTTTGGTGCAAATTAATCTCTGCATAATAAAATTATTGAAGTTTGCTTATGAATTTCCTTTGAGAGCTGTTTGGTTTCTAATTGTTGTCTGCTCAGAGTTCCTTAGCCCAATTTCAAAAGGCCGATGACTTAGCTTAAACTAGCTTAAAGCACAAAACTCCCCACATCTGTAATCAAACGCTTCTGCAGTCTACACCAGCTCTCTATACCGGAAGCCACAAAATGTAACTGTTTTCCTTAGAGGCTAAATCAGAGGATTATGTAATGGATTATATAGTTTAATCTGACTCAAGATACAAGATTAAACTGCAAATCTGTTATATAACTTATCTAACTCCTCTAAGCCTGGAAACTTTATGAAACATTGTTCCCCAGAGTGGTTGAAGGTATAATATCGGCACGGCCAAAACTGTGATTGGCTCATGGCTTCCCCTCAGATGTTCAGATATTCTCCTTTTCAGTAACAAATCAATCACACTGCAAATATGAACACAATTGTCACCATGTTTGATATGTTTGATGTGTGCATGATGCACAACAGCATTAACAACACTACTAGTTGTGTTTTTTAAACTCCTGACAGAATGACTTGTTTTTATCATTGTACCCATATTGTGTTGTTCCAGACAGCAGCAATGTCTCCATGGCTGCCACCTGGCTGGCAGAGAAGTCATTGCAGGCTTTAAGTTTCTCCAGGATGAGAGGATCTGCGTTCTGTATGTAAGACCCATCCAGAGTGCAAGCCATGTTCCCCAAGATCTCTATATTCTCTCTGCTCAGGCTCAAGCCATTTATACCCTGAAAACAGAAAACAGGAAAATGCTGTATTTAAAAAACTGTGCACGCATGCAACCTTATCAGTGTCAGAGTGTAATTCATGCATTTATTACCTTTAGACATATACATGTAAAAAAAACCATCACTCACCAAGCACACAGTGGCTTCACGGAACAGCTGCGAGCCCTTATTCAAGATTTTGGAGGCCACAGAGAAGTCTGCCGCACCCAGTGCAGAAAAGTATGACCTGCAGTTGCCTTTGTTAACATTTTTGCTGCTGTTTTTAGAAAAAAAAGAAAGGTAAAATCAGTAATTATTCTTCACATTAGTGATGCATTTTAAGGTGAGTGCAAGAAAATGCTTGGAGACACCGAATCACCTTAAGTAGAGAAGCATGTCTGATGGATAATCTGTAAAGTTTTGTGAGATTTCTCCACTCAGCAAGTTGAGCATGCAGGTTAGCTGTAGAAAACAGTGTGGGAAAAAAGAGGATTCCTCAGTGATATGCAAGTAAGCTGTTTCTAACACTGAAACTGATGATTCGTGCATTATCCTAACTTTCAAAAGAAAAAGAAATCCTCAACCTGATGATTTATGTTTCTGGTATATTATATCCATATAACATACACATCTTAATTGTTAACTTCATTTTAAGAGTCATAGTAATATTATTAAATTCCTTTCTAACAGATGTTACCTGGGATTCCTTTAACTGCACTTTGGCTCGGCCTGACCGGGGCCTACAGGCCCTGATTAGCTCCTTGGTCCTGAATTGTGTCATTTTCTGGGCAGAAGTGCAAGTGAAGCCTTGCAGCACTGAGGGAGAAAGCCTGCGGGGAGGATTGATGAACACCAGGAAGAAATGATAAATAATCCCCTCTTCAAAATAAACCTACAGGGCCAAATAGTTATATGACTTGTTCACTTACTGCTCAATGTCAAAGTTTGTGTTGTCAAGGACCCCAAAAAAGATGGCAGCCTAAAAGAACAAAAAAAGAACAAAAGTTTCGTATTATTATCTGTAACATCGACTTTAAAAAGTCATTTTTGATTAATAATGCTATTGTGTGTATTTAACAAAATGTTAACCTGATCTGGTGTCCAGGTTTTTCTATTGAGCACGGTGATGTCTGCAGATTGGTCAGAAAACACCAACAGGGATGGTGGGATCTCAACTGCCATAGCATCTGGCACATTCAGCACCACTTGTGATGGATTTGTGTCCAGAGAAATGATCTACCAGGTAGGTAAATGCATTTAGGATTAAATGTAATGAGTGGAGTAATAATATCATGGAATACAGAGTTAATATTGATATCAAAGTAATTCTAATATTTAAATATCATAATGCCAAAGATAAATAAGTTGATGTCCTCCAGATCATAGCATTTACTTTATATTGTCTTGTGGAAGCTAACGTTGTACCTTTTTGACGAAGGTCATTTGGACAACACTTGGGGCTGCCAGCATGTTGGAAACGAAGGTGGTGCTCTTTGAGACGCTGAGTAGCACAGAAGCGCTGGTGTTTTCTATTGCTTCTGAAGGAAGTCCAATAACAAGCGTGCCAAGGGATGCCAGGGAAGATTCGCTGTTGATCTGTTAACACATTTCAAGTTTTTGAAGCCTCATTCTCTAAAGTGGTAAGCATCTTAGAGTTATTTTGTATTTTATAAAACCTTACTGGATTAATATATAACATCGTTAGGCACATGCATTTAAGATCTAACATGGATATCAGGTATATTAAGTGGACCTGAAGGGCGTTACCTGGAAGCCTGAGGCAGTAAGGGTTTGGATGATTATTGAGGCCTGATCCTGGCTCCAGGTACTGATTGAGCCCAGGGTGGACAAAGAAGAGATGAGCACTGATGAGGGAACTGAACTGATCTGGCTGTTACTCAGCCCTGCGCTGGAGCTTCCAAGAGCTGTAAATAACTGTGGTGTAATTGTCTTGATGTTGGATGCCAAAGCAGCAGAAACCTTTCAAATAAAATATCAAAACATGTGTAAACAGGAGTAACTGCAAAGAGAATTATGTCTGATAACATAGTTATTAAGTACCAGAGTTATATTATTAATAAGGGACTAATTTTAACAGAGTTAAAATTAAGATGGCCTTTGCGAGAGAGCATACTGTTCAGAGTTCAGGTTTTTTTGTTAACATTTAGCTCAAAACCAGCATTTACAACAATGAGATTTATGGTTGGTTTTTGCTAGAAACAATTCAACTCTGTTTGTTTTTAGGGCTGGTACCTCAGGGTCCTGGGTGCCATTGCAGAAAGTCTTCAGATTGTCTAAGATAACCATGGTTTCAGCTTCAGTCATAGTAGTATATGCCAAAGGTGGCACCGCAGAAGAGCACAGGAAAAAGCCTGGGAGACTGAATGAAAACAGATTTTTAACTACAAATACAGAATGACTACCACTGAACTGCTAAATTATATGCGGTGTATGGTTCACATAACACAGTTTGCTGTTTTTATCAGGCTGGTAATACTTACTTGACCGGCTTGAAGTTCGGATCGAATGCAAAAAGCTGTGTGACATAGTAGTTGGTTACATTTGCTGGGATTGCGTTATTGTTGAAGAGTTCCAGGTTGGCTTGGTTCTTCAAGAACACTTGAAACTTTAAAAATTAAGAAACAAAACAGGTCGATAATACTGATTTCTGTTAACCATGTTAACATTCCCACCAAAATCACGGACTTTGTATTTTGCTTTATTAACTGTGCATATGTGATCTCTGGAAATACCTGAGCGGTGGAGACAAAGGTGGTGAGGTCATCCAGAGTGATAAATGTCACAAAGTTCCCGATGTTACTGACAAACCAGGCAGTAGAGTTCAGTTCTGCATCACTGGCATTGTAGCATCTGGCTCCAGAACCTGTGGAACCAAGAAAAGCAGAACACACAGACAATAAATAACTTGTTAAGCGATCTCCCCTTATACGAATCGACATCAGTTTTGGCATTACGTGGCTCAAAATTTAAGACCACCTACTCTTTTCACTCAGCAAGCACACTGATGAGCCAGAAAAGACAAACAGATGCGTGTTATGTGCACTTTATATTTGGTAAGGTCCACGCATGTTACACCACCTGTTTCGTCCCAGTAAGTTAGCACATACATGTTTCTTCTCTGTCTGGCAGTTGCTATTATCCTTTGGGGCTGTGTGGAACATGTATGCCTACACATATCCGCTAATGCAATAAGTATGTAAGGAAGGAAGGTGTTTAATATGGTATATAGATCAAAATGTTGAAGCAGATTCAAACCAGGAGGAAACATGACTGCAGTAATCATTCCACATAAACTGTAAACCCCCTCTTAGAAGTAGATTCTGATCTTTTTCCACAAATGTAAATTGTTGCAGCTAGGTGCATTTTACAAACTCTTTGTGAATAGTCGGGCAGTATATTTTTAAAATAATTTTTACCCATTTCATATAATTTGAAAAAAAAAAAAGACAAGCAGACATAGTTTTTAAATTCCTTGAATTCCACACACAGATGTATACATACACAGTGCTTTTACAACACTTTTGATCATTAATAAATCTTACCAGCACTCAAGTAGGTCTTGATGGTGGTATAAACGTACTGCTGTTCAAACTCAGAGCTGTTGTATGCGAAGTTATTTCCCATCACATAGACCCTGTTGAAAGGAAAATGATGAAAAACGTGGTCATCATGTAATTAATTCACTTATCTTGAGACACAATGAAAAAGAGACTTACAGTTTCTGGAAGGCAAAACATGAGGCGTTCTGCACTTCGTCGGGGCTGATGAGGCTCTTGCTGAGGAATCTAAGATAGTTCCTCAGTCGTAGGTCAAACCATAAATTAGCCTCAGCTCTGCTCCTGCTATTCAGCGCAGAAGGCCAAATACAGGGGAGGATCACCTTCTTTACATTGTCTTGAACATCCTCCTAGGGTATAACACATACGTTTTCACATGTAATGACAAACTGAAGTAAAACTGTCAATTTAAGTGACAAGCAGTATTCTTGCTTGAATACTGCTAAGGTCAGTATACATTTTCTGTGAAGCCAATAATGTTGTATGTAAAACGTAGACAGTATTTAAGGGACATACAGTCTCAAGGAAGGCAGAAGTGTTGTTGTAGTTGTTGAAGATGACACAGATGTCAGTACTGTTACCAATCACATTGGGCTGACTAAGGAACTGGCCAAGCTCTGAGGTGCTGATGGTATCCAGAAGCTGGAGAAAGATTAAAAAACAAAACAGAATACATAATTTAATATATTATATTAGTGCACAGGTGTGTGCTATTTTATTTCCTTATTTATCTATTTTTTACCTCTGATTTGCGCATTGGTGGCAGAAGTGACACTAACGTGGACAAATCTGGAAAACCAAAGCTGAGGAAAGTGTTCCTCAGATAGACATAGAAGCTTCCACCACCGTAACACTTGAGTGGTGGTGGACCTGTTTTTAACACAAAGGAAATCACTTTTTAAACTAACATTGATTTGGTTACACATGTCACATCTGAAGAACAAACAAGTGAAAACAAAACAGTAACTTATGTCACAGATGTTTTTCATTATTAGCTTTTGAGTTAACAAACCTTGAAGGAAGACAATGATGTTTTTGTAGATCTCGCTTTGGGTGCTGCTGCTGAGTGTTGTGGTCAATGTGTCCAGCAATGCAAACCTAAATTCAGACAAATTGGAAAAAAACAATTATAGAAATATCGATCAAACGCCACTTCATTTGATCCAGAATCCTCCACATAACATTTACCCCAAGGTGTTGTTGATCACAGCAAATATACAGCAATTTCTAAAACTGAGTGTACAAATTCTTACATCTCTTGGCTGCTGTTACAACTCCTTTTTATCCCGATGCTGAATAAGGGTGTCACCAGGCTGGAAGAGAGGTTGGTCAGGAGAGGACTCAGGCGAACTCTGAGCCATAGCAGGAAGTCTCCATCACTGACAGTTGGAGATGACAGATTCCCTCTGTTGAAAACTGCTTCAAGGAATGCAGACTTCACTTCCTGTGAGTAGTTAGCTGAGTGGACCTGGGGTGAAATTACATAGCATGAGTAAAATGCTTACAAGAAAGTAAAAAGTATTTGAATTTGAACCATAATCCAGCTGTTAGTTTTGAAACACAGCTGAATTTTAATAACCTGTTTTTCCCCATTGTGTTATCCAGAATTACTTTTTTAACTTTCAACGTCTGGCTTAGAACTGTTTACAAGTCAAAAGCTTAAACTGCAGCTTACAACCAAAAGATGGTGTGGAAACGCTGCACAGAAGAAATGGCATCAGTTTTTTTTTTAACTAAAACAACCTGTTTTGATATCTGAACAGCACTGTCTGACAGAAATGATCATAACCTTTTAACACAGAGTTGTGATATATACATTTCAAAGATTATATGTCAGGACCACAGAAACAAACAACCTTCTCCTTAACTTCCTTGATGGTCGTGCCAAGCCTGTCTTTCTGAGAGTGGTTTCACAACAGTTAATCACATATTCACAATTAATTCCTAAACCAAAGCAAGTATGTGTGTTGCCTAAACTACAAATATAAACTAAAGATACAAAGGCACACTGATGCCTACACTAACCATAAAGCAGCAGACGGAAATAACTACTTACTCTAACAATTGTGAACAAATGTAAAGCCTAGCTGCCCAAACCTAAGCCCCGCCCCCCAAAAAACAAACCAACCAAAAACACTTCCCTGAGGCTGCAATGAATGGATGAATGAATGAATGGATGACAAAACAAATAAATAAATAAATAAAACGTTGCCTTAACCTATCTAAACCCAGATTGAAAGTCAAAACTAGCTATCTAAACGAACTGCCAAGAAAGGTAAGAATTAGAGATGGCTGAGAGGTCAAATGTACTGCAACTTAAGAGAGCAATAACAAATAGACACAAGCCACAAAAGCACAAAAAAGACAATAAAAGAAAATTAAAACACAAAATACGTTAAAGCACAAGAGAAATTTCTCAAAAACAACAGAAGTGTTTTGGGGGAGACTTTAAGGTGACGGAACAACTGCGGAAGTGAAAGAAAACAAAACAAAAAACTGGGAACTAAAAAGAAGAGGAGGATTCTTCACTATTGCGAGGGAGAAAAACATGTAAGGAAATCTGTGTTTTGATCGCATGAGTCATATACTACTGCAGATTAGTAATGCGCGAATCAAGAACGAATCGTTCTATACTCGAGAATCACTTTACTGACTCGTGAATCATGATTCACAAGCCCAACTGACTCACTGACTCATCCCTGTTGCTGTTAGCAAACTAATTTCATTAGTAGAAATATATCTAGCTTTTAATTAAAATTGTGTGGAAAAAAACAACAGCCAAAAACATTTCTGCTCTGAACTGGAAGAAAAAACCCTGGGTAGAAAGCTCACATCAAGACAATAGCTCATTGGTTCACCGTAGCATCGCTCTGCTAACATGCTAACAGCACATTTGAGTTACTCACCCCCTCCCTTCCTGCGCTGAATCGTAGCATGAACGAATCACTCAGGACTCACTCACCCTCTCCCTCCTGTGCTGAATCTTAGCATGAACGAATCACTCACTCACTCACCCCCTCCCTCCTGGCTCACAGCTTCTTCTTCTTGGTTGGCAACCAATGTTATGGAGCATTACCGCCCCCTGGCACACAGCTCAGAGGACATTTAGATGAGAAAATATATATTTGACACATTTGAGGAAAATACTAATAAAATAAAATAAAAATGAATAAAATAAATGTTCCCTTTAGATATCTTTTTTTTGCTCTATAAAAATAGTTGTTTTTCTTTTTCAATCACTCATCTTAGCAGTAGGATTTACATGAAAAGAGAAACAAATTAAGTTTGAGTGAAAATGTACATGTTTTAATGTACAGGGCTGTTTCGAGGTGACCGACTGGGAAACACTCTGTGAGCCTCACGCCGAGGACATCAATGGGCTTACTGAGTGTATCACAGGCTACATAACTTTCTGCACCGACTCCATTGTTCCAGCTCAGACTGTTCATTGTTACCCAAATAACAAGCCGTGGGTGACTAAGGACATCAAAGCCCTCCTCAACAACAAGAAGAGGGCTTTCAGAGGGGGCAACAAAGAGGAGGTGAGGAAGATCCAGGTGTTACTAAAGGACAAGATCAGAGAGGCTAAGGACAATTACAGGAGGAAGCTGGAGTGGAAACTCCAGCAGAACAGCATGAGAGAGATGTGGAGGGGCATGAAGACCATCACTGGATTCAGGCCAACCAACAGCAGGGGAGCTGAGGGAGGTGAGAATAGAGCCGACGAGTTGAATCTGTTTTTCAATAGATTCGACACCACAGTGTCTGCTCCCACCCCCACAACCTCACCTGCAGTCAGCCTGGAATCCAGAGCCACACCACTGTGCCAGCCTCTCTCTTCACATGTTGCCTCCTGTGAGATTCCTGACACCCCTCCCCCACCCATCACCTTCACTCAATACCAGGTTGAGATGCAAATGAGGAGACTTCACTCAGGCAAGTCTGCTGGACCAGACGGAGTGAGTCCCCTTGTCCTCAAGACCTGTGCCCCCCAGCTGTGTGGAGTCTTTCATAAACTGTTTATGCTGAGTCTGAGTCTGCAGAGGGTCCCGGTGATGTGGAAGACATCATGCCTCGTCCCTGTACCAAAGACGCCTCGTCCCAGTGGCCCCCAGGATTACAGGCCCGTGGCACTGACCTCCCACATCATGAAGACCCTGGAAAGGCTCATCCTGGACCAGCTGCGACCCATAGTAAGACCACATCTGGATCCCCTTCAGTTCGCTTATCAGCCTCGTCTCGGAACTGAGGACGCCATCATCTACCTGCTCAATCGTGTCTACACCCATCTGGACCAGCCGGCGAGCACTGTGAGGGTCATGTTTTTTGACTTTTCCAGTGCTTTCAACACCATCAGGCCGACCCTCCTGGGTGATAAGTTAGCAGCGATGCAGGTGGATGATTCTCTGGTGTCCTGGATTGTTGATTACCTGACAGGAAGACCACAATATGTACGTCTCCCACAGTGTGTGTCTGACAAGGTGATTAGCAACACAGGGGCACCACAGGGGACTGTCCTCTCCCCCTTCCTCTTCACCCTCTACACCACAGACTTCAGCCACTGCACAGAGACCTGCCATCTTCAGAAGTTTTCTGATGACTCTGCGGTGGTTGGATGCATCAGCAGGGATGATGAGACAGAGTACCGGGCTGTGGTCGACTCCTTTGTCACGTGGTGTGAGCAGAATCATCTGCAGCTCAACGTGGCAAAGACCAAGGAACTGATCGTGGACTTCAGGAAGACCAGGAAACACTTGACCCCTGTTTCAATCCAGGGGGTCAGTGTTGACATTGTGGAGGACTATAAATACCTTGGAGTACACATTGACAATAAACTGGACTGGGCTAAAAACACCACAGCACTTTACAGGAAGGGCCAGAGTCGTCTCTATTTTTTGAGGCGACTGAGGTCCTTCAACATCTGCCAGAAAATGCTGAGGATTTTCTATGAGTCTGTTGTGGCCAGTGCGATCCTCTATGCTGTTGCATGCTGGGGGAGCAGGCTGAGGGTCGCAGATGCCAACAGACTTAATAAACTGATCCGTAAGGCCAGCAATGTTGTGGGGATGGAGCTGGACTCCCTCAAGGTGGTGTCGGAGAGGCGGATGCTGTCCAAGATAAAGACAATGTTGGATAACACCTCCCACCCACTCCATGACATGTTGGTCAGTCACAGGAGCTCGTTCAGTGAGAGACTGAGATTACCGAAAAGCACCACTGAACGACACAGGAAATCATTCCTGCCTGTGGCTATCTCCCTGTACAACGCATCCACTTAACACACTGTTTGCTGCTACAGCTACACATGTTTCTTTTCCAACTATTTATTTATAAGTGACTTATGTATGTATGTATGTATATATATGTATATATTGTACTATTCTTAGTTAGCGTATTGTCTGTCTTGTATTAATGTTGGTTTAAAATGGAGCACTGTAACAAAAAATAATTTCCCCCAGGGATCAATAAAGTATTCTGATTCTGATTCTGATTCTGATTTTGCACTCTCTGGTCAACTGACTCAGTGACTCAATGACTCAAAAAACTCGATTCACTTTGGTGAGTAACTCATTCAAACTCGATTCAGTAAAAAGAATCGAATTTACCATCACTACTGCAGATACATATTTGATATTAGCTGTTTCTGCTTAGATTGGTCGTGTCCAAATTCATGGGCTGCATCCTCCTGAGGACGCATTTGTAGACCGATTACGACACAGCGACGCACCGAAGGCTGTCCAAATTCGTAGAATCCTCCGAATGCAGCCAACAAGTGTGACCTCCTTTTCCCCGAATTTGACGGATGGGTCGGGTGTTTCCTTCGTGGCCCACCATATCCCAGAATTCATAGCGTGGCCCAGCCAAACTCCAGTTTCCGGCAATGGCGGCCGCTACTAAGTTTTAAAATTACTCCTATTAATCTTTATGGGTCACAAAATAAACTTTTAACATATTTTCAGGCGAGAATGTGGGTGTGTAAACTTCAAATATCTGCTCGATTTATCAAGATATCGCATATTTGCAAAAGTGCTTTGATGTTTTTAGAGACGTCTGTTACCCACCAGCTCGATAGCTAGCCGAGAGCTCGAGGGTCACTGAAGCCGCTGAGAACGGCACAACTCCCGGCACATCATTTTCAGATCACTGCAGACTTTCGCTACTCAGGTTAAACGTAATATATAAGTCACTTAGACAACCTAAAAATTTTATTGTTTGGCTTTTTTCAGTGTTTTATTTGTTCGTGAGTCAATCGGTTTGGCTGAGATTAAAGTTATTAGATTAGATTAGATAAAATAAAACTTTATTAATCCCCCGGGTGGGTTCCTCCTTAGTTTTCACACAGCTGAATAAACGTCAAACAGAAAACTGACTAAACAGAAGTGTGAGATGGTCGAGAATTTACACCAGTGTCCTGTTATATTTTAGATAGCAAGGAGCAGATGGCCAAGTTTATTAAACTCCACCGAGACAGCGGTGACGCTAATCAGAAGGCTAGACCGTCCAATTTCACAGCTGTTTACTTCCGGCCTACCCGACCTTCTGAGGACCTGGCCCACGTAGACCGCGAACGCCAGGTCCTCAGGAGGATGCAGCCCATGAATATGGACACGACTATTGTCAGTTCCACAACTGTTCCGTCACTTTATTCTGTCCCCAAAAACACTTACCTTGTGTTACCTTTAAGTCATTTATGTTACCATGTATAGGTAAGCTAACTGTTTTAATAGTAGGCGTTTGCTAGCCACTATTAAAAGCAAGTGTCCATTAAAAAAGCTAATGGTTTGAAATTACTTCCAGTAATAATGCAGTAACAAAGTCTCACAGCAGTATAGAGATTGAAAATGTGGCGTCATTCAGGGGTAAAACCGCAAAGGATTCTGGGAACTCGTGGCAAGAGGTACTAGCGCACGCAGGCTTTCAATTGAAATTACATTACACAGCGATAAAAAGAAACACAAAAAATTGCAAGAAGCTGTTGTATTATTAACTGCAATAGCCGGTCGCATGACAGCCACGGGAAGCCGACGGGTAAAGAGATCGGTTGTTATCGGACTATGTCGTTGAAGAGAAATTGTTCAAGCCATGTTTCCGAAGTAACAAAGAGCCAACGTATGGCCTGGATTGCAGCCATTCGAAGACCAAATATAACGTCCCAGAACACTCCAGCTCACATGTTAGTCTGCTCCAAGCATTTCCACAAAGGTAAGTGTTTTGTTGTAGTTAATACGTCATTTTTCATAACATCATTCGTGATATAGGTTACAAGCAAGTCTGGTGCTAAACAGAAATTGTCGCGCTATGCTCCTTTGTTTATTGTGCATAAATAGTGAATTGTCCTGACACAATATTGTGTTTCGCTTGTTATTACCATGGTACATTGACAAAAACATATACTTTTATTCACAGGGTAAAAAAGGTTTTTTTGTATCACTAATTGCCCAGTACGATTACAGCATACAATATTATTGTCACTGCTACATTTCTGTAATGCGAACCAGAAATTATTTCCAATACTAATTAATTACTAATGAGCTTAAAGGTCCTATTAATAAACGTTTAACGAATGTGTATTTATGAAGACGATTTGTGAGACTGGTAAACTTATGATATGTACGATGGTCTTTCGTTCTACACGGTGCATTTCAAGGTCCTGTACCCATCCGTCGGTAAACTGTACCTGTTACTAAACTTCATGAGTGTATGCACTCACTCCAAGAACCGTATAATTATATATATGATCGTGGTGAAGGTTGGGCAGCACGCTAACGTATTTTGTCCATTCTGTGTGCTCGTAAGGGTCTTACCCTTTCACTCCTTTGATTTTTTCCTCGTATCTTTTCTTTGACTTTTTATCAAGTCTGTCTTTGTACGGACCGGCATTGTTCTCCTTCGTTTTGTACATAACTTTTTTGGGGGGCAAAGAAAAAGCAAGAAGGTATTGGAACCGGAGAATGAACGTTTTGCGGTGTTGCAAATGCTTACGTTTGATGCATTGCTTTGATTGTTTTGCCACGAGTACCCGGCATGCAATGCGCGAAAGTCACATGGTCTGTCAATCTTTATAGTAAGTAAGTATACCTTTCAGCATGACTATACAGCAATAGTCATGTCACTGGCAGTTTTTAATTTTCAGTTTCTATACAATTTCAGCATTAACCTGAAAAAATGCAGCTTTTCTATTGAGTTTAGTGTAGTTTATTTCCTGGGGGAAATTCCCCAGCTTTATTCATAAAACTAAGAAAACTATGATGATTACCTTAATAGCTGGTGAGACTTCATCAAAGAAAGCGCCAAAGTCAAAAGGATTGATGACTGCCATGACGTTCATAACATCTTCCTTGCTCTTTAGCTGGGAAGGAGTTGCTGCAAGGTTGACCACCTGACTAAAAGTGAGCATATCTGCTATATTCACCTGGAAGATACAACCAGCAATTCAGTAAGAAAACAAAAACAAGTTGGCATATGCCTACATTTGTTTTCTTCAATTCACTGTGAGGGACACTATATGTTTTTCACTTATTTACCTTTAACCCTCTAAGGTTAATTCATCATAGGGGGTAACCCCACTCTATTATTGCTGCACACCCAAAACATTTTTTTGGACGTAAAATATTCTAGAATGTTGTTTTACTGTTCTCAGGGAGGACAAGAACTAAAATTTATGGCTTACCATGGAGATGTTGAAGTCTTTGAGGTCAGAGTATGATGTATATTGGACAAATGGACCCAGATTTGCTTTAACCCATTGGGCATCACTCTCATTTTGTTGCCTGCAAGCTAAGGCATACAAACAAAAGTTAGGATGTGCCAAATTTAGGAAGGTTTTTGACAGGTAGACATGAAAGAATATGTGGGCAAGTTTTTTGTCTGAGTGCTTTTCAAGACATTTCACACTGGAAAGCACATAACGCACCCTATGTCTGCCCTACCTGGCTCATTGATGGCATTTTCAGCATTTCTTAGGTAGCCCAGCAGACCATGTGTGATCTCTTGCCGTCTGTACAGTGGCATCTCCTGGATAACTGAAGCCAACCCACTCACACTGCAACAGTTGAAAGAAAACGTTCTCATGCTGTTCTTTGTCAGTATTGTCATTTTCATTTGCAACAAAATCTTGATTGCTCCAAGAAAACTACTCACATGACTTGGTAATTCATGCAGCTGATGTTTGTGGTTGTGTTTATGAGCATTTCTGGAGTAAAACTGGCAAGGATAGGAATCAGTTTCACATGGAACCAAAGTTCATAGTCGTTTGTCGTGAAAGTGGAGAAATGTGGACTGATGATGATGAAGGTCGTATTCATGATCCGATCTCTCACAACAGGCTGGAAGTGTGGGCTCTGTCATGTTAAAGTGGAAAAAGACATAAGCAAAGGTGAGATTGCATGTTGGAAGTACACCCATACAACATGGTACAAAAGCTGTAACCATTTGTTTTCTCAGATACAATAGCCAACAATGGATGTAGCGGTTGAGACCTATGTTTTATTCTGTGTTTACTTCTAGAATCAAATATCCGCATTGTCCTCCTTCACCCTTTTAGGAGGCTAGCCTACCTGTCCATTGGCTGTCAGCTGTGTCAGGAATTCATCCACATTTTTTAGAACATTGCCCTCTTCAAGTTTTTCAAACACAAGATCAATAAAATCTGTGTTATTTGAGGCTCCAGAGCTCAGTAGCAGCTGTGCCACCTCAGAGGGATTGAGCGTTGACAACAATCCAGCCTACAACAGGGAATCAACATATTATCAGACAACAGTAATGACCAATGCTGTGGGTAAAGGATTAGAGTTTGCAACCAAAGAAAGTGTGCTCTATGATTTGCTTGTATTTTTGATATGGCAAAATAAACTCCTGTGTTTGTCTTCTTAAGTCTACAATTTTGTTTTCCTGTTCTTAAGGGAGGACTAGAAGTGCAATGTAGGGCTTACCGTAGAGATGTTGAAGTCTTTGAGGTCAGAGTATGATGTATATTGGACGAATGGACCCAGATTTGCTTTAACCCATTGGGCATCACTCTCATTTTGTTGCCTGCAAGCTAAGGCATGCAGACAAAAGTTAGGATGTGCTCAATTTAGCAAGGTTTGTGACTGGTAGACATGAAAGAATTTGTGGGCAAGTTTTTTGTCTGAGTGCTTTTCAAGACATTTCACACTGGAAAACACATAACGCACCCTATGTCTGCCCTACCTGGCTCATTGATGGCATTTTCAGCATTTCTTAGGTAGCCCAGCAGACCATGTGTGATCTCTTGCCGTCTGTACAGTGGCATCTCCTGGATAACTATAGCCAACCCACTCACACTGCAACAGTTGAAAGAAAACATTCTCATGCTGTTTTTTGTCTCTATTGTCATTTTCATTTGCAACAAAATCTTGATTGCTCCAAGAAAACTACTCACATGACTTGGTAATTCATGCAGCTGATGTTTGTGGTTGTGTTTATGAGCATTTCTGGAGTAAAACTGGCAAGGATAGGAATCAGTTTCACATGGAACCAAAGTTCATAGTCGTTTGTCGTGAAAGTGGAGAAATGTGGACTGATGACGATGAAGGTTGTATTCATGATCCGATCTCTCACAACAGGCTGGAAATGTGGGGTCTGTCATATTAAAGTGGAAAAAGACATAAGCAAAGGTGAGATTGCATGTTGGAAGTACACCCATACAACATGGTACAAAGGCTGTAACCATTTGTTTTCTAAGATACAATAGCCAACAATGGATGTAGCGGTTGAGACCGATGTCTTATTCTGTGTTTACTTCTAGAATCAAATATCCGCATTGTCCTCCTTCACCCTTTTAGGAGGCTAGCCTACCTGTCCATTGGCTGTCAGCTGTGTCAGGAATTCATCCACATTTTTTAGAACATTGCCCTCTTCAAGTTTTTCAAACACAAGATCAATAAAATCTGTGTTATTTGAGGCTCCAGAGCTCAGTAGCAGCTGTGCCACCTCAGAGGGATTGAGTGTTGACAACAATCCAGCCTACAACAGGGAATCAACATAATATCAGACAGCAGTAATGACCAATGCTGTAGGTAAATGAATAGAGTTTGCAACCAAAGAAAGTGTGCTCTATGATTTGCTTGTATTTTTGATATGGCAAAATAAACTCCTGTGTTTGTCTTCTTAAGTCTACAATTTTGTTTTCCTGTTCTTAAGGGAGGACTAGAAGTGCAATGTAGGGCTTACCGTAGAGATGTTGAAGTCTTTGAGGTCAGAGTACGCTGTATATTGGACGAATGGACCCAGATTTGCTTTAACCCATTGGGCATCACTCTCATTTTGTTGCCTGCAAGCTAAGGCATGCAGACAAAAGTTAGGATGTGCTCAATTTAGGAAGGTTTGTGACTGGTAGACATGAAAGAATTTAAGTTTTTTGTCTGAGTGCTTTTCAAGACATTTCACACTGGAAAACACATAATGCACCCTATGTCTGCTCTACCTGGCTCATTGATGGCATTTTCAGCATTTCTTAGGTAGCCCAGCAGACCATGTGTGATCTCTTGCCGTCTGTACAGTGGCATCTCCTGGATAACTGAAACCAACCCACTCACACTGCAACAGTTGAAAGAAAACATTCTCATGCTGTTGTTTGTCTCTATTGTCATTTTCATTTGCAACAAAATCTTGATTGCTCCAAGAAAACTACTCACATGACTTGGTAGTTCATGCAGCTGATGTTTGTGATTGTGTTTATGAGCATTTCTGGAGTAAAACTGGCAAGGATAGGAATCAGTTTCACATGGAACCAAAGTTCATAGTCGTTTGTCGTGAAAGTGGAGAAATGCGGACTGATGACGATGAAGGTCGCATTCATGATCCGATCTCTCACAACAGGCTGGAAAATTGGCATCTGTGAAATTGAGGTGGAAAAGAAGCTAAGCAATACAGAGACTGCATGTTGTAAATGTACTCATACAACATGTCACAAAGGTTGCAAACAAGTCTTCTCTATGATAGACTCCTTGAAGAGTTGTGTAGCGGTTTAGCAAATGTCTTATTCTGTCTTATCCTGCTGGAATAAAACACCAGGATTGTCCTCCTTCACCCTTTTAGAAGCCTAGCATACCTGTCCATTGGCTGTCAGTTGTGTGAGGAATCCATCCACATTTTCTAGAGCGTTGCCCTCTTGCAGTCGCTCAAACACACGATCAATCAAATCTGTGTTATTGGAAGCTCCCAAACTCAGTACCAGCTGTGCCACCTGAGAAGGACTGAGGACTGACAACAATTCAGCCTACAAAAGAGAACCAGCATAATATCAGACAGCAGTCATGGAAATGTTCTGGGTAAAAGAATTCCGTTTACAGGAAGATGTACATCTGCAGTTGGCACTCACAGCGGACAAATTAGGATTGAAGGCTTCCAAGTCCTGCACAGTTGCAAAATCAGAGAAGTCGCCAAGGTTTGCCTTTAGCCACGCTTGGCTCCCCGTGATAGATGAGACACAGCCAGGATCTGCAGAAAAAGCAAGAAAGTTATTGACAGGGTAATATACCACATGTTGTCATGGAAAAACCAAAGTGAGCTTGAGTTTCTCCTTTTACCTGTTGAGTCATTTCTTGACAAGAACGGTTTGATGAAGTGAGTGAAGACTGCTTGCTGTGTGTCTCTGTCCATGGATGCCTTTTGGCTTCCAAATGCCTGAATGCTACATTTGAGAGAAAGCTTTCAACATCTAAACTTCTAGTCAACTGCACATTTGCAGAACAGAGCTATATGTCTCATATTTACTTACACAGTCTGGTATGTCTGGCAGCTGAAGTTTTTGGAGCTAAGGCAAAATAGGAAGTTGAAAGATGGAACGGCCAGAAACGGACGGATCTTTGTCTTGAACCAGCTGGTAATGAACTCCTCACTCTGTAGTTGTGCCTGGCTGAAGTTGTCAATTCTCACTTCTCCAAGAGCCTCGAGCACATTTGACGAGGTCGGGTAGGTGTTGTTGACGGCCTTGAATTGGCAGAAAAATAATTGTAGCTGGACCCAAACTTCACGCAGGGAAATGGCAATATTGTGAAAATGTGATTTTGTACTTACCATGTTAGCAAATGTCTCAAGGGCCTGGTCCAGTACAGCAGAGGCTTTTTGGAAGAAAAGCTTCCAGACTTCTACTGGGTATATGTTTTGGCTTTTCAGTGTGCAGTTCAGCAGTGTGACCAAGTTGCTGGATGTGAGATAGGGAGCCTTGAAAAAGAAAATTGACAAAGAATACAGCCATTTTGTCAGAGCTCATGGAGATTTGTCTCAGGACCATAATGGGGCAAAATCCATGTTCTGTTTTTGGAGTTTAAAAAGGAATCTTACAGAGGAACAGGCATGTTCTGTGATGGTGAAATTGCACAGGGCTGCCGAGGAATTGCCAGCTGACAGGATTTGCTCAAGTTTTGAACTGTGGAAAAAACACAATAAATTGAAATCCAATGTCCCCTTAATTACACTGTGTTAACAAATTTTACCTAGACAGAATCAACATTGAACAAAACGGTATTTCACCCACCCATCAACTCCATTACAAATGAGATTCACTGTGAAAAGAGAATGGTTGTGTGTCAGATAATAGTCCTTCAGAATGCATTTATATCCTTAGAGTTGAAATGTGTACTTCTAGACAGACTTACCATGAACTGGGGTCACCTTGCACTGAAGACAAATAAAATATGAGTGTTAGTATAGTGGAAACATCTTCTTCAAGTGTAAATACCTTGACTTTGTCACAGTTGGCCCAATTAGTGTGCCAAACCTGGATCAAATATTGGATAACCCATGTAAGACACCCCCCACACCCACCCACCCACCCACCCCCCAAAAAACTAATCTTACCACAAAGGAAGCTGGAACTGAGCAGCCTGTTTGAGAAGAAAAAGAAAGGAAACAAATCAATGGAGTAGTCATTACAGTGCTGGTACTGGGCTTTTGGGAAAAGTTTAGTCAGGAAAGCCCATTTGCCACATACGTGGGAATGTGTCCTGGAGGTACTGCTTGCTTGATCTCACGCCCTGTGAAAGGTCCAGTGGCAATGCTGCCAAACTCTGCGCAAGACCATCGTATCTAAAGGAAGAAAAGAATTCAT
The DNA here is from genome assembly GCF_057381845.1 of Rhamphochromis longiceps. Taxonomy (NCBI): domain Eukaryota; kingdom Metazoa; phylum Chordata; class Actinopteri; order Cichliformes; family Cichlidae; genus Rhamphochromis; species Rhamphochromis longiceps. The sequence goes on from NC_140575.1 coordinate 14,669,859, forward strand.
TGTGACTTGTCAGGAGCCTCAGCTTGGCATTGTGCACACCCAAATGTCTAACTGTGGATATCAGAAATATCTTACACAGCCTGGTAGGATTCACAGGTGATGTTACTGGGGATCACCCGCAAGCTGCTAGGAAGGATGCTCGCCATCACAGGAACCAAATAAACCTGGAACCACTGTTGATAGTCTTCTGGCTGAAAGTCTTTAAGCTGAGGAGCAAGGGCTGTCAAGGTCAGGCTCAAAATGGTGTCTCGCACATCTGGATTTTGGATGAGGGTGACATTTCTCTGAAAAGAGAAGGGGATCATAATAAGGTCAGAGAGGAAGTTCTGAAGTCTTTGTGGAAATGCGGAGATGAGGGGGAGCTTATCTAAACTAAATCTTTGTACTTCTGTACAGCAGGGATGCCTCAAGGCATGAAGCATATCAGAAATGGATCATTTTCAGTTAAACACTTGAGCAGGTTTATGAAAGAACACTGTTAACATTTGTTGATGTTTGCGCTGAGGTAAGGTTACCAATGAGAATTCACCTGCTTGTTGATGTTTGCAAAAGCCTGGAAGAATTGGTTGAGCTGCTCATAATCACTGGTCTCTGTCAAGCTTGTCAACACCTCCCTTACAACATGTGCATCGTTTAAAGCACCACTGTTTGGATCTAGGATTAGATCAGCCTTTTGCGATGGTGAAAGAACGTCCAGAACTGCCAGCTATGGATACAAAAAAGTAGAATTCATGAAATGCATGTCTTTTGTATAATTTCCAGAATTTTGCTTTGCTATTCTCAAGAAAGACAGGAAGAGTAATAAGAGTAAAGCTTACCGTAGAGATGTTGAAGTCTTTGAGGTCAGAGTATGATGTATATTGGACGAATGGACCCAGATTTGCTTTAACCCATTGGGCATCACTCTCATTTTGTTGCCTGCAAGCTAAGGCATACAAACAAAAGTTAGGATGTGCCAAATTTAGGAAGGTTTTTGACAGGTAGACATGAAAGAATATGTGGGCAAGTTTTTTGTCTGAGTGCTTTTCAAGACATTTCACACTGGAAAGCACATAACGCACCCTATGTCTGCCCTACCTGGCTCATTGATGGCATTTTCAGCATTTCTTAGGTAGCCCAGCAGACCATGTGTGATCTCTTGCCGTCTGTACAGTGGCATCTCCTGGATAACTGAAGCCAACCCACTCACACTGCAACAGTTGAAAGAAAACGTTCTCATGCTGTTCTTTGTCAGTATTGTCATTTTCATTTGCAACAAAATCTTGATTGCTCCAAGAAAACTACTCACATGACTTGGTAATTCATGCAGCTGATGTTTGTGGTTGTGTTTATGAGCATTTCTGGAGTAAAACTGGCAAGGATAGGAATCAGTTTCACATGGAACCAAAGTTCATAGTCGTTTGTCGTGAAAGTGGAGAAATGTGGACTGATGATGATGAAGGTCGTATTCATGATCCGATCTCTCACAACAGGCTGGAAATGTGGGGTCTGTCATATTAAAGTGGAAAAAGACATAAGCAAAGGTGAGATTGCATGTTGGAAGTACACCCATACAACATGGTACAAAAGCTGTAACCATTTGTTTTCTAAGATACAATAGCCAACAATGGATGTAGCGGTTGAGACCTATGTTTTATTCTGTGTTTACTTCTGGAATCAAATATCTGCATTGTCCTCCTTCACCCTTTTAGGAGGCTAGCCTACCTGTCCATTGGCTGTCAGCTGTGTCAGGAATTCATCCACATTTTTTAGAACATTGCCCTCTTCAAGTTTTTCAAACACAAGATCAATAAAATCTGTGTTATTTGAGGCTCCAGAGCTCAGTAGCAGCTGTGCCACCTCAGAGGGATTGAGCGTTGACAACAATCCAGCCTACAACAGGGAATCAACATAATATCAGACAACAGTAATGACCAATGCTGTGGGTAAAGGATTAGCGTTTGCAACCAAAGAAAGTGTGCTCTATGATTTGCTTGTATTTTTGATATGGCAAAATAAACTCCTGTGTTTGTCTTCTTAAGTCTACAATTTTGTTTTCCTGTTCTTAAGGGAGGACTAGAAGTGCAATGTAGGGCTTACCGTAGAGATGTTGAAGTCTTTGAGGTCAGAGTATGATGTATATTGCACGAATGGACCCAGATTTGCTTTAACCCATTGGGCATCACTCTCATTTTGTTGCCTGCAAGCTAAGGCATACAAACAAAAGTTAGGATGTGCCAAATTTAGGAAGGTTTTTGACAGGTAGACATGAAAGAATTTGTGGGCAAGTTTTTTGTCTGAGTGCTTTTCAAGACATTTCACACTGGAAAACACATAACGCACCCTAAGTCTGCCCTACCTGGCTCATTGATGGCATTTTCAGCATTTCTTAGGTAGCCCAGCAGACCATGTGTGATCTCTTGCCGTCTGTACAGTGGCATCTCCTGGATAACTATAGCCAACCCACTCACACTGCAACAGTTGAAAGAAAACATTCTCATGCTGTTTTTTGTCACTATTGTCATTTTCATTTGCAACAAAATCTTGATTGCTCCAAGAAAACTACTCACATGACTTGGTAATTCATGCAGCTGATGTTTGTGGTTGTGTTTATGAGCATTTCTGGAGTAAAACTGGCAAGGATAGGAATCAGTTTCACATGGAACCAAAGTTCATAGTCGTTTGTCGTGAAAGTGGAGAAATGTGGACTGATGACGATGAAGGTCGTATTCATGATCCGATCTCTCACAACAGGCTGGAAATGTGGGGTCTGTCATATTAAAGTGGAAAAAGACATAAGCAAAGGTGAGATTGCATGTTGGAAGTACACCCATACAACATGGTACAAAGGCTGTAACCATTTGTTTTCTAAGATACAATAGCCAACAATGGATGTAGCGGTTGAGACCGATGTCTTATTCTGTGTTTACTTCTAGAATCAAATATCCGCATTGTCCTCCTTCACCCTTTTAGGAGGCTAGCCTACCTGTCCATTGGCTGTCAGCTGTGTCAGGAATTCATCCACATTTTTTAGAACATTGCCCTCTTCAAGTTTTTCAAACACAAGATCAATAAAATCTGTGTTATTTGAGGCTCCAGAGCTCAGTAGCAGCTGTGCCACCTCAGAGGGATTGAGCGTTGACAACAATCCAGCCTACAACAGGGAATCAACATAATATCAGACAGCAGTAATGACCAATGCTGTGGGTAAATGAATAGAGTTTGCAACCAAAGAAAGTGTGCTCTATGATTTGCTTGTATTTTTGATATGGCAAAATAAACTCCTGTGTTTGTCTTCTTAAGTCTACAATTTTGTTTTCCTGTTCTTAAGGGAGGACTAGAAGTGCAATGTAGGGCTTACCGTAGAGATGTTGAAGTCTTTGAGGTCAGAGTACGCTGTATATTGGACGAATGGACCCAGATTTGCTTTAACCCATTGGGCATCACTCTCATTTTGTTGCCTGCAAGCTAAGGCATGCAGACAAAAGTTAGGATGTGCTCAATTTAGGAAGGTTTGTGACTGGTAGACATGAAAGAATTTAAGTTTTTTGTCTGAGTGCTTTTCAAGACATTTCACACTGGAAAACACATAATGCACCCTATGTCTGCTCTACCTGGCTCATTGATGGCATTTTCAGCATTTCTTAGGTAGCCCAGCAGACCATGTGTGATCTCTTGCCGTCTGTACAGTGGCATCTCCTGGATAACTGAAACCAACCCACTCACACTGCAACAGTTGAAAGAAAACATTCTCATGCTGTTCTTTGTCTCTATTGTCATTTTCATTTGCAACAAAATCTTGATTGCTCCAAGAAAACTACTCACATGACTTGGTAGTTCATGCAGCTGATGTTTGTGATTGTGTTTATGAGCATTTCTGGAGTAAAACTGGCAAGGATAGGAATCAGTTTCACATGGAACCAAAGTTCATAGTCGTTTGTCGTGAAAGTGGAGAAATGCGGACTGATGACGATGAAGGTCGCATTCATGATCCGATCTCTCACAACAGGCTGGAAAATTGGCATCTGTGAAATTGAGGTGGAAAAGAAGCTAAGCAATACAGAGACTGCATGTTGTAAATGTACTCATACAACATGTCACAAAGGTTGCAAACAAGTCTTCTCTATGATAGACTCCTTGAAGAGTTGTGTAGCGGTTTAGCAAATGTCTTATTCTGTCTTATCCTGCTGGAATAAAACACCAGGATTGTCCTCCTTCACCCTTTTAGAAGCCTAGCATACCTGTCCATTGGCTGTCAGTTGTGTGAGGAATCCATCCACATTTTCTAGAGCGTTGCCCTCTTGCAGTCGCTCAAACACACGATCAATCAAATCTGTGTTATTGGAAGCTCCCAAACTCAGTACCAGCTGTGCCACCTGAGAAGGACTGAGGACTGACAACAATTCAGCCTACAAAAGAGAACCAGCATAATATCAGACAGCAGTCATGGAAATGTTCTGGGTAAAAGAATTCCGTTTACAGGAAGATGTACATCTGCAGTTGGCACTCACAGCGGACAAATTAGGATTGAAGGCTTCCAAGTCCTGCACAGTTGCAAAATCAGAGAAGTCGCCAAGGTTTGCCTTTAGCCACGCTTGGCTCCCCGTGATAGATGAGACACAGCCAGGATCTGCAGAAAAAGCAAGAAAGTTATTGACAGGGTAATATACCACATGTTGTCATGGAAAAACCAAAGTGAGCTTGAGTTTCTCCTTTTACCTGTTGAGTCATTTCTTGACAAGAACGGTTTGATGAAGTGAGTGAAGACTGCTTGCTGTGTGTCTCTGTCCATGGATGCCTTTTGCCTTCCAAATGCCTGAATGCTACATTTGAGAGAAAGCTTTCAACATCTAAACTTCTAGTCAACTGCACATTTGCAGAACAGAGCTATATGTCTCATATTTACTTACACAGTCTGGTATGTCTGGCAGCTGAAGTTTTTGGAGCTAAGGCAAAATAGGAAGTTGAAAGATGGAACGGCCAGAAACGGACGGATCTTTGTCTTGAACCAGCTGGTAATGAACTCCTCACTCTGTAGTTGTGCCTGGCTGAAGTTGTCAATTCTCACTTCTCCAAGAGCCTCGAGCACATTTGACGAGGTCGGGTAGGTGTTGTTGACGGCCTTGAATTGGCAGAAAAATAATTGTAGCTGGACCCAAACTTCACGCAGGGAAATGGCAATATTGTGAAAATGTGATTTTGTACTTACCATGTTAGCAAATGTCTCAAGGGCCTGGTCCAGTACAGCAGAGGCTTTTTGGAAGAAAAGCTTCCAGACTTCTACTGGGTATATGTTTTGGCTTTTCAGTGTGCAGTTCAGCAGTGTGACCAAGTTGCTGGATGTGAGATAGGGAGCCTTGAAAAAGAAAATTGACAAAGAATACAGCCATTTTGTCAGAGCTCATGGAGATTTGTCTCAGGACCATAATGGGGCAAAATCCATGTTCTGTTTTTGGAGTTTAAAAAGGAATCTTACAGAGGAACAGGCATGTTCTGTGATGGTGAAATTGCACAGGGCTGCCGAGGAATTGCCAGCTGACAGGATTTGCTCAAGTTTTGAACTGTGGAAAAAACACAATAAATTGAAATCCAATGTCCCCTTAATTACACTGTGTTAACAAATTTTACCTAGACAGAATCAACATTGAACAAAACGGTATTTCACCCACCCATCAACTCCATTACAAATGAGATTCACTGTGAAAAGAGAATGGTTGTGTGTCAGATAATAGTCCTTCAGAATGCATTTATATCCTTAGAGTTGAAATGTGTACTTCTAGACAGACTTACCATGAACTGGGGTCACCTTGCACTGAAGACAAATAAAATATGAGTGTTAGTATAGTGGAAACATCTTCTTCAAGTGTAAATACCTTGACTTTGTCACAGTTGGCCCAATTAGTGTGCCAAACCTGGATCAAATATTGGATAACCCATGTAAGACACCCCCCACACCCACCCACCCACCCACCCCCCAAAAAACTAATCTTACCACAAAGGAAGCTGGAACTGAGCAGCCTGTTTGAGAAGAAAAAGAAAGGAAACAAATCAATGGAGTAGTCATTACAGTGCTGGTACTGGGCTTTTGGGAAAAGTTTAGTCAGGAAAGCCCATTTGCCACATACGTGGGAATGTGTCCTGGAGGTACTGCTTGCTTGATCTCACGCCCTGTGAAAGGTCCAGTGGCAATGCTGCCAAACTCTGCGCAAGACCATCGTATCTAAAGGAAGAAAAGAATTCATTGTGACTTGTCAGGAGCCTCAGCTTGGCATTGTGCACACCCAAATGTCTAACTGTGGATATCAGAAATATCTTACACAGCCTGGTAGGATTCACAGGTGATGTTACTGGGGATCACCCGCAAGCTGCTAGGAAGGATGCTCGCCATCACAGGAACCAAATAAACCTGGAACCACTGTTGATAGTCTTCTGGCTGAAAGTCTTTAAGCTGAGGAGCAAGGGCTGTCAAGGTCAGGCTCAAAATGGTGTCTCGCACATCTGGATTTTGGATGAGGGTGACATTTCTCTGAAAAGAGAAGGGGATCATAATAAGGTCAGAGAGGAAGTTCTGAAGTCTTTGTGGAAATGCGGAGATGAGGGGGAGCTTATCTAAACTAAATCTTTGTACTTCTGTACAGCAGGGATGCCTCAAGGCATGAAGCATATCAGAAATGGATCATTTTCAGTTAAACACTTGAGCAGGTTTATGAAAGAACACTGTTAACATTTGTTGATGTTTGCGCTGAGGTAAGGTTACCAATGAGAATTCACCTGCTTGTTGATGTTTGCAAAAGCCTGGAAGAATTGGTTGAGCTGCTCATAATCACTGGTCTCTGTCAAGCTTGTCAACACCTCCCTTACAACATGTGCATCGTTTAAAGCACCACTGTTTGGATCTAGGATTAGATCAGCCTTTTGCGATGGTGAAAGAACGTCCAGAACTGCCAGCTATGGATACAAAAAAGTAGAATTCATGAAATGCATGTCTTTTGTATAATTTCCAGAATTTTGCTTTGCTATTCTCAAGAAAGACAGGAAGAGTAATAAGAGTAAAGCTTACCGTAGAGATGTTGAAGTCTTTGAGGTCAGAGTATGATGTATATTGGACGAATGGACCCAGATTTGCTTTAACCCATTGGGCATCACTCTCATTTTGTTGCCTGCAAGCTAAGGCATACAAACAAAAGTTAGGATGTGCCAAATTTAGGAAGGTTTTTGACAGGTAGACATGAAAGAATATGTGGGCAAGTTTTTTGTCTGAGTGCTTTTCAAGACATTTCACACTGGAAAGCACATAACGCACCCTATGTCTGCCCTACCTGGCTCATTGATGGCATTTTCAGCATTTCTTAGGTAGCCCAGCAGACCATGTGTGATCTCTTGCCGTCTGTACAGTGGCATCTCCTGGATAACTGAAGCCAACCCACTCACACTGCAACAGTTGAAAGAAAACGTTCTCATGCTGTTCTTTGTCAGTATTGTCATTTTCATTTGCAACAAAATCTTGATTGCTCCAAGAAAACTACTCACATGACTTGGTAATTCATGCAGCTGATGTTTGTGGTTGTGTTTATGAGCATTTCTGGAGTAAAACTGGCAAGGATAGGAATCAGTTTCACATGGAACCAAAGTTCATAGTCGTTTGTCGTGAAAGTGGAGAAATGTGGACTGATGATGATGAAGGTCGTATTCATGATCCGATCTCTCACAACAGGCTGGAAATGTGGGGTCTGTCATATTAAAGTGGAAAAAGACATAAGCAAAGGTGAGATTGCATGTTGGAAGTACACCCATACAACATGGTACAAAAGCTGTAACCATTTGTTTTCTAAGATACAATAGCCAACAATGGATGTAGCGGTTGAGACCTATGTTTTATTCTGTGTTTACTTCTGGAATCAAATATCTGCATTGTCCTCCTTCACCCTTTTAGGAGGCTAGCCTACCTGTCCATTGGCTGTCAGCTGTGTCAGGAATTCATCCACATTTTTTAGAACATTGCCCTCTTCAAGTTTTTCAAACACAAGATCAATAAAATCTGTGTTATTTGAGGCTCCAGAGCTCAGTAGCAGCTGTGCCACCTCAGAGGGATTGAGCGTTGACAACAATCCAGCCTACAACAGGGAATCAACATAATATCAGACAACAGTAATGACCAATGCTGTGGGTAAAGGATTAGCGTTTGCAACCAAAGAAAGTGTGCTCTATGATTTGCTTGTATTTTTGATATGGCAAAATAAACTCCTGTGTTTGTCTTCTTAAGTCTACAATTTTGTTTTCCTGTTCTTAAGGGAGGACTAGAAGTGCAATGTAGGGCTTACCGTAGAGATGTTGAAGTCTTTGAGGTCAGAGTATGATGTATATTGCACGAATGGACCCAGATTTGCTTTAACCCATTGGGCATCACTCTCATTTTGTTGCCTGCAAGCTAAGGCATACAAACAAAAGTTAGGATGTGCCAAATTTAGGAAGGTTTTTGACAGGTAGACATGAAAGAATTTGTGGGCAAGTTTTTTGTCTGAGTGCTTTTCAAGACATTTCACACTGGAAAACACATAACGCACCCTAAGTCTGCCCTACCTGGCTCATTGATGGCATTTTCAGCATTTCTTAGGTAGCCCAGCAGACCATGTGTGATCTCTTGCCGTCTGTACAGTGGCATCTCCTGGATAACTATAGCCAACCCACTCACACTGCAACAGTTGAAAGAAAACATTCTCATGCTGTTTTTTGTCACTATTGTCATTTTCATTTGCAACAAAATCTTGATTGCTCCAAGAAAACTACTCACATGACTTGGTAATTCATGCAGCTGATGTTTGTGGTTGTGTTTATGAGCATTTCTGGAGTAAAACTGGCAAGGATAGGAATCAGTTTCACATGGAACCAAAGTTCATAGTCGTTTGTCGTGAAAGTGGAGAAATGTGGACTGATGACGATGAAGGTCGTATTCATGATCCGATCTCTCACAACAGGCTGGAAATGTGGGGTCTGTCATATTAAAGTGGAAAAAGACATAAGCAAAGGTGAGATTGCATGTTGGAAGTACACCCATACAACATGGTACAAAGGCTGTAACCATTTGTTTTCTAAGATACAATAGCCAACAATGGATGTAGCGGTTGAGACCGATGTCTTATTCTGTGTTTACTTCTAGAATCAAATATCCGCATTGTCCTCCTTCACCCTTTTAGGAGGCTAGCCTACCTGTCCATTGGCTGTCAGCTGTGTCAGGAATTCATCCACATTTTTTAGAACATTGCCCTCTTCAAGTTTTTCAAACACAAGATCAATAAAATCTGTGTTATTTGAGGCTCCAGAGCTCAGTAGCAGCTGTGCCACCTCAGAGGGATTGAGCGTTGACAACAATCCAGCCTACAACAGGGAATCAACATAATATCAGACAGCAGTAATGACCAATGCTGTGGGTAAATGAATAGAGTTTGCAACCAAAGAAAGTGTGCTCTATGATTTGCTTGTATTTTTGATATGGCAAAATAAACTCCTGTGTTTGTCTTCTTAAGTCTACAATTTTGTTTTCCTGTTCTTAAGGGAGGACTAGAAGTGCAATGTAGGGCTTACCGTAGAGATGTTGAAGTCTTTGAGGTCAGAGTACGCTGTATATTGGACGAATGGACCCAGATTTGCTTTAACCCATTGGGCATCACTCTCATTTTGTTGCCTGCAAGCTAAGGCATGCAGACAAAAGTTAGGATGTGCTCAATTTAGGAAGGTTTGTGACTGGTAGACATGAAAGAATTTAAGTTTTTTGTCTGAGTGCTTTTCAAGACATTTCACACTGGAAAACACATAATGCACCCTATGTCTGCTCTACCTGGCTCATTGATGGCATTTTCAGCATTTCTTAGGTAGCCCAGCAGACCATGTGTGATCTCTTGCCGTCTGTACAGTGGCATCTCCTGGATAACTGAAACCAACCCACTCACACTGCAACAGTTGAAAGAAAACATTCTCATGCTGTTCTTTGTCTCTATTGTCATTTTCATTTGCAACAAAATCTTGATTGCTCCAAGAAAACTACTCACATGACTTGGTAGTTCATGCAGCTGATGTTTGTGATTGTGTTTATGAGCATTTCTGGAGTAAAACTGGCAAGGATAGGAATCAGTTTCACATGGAACCAAAGTTCATAGTCGTTTGTCGTGAAAGTGGAGAAATGCGGACTGATGACGATGAAGGTCGCATTCATGATCCGATCTCTCACAACAGGCTGGAAAATTGGCATCTGTGAAATTGAGGTGGAAAAGAAGCTAAGCAATACAGAGACTGCATGTTGTAAATGTACTCATACAACATGTCACAAAGGTTGCAAACAAGTCTTCTCTATGATAGACTCCTTGAAGAGTTGTGTAGCGGTTTAGCAAATGTCTTATTCTGTCTTATCCTGCTGGAATAAAACACCAGGATTGTCCTCCTTCACCCTTTTAGAAGCCTAGCATACCTGTCCATTGGCTGTCAGTTGTGTGAGGAATCCATCCACATTTTCTAGAGCGTTGCCCTCTTGCAGTCGCTCAAACACACGATCAATCAAATCTGTGTTATTGGAAGCTCCCAAACTCAGTACCAGCTGTGCCACCTGAGAAGGACTGAGGACTGACAACAATTCAGCCTACAAAAGAGAACCAGCATAATATCAGACAGCAGTCATGGAAATGTTCTGGGTAAAAGAATTCCGTTTACAGGAAGATGTACATCTGCAGTTGGCACTCACAGCGGACAAATTAGGATTGAAGGCTTCCAAGTCCTGCACAGTTGCAAAATCAGAGAAGTCGCCAAGGTTTGCCTTTAGCCACGCTTGGCTCCCCGTGATAGATGAGACACAGCCAGGATCTGCAGAAAAAGCAAGAAAGTTATTGACAGGGTAATATACCACATGTTGTCATGGAAAAACCAAAGTGAGCTTGAGTTTCTCCTTTTACCTGTTGAGTCATTTCTTGACAAGAACGGTTTGATGAAGTGAGTGAAGACTGCTTGCTGTGTGTCTCTGTCCATGGATGCCTTTTGGCTTCCAAATGCCTGAATGCTACATTTGAGAGAAAGCTTTCAACATCTAAACTTCTAGTCAACTGCACATTTGCAGAACAGAGCTATATGTCTCATATTTACTTACACAGTCTGGTATGTCTGGCAGCTGAAGTTTTTGGAGCTAAGGCAAAATAGGAAGTTGAAAGATGGAACGGCCAGAAACGGACGGATCTTTGTCTTGAACCAGCTGGTAATGAACTCCTCACTCTGTAGTTGTGCCTGGCTGAAGTTGTCAATTCTCACTTCTCCAAGAGCCTCGAGCACATTTGACGAGGTCGGGTAGGTGTTGTTGACGGCCTTGAATTGGCAGAAAAATAATTGTAGCTGGACCCAAACTTCACGCAGGGAAATGGCAATATTGTGAAAATGTGATTTTGTACTTACCATGTTAGCAAATGTCTCAAGGGCCTGGTCCAGTACAGCAGAGGCTTTTTGGAAGAAAAGCTTCCAGACTTCTACTGGGTATATGTTTTGGCTTTTCAGTGTGCAGTTCAGCAGTGTGACCAAGTTGCTGGATGTGAGATAGGGAGCCTTGAAAAAGAAAATTGACAAAGAATACAGCCATTTTGTCAGAGCTCATGGAGATTTGTCTCAGGACCATAATGGGGCAAAATCCATGTTCTGTTTTTGGAGTTTAAAAAGGAATCTTACAGAGGAACAGGCATGTTCTGTGATGGTGAAATTGCACAGGGCTGCCGAGGAATTGCCAGCTGACAGGATTTGCTCAAGTTTTGAACTGTGGAAAAAACACAATAAATTGAAATCCAATGTCCCCTTAATTACACTGTGTTAACAAATTTTACCTAGACAGAATCAACATTGAACAAAACGGTATTTCACCCACCCATCAACTCCATTACAAATGAGATTCACTGTGAAAAGAGAATGGTTGTGTGTCAGATAATAGTCCTTCAGAATGCATTTATATCCTTAGAGTTGAAATGTGTACTTCTAGACAGACTTACCATGAACTGGGGTCACCTTGCACTGAAGACAAATAAAATATGAGTGTTAGTATAGTGGAAACATCTTCTTCAAGTGTAAATACCTTGACTTTGTCACAGTTGGCCCAATTAGTGTGCCAAACCTGGATCAAATATTGGATAACCCATGTAAGACACCCCCCACACCCACCCACCCACCCACCCCCCAAAAAACTAATCTTACCACAAAGGAAGCTGGAACTGAGCAGCCTGTTTGAGAAGAAAAAGAAAGGAAACAAATCAATGGAGTAGTCATTACAGTGCTGGTACTGGGCTTTTGGGAAAAGTTTAGTCAGGAAAGCCCATTTGCCACATACGTGGGAATGTGTCCTGGAGGTACTGCTTGCTTGATCTCACGCCCTGTGAAAGGTCCAGTGGCAATGCTGCCAAACTCTGCGCAAGACCATCGTATCTAAAGGAAGAAAAGAATTCATTGTGACTTGTCAGGAGCCTCAGCTTGGCATTGTGCACACCCAAATGTCTAACTGTGGATATCAGAAATATCTTACACAGCCTGGTAGGATTCACAGGTGATGTTACTGGGGATCACCCGCAAGCTGCTAGGAAGGATGCTCGCCATCACAGGAACCAAATAAACCTGGAACCACTGTTGATAGTCTTCTGGCTGAAAGTCTTTAAGCTGAGGAGCAAGGGCTGTCAAGGTCAGGCTCAAAATGGTGTCTCGCACATCTGGATTTTGGATGAGGGTGACATTTCTCTGAAAAGAGAAGGGGATCATAATAAGGTCAGAGAGGAAGTTCTGAAGTCTTTGTGGAAATGCGGAGATGAGGGGGAGCTTATCTAAACTAAATCTTTGTACTTCTGTACAGCAGGGATGCCTCAAGGCATGAAGCATATCAGAAATGGATCATTTTCAGTTAAACACTTGAGCAGGTTTATGAAAGAACACTGTTAACATTTGTTGATGTTTGCGCTGAGGTAAGGTTACCAATGAGAATTCACCTGCTTGTTGATGTTTGCAAAAGCCTGGAAGAATTGGTTGAGCTGCTCATAATCACTGGTCTCTGTCAAGCTTGTCAACACCTCCCTTACAACATGTGCATCGTTTAAAGCACCACTGTTTGGATCTAGGATTAGATCAGCCTTTTGCGATGGTGAAAGAACGTCCAGAACTGCCAGCTATGGATACAAAAAAGTAGAATTCATGAAATGCATGTCTTTTGTATAATTTCCAGAATTTTGCTTTGCTATTCTCAAGAAAGACAGGAAGAGTAATAAGAGTAAAGCTTACCGTAGAGATGTTGAAGTCTTTGAGGTCAGAGTATGATGTATATTGGACGAATGGACCCAGATTTGCTTTAACCCATTGGGCATCACTCTCATTTTGTTGCCTGCAAGCTAAGGCATACAAACAAAAGTTAGGATGTGCCAAATTTAGGAAGGTTTTTGACAGGTAGACATGAAAGAATATGTGGGCAAGTTTTTTGTCTGAGTGCTTTTCAAGACATTTCACACTGGAAAGCACATAACGCACCCTATGTCTGCCCTACCTGGCTCATTGATGGCATTTTCAGCATTTCTTAGGTAGCCCAGCAGACCATGTGTGATCTCTTGCCGTCTGTACAGTGGCATCTCCTGGATAACTGAAGCCAACCCACTCACACTGCAACAGTTGAAAGAAAACGTTCTCATGCTGTTCTTTGTCAGTATTGTCATTTTCATTTGCAACAAAATCTTGATTGCTCCAAGAAAACTACTCACATGACTTGGTAATTCATGCAGCTGATGTTTGTGGTTGTGTTTATGAGCATTTCTGGAGTAAAACTGGCAAGGATAGGAATCAGTTTCACATGGAACCAAAGTTCATAGTCGTTTGTCGTGAAAGTGGAGAAATGTGGACTGATGATGATGAAGGTCGTATTCATGATCCGATCTCTCACAACAGGCTGGAAATGTGGGGTCTGTCATATTAAAGTGGAAAAAGACATAAGCAAAGGTGAGATTGCATGTTGGAAGTACACCCATACAACATGGTACAAAAGCTGTAACCATTTGTTTTCTAAGATACAATAGCCAACAATGGATGTAGCGGTTGAGACCTATGTTTTATTCTGTGTTTACTTCTGGAATCAAATATCTGCATTGTCCTCCTTCACCCTTTTAGGAGGCTAGCCTACCTGTCCATTGGCTGTCAGCTGTGTCAGGAATTCATCCACATTTTTTAGAACATTGCCCTCTTCAAGTTTTTCAAACACAAGATCAATAAAATCTGTGTTATTTGAGGCTCCAGAGCTCAGTAGCAGCTGTGCCACCTCAGAGGGATTGAGCGTTGACAACAATCCAGCCTACAACAGGGAATCAACATAATATCAGACAACAGTAATGACCAATGCTGTGGGTAAAGGATTAGCGTTTGCAACCAAAGAAAGTGTGCTCTATGATTTGCTTGTATTTTTGATATGGCAAAATAAACTCCTGTGTTTGTCTTCTTAAGTCTACAATTTTGTTTTCCTGTTCTTAAGGGAGGACTAGAAGTGCAATGTAGGGCTTACCGTAGAGATGTTGAAGTCTTTGAGGTCAGAGTATGATGTATATTGCACGAATGGACCCAGATTTGCTTTAACCCATTGGGCATCACTCTCATTTTGTTGCCTGCAAGCTAAGGCATACAAACAAAAGTTAGGATGTGCCAAATTTAGGAAGGTTTTTGACAGGTAGACATGAAAGAATTTGTGGGCAAGTTTTTTGTCTGAGTGCTTTTCAAGACATTTCACACTGGAAAACACATAACGCACCCTAAGTCTGCCCTACCTGGCTCATTGATGGCATTTTCAGCATTTCTTAGGTAGCCCAGCAGACCATGTGTGATCTCTTGCCGTCTGTACAGTGGCATCTCCTGGATAACTATAGCCAACCCACTCACACTGCAACAGTTGAAAGAAAACATTCTCATGCTGTTTTTTGTCACTATTGTCATTTTCATTTGCAACAAAATCTTGATTGCTCCAAGAAAACTACTCACATGACTTGGTAATTCATGCAGCTGATGTTTGTGGTTGTGTTTATGAGCATTTCTGGAGTAAAACTGGCAAGGATAGGAATCAGTTTCACATGGAACCAAAGTTCATAGTCGTTTGTCGTGAAAGTGGAGAAATGTGGACTGATGACGATGAAGGTCGTATTCATGATCCGATCTCTCACAACAGGCTGGAAATGTGGGGTCTGTCATATTAAAGTGGAAAAAGACATAAGCAAAGGTGAGATTGCATGTTGGAAGTACACCCATACAACATGGTACAAAGGCTGTAACCATTTGTTTTCTAAGATACAATAGCCAACAATGGATGTAGCGGTTGAGACCGATGTCTTATTCTGTGTTTACTTCTAGAATCAAATATCCGCATTGTCCTCCTTCACCCTTTTAGGAGGCTAGCCTACCTGTCCATTGGCTGTCAGCTGTGTCAGGAATTCATCCACATTTTTTAGAACATTGCCCTCTTCAAGTTTTTCAAACACAAGATCAATAAAATCTGTGTTATTTGAGGCTCCAGAGCTCAGTAGCAGCTGTGCCACCTCAGAGGGATTGAGCGTTGACAACAATCCAGCCTACAACAGGGAATCAACATAATATCAGACAGCAGTAATGACCAATGCTGTGGGTAAATGAATAGAGTTTGCAACCAAAGAAAGTGTGCTCTATGATTTGCTTGTATTTTTGATATGGCAAAATAAACTCCTGTGTTTGTCTTCTTAAGTCTACAATTTTGTTTTCCTGTTCTTAAGGGAGGACTAGAAGTGCAATGTAGGGCTTACCGTAGAGATGTTGAAGTCTTTGAGGTCAGAGTACGCTGTATATTGGACGAATGGACCCAGATTTGCTTTAACCCATTGGGCATCACTCTCATTTTGTTGCCTGCAAGCTAAGGCATGCAGACAAAAGTTAGGATGTGCTCAATTTAGGAAGGTTTGTGACTGGTAGACATGAAAGAATTTAAGTTTTTTGTCTGAGTGCTTTTCAAGACATTTCACACTGGAAAACACATAATGCACCCTATGTCTGCTCTACCTGGCTCATTGATGGCATTTTCAGCATTTCTTAGGTAGCCCAGCAGACCATGTGTGATCTCTTGCCGTCTGTACAGTGGCATCTCCTGGATAACTGAAACCAACCCACTCACACTGCAACAGTTGAAAGAAAACATTCTCATGCTGTTCTTTGTCTCTATTGTCATTTTCATTTGCAACAAAATCTTGATTGCTCCAAGAAAACTACTCACATGACTTGGTAGTTCATGCAGCTGATGTTTGTGATTGTGTTTATGAGCATTTCTGGAGTAAAACTGGCAAGGATAGGAATCAGTTTCACATGGAACCAAAGTTCATAGTCGTTTGTCGTGAAAGTGGAGAAATGCGGACTGATGACGATGAAGGTCGCATTCATGATCCGATCTCTCACAACAGGCTGGAAAATTGGCATCTGTGAAATTGAGGTGGAAAAGAAGCTAAGCAATACAGAGACTGCATGTTGTAAATGTACTCATACAACATGTCACAAAGGTTGCAAACAAGTCTTCTCTATGATAGACTCCTTGAAGAGTTGTGTAGCGGTTTAGCAAATGTCTTATTCTGTCTTATCCTGCTGGAATAAAACACCAGGATTGTCCTCCTTCACCCTTTTAGAAGCCTAGCATACCTGTCCATTGGCTGTCAGTTGTGTGAGGAATCCATCCACATTTTCTAGAGCGTTGCCCTCTTGCAGTCGCTCAAACACACGATCAATCAAATCTGTGTTATTGGAAGCTCCCAAACTCAGTACCAGCTGTGCCACCTGAGAAGGACTGAGGACTGACAACAATTCAGCCTACAAAAGAGAACCAGCATAATATCAGACAGCAGTCATGGAAATGTTCTGGGTAAAAGAATTCCGTTTACAGGAAGATGTACATCTGCAGTTGGCACTCACAGCGGACAAATTAGGATTGAAGGCTTCCAAGTCCTGCACAGTTGCAAAATCAGAGAAGTCGCCAAGGTTTGCCTTTAGCCACGCTTGGCTCCCCGTGATAGATGAGACACAGCCAGGATCTGCAGAAAAAGCAAGAAAGTTATTGACAGGGTAATATACCACATGTTGTCATGGAAAAACCAAAGTGAGCTTGAGTTTCTCCTTTTACCTGTTGAGTCATTTCTTGACAAGAACGGTTTGATGAAGTGAGTGAAGACTGCTTGCTGTGTGTCTCTGTCCATGGATGCCTTTTGGCTTCCAAATGCCTGAATGCTACATTTGAGAGAAAGCTTTCAACATCTAAACTTCTAGTCAACTGCACATTTGCAGAACAGAGCTATATGTCTCATATTTACTTACACAGTCTGGTATGTCTGGCAGCTGAAGTTTTTGGAGCTAAGGCAAAATAGGAAGTTGAAAGATGGAACGGCCAGAAACGGACGGATCTTTGTCTTGAACCAGCTGGTAATGAACTCCTCACTCTGTAGTTGTGCCTGGCTGAAGTTGTCAATTCTCACTTCTCCAAGAGCCTCGAGCACATTTGACGAGGTCGGGTAGGTGTTGTTGACGGCCTTGAATTGGCAGAAAAATAATTGTAGCTGGACCCAAACTTCACGCAGGGAAATGGCAATATTGTGAAAATGTGATTTTGTACTTACCATGTTAGCAAATGTCTCAAGGGCCTGGTCCAGTACAGCAGAGGCTTTTTGGAAGAAAAGCTTCCAGACTTCTACTGGGTATATGTTTTGGCTTTTCAGTGTGCAGTTCAGCAGTGTGACCAAGTTGCTGGATGTGAGATAGGGAGCCTTGAAAAAGAAAATTGACAAAGAATACAGCCATTTTGTCAGAGCTCATGGAGATTTGTCTCAGGACCATAATGGGGCAAAATCCATGTTCTGTTTTTGGAGTTTAAAAAGGAATCTTACAGAGGAACAGGCATGTTCTGTGATGGTGAAATTGCACAGGGCTGCCGAGGAATTGCCAGCTGACAGGATTTGCTCAAGTTTTGAACTGTGGAAAAAACACAATAAATTGAAATCCAATGTCCCCTTAATTACACTGTGTTAACAAATTTTACCTAGACAGAATCAACATTGAACAAAACGGCATTTCACCCACCCATCAACTCCATTACAAATGAGATTCACTGTGAAAAGAGAATGGTTGTGTGTCAGATAATAGTCCTTCAGAATGCATTTATATCCTTAGAGTTGAAATGTGTACTTCTAGACAGACTTACCATGAACTGGGGTCACCTTGCACTGAAGACAAAGAAAATATGAGTGTTAGTATAGTGGAAACATCTTCTTCAAGTGTAAATACCTTGACTTTGTCACAGTTGGCCCAATTAGTGTGCCAAACCTGGATCAAATATTGGATAACCCATGTAAGACACCCCCCACACCCACCCACCCACCCCCCAAAAAACTAATCTTACCACAAAGGAAGCTGGAACTGAGCAGCCTGTTTGAGAAGAAAAAGAAAGGAAACAAATCAATGGAGTAGTCATTACAGTGCTGGTACTGGGCTTTTGGGAAAAGTTTAGTCAGGAAAGCCCATTTGCCACATACGTGGGAATGTGTCCTGGAGGTACTGCTTGCTTGATCTCACGCCCTGTGAAAGGTCCAGTGGCAATGCTGCCAAACTCTGCGCAAGACCATCGTATCTAAAGGAAGAAAAGAATTCATTGTGACTTGTCAGGAGCCTCAGCTTGGCATTGTGCACACCCAAATGTCTAACTGTGGATATCAGAAATATCTTACACAGCCTGGTAGGATTCACAGGTGATGTTACTGGGGATCACCCGCAAGCTGCTAGGAAGGATGCTCGCCATCACAGGAACCAAATAAACCTGGAACCACTGTTGATAGTCTTCTGGCTGAAAGTCTTTAAGCTGAGGAGCAAGGGCTGTCAAGGTCAGGCTCAAAATGGTGTCTCGCACATCTGGATTTTGGATGAGGGTGACATTTCTCTGAAAAGAGAAGGGGATCATAATAAGGTCAGAGAGGAAGTTCTGAAGTCTTTGTGGAAATGCGGAGATGAGGGGGAGCTTATCTAAACTAAATCTTTGTACTTCTGTACAGCAGGGATGCCTCAAGGCATGAAGCATATCAGAAATGGATCATTTTCAGTTAAACACTTGAGCAGGTTTATGAAAGAACACTGTTAACATTTGTTGATGTTTGCGCTGAGGTAAGGTTACCAATGAGAATTCACCTGCTTGTTGATGTTTGCAAAAGCCTGGAAGAATTGGTTGAGCTGCTCATAATCACTGGTCTCTGTCAAGCTTGTCAACACCTCCCTTACAACATGTGCATCGTTTAAAGCACCACTGTTTGGATCTAGGATTAGATCAGCCTTTTGCGATGGTGAAAGAACGTCCAGAACTGCCAGCTATGGATACAAAAAAGTAGAATTCATGAAATGCATGTCTTTTGTATAATTTCCAGAATTTTGCTTTGCTATTCTCAAGAAAGACAGGAAGAGTAATAAGAGTAAAGCTTACCGTAGAGATGTTGAAGTCTTTGAGGTCAGAGTATGATGTATATTGGACGAATGGACCCAGATTTGCTTTAACCCATTGGGCATCACTCTCATTTTGTTGCCTGCAAGCTAAGACATACAAACAAAAGTTAGGATGTGCCAAATTTAGGAAGGTTTTTGACAGGTAGACATGAAAGAATATGTGGGCAAGTTTTTTGTCTGAGTGCTTTTCAAGACATTTCACACTGGAAAGCACATAACGCACCCTATGTCTGCCCTACCTGGCTCATTGATGGCATTTTCAGCATTTCTTAGGTAGCCCAGCAGACCATGTGTGATCTCTTGCCGTCTGTACAGTGGCATCTCCTGGATAACTGAAGCCAACCCATTCACACTGCAACAGTTGAAAGAAAACGTTCTCATGCTGTTCTTTGTCAGTGTTGTCATTTTCATTTGCAACAAAATCTTGATTGCTCCAAGAAAACTACTCACATGACTTGGTAATTCATGCAGCTGATGTTTGTGGTTGTGTTTATGAGCATTTCTGGAGTAAAACTGGCAAGGATAGGAATCAGTTTCACATGGAACCAAAGTTCATAGTCGTTTGTCGTGAAAGTGGAGAAATGTGGACTGATGATGATGAAGGTCGTATTCATGATCCGATCTCTCACAACAGGCTGGAAATGTGGGGTCTGTCATATTAAAGTGGAAAAAGACATAAGCAAAGGTGAGATTGCATGTTGGAAGTACACCCATACAACATGGTACAAAAGCTGTAACCATTTGTTTTCTAAGATACAATAGCCAACAATGGATGTAGCGGTTGAGACCTATGTTTTATTCTGTGTTTACTTCTGGAATCAAATATCTGCATTGTCCTCCTTCACCCTTTTAGGAGGCTAGCCTACCTGTCCATTGGCTGTCAGCTGTGTCAGGAATTCATCCACATTTTTTAGAACATTGCCCTCTTCAAGTTTTTCAAACACAAGATCAATAAAATCTGTGTTATTTGAGGCTCCAGAGCTCAGTAGCAGCTGTGCCACCTCAGAGGGATTGAGCGTTGACAACAATCCAGCCTACAACAGGGAATCAACATAATATCAGACAACAGTAATGACAAATGCTGTGGGTAAAGGATTAGCGTTTGCAACCAAAGAAAGTGTGCTCTATGATTTGCTTGTATTTTTGATATGGCAAAATAAACTCCTGTGTTTGTCTTCTTAAGTCTACAATTTTGTTTTCCTGTTCTTAAGGGAGGACTAGAAGTGCAATGTAGGGCTTACCGTAGAGATGTTGAAGTCTTTGAGGTCAGAGTATGATGTATATTGGACGAATGGACCCAGATTTGCTTTAACCCATTGGGCATCACTCTCATTTTGTTGCCTGCAAGCTAAGGCATACAAACAAAAGTTAGGATGTGCCAAATTTAGGAAGGTTTTTGACAGGTAGACATGAAAGAATTTGTGGGCAAGTTTTTTGTCTGAGTGCTTTTCAAGACATTTCACACTGGAAAACACATAATGCACCCTATGTCTGCCCTACCTGGCTCATTGATGGCATTTTCAGCATTTCTTAGGTAGCCCAGCAGACCATGTGTGATCTCTTGCCGTCTGTACAGTGGCATCTCCTGGATAACTATAGCCAACCCACTCACACTGCAACAGTTGAAAGAAAACATTCTCATGCTGTTTTTTGTCACTATTGTCATTTTCATTTGCAACAAAATCTTGATTGCTCCAAGAAAACTACTCACATGACTTGGTAATTCATGCAGCTGATGTTTGTGGTTGTGTTTATGAGCATTTCTGGAGTAAAACTGGCAAGGATAGGAATCAGTTTCACATGGAACCAAAGTTCATAGTCGTTTGTCGTGAAAGTGGAGAAATGTGGACTGATGACGATGAAGGTCGTATTCATGATCCGATCTCTCACAACAGGCTGGAAATGTGGGGTCTGTCATATTAAAGTGGAAAAAGACATAAGCAAAGGTGAGATTGCATGTTGGAAGTACACCCATACAACATGGTACAAAGGCTGTAACCATTTGTTTTCTAAGATACAATAGCCAACAATGGATGTAGCGGTTGAGACCGATGTCTTATTCTGTGTTTACTTCTAGAATCAAATATCCGCATTGTCCTCCTTCACCCTTTTAGGAGGCTAGCCTACCTGTCCATTGGCTGTCAGCTGTGTCAGGAATTCATCCACATTTTTTAGAACATTGCCCTCTTCAAGTTTTTCAAACACAAGATCAATAAAATCTGTGTTATTTGAGGCTCCAGAGCTCAGTAGCAGCTGTGCCACCTCAGAGGGATTGAGCGTTGACAACAATCC
Source organism: Rhamphochromis longiceps (assembly GCF_057381845.1). Lineage (NCBI taxonomy): Eukaryota > Metazoa > Chordata > Actinopteri > Cichliformes > Cichlidae > Rhamphochromis > Rhamphochromis longiceps. Next base: position 14,691,648 of record NC_140575.1, read on the forward strand.
AGCCTACAACAGGGAATCAACATAATATCAGACAGCAGTAATGACCAATGCTGTGGGTAAATGAATAGAGTTTGCAACCAAAGAAAGTGTGCTCTATGATTTGCTTGTATTTTTGATATGGCAAAATAAACTCCTGTGTTTGTCTTCTTAAGTCTACAATTTTGTTTTCCTGTTCTTAAGGGAGGACTAGAAGTGCAATGTAGGGCTTACCGTAGAGATGTTGAAGTCTTTGAGGTCAGAGTACGCTGTATATTGGACGAATGGACCCAGATTTGCTTTAACCCATTGGGCATCACTCTCATTTTGTTGCCTGCAAGCTAAGGCATGCAGACAAAAGTTAGGATGTGCTCAATTTAGGAAGGTTTGTGACTGGTAGACATGAAAGAATTTAAGTTTTTTGTCTGAGTGCTTTTCAAGACATTTCACACTGGAAAACACATAATGCACCCTATGTCTGCTCTACCTGGCTCATTGATGGCATTTTCAGCATTTCTTAGGTAGCCCAGCAGACCATGTGTGATCTCTTGCCGTCTGTACAGTGGCATCTCCTGGATAACTGAAACCAACCCACTCACACTGCAACAGTTGAAAGAAAACATTCTCATGCTGTTCTTTGTCTCTATTGTCATTTTCATTTGCAACAAAATGTTGATTGCTCCAAGAAAACTACTCACATGACTTGGTAGTTCATGCAGCTGATGTTTGTGATTGTGTTTATGAGCATTTCTGGAGTAAAACTGGCAAGGATAGGAATCAGTTTCACATGGAACCAAAGTTCATAGTCGTTTGTCGTGAAAGTGGAGAAATGCGGACTGATGACGATGAAGGTCGCATTCATGATCCGATCTCTCACAACAGGCTGGAAAATTGGCATCTGTGAAATTGAGGTGGAAAAGAAGCTAAGCAATACAGAGACTGCATGTTGTAAATGTACTCATACAACATGTCACAAAGGTTGCAAACAAGTCTTCTCTATAATAGACTCCTTGAAGAGTTGTGTAGCGGTTTAGCAAATGTCTTATTCTGTCTTATCCTGCTGGAATAAAACACCAGGATTGTCCTCCTTCACCCTTTTAGAAGCCTAGCATACCTGTCCATTGGCTGTCAGTTGTGTGAGGAATCCATCCACATTTTCTAGAGCGTTGCCCTCTTGCAGTCGCTCAAACACACGATCAATCAAATCTGTGTTATTGGAGGCTCCCAAACTCAGTACCAGCTGTGCCACCTGAGAAGGACTGAGGACTGACAACAATTCAGCCTACAAAAGAGAACCAGCATAATATCAGACAGCAGTCATGGAAATGTTCTGGGTAAAAGAATTCCGTTTACAGGAAGATGTACATCTGCAGTTGGCACTCACAGCGGACAAATTAGGATTGAAGGCTTCCAAGTCCTGCACAGTTGCAAAATCAGAGAAGTTGCCAAGGTTTGCCTTTAGCCACGCTTGGCTCCCCGTGATAGATGAGACACAGCCAGGATCTGCAGAAAAAGCAAGAAAGTTATTGACAGGGTAATATACCACATGTTGTCATGGAAAAACCAAAGTGAGCTTGAGTTTCTCCTTTTACCTGTTGAGTCATTTCTTGACAAGAACGGTTTGATGAAGTGAGTGAAGACTGCTTGCTGTGTGTCTCTGTCCATGGATGCCTTTTGGCTTCCAAATGCCTGAATGCTACATTTGAGAGAAAGCTTTCAACATCTAAACTTCTAGTCAACTGCACATTTGCAGAACAGAGCTATATGTCTCATATTTACTTACACAGTCTGGTATGTCTGGCAGCTGAAGTTTTCGGAGCTAAGGCAAAATAGGAAGTTGAAAGATGGAACGGCCAGAAACGGACGGATCTTTGTCTTGAACCAGCTGGTAATGAACTCCTCACTCTGTAGTTGTGCCTGGCTGAAGTTGTCAATTCTCACTTCTCCAAGAGCCTCGAGCACATTTGACGAGGTCGGGTAGGTGTTGTTGACGGCCTTGAATTGGCAGAAAAATAATTGTAGCTGGACCCAAACTTCACGCAGGGAAATGGCAATATTGTGAAAATGTGATTTTGTACTTACCATGTTAGCAAATGTCTCAAGGGCCTGGTCCAGTACAGCAGAGGCTTTTTGGAAGAAAAGCTTCCAGACTTCTACTGGGTATATGTTTTGGCTTTTCAGTGTGCAGTTCAGCAGTGTGACCAAGTTGCTGGATGTGAGATAGGGAGCCTTGAAAAAGAAAATTGACAAAGAATACAGCCATTTTGTCAGAGCTCATGGAGATTTGTCTCAGGACCATAATGGGGCAAAATCCATGTTCTGTTTTTGGAGTTTAAAAAGGAATCTTACAGAGGAACAGGCATGTTCTGTGATGGTGAAATTGCACAGGGCTGCCGAGGAATTGCCAGCTGACAGGATTTGCTCAAGTTTTGAACTGTGGAAAAAACACAATAAATTGAAATCCAATGTCCCCTTAATTACACTGTGTTAACAAATTTTACCTAGACAGAATCAACATTGAACAAAACGGCATTTCACCCACCCATCAACTCCATTACAAATGAGATTCACTGTGAAAAGAGAATGGTTGTGTGTCAGATAATAGTCCTTCAGAATGCATTTATATCCTTAGAGTTGAAATGTGTACTTCTAGACAGACTTACCATGAACTGGGGTCACCTTGCACTGAAGACAAAGAAAATATGAGTGTTAGTATAGTGGAAACATCTTCTTCAAGTGTAAATACCTTGACTTTGTCACAGTTGGCCCAATTAGTGTGCCAAACCTGGATCAAATATTGGATAACCCATGTAAGACACCCCCCACACCCACCCACCCACCCCCCAAAAAACTAATCTTACCACAAAGGAAGCTGGAACTGAGCAGCCTGTTTGAGAAGAAAAAGAAAGGAAACAAATCAATGGAGTAGTCATTACAGTGCTGGTACTGGGCTTTTGGGAAAAGTTTAGTCAGGAAAGCCCATTTGCCACATACGTGGGAATGTGTCCTGGAGGTACTGCTTGCTTGATCTCACGCCCTGTGAAAGGTCCAGTGGCAATGCTGCCAAACTCTGCGCAAGACCATCGTATCTAAAGGAAGAAAAGAATTCATTGTGACTTGTCAGGAGCCTCAGCTTGGCATTGTGCACACCCAAATGTCTAACTGTGGATATCAGAAATATCTTACACAGCCTGGTAGGATTCACAGGTGATGTTACTGGGGATCACCCGCAAGCTGCTAGGAAGGATGCTCGCCATCACAGGAACCAAATAAACCTGGAACCACTGTTGATAGTCTTCTGGCTGAAAGTCTTTAAGCTGAGGAGCAAGGGCTGTCAAGGTCAGGCTCAAAATGGTGTCTCGCACATCTGGATTTTGGATGAGGGTGACATTTCTCTGAAAAGAGAAGGGGATCATAATAAGGTCAGAGAGGAAGTTCTGAAGTCTTTGTGGAAATGCGGAGATGAGGGGGAGCTTATCTAAACTAAATCTTTGTACTTCTGTACAGCAGGGATGCCTCAAGGCATGAAGCATATCAGAAATGGATCATTTTCAGTTAAACACTTGAGCAGGTTTATGAAAGAACACTGTTAACATTTGTTGATGTTTGCGCTGAGGTAAGGTTACCAATGAGAATTCACCTGCTTGTTGATGTTTGCAAAAGCCTGGAAGAATTGGTTGAGCTGCTCATAATCACTGGTCTCTGTCAAGCTTGTCAACACCTCCCTTACAACATGTGCATCGTTTAAAGCACCACTGTTTGGATCTAGGATTAGATCAGCCTTTTGCGATGGTGAAAGAACGTCCAGAACTGCCAGCTATGGATACAAAAAAGTAGAATTCATGAAATGCATGTCTTTTGTATAATTTCCAGAATTTTGCTTTGCTATTCTCAAGAAAGACAGGAAGAGTAATAAGAGTAAAGCTTACCGTAGAGATGTTGAAGTCTTTGAGGTCAGAGTATGATGTATATTGGACGAATGGACCCAGATTTGCTTTAACCCATTGGGCATCACTCTCATTTTGTTGCCTGCAAGCTAAGGCATACAAACAAAAGTTAGGATGTGCCAAATTTAGGAAGGTTTTTGACAGGTAGACATGAAAGAATATGTGGGCAAGTTTTTTGTCTGAGTGCTTTTCAAGACATTTCACACTGGAAAGCACATAACGCACCCTATGTCTGCCCTACCTGGCTCATTGATGGCATTTTCAGCATTTCTTAGGTAGCCCAGCAGACCATGTGTGATCTCTTGCCGTCTGTACAGTGGCATCTCCTGGATAACTGAAGCCAACCCACTCACACTGCAACAGTTGAAAGAAAACGTTCTCATGCTGTTCTTTGTCAGTATTGTCATTTTCATTTGCAACAAAATCTTGATTGCTCCAAGAAAACTACTCACATGACTTGGTAATTCATGCAGCTGATGTTTGTGGTTGTGTTTATGAGCATTTCTGGAGTAAAACTGGCAAGGATAGGAATCAGTTTCACATGGAACCAAAGTTCATAGTCGTTTGTCGTGAAAGTGGAGAAATGTGGACTGATGATGATGAAGGTCGTATTCATGATCCGATCTCTCACAACAGGCTGGAAATGTGGGGTCTGTCATATTAAAGTGGAAAAAGACATAAGCAAAGGTGAGATTGCATGTTGGAAGTACACCCATACAACATGGTACAAAAGCTGTAACCATTTGTTTTCTAAGATACAATAGCCAACAATGGATGTAGCGGTTGAGACCGATGTTTTATTCTGTGTTTACTTCTGGAATCAAATATCTGCATTGTCCTCCTTCACCCTTTTAGGAGGCTAGCCTACCTGTCCATTGGCTGTCAGCTGTGTCAGGAATTCATCCACATTTTTTAGAGCATTGCCCTCTTCAAGTTTTTCAAACACAAGATCAATAAAATCTGTGTTATTTGAGGCTCCAGAGCTCAGTAGCAGCTGTGCCACCTCAGAGGGATTGAGCGTTGACAACAATCCAGCCTACAACAGGGAATCAACATAATATCAAACAACAGTAATGACCAATGCTGTGGGTAAAGGATTAGTGTTTGCAACCAAAGAAAGTGTGCTTTATGATTTGCTTGTATTTTTGATATGGCAAAATAAACTCCTGTGTTTGTCTTCTTAAGTCTACAATTTTGTTTTCCTGTTCTTAAGGGAGGACTAGAAGTGCAATGTAGGGCTTACCGTAGAGATGTTGAAGTCTTTGAGGTCAGAGTATGATGTATATTGGACGAATGGACCCAGATTTGCTTTAACCCATTGGGCATCACTCTCATTTTGTTGCCTGCAAGCTAAGGCATACAAACAAAAGTTAGGATGTGCCAAATTTAGGAAGGTTTTTGACTGGTAGACATGAAAGAATTTGTGGGCAAGTTTTTTGTCTGAGTGCTTTTCAAGACATTTCACACTGGAAAACACATAACGCACCCTATGTCTGCCCTACCTGGCTCATTGATGGCATTTTCAGCATTTCTTAGGTAGCCCAGCAGACCATGTGTGATCTCTTGCCGTCTGTACAGTGGCATCTCCTGGATAACTATAGCCAACCCACTCACACTGCAACAGTTGAAAGAAAACATTCTCATGCTGTTTTTTGTCACTATTGTCATTTTCATTTGCAACAAAATCTTGATTGCTCCAAGAAAACTACTCACATGACTTGGTAATTCATGCAGCTGATGTTTGTGGTTGTGTTTATGAGCATTTCTGGAGTAAAACTGGCAAGGATAGGAATCAGTTTCACATGGAACCAAAGTTCATAGTCGTTTGTCGTGAAAGTGGAGAAATGTGGACTGATGACGATGAAGGTCGTATTCATGATCCGATCTCTCACAACAGGCTGGAAATGTGGGGTCTGTCATATTAAAGTGGAAAAAGACATAAGCAAAGGTGAGATTGCATGTTGGAAGTACACCCATACAACATGGTACAAAGGCTGTAACCATTTGTTTTCTAAGATACAATAGCCAACAATGGATGTAGCGGTTGAGACCGATGTCTTATTCTGTGTTTACTTCTAGAATCAAATATCCGCATTGTCCTCCTTCACCCTTTTAGGAGGCTAGCCTACCTGTCCATTGGCTGTCAGCTGTGTCAGGAATTCATCCACATTTTTTAGAACATTGCCCTCTTCAAGTTTTTCAAACACAAGATCAATAAAATCTGTGTTATTTGAGGCTCCAGAGCTCAGTAGCAGCTGTGCCACCTCAGAGGGATTGAGCGTTGACAACAATCCAGCCTACAACAGGGAATCAACATAATATCAGACAGCAGTAATGACCAATGCTGTGGGTAAATGAATAGAGTTTGCAACCAAAGAAAGTGTGCTCTATGATTTGCTTGTATTTTTGATATGGCAAAATAAACTCCTGTGTTTGTCTTCTTAAGTCTACAATTTTGTTTTCCTGTTCTTAAGGGAGGACTAGAAGTGCAATGTAGGGCTTACCGTAGAGATGTTGAAGTCTTTGAGGTCAGAGTACGCTGTATATTGGACGAATGGACCCAGATTTGCTTTAACCCATTGGGCATCACTCTCATTTTGTTGCCTGCAAGCTAAGGCATGCAGACAAAAGTTAGGATGTGCTCAATTTAGGAAGGTTTGTGACTGGTAGACATGAAAGAATTTAAGTTTTTTGTCTGAGTGCTTTTCAAGACATTTCACACTGGAAAACACATAATGCACCCTATGTCTGCTCTACCTGGCTCATTGATGGCATTTTCAGCATTTCTTAGGTAGCCCAGCAGACCATGTGTGATCTCTTGCCGTCTGTACAGTGGCATCTCCTGGATAACTGAAACCAACCCACTCACACTGCAACAGTTGAAAGAAAACATTCTCATGCTGTTCTTTGTCTCTATTGTCATTTTCATTTGCAACAAAATGTTGATTGCTCCAAGAAAACTACTCACATGACTTGGTAGTTCATGCAGCTGATGTTTGTGATTGTGTTTATGAGCATTTCTGGAGTAAAACTGGCAAGGATAGGAATCAGTTTCACATGGAACCAAAGTTCATAGTCGTTTGTCGTGAAAGTGGAGAAATGCGGACTGATGACGATGAAGGTCGCATTCATGATCCGATCTCTCACAACAGGCTGGAAAATTGGCATCTGTGAAATTGAGGTGGAAAAGAAGCTAAGCAATACAGAGACTGCATGTTGTAAATGTACTCATACAACATGTCACAAAGGTTGCAAACAAGTCTTCTCTATAATAGACTCCTTGAAGAGTTGTGTAGCGGTTTAGCAAATGTCTTATTCTGTCTTATCCTGCTGGAATAAAACACCAGGATTGTCCTCCTTCACCCTTTTAGAAGCCTAGCATACCTGTCCATTGGCTGTCAGTTGTGTGAGGAATCCATCCACATTTTCTAGAGCGTTGCCCTCTTGCAGTCGCTCAAACACACGATCAATCAAATCTGTGTTATTGGAGGCTCCCAAACTCAGTACCAGCTGTGCCACCTGAGAAGGACTGAGGACTGACAACAATTCAGCCTACAAAAGAGAACCAGCATAATATCAGACAGCAGTCATGGAAATGTTCTGGGTAAAAGAATTCCGTTTACAGGAAGATGTACATCTGCAGTTGGCACTCACAGCGGACAAATTAGGATTGAAGGCTTCCAAGTCCTGCACAGTTGCAAAATCAGAGAAGTCGCCAAGGTTTGCCTTTAGCCACGCTTGGCTCCCCGTGATAGATGAGACACAGCCAGGATCTGCAGAAAAAGCAAGAAAGTTATTGACAGGGTAATATACCACATGTTGTCATGGAAAAACCAAAGTGAGCTTGAGTTTCTCCTTTTACCTGTTGAGTCATTTCTTGACAAGAACGGTTTGATGAAGTGAGTGAAGACTGCTTGCTGTGTGTCTCTGTCCATGGATGCCTTTTGGCTTCCAAATGCCTGAATGCTACATTTGAGAGAAAGCTTTCAACATCTAAACTTCTAGTCAACTGCACATTTGCAGAACAGAGCTATATGTCTCATATTTACTTACACAGTCTGGTATGTCTGGCAGCTGAAGTTTTCGGAGCTAAGGCAAAATAGGAAGTTGAAAGATGGAACGGCCAGAAACGGACGGATCTTTGTCTTGAACCAGCTGGTAATGAACTCCTCACTCTGTAGTTGTGCCTGGCTGAAGTTGTCAATTCTCACTTCTCCAAGAGCCTCGAGCACATTTGACGAGGTCGGGTAGGTGTTGTTGACGGCCTTGAATTGGCAGAAAAATAATTGTAGCTGGACCCAAACTTCACGCAGGGAAATGGCAATATTGTGAAAATGTGATTTTGTACTTACCATGTTAGCAAATGTCTCAAGGGCCTGGTCCAGTACAGCAGAGGCTTTTTGGAAGAAAAGCTTCCAGACTTCTACTGGGTATATGTTTTGGCTTTTCAGTGTGCAGTTCAGCAGTGTGACCAAGTTGCTGGATGTGAGATAGGGAGCCTTGAAAAAGAAAATTGACAAAGAATACAGCCATTTTGTCAGAGCTCATGGAGATTTGTCTCAGGACCATAATGGGGCAAAATCCATGTTCTGTTTTTGGAGTTTAAAAAGGAATCTTACAGAGGAACAGGCATGTTCTGTGATGGTGAAATTGCACAGGGCTGCCGAGGAATTGCCAGCTGACAGGATTTGCTCAAGTTTTGAACTGTGGAAAAAACACAATAAATTGAAATCCAATGTCCCCTTAATTACACTGTGTTAACAAATTTTACCTAGACAGAATCAACATTGAACAAAACGGCATTTCACCCACCCATCAACTCCATTACAAATGAGATTCACTGTGAAAAGAGAATGGTTGTGTGTCAGATAATAGTCCTTCAGAATGCATTTATATCCTTAGAGTTGAAATGTGTACTTCTAGACAGACTTACCATGAACTGGGGTCACCTTGCACTGAAGACAAAGAAAATATGAGTGTTAGTATAGTGGAAACATCTTCTTCAAGTGTAAATACCTTGACTTTGTCACAGTTGGCCCAATTAGTGTGCCAAACCTGGATCAAATATTGGATAACCCATGTAAGACACCCCCCACACCCACCCACCCACCCCCCAAAAAACTAATCTTACCACAAAGGAAGCTGGAACTGAGCAGCCTGTTTGAGAAGAAAAAGAAAGGAAACAAATCAATGGAGTAGTCATTACAGTGCTGGTACTGGGCTTTTGGGAAAAGTTTAGTCAGGAAAGCCCATTTGCCACATACGTGGGAATGTGTCCTGGAGGTACTGCTTGCTTGATCTCACGCCCTGTGAAAGGTCCAGTGGCAATGCTGCCAAACTCTGCGCAAGACCATCGTATCTAAAGGAAGAAAAGAATTCATTGTGACTTGTCAGGAGCCTCAGCTTGGCATTGTGCACACCCAAATGTCTAACTGTGGATATCAGAAATATCTTACACAGCCTGGTAGGATTCACAGGTGATGTTACTGGGGATCACCCGCAAGCTGCTAGGAAGGATGCTCGCCATCACAGGAACCAAATAAACCTGGAACCACTGTTGATAGTCTTCTGGCTGAAAGTCTTTAAGCTGAGGAGCAAGGGCTGTCAAGGTCAGGCTCAAAATGGTGTCTCGCACATCTGGATTTTGGATGAGGGTGACATTTCTCTGAAAAGAGAAGGGGATCATAATAAGGTCAGAGAGGAAGTTCTGAAGTCTTTGTGGAAATGCGGAGATGAGGGGGAGCTTATCTAAACTAAATCTTTGTACTTCTGTACAGCAGGGATGCCTCAAGGCATGAAGCATATCAGAAATGGATCATTTTCAGTTAAACACTTGAGCAGGTTTATGAAAGAACACTGTTAACATTTGTTGATGTTTGCGCTGAGGTAAGGTTACCAATGAGAATTCACCTGCTTGTTGATGTTTGCAAAAGCCTGGAAGAATTGGTTGAGCTGCTCATAATCACTGGTCTCTGTCAAGCTTGTCAACACCTCCCTTACAACATGTGCATCGTTTAAAGCACCACTGTTTGGATCTAGGATTAGATCAGCCTTTTGCGATGGTGAAAGAACGTCCAGAACTGCCAGCTATGGATACAAAAAAGTAGAATTCATGAAATGCATGTCTTTTGTATAATTTCCAGAATTTTGCTTTGCTATTCTCAAGAAAGACAGGAAGAGTAATAAGAGTAAAGCTTACCGTAGAGATGTTGAAGTCTTTGAGGTCAGAGTATGATGTATATTGGACGAATGGACCCAGATTTGCTTTAACCCATTGGGCATCACTCTCATTTTGTTGCCTGCAAGCTAAGGCATACAAACAAAAGTTAGGATGTGCCAAATTTAGGAAGGTTTTTGACAGGTAGACATGAAAGAATATGTGGGCAAGTTTTTTGTCTGAGTGCTTTTCAAGACATTTCACACTGGAAAGCACATAACGCACCCTATGTCTGCCCTACCTGGCTCATTGATGGCATTTTCAGCATTTCTTAGGTAGCCCAGCAGACCATGTGTGATCTCTTGCCGTCTGTACAGTGGCATCTCCTGGATAACTATAGCCAACCCACTCACACTGCAACAGTTGAAAGAAAACATTCTCATGCTGTTTTTTGTCACTATTGTCATTTTCATTTGCAACAAAATCTTGATTGCTCCAAGAAAACTACTCACATGACTTGGTAATTCATGCAGCTGATGTTTGTGGTTGTGTTTATGAGCATTTCTGGAGTAAAACTGGCAAGGATAGGAATCAGTTTCACATGGAACCAAAGTTCATAGTCGTTTGTCGTGAAAGTGGAGAAATGTGGACTGATGACGATGAAGGTCGTATTCATGATCCGATCTCTCACAACAGGCTGGAAATGTGGGGTCTGTCATATTAAAGTGGAAAAAGACATAAGCAAAGGTGAGATTGCATGTTGGAAGTACACCCATACAACATGGTACAAAGGCTGTAACCATTTGTTTTCTAAGATACAATAGCCAACAATGGATGTAGCGGTTGAGACCGATGTCTTATTCTGTGTTTACTTCTAGAATCAAATATCCGCATTGTCCTCCTTCACCCTTTTAGGAGGCTAGCCTACCTGTCCATTGGCTGTCAGCTGTGTCAGGAATTCATCCAGATTTTTTAGAACATTGCCCTCTTCAAGTTTTTCAAACACAAGATCAATAAAATCTGTGTTATTTGAGGCTCCAGAGCTCAGTAGCAGCTGTGCCACCTCAGAGGGATTGAGCGTTGACAACAATCCAGCCTACAACAGGGAATCAACATAATATCAGACAGCAGTAATGACCAATGCTGTGGGTAAATGAATAGAGTTTGCAACCAAAGAAAGTGTGCTTTATGATTTGCTTGTATTTTTGATATGGCAAAATAAACTCCTGTGTTTGTCTTCTTAAGTCTACAATTTTGTTTTCCTGTTCTTAAGGGAGGACTAGAAGTGCAATGTAGGGCTTACCGTAGAGATGTTGAAGTCTTTGAGGTCAGAGTACGCTGTATATTGGACGAATGGACCCAGATTTGCTTTAACCCATTGGGCATCACTCTCATTTTGTTGCCTGCAAGCTAAGGCATGCAGACAAAAGTTAGGATGTGCTCAATTTAGGAAGGTTTGTGACTGGTAGACATGAAAGAATTTAAGTTTTTTGTCTGAGTGCTTTTCAAGACATTTCACACTGGAAAACACATAATGCACCCTATGTCTGCTCTACCTGGCTCATTGATGGCATTTTCAGCATTTCTTAGGTAGCCCAGCAGACCATGTGTGATCTCTTGCCGTCTGTACAGTGGCATCTCCTGGATAACTGAAACCAACCCACTCACACTGCAACAGTTGAAAGAAAACATTCTCATGCTGTTCTTTGTCTCTATTGTCATTTTCATTTGCAACAAAATCTTGATTGCTCCAAGAAAACTACTCACATGACTTGGTAGTTCATGCAGCTGATGTTTGTGATTGTGTTTATGAGCATTTCTGGAGTAAAACTGGCAAGGATAGGAATCAGTTTCACATGGAACCAAAGTTCATAGTCGTTTGTCGTGAAAGTGGAGAAATGTGGACTGATGACGATGAAGGTCGCATTCATGATCCGATCTCTCACAACAGGCTGGAAAATTGGCATCTGTGAAATTGAGGTGGAAAAGAAGCTAAGCAATACAGAGACTGCATGTTGTAAATGTACTCATACAACATGTCACAAAGGTTGCAAACAAGTCTTCTCTATAATAGACTCCTTGAAGGTTGTGTAGCGGTTTAGCAAATGTCTTATTCTGTCTTATCCTGCTGGAATAAAACACCAGGATTGTCCTCCTTCACCCTTTTAGAAGCCTAGCATACCTGTCCATTGGCTGTCAGTTGTGTGAGGAATCCATCCACATTTTCTAGAGCGTTGCCCTCTTGCAGTCGCTCAAACACACGATCAATCAAATCTGTGTTATTGGAGGCTCCCAAACTCAGTACCAGCTGTGCCACCTGAGAAGGACTGAGGACTGACAACAATTCAGCCTACAAAAGAGAACCAGCATAATATCAGACAGCAGTCATGGAAATGTTCTGGGTAAAAGAATTCCGTTTACAGGAAGATGTACATCTGCAGTTGGCACTCACAGCGGACAAATTAGGATTGAAGGCTTCCAAGTCCTGCACAGTTGCAAAATCAGAGAAGTCGCCAAGGTTTGCCTTTAGCCACGCTTGGCTCCCCGTGATAGATGAGACACAGCCAGGATCTGCAGAAAAAGCAAGAAAGTTATTGACAGGGTAATATACCACATGTTGTCATGGAAAAACCAAAGTGAGCTTGAGTTTCTCCTTTTACCTGTTGAGTCATTTCTTGACAAGAACGGTTTGATGAAGTGAGTGAAGACTGCTTGCTGTGTGTCTCTGTCCATGGATGCCTTTTGGCTTCCAAATGCCTGAATGCTACATTTGAGAGAAAGCTTTCAACATCTAAACTTCTAGTCAACTGCACATTTGCAGAACAGAGCTATATGTCTCATATTTACTTACACAGTCTGGTATGTCTGGCAGCTGAAGTTTTTGGAGCTAAGGCAAAATAGGAAGTTGAAAGATGGAACGGCCAGAAACGGACGGATCTTTGTCTTGAACCAGCTGGTAATGAACTCCTCACTCTGTAGTTGTGCCTGGCTGAAGTTGTCAATTCTCACTTCTCCAAGAGCCTCGAGCACATTTGACGAGGTCGGGTAGGTGTTGTTGACGGCCTTGAATTGGCAGAAAAATAATTGTAGCTGGACCCAAACTTCACGCAGGGAAATGGCAATATTGTGAAAATGTGATTTTGTACTTACCATGTTAGCAAATGTCTCAAGGGCCTGGTCCAGTACAGCAGAGGCTTTTTGGAAGAAAAGCTTCCAGACTTCTACTGGGTATATGTTTTGGCTTTTCAGTGTGCAGTTCAGCAGTGTGACCAAGTTGCTGGATGTGAGATAGGGAGCCTTGAAAAAGAAAATTGACAAAGAATACAGCCATTTTGTCAGAGCTCATGGAGATTTGTCTCAGGACCATAATGGGGCAAAATCCATGTTCTGTTTTTGGAGTTTAAAAAGGAATCTTACAGAGGAACAGGCATGTTCTGTGATGGTGAAATTGCACAGGGCTGCCGAGGAATTGCCAGCTGACAGGATTTGCTCAAGTTTTGAACTGTGGAAAAAACACAATAAATTGAAATCCAATGTCCCCTTAATTACACTGTGTTAACAAATTTTACCTAGACAGAATCAACATTGAACAAAACGGCATTTCACCCACCCATCAACTCCATTACAAATGAGATTCACTGTGAAAAGAGAATGGTTGTGTGTCAGATAATAGTCCTTCAGAATGCATTTATATCCTTAGAGTTGAAATGTGTACTTCTAGACAGACTTACCATGAACTGGGGTCACCTTGCACTGAAGACAAATAAAATATGAGTGTTAGTATAGTGGAAACATCTTCTTCAAGTGTAAATACCTTGACTTTGTCACAGTTGGCCCAATTAGTGTGCCAAACCTGGATCAAATATTGGATAACCCATGTAAGACACCCCCCACACCCACCCACCCACCCCCCAAAAAACTAATCTTACCACAAAGGAAGCTGGAACTGAGCAGCCTGTTTGAGAAGAAAAAGAAAGGAAACAAATCAATGGAGTAGTCATTACAGTGCTGGTACTGGGCTTTTGGGAAAAGTTTAGTCAGGAAAGCCCATTTGCCACATACGTGGGAATGTGTCCTGGAGGTACTGCTTGCTTGATCTCACGCCCTGTGAAAGGTCCAGTGGCAATGCTGCCAAACTCTGCGCAAGACCATCGTATCTAAAGGAAGAAAAGAATTCATTGTGACTTGTCAGGAGCCTCAGCTTGGCATTGTGCACACCCAAATGTCTAACTGTGGATATCAGAAATATCTTACACAGCCTGGTAGGATTCACAGGTGATGTTACTGGGGATCACCCGCAAGCTGCTAGGAAGGATGCTCGCCATCACAGGAACCAAATAAACCTGGAACCACTGTTGATAGTCTTCTGGCTGAAAGTCTTTAAGCTGAGGAGCAAGGGCTGTCAAGGTCAGGCTCAAAATGGTGTCTCGCACATCTGGATTTTGGATGAGGGTGACATTTCTCTGAAAAGAGAAGGGGATCATAATAAGGTCAGAGAGGAAGTTCTGAAGTCTTTGTGGAAATGCGGAGATGAGGGGGAGCTTATCTAAACTAAATCTTTGTACTTCTGTACAGCAGGGATGCCTCAAGGCATGAAGCATATCAGAAATGGATCATTTTCAGTTAAACACTTGAGCAGGTTTATGAAAGAACACTGTTAACATTTGTTGATGTTTGCGCTGAGGTAAGGTTACCAATGAGAATTCACCTGCTTGTTGATGTTTGCAAAAGCCTGGAAGAATTGGTTGAGCTGCTCATAATCACTGGTCTCTGTCAAGCTTGTCAACACCTCCCTTACAACATGTGCATCGTTTAAAGCACCACTGTTTGGATCTAGGATTAGATCAGCCTTTTGCGATGGTGAAAGAACGTCCAGAACTGCCAGCTATGGATACAAAAAAGTAGAATTCATGAAATGCATGTCTTTTGTATAATTTCCAGAATTTTGCTTTGCTATTCTCAAGAAAGACAGGAAGAGTAATAAGAGTAAAGCTTACCGTAGAGATGTTGAAGTCTTTGAGGTCAGAGTATGATGTATATTGGACGAATGGACCCAGATTTGCTTTAACCCATTGGGCATCACTCTCATTTTGTTGCCTGCAAGCTAAGGCATACAAACAAAAGTTAGGATGTGCCAAATTTAGGAAGGTTTTTGACAGGTAGACATGAAAGAATATGTGGGCAAGTTTTTTGTCTGAGTGCTTTTCAAGACATTTCACACTGGAAAGCACATAACGCACCCTATGTCTGCCCTACCTGGCTCATTGATGGCATTTTCAGCATTTCTTAGGTAGCCCAGCAGACCATGTGTGATCTCTTGCCGTCTGTACAGTGGCATCTCCTGGATAACTGAAGCCAACCCACTCACACTGCAACAGTTGAAAGAAAACGTTCTCATGCTGTTCTTTGTCAGTATTGTCATTTTCATTTGCAACAAAATCTTGATTGCTCCAAGAAAACTACTCACATGACTTGGTAATTCATGCAGCTGATGTTTGTGGTTGTGTTTATGAGCATTTCTGGAGTAAAACTGGCAAGGATAGGAATCAGTTTCACATGGAACCAAAGTTCATAGTCGTTTGTCGTGAAAGTGGAGAAATGTGGACTGATGATGATGAAGGTCGTATTCATGATCCGATCTCTCACAACAGGCTGGAAATGTGGGGTCTGTCATATTAAAGTGGAAAAAGACATAAGCAAAGGTGAGATTGCATGTTGGAAGTACACCCATACAACATGGTACAAAAGCTGTAACCATTTGTTTTCTAAGATACAATAGCCAACAATGGATGTAGCGGTTGAGACCGATGTTTTATTCTGTGTTTACTTCTGGAATCAAATATCTGCATTGTCCTCCTTCACCCTTTTAGGAGGCTAGCCTACCTGTCCATTGGCTGTCAGCTGTGTCAGGAATTCATCCACATTTTTTAGAGCATTGCCCTCTTCAAGTTTTTCAAACACAAGATCAATAAAATCTGTGTTATTTGAGGCTCCAGAGCTCAGTAGCAGCTGTGCCACCTCAGAGGGATTGAGCGTTGACAACAATCCAGCCTACAACAGGGAATCAACATAATATCAAACAACAGTAATGACCAATGCTGTGGGTAAAGGATTAGTGTTTGCAACCAAAGAAAGTGTGCTTTATGATTTGCTTGTATTTTTGATATGGCAAAATAAACTCCTGTGTTTGTCTTCTTAAGTCTACAATTTTGTTTTCCTGTTCTTAAGGGAGGACTAGAAGTGCAATGTAGGGCTTACCGTAGAGATGTTGAAGTCTTTGAGGTCAGAGTATGATGTATATTGGACGAATGGACCCAGATTTGCTTTAACCCATTGGGCATCACTCTCATTTTGTTGCCTGCAAGCTAAGGCATACAAACAAAAGTTAGGATGTGCCAAATTTAGGAAGGTTTTTGACTGGTAGACATGAAAGAATTTGTGGGCAAGTTTTTTGTCTGAGTGCTTTTCAAGACATTTCACACTGGAAAACACATAACGCACCCTATGTCTGCCCTACCTGGCTCATTGATGGCATTTTCAGCATTTCTTAGGTAGCCCAGCAGACCATGTGTGATCTCTTGCCGTCTGTACAGTGGCATCTCCTGGATAACTATAGCCAACCCACTCACACTGCAACAGTTGAAAGAAAACATTCTCATGCTGTTTTTTGTCACTATTGTCATTTTCATTTGCAACAAAATCTTGATTGCTCCAAGAAAACTACTCACATGACTTGGTAATTCATGCAGCTGATGTTTGTGGTTGTGTTTATGAGCATTTCTGGAGTAAAACTGGCAAGGATAGGAATCAGTTTCACATGGAACCAAAGTTCATAGTCGTTTGTCGTGAAAGTGGAGAAATGTGGACTGATGACGATGAAGGTCGTATTCATGATCCGATCTCTCACAACAGGCTGGAAATGTGGGGTCTGTCATATTAAAGTGGAAAAAGACATAAGCAAAGGTGAGATTGCATGTTGGAAGTACACCCATACAACATGGTACAAAGGCTGTAACCATTTGTTTTCTAAGATACAATAGCCAACAATGGATGTAGCGGTTGAGACCGATGTCTTATTCTGTGTTTACTTCTAGAATCAAATATCCGCATTGTCCTCCTTCACCCTTTTAGGAGGCTAGCCTACCTGTCCATTGGCTGTCAGCTGTGTCAGGAATTCATCCAGATTTTTTAGAACATTGCCCTCTTCAAGTTTTTCAAACACAAGATCAATAAAATCTGTGTTATTTGAGGCTCCAGAGCTCAGTAGCAGCTGTGCCACCTCAGAGGGATTGAGCGTTGACAACAATCCAGCCTACAACAGGGAATCAACATAATATCAGACAGCAGTAATGACCAATGCTGTGGGTAAATGAATAGAGTTTGCAACCAAAGAAAGTGTGCTTTATGATTTGCTTGTATTTTTGATATGGCAAAATAAACTCCTGTGTTTGTCTTCTTAAGTCTACAATTTTGTTTTCCTGTTCTTAAGGGAGGACTAGAAGTGCAATGTAGGGCTTACCGTAGAGATGTTGAAGTCTTTGAGGTCAGAGTACGCTGTATATTGGACGAATGGACCCAGATTTGCTTTAACCCATTGGGCATCACTCTCATTTTGTTGCCTGCAAGCTAAGGCATGCAGACAAAAGTTAGGATGTGCTCAATTTAGGAAGGTTTGTGACTGGTAGACATGAAAGAATTTAAGTTTTTTGTCTGAGTGCTTTTCAAGACATTTCACACTGGAAAACACATAATGCACCCTATGTCTGCTCTACCTGGCTCATTGATGGCATTTTCAGCATTTCTTAGGTAGCCCAGCAGACCATGTGTGATCTCTTGCCGTCTGTACAGTGGCATCTCCTGGATAACTGAAACCAACCCACTCACACTGCAACAGTTGAAAGAAAACATTCTCATGCTGTTCTTTGTCTCTATTGTCATTTTCATTTGCAACAAAATCTTGATTGCTCCAAGAAAACTACTCACATGACTTGGTAGTTCATGCAGCTGATGTTTGTGATTGTGTTTATGAGCATTTCTGGAGTAAAACTGGCAAGGATAGGAATCAGTTTCACATGGAACCAAAGTTCATAGTCGTTTGTCGTGAAAGTGGAGAAATGTGGACTGATGACGATGAAGGTCGCATTCATGATCCGATCTCTCACAACAGGCTGGAAAATTGGCATCTGTGAAATTGAGGTGGAAAAGAAGCTAAGCAATACAGAGACTGCATGTTGTAAATGTACTCATACAACATGTCACAAAGGTTGCAAACAAGTCTTCTCTATAATAGACTCCTTGAAGGTTGTGTAGCGGTTTAGCAAATGTCTTATTCTGTCTTATCCTGCTGGAATAAAACACCAGGATTGTCCTCCTTCACCCTTTTAGAAGCCTAGCATACCTGTCCATTGGCTGTCAGTTGTGTGAGGAATCCATCCACATTTTCTAGAGCGTTGCCCTCTTGCAGTCGCTCAAACACACGATCAATCAAATCTGTGTTATTGGAGGCTCCCAAACTCAGTACCAGCTGTGCCACCTGAGAAGGACTGAGGACTGACAACAATTCAGCCTACAAAAGAGAACCAGCATAATATCAGACAGCAGTCATGGAAATGTTCTGGGTAAAAGAATTCCGTTTACAGGAAGATGTACATCTGCAGTTGGCACTCACAGCGGACAAATTAGGATTGAAGGCTTCCAAGTCCTGCACAGTTGCAAAATCAGAGAAGTCGCCAAGGTTTGCCTTTAGCCACGCTTGGCTCCCCGTGATAGATGAGACACAGCCAGGATCTGCAGAAAAAGCAAGAAAGTTATTGACAGGGTAATATACCACATGTTGTCATGGAAAAACCAAAGTGAGCTTGAGTTTCTCCTTTTACCTGTTGAGTCATTTCTTGACAAGAACGGTTTGATGAAGTGAGTGAAGACTGCTTGCTGTGTGTCTCTGTCCATGGATGCCTTTTGGCTTCCAAATGCCTGAATGCTACATTTGAGAGAAAGCTTTCAACATCTAAACTTCTAGTCAACTGCACATTTGCAGAACAGAGCTATATGTCTCATATTTACTTACACAGTCTGGTATGTCTGGCAGCTGAAGTTTTTGGAGCTAAGGCAAAATAGGAAGTTGAAAGATGGAACGGCCAGAAACGGACGGATCTTTGTCTTGAACCAGCTGGTAATGAACTCCTCACTCTGTAGTTGTGCCTGGCTGAAGTTGTCAATTCTCACTTCTCCAAGAGCCTCGAGCACATTTGACGAGGTCGGGTAGGTGTTGTTGACGGCCTTGAATTGGCAGAAAAATAATTGTAGCTGGACCCAAACTTCACGCAGGGAAATGGCAATATTGTGAAAATGTGATTTTGTACTTACCATGTTAGCAAATGTCTCAAGGGCCTGGTCCAGTACAGCAGAGGCTTTTTGGAAGAAAAGCTTCCAGACTTCTACTGGGTATATGTTTTGGCTTTTCAGTGTGCAGTTCAGCAGTGTGACCAAGTTGCTGGATGTGAGATAGGGAGCCTTGAAAAAGAAAATTGACAAAGAATACAGCCATTTTGTCAGAGCTCATGGAGATTTGTCTCAGGACCATAATGGGGCAAAATCCATGTTCTGTTTTTGGAGTTTAAAAAGGAATCTTACAGAGGAACAGGCATGTTCTGTGATGGTGAAATTGCACAGGGCTGCCGAGGAATTGCCAGCTGACAGGATTTGCTCAAGTTTTGAACTGTGGAAAAAACACAATAAATTGAAATCCAATGTCCCCTTAATTACACTGTGTTAACAAATTTTACCTAGACAGAATCAACATTGAACAAAACGGCATTTCACCCACCCATCAACTCCATTACAAATGAGATTCACTGTGAAAAGAGAATGGTTGTGTGTCAGATAATAGTCCTTCAGAATGCATTTATATCCTTAGAGTTGAAATGTGTACTTCTAGACAGACTTACCATGAACTGGGGTCACCTTGCACTGAAGACAAAGAAAATATGAGTGTTAGTATAGTGGAAACATCTTCTTCAAGTGTAAATACCTTGACTTTGTCACAGTTGGCCCAATTAGTGTGCCAAACCTGGATCAAATATTGGATAACCCATGTAAGACACCCCCCACACCCACCCACCCACCCCCCAAAAAACTAATCTTACCACAAAGGAAGCTGGAACTGAGCAGCCTGTTTGAGAAGAAAAAGAAAGGAAACAAATCAATGGAGTAGTCATTACAGTGCTGGTACTGGGCTTTTGGGAAAAGTTTAGTCAGGAAAGCCCATTTGCCACATACGTGGGAATGTGTCCTGGAGGTACTGCTTGCTTGATCTCACGCCCTGTGAAAGGTCCAGTGGCAATGCTGCCAAACTCTGCGCAAGACCATCGTATCTAAAGGAAGAAAAGAATTCATTGTGACTTGTCAGGAGCCTCAGCTTGGCATTGTGCACACCCAAATGTCTAACTGTGGATATCAGAAATATCTTACACAGCCTGGTAGGATTCACAGGTGATGTTACTGGGGATCACCCGCAAGCTGCTAGGAAGGATGCTCGCCATCACAGGAACCAAATAAACCTGGAACCACTGTTGATAGTCTTCTGGCTGAAAGTCTTTAAGCTGAGGAGCAAGGGCTGTCAAGGTCAGGCTCAAAATGGTGTCTCGCACATCTGGATTTTGGATGAGGGTGACATTTCTCTGAAAAGAGAAGGGGATCATAATAAGGTCAGAGAGGAAGTTCTGAAGTCTTTGTGGAAATGCGGAGATGAGGGGGAGCTTATCTAAACTAAATCTTTGTACTTCTGTACAGCAGGGATGCCTCAAGGCATGAAGCATATCAGAAATGGATCATTTTCAGTTAAACACTTGAGCAGGTTTATGAAAGAACACTGTTAACATTTGTTGATGTTTGCGCTGAGGTAAGGTTACCAATGAGAATTCACCTGCTTGTTGATGTTTGCAAAAGCCTGGAAGAATTGGTTGAGCTGCTCATAATCACTGGTCTCTGTCAAGCTTGTCAACACCTCCCTTACAACATGTGCATCGTTTAAAGCACCACTGTTTGGATCTAGGATTAGATCAGCCTTTTGCGATGGTGAAAGAACGTCCAGAACTGCCAGCTATGGATACAAAAAAGTAGAATTCATGAAATGCATGTCTTTTGTATAATTTCCAGAATTTTGCTTTGCTATTCTCAAGAAAGACAGGAAGAGTAATAAGAGTAAAGCTTACCGTAGAGATGTTGAAGTCTTTGAGGTCAGAGTATGATGTATATTGGACGAATGGACCCAGATTTGCTTTAACCCATTGGGCATCACTCTCATTTTGTTGCCTGCAAGCTAAGACATACAAACAAAAGTTAGGATGTGCCAAATTTAGGAAGGTTTTTGACAGGTAGACATGAAAGAATATGTGGGCAAGTTTTTTGTCTGAGTGCTTTTCAAGACATTTCACACTGGAAAGCACATAACGCACCCTATGTCTGCCCTACCTGGCTCATTGATGGCATTTTCAGCATTTCTTAGGTAGCCCAGCAGACCATGTGTGATCTCTTGCCGTCTGTACAGTGGCATCTCCTGGATAACTGAAGCCAACCCACTCACACTGCAACAGTTGAAAGAAAACGTTCTCATGCTGTTCTTTGTCAGTGTTGTCATTTTCATTTGCAACAAAATCTTGATTGCTCCAAGAAAACTACTCACATGACTTGGTAATTCATGCAGCTGATGTTTGTGGTTGTGTTTATGAGCATTTCTGGAGTAAAACTGGCAAGGATAGGAATCAGTTTCACATGGAACCAAAGTTCATAGTCGTTTGTCGTGAAAGTGGAGAAATGTGGACTGATGATGATGAAGGTCGTATTCATGATCCGATCTCTCACAACAGGCTGGAAATGTGGGGTCTGTCATATTAAAGTGGAAAAAGACATAAGCAAAGGTGAGATTGCATGTTGGAAGTACACCCATACAACATGGTACAAAAGCTGTAACCATTTGTTTTCTAAGATACAATAGCCAACAATGGATGTAGCGGTTGAGACCTATGTTTTATTCTGTGTTTACTTCTGGAATCAAATATCTGCATTGTCCTCCTTCACCCTTTTAGGAGGCTAGCCTACCTGTCCATTGGCTGTCAGCTGTGTCAGGAATTCATCCACATTTTTTAGAACATTGCCCTCTTCAAGTTTTTCAAACACAAGATCAATAAAATCTGTGTTATTTGAGGCTCCAGAGCTCAGTAGCAGCTGTGCCACCTCAGAGGGATTGAGCGTTGACAACAATCCAGCCTACAACAGGGAATCAACATAATATCAGACAACAGTAATGACCAATGCTGTGGGTAAAGGATTAGCGTTTGCAACCAAAGAAAGTGTGCTCTATGATTTGCTTGTATTTTTGATATGGCAAAATAAACTCCTGTGTTTGTCTTCTTAAGTCTACAATTTTGTTTTCCTGTTCTTAAGGGAGGACTAGAAGTGCAATGTAGGGCTTACCGTAGAGATGTTGAAGTCTTTGAGGTCAGAGTATGATGTATATTGGACGAATGGACCCAGATTTGCTTTAACCCATTGGGCATCACTCTCATTTTGTTGCCTGCAAGCTAAGGCATACAAACAAAAGTTAGGATGTGCCAAATTTAGGAAGGTTTTTGACAGGTAGACATGAAAGAATTTGTGGGCAAGTTTTTTGTCTGAGTGCTTTTCAAGACATTTCACACTGGAAAACACATAACGCACCCTATGTCTGCCCTACCTGGCTCATTGATGGCATTTTCAGCATTTCTTAGGTAGCCCAGCAGACCATGTGTGATCTCTTGCCGTCTGTACAGTGGCATCTCCTGGATAACTATAGCCAACCCACTCACACTGCAACAGTTGAAAGAAAACATTCTCATGCTGTTTTTTGTCACTATTGTCATTTTCATTTGCAACAAAATCTTGATTGCTCCAAGAAAACTACTCACATGACTTGGTAATTCATGCAGCTGATGTTTGTGGTTGTGTTTATGAGCATTTCTGGAGTAAAACTGGCAAGGATAGGAATCAGTTTCACATGGAACCAAAGTTCATAGTCGTTTGTCGTGAAAGTGGAGAAATGTGGACTGATGACGATGAAGGTCGTATTCATGATCCGATCTCTCACAACAGGCTGGAAATGTGGGGTCTGTCATATTAAAGTGGAAAAAGACATAAGCAAAGGTGAGATTGCATGTTGGAAGTACACCCATACAACATGGTACAAAGGCTGTAACCATTTGTTTTCTAAGATACAATAGCCAACAATGGATGTAGCGGTTGAGACCGATGTCTTATTCTGTGTTTACTTCTAGAATCAAATATCCGCATTGTCCTCCTTCACCCTTTTAGGAGGCTAGCCTACCTGTCCATTGGCTGTCAGCTGTGTCAGGAATTCATCCAGATTTTTTAGAACATTGCCCTCTTCAAGTTTTTCAAACACAAGATCAATAAAATCTGTGTTATTTGAGGCTCCAGAGCTCAGTAGCAGCTGTGCCACCTCAGAGGGATTGAGCGTTGACAACAATCCAGCCTACAACAGGGAATCAACATAATATCAGACAGCAGTAATGACCAATGCTGTGGGTAAATGAATAGAGTTTGCAACCAAAGAAAGTGTGCTCTATGATTTGCTTGTATTTTTGATATGGCAAAATAAACTCCTGTGTTTGTCTTCTTAAGTCTACAATTTTGTTTTCCTGTTCTTAAGGGAGGACTAGAAGTGCAATGTAGGGCTTACCGTAGAGATGTTGAAGTCTTTGAGGTCAGAGTACGCTGTATATTGGACGAATGGACCCAGATTTGCTTTAACCCATTGGGCATCACTCTCATTTTGTTGCCTGCAAGCTAAGGCATGCAGACAAAAGTTAGGATGTGCTCAATTTAGGAAGGTTTGTGACTGGTAGACATGAAAGAATTTAAGTTTTTTGTCTGAGTGCTTTTCAAGACATTTCACACTGGAAAACACATAATGCACCCTATGTCTGCTCTACCTGGCTCATTGATGGCATTTTCAGCATTTCTTAGGTAGCCCAGCAGACCATGTGTGATCTCTTGCCGTCTGTACAGTGGCATCTCCTGGATAACTGAAACCAACCCACTCACACTGCAACAGTTGAAAGAAAACATTCTCATGCTGTTCTTTGTCTCTATTGTCATTTTCATTTGCAACAAAATCTTGATTGCTCCAAGAAAACTACTCACATGACTTGGTAGTTCATGCAGCTGATGTTTGTGATTGTGTTTATGAGCATTTCTGGAGTAAAACTGGCAAGGATAGGAATCAGTTTCACATGGAACCAAAGTTCATAGTCGTTTGTCGTGAAAGTGGAGAAATGTGGACTGATGACGATGAAGGTCGCATTCATGATCCGATCTCTCACAACAGGCTGGAAAATTGGCATCTGTGAAATTGAGGTGGAAAAGAAGCTAAGCAATACAGAGACTGCATGTTGTAAATGTACTCATACAACATGTCACAAAGGTTGCAAACAAGTCTTCTCTATAATAGACTCCTTGAAGAGTTGTGTAGCGGTTTAGCAAATGTCTTATTCTGTCTTATCCTGCTGGAATAAAACACCAGGATTGTCCTCCTTCACCCTTTTAGAAGCCTAGCATACCTGTCCATTGGCTGTCAGTTGTGTGAGGAATCCATCCACATTTTCTAGAGCGTTGCCCTCTTGCAGTCGCTCAAACACACGATCAATCAAATCTGTGTTATTGGAGGCTCCCAAACTCAGTACCAGCTGTGCCACCTGAGAAGGACTGAGGACTGACAACAATTCAGCCTACAAAAGAGAACCAGCATAATATCAGACAGCAGTCATGGAAATGTTCTGGGTAAAAGAATTCCGTTTACAGGAAGATGTACATCTGCAGTTGGCACTCACAGCGGACAAATTAGGATTGAAGGCTTCCAAGTCCTGCACAGTTGCAAAATCAGAGAAGTCGCCAAGGTTTGCCTTTAGCCACGCTTGGCTCCCCGTGATAGATGAGACACAGCCAGGATCTGCAGAAAAAGCAAGAAAGTTATTGACAGGGTAATATACCACATGTTGTCATGGAAAAACCAAAGTGAGCTTGAGTTTCTCCTTTTACCTGTTGAGTCATTTCTTGACAAGAACGGTTTGATGAAGTGAGTGAAGACTGCTTGCTGTGTGTCTCTGTCCATGGATGCCTTTTGCCTTCCAAATGCCTGAATGCTACATTTGAGAGAAAGCTTTCAACATCTAAACTTCTAGTCAACTGCACATTTGCAGAACAGAGCTATATGTCTCATATTTACTTACACAGTCTGGTATGTCTGGCAGCTGAAGTTTTTGGAGCTAAGGCAAAATAGGAAGTTGAAAGATGGAACGGCCAGAAACGGACGGATCTTTGTCTTGAACCAGCTGGTAATGAACTCCTCACTCTGTAGTTGTGCCTGGCTGAAGTTGTCAATTCTCACTTCTCCAAGAGCCTCGAGCACATTTGACGAGGTCGGGTAGGTGTTGTTGACGGCCTTGAATTGGCAGAAAAATAATTGTAGCTGGACCCAAACTTCACGCAGGGAAATGGCAATATTGTGAAAATGTGATTTTGTACTTACCATGTTAGCAAATGTCTCAAGGGCCTGGTCCAGTACAGCAGAGGCTTTTTGGAAGAAAAGCTTCCAGACTTCTACTGGGTATATGTTTTGGCTTTTCAGTGTGCAGTTCAGCAGTGTGACCAAGTTGCTGGATGTGAGATAGGGAGCCTTGAAAAAGAAAATTGACAAAGAATACAGCCATTTTGTCAGAGCTCATGGAGATTTGTCTCAGGACCATAATGGGGCAAAATCCATGTTCTGTTTTTGGAGTTTAAAAAGGAATCTTACAGAGGAACAGGCATGTTCTGTGATGGTGAAATTGCACAGGGCTGCCGAGGAATTGCCAGCTGACAGGATTTGCTCAAGTTTTGAACTGTGGAAAAAACACAATAAATTGAAATCCAATGTCCCCTTAATTACACTGTGTTAACAAATTTTACCTAGACAGAATCAACATTGAACAAAACGGCATTTCACCCACCCATCAACTCCATTACAAATGAGATTCACTGTGAAAAGAGAATGGTTGTGTGTCAGATAATAGTCCTTCAGAATGCATTTATATCCTTAGAGTTGAAATGTGTACTTCTAGACAGACTTACCATGAACTGGGGTCACCTTGCACTGAAGACAAATAAAATATGAGTGTTAGTATAGTGGAAACATCTTCTTCAAGTGTAAATACCTTGACTTTGTCACAGTTGGCCCAATTAGTGTGCCAAACCTGGATCAAATATTGGATAACCCATGTAAGACACCCCCCACACCCACCCACCCACCCCCCAAAAAACTAATCTTACCACAAAGGAAGCTGGAACTGAGCAGCCTGTTTGAGAAGAAAAAGAAAGGAAACAAATCAATGGAGTAGTCATTACAGTGCTGGTACTGGGCTTTTGGGAAAAGTTTAGTCAGGAAAGCCCATTTGCCACATACGTGGGAATGTGTCCTGGAGGTACTGCTTGCTTGATCTCACGCCCTGTGAAAGGTCCAGTGGCAATGCTGCCAAACTCTGCGCAAGACCATCGTATCTAAAGGAAGAAAAGAATTCATTGTGACTTGTCAGGAGCCTCAGCTTGGCATTGTGCACACCCAAATGTCTAACTGTGGATATCAGAAATATCTTACACAGCCTGGTAGGATTCACAGGTGATGTTACTGGGGATCACCCGCAAGCTGCTAGGAAGGATGCTCGCCATCACAGGAACCAAATAAACCTGGAACCACTGTTGATAGTCTTCTGGCTGAAAGTCTTTAAGCTGAGGAGCAAGGGCTGTCAAGGTCAGGCTCAAAATGGTGTCTCGCACATCTGGATTTTGGATGAGGGTGACATTTCTCTGAAAAGAGAAGGGGATCATAATAAGGTCAGAGAGGAAGTTCTGAAGTCTTTGTGGAAATGCGGAGATGAGGGGGAGCTTATCTAAACTAAATCTTTGTACTTCTGTACAGCAGGGATGCCTCAAGGCATGAAGCATATCAGAAATGGATCATTTTCAGTTAAACACTTGAGCAGGTTTATGAAAGAACACTGTTAACATTTGTTGATGTTTGCGCTGAGGTAAGGTTACCAATGAGAATTCACCTGCTTGTTGATGTTTGCAAAAGCCTGGAAGAATTGGTTGAGCTGCTCATAATCACTGGTCTCTGTCAAGCTTGTCAACACCTCCCTTACAACATGTGCATCGTTTAAAGCACCACTGTTTGGATCTAGGATTAGATCAGCCTTTTGCGATGGTGAAAGAACGTCCAGAACTGCCAGCTATGGATACAAAAAAGTAGAATTCATGAAATGCATGTCTTTTGTATAATTTCCAGAATTTTGCTTTGCTATTCTCAAGAAAGACAGGAAGAGTAATAAGAGTAAAGCTTACCGTAGAGATGTTGAAGTCTTTGAGGTCAGAGTATGATGTATATTGGACGAATGGACCCAGATTTGCTTTAACCCATTGGGCATCACTCTCATTTTGTTGCCTGCAAGCTAAGGCATACAAACAAAAGTTAGGATGTGCCAAATTTAGGAAGGTTTTTGACAGGTAGACATGAAAGAATATGTGGGCAAGTTTTTTGTCTGAGTGCTTTTCAAGACATTTCACACTGGAAAGCACATAACGCACCCTATGTCTGCCCTACCTGGCTCATTGATGGCATTTTCAGCATTTCTTAGGTAGCCCAGCAGACCATGTGTGATCTCTTGCCGTCTGTACAGTGGCATCTCCTGGATAACTGAAGCCAACCCACTCACACTGCAACAGTTGAAAGAAAACGTTCTCATGCTGTTCTTTGTCAGTATTGTCATTTTCATTTGCAACAAAATCTTGATTGCTCCAAGAAAACTACTCACATGACTTGGTAATTCATGCAGCTGATGTTTGTGGTTGTGTTTATGAGCATTTCTGGAGTAAAACTGGCAAGGATAGGAATCAGTTTCACATGGAACCAAAGTTCATAGTCGTTTGTCGTGAAAGTGGAGAAATGTGGACTGATGATGATGAAGGTCGTATTCATGATCCGATCTCTCACAACAGGCTGGAAATGTGGGGTCTGTCATATTAAAGTGGAAAAAGACATAAGCAAAGGTGAGATTGCATGTTGGAAGTACACCCATACAACATGGTACAAAAGCTGTAACCATTTGTTTTCTAAGATACAATAGCCAACAATGGATGTAGCGGTTGAGACCGATGTTTTATTCTGTGTTTACTTCTGGAATCAAATATCTGCATTGTCCTCCTTCACCCTTTTAGGAGGCTAGCCTACCTGTCCATTGGCTGTCAGCTGTGTCAGGAATTCATCCACATTTTTTAGAACATTGCCCTCTTCAAGTTTTTCAAACACAAGATCAATAAAATCTGTGTTATTTGAGGCTCCAGAGCTCAGTAGCAGCTGTGCCACCTCAGAGGGATTGAGCGTTGACAACAATCCAGCCTACAACAGGGAATCAACATAATATCAGACAACAGTAATGACCAATGCTGTGGGTAAAGGATTAGTGTTTGCAACCAAAGAAAGTGTGCTTTATGATTTGCTTGTATTTTTGATATGGCAAAATAAACTCCTGTGTTTGTCTTCTTAAGTCTACAATTTTGTTTTCCTGTTCTTAAGGGAGGACTAGAAGTGCAATGTAGGGCTTACCGTAGAGATGTTGAAGTCTTTGAGGTCAGAGTATGATGTATATTGGACGAATGGACCCAGATTTGCTTTAACCCATTGGGCATCACTCTCATTTTGTTGCCTGCAAGCTAAGGCATACAAACAAAAGTTAGGATGTGCCAAATTTAGGAAGGTTTTTGACTGGTAGACATGAAAGAATTTGTGGGCAAGTTTTTTGTCTGAGTGCTTTTCAAGACATTTCACACTGGAAAACACATAACGCACCCTATGTCTGCCCTACCTGGCTCATTGATGGCATTTTCAGCATTTCTTAGGTAGCCCAGCAGACCATGTGTGATCTCTTGCCGTCTGTACAGTGGCATCTCCTGGATAACTATAGCCAACCCACTCACACTGCAACAGTTGAAAGAAAACATTCTCATGCTGTTTTTTGTCACTATTGTCATTTTCATTTGCAACAAAATCTTGATTGCTCCAAGAAAACTACTCACATGACTTGGTAATTCATGCAGCTGATGTTTGTGGTTGTGTTTATGAGCATTTCTGGAGTAAAACTGGCAAGGATAGGAATCAGTTTCACATGGAACCAAAGTTCATAGTCGTTTGTCGTGAAAGTGGAGAAATGTGGACTGATGACGATGAAGGTCGTATTCATGATCCGATCTCTCACAACAGGCTGGAAATGTGCGGTCTGTCATATTAAAGTGGAAAAAGACATAAGCAAAGGTGAGATTGCATGTTGGAAGTACACCCATACAACATGGTACAAAGGCTGTAACCATTTGTTTTCTAAGATACAATAGCCAACAATGGATGTAGCGGTTGAGACCGATGTCTTATTCTGTGTTTACTTCTAGAATCAAATATCCGCATTGTCCTCCTTCACCCTTTTAGGAGGCTAGCCTACCTGTCCATTGGCTGTCAGCTGTGTCAGGAATTCATCCACATTTTTTAGAACATTGCCCTCTTCAAGTTTTTCAAACACAAGATCAATAAAATCTGTGTTATTTGAGGCTCCAGAGCTCAGTAGCAGCTGTGCCACCTCAGAGGGATTGAGCGTTGACAACAATCCAGCCTACAACAGGGAATCAACATAATATCAGACAACAGTAATGACCAATGCTGTGGGTAAATGAATAGAGTTTGCAACCAAAGAAAGTGTGCTTTATGATTTGCTTGTATTTTTGATATGGCAAAATAAACTCCTGTGTTTGTCTTCTTAAGTCTACAATTTTGTTTTCCTGTTCTTAAGGGAGGACTAGAAGTGCAATGTAGGGCTTACCGTAGAGATGTTGAAGTCTTTGAGGTCAGAGTATGATGTATATTGGACGAATGGACCCAGATTTGCTTTAACCCATTGGGCATCACTCTCATTTTGTTGCCTGCAAGCTAAGGCATGCAGACAAAAGTTAGGATGTGCTCAATTTAGGAAGGTTTGTGACTGGTAGACATGAAAGAATTTAAGTTTTTTGTCTGAGTGCTTTTCAAGACATTTCACACTGGAAAACACATAATGCACCCTATGTCTGCTCTACCTGGCTCATTGATGGCATTTTCAGCATTTCTTAGGTAGCCCAGCAGACCATGTGTGATCTCTTGCCGTCTGTACAGTGGCATCTCCTGGATAACTGAAACCAACCCACTC
This sequence comes from Rhamphochromis longiceps, assembly GCF_057381845.1. NCBI lineage: Eukaryota > Metazoa > Chordata > Actinopteri > Cichliformes > Cichlidae > Rhamphochromis > Rhamphochromis longiceps. The sequence continues at coordinate 14,722,043 of NC_140575.1, forward strand.
ACACTGCAACAGTTGAAAGAAAACATTCTCATGCTGTTCTTTGTCTCTATTGTCATTTTCATTTGCAACAAAATCTTGATTGCTCCAAGAAAACTACTCACATGACTTGGTAGTTCATGCAGCTGATGTTTGTGATTGTGTTTATGAGCATTTCTGGAGTAAAACTGGCAAGGATAGGAATCAGTTTCACATGGAACCAAAGTTCATAGTCGTTTGTCGTGAAAGTGGAGAAATGTGGACTGATGACGATGAAGGTCGCATTCATGATCCGATCTCTCACAACAGGCTGGAAAATTGGCATCTGTGAAATTGAGGTGGAAAAGAAGCTAAGCAATACAGAGACTGCATGTTGTAAATGTACTCATACAACATGTCACAAAGGTTGCAAACAAGTCTTCTCTATAATAGACTCCTTGAAGAGTTGTGTAGCGGTTTAGCAAATGTCTTATTCTGTCTTATCCTGCTGGAATAAAACACCAGGATTGTCCTCCTTCACCCTTTTAGAAGCCTAGCATACCTGTCCATTGGCTGTCAGTTGTGTGAGGAATCCATCCACATTTTCTAGAGCGTTGCCCTCTTGCAGTCGCTCAAACACACGATCAATCAAATCTGTGTTATTGGAGGCTCCCAAACTCAGTACCAGCTGTGCCACCTGAGAAGGACTGAGGACTGACAACAATTCAGCCTACAAAAGAGAACCAGCATAATATCAGACAGCAGTCATGGAAATGTTCTGGGTAAAAGAATTCCGTTTACAGGAAGATGTACATCTGCAGTTGGCACTCACAGCGGACAAATTAGGATTGAAGGCTTCCAAGTCCTGCACAGTTGCAAAATCAGAGAAGTCGCCAAGGTTTGCCTTTAGCCACGCTTGGCTCCCCGTGATAGATGAGACACAGCCAGGATCTGCAGAAAAAGCAAGAAAGTTATTGACAGGGTAATATACCACATGTTGTCATGGAAAAACCAAAGTGAGCTTGAGTTTCTCCTTTTACCTGTTGAGTCATTTCTTGACAAGAACGGTTTGATGAAGTGAGTGAAGACTGCTTGCTGTGTGTCTCTGTCCATGGATGCCTTTTGCCTTCCAAATGCCTGAATGCTACATTTGAGAGAAAGCTTTCAACATCTAAACTTCTAGTCAACTGCACATTTGCAGAACAGAGCTATATGTCTCATATTTACTTACACAGTCTGGTATGTCTGGCAGCTGAAGTTTTTGGAGCTAAGGCAAAATAGGAAGTTGAAAGATGGAACGGCCAGAAACGGACGGATCTTTGTCTTGAACCAGCTGGTAATGAACTCCTCACTCTGTAGTTGTGCCTGGCTGAAGTTGTCAATTCTCACTTCTCCAAGAGCCTCGAGCACATTTGACGAGGTCGGGTAGGTGTTGTTGACGGCCTTGAATTGGCAGAAAAATAATTGTAGCTGGACCCAAACTTCACGCAGGGAAATGGCAATATTGTGAAAATGTGATTTTGTACTTACCATGTTAGCAAATGTCTCAAGGGCCTGGTCCAGTACAGCAGAGGCTTTTTGGAAGAAAAGCTTCCAGACTTCTACTGGGTATATGTTTTGGCTTTTCAGTGTGCAGTTCAGCAGTGTGACCAAGTTGCTGGATGTGAGATAGGGAGCCTTGAAAAAGAAAATTGACAAAGAATACAGCCATTTTGTCAGAGCTCATGGAGATTTGTCTCAGGACCATAATGGGGCAAAATCCATGTTCTGTTTTTGGAGTTTAAAAAGGAATCTTACAGAGGAACAGGCATGTTCTGTGATGGTGAAATTGCACAGGGCTGCCGAGGAATTGCCAGCTGACAGGATTTGCTCAAGTTTTGAACTGTGGAAAAAACACAATAAATTGAAATCCAATGTCCCCTTAATTACACTGTGTTAACAAATTTTACCTAGACAGAATCAACATTGAACAAAACGGCATTTCACCCACCCATCAACTCCATTACAAATGAGATTCACTGTGAAAAGAGAATGGTTGTGTGTCAGATAATAGTCCTTCAGAATGCATTTATATCCTTAGAGTTGAAATGTGTACTTCTAGACAGACTTACCATGAACTGGGGTCACCTTGCACTGAAGACAAAGAAAATATGAGTGTTAGTATAGTGGAAACATCTTCTTCAAGTGTAAATACCTTGACTTTGTCACAGTTGGCCCAATTAGTGTGCCAAACCTGGATCAAATATTGGATAACCCATGTAAGACACCCCCCACACCCACCCACCCACCCCCCAAAAAACTAATCTTACCACAAAGGAAGCTGGAACTGAGCAGCCTGTTTGAGAAGAAAAAGAAAGGAAACAAATCAATGGAGTAGTCATTACAGTGCTGGTACTGGGCTTTTGGGAAAAGTTTAGTCAGGAAAGCCCATTTGCCACATACGTGGGAATGTGTCCTGGAGGTACTGCTTGCTTGATCTCACGCCCTGTGAAAGGTCCAGTGGCAATGCTGCCAAACTCTGCGCAAGACCATCGTATCTAAAGGAAGAAAAGAATTCATTGTGACTTGTCAGGAGCCTCAGCTTGGCATTGTGCACACCCAAATGTCTAACTGTGGATATCAGAAATATCTTACACAGCCTGGTAGGATTCACAGGTGATGTTACTGGGGATCACCCGCAAGCTGCTAGGAAGGATGCTCGCCATCACAGGAACCAAATAAACCTGGAACCACTGTTGATAGTCTTCTGGCTGAAAGTCTTTAAGCTGAGGAGCAAGGGCTGTCAAGGTCAGGCTCAAAATGGTGTCTCGCACATCTGGATTTTGGATGAGGGTGACATTTCTCTGAAAAGAGAAGGGGATCATAATAAGGTCAGAGAGGAAGTTCTGAAGTCTTTGTGGAAATGCGGAGATGAGGGGGAGCTTATCTAAACTAAATCTTTGTACTTCTGTACAGCAGGGATGCCTCAAGGCATGAAGCATATCAGAAATGGATCATTTTCAGTTAAACACTTGAGCAGGTTTATGAAAGAACACTGTTAACATTTGTTGATGTTTGCGCTGAGGTAAGGTTACCAATGAGAATTCACCTGCTTGTTGATGTTTGCAAAAGCCTGGAAGAATTGGTTGAGCTGCTCATAATCACTGGTCTCTGTCAAGCTTGTCAACACCTCCCTTACAACATGTGCATCGTTTAAAGCACCACTGTTTGGATCTAGGATTAGATCAGCCTTTTGCGATGGTGAAAGAACGTCCAGAACTGCCAGCTATGGATACAAAAAAGTAGAATTCATGAAATGCATGTCTTTTGTATAATTTCCAGAATTTTGCTTTGCTATTCTCAAGAAAGACAGGAAGAGTAATAAGAGTAAAGCTTACCGTAGAGATGTTGAAGTCTTTGAGGTCAGAGTATGATGTATATTGGACGAATGGACCCAGATTTGCTTTAACCCATTGGGCATCACTCTCATTTTGTTGCCTGCAAGCTAAGACATACAAACAAAAGTTAGGATGTGCCAAATTTAGGAAGGTTTTTGACAGGTAGACATGAAAGAATATGTGGGCAAGTTTTTTGTCTGAGTGCTTTTCAAGACATTTCACACTGGAAAGCACATAACGCACCCTATGTCTGCCCTACCTGGCTCATTGATGGCATTTTCAGCATTTCTTAGGTAGCCCAGCAGACCATGTGTGATCTCTTGCCGTCTGTACAGTGGCATCTCCTGGATAACTGAAGCCAACCCATTCACACTGCAACAGTTGAAAGAAAACGTTCTCATGCTGTTCTTTGTCAGTGTTGTCATTTTCATTTGCAACAAAATCTTGATTGCTCCAAGAAAACTACTCACATGACTTGGTAATTCATGCAGCTGATGTTTGTGGTTGTGTTTATGAGCATTTCTGGAGTAAAACTGGCAAGGATAGGAATCAGTTTCACATGGAACCAAAGTTCATAGTCGTTTGTCGTGAAAGTGGAGAAATGTGGACTGATGATGATGAAGGTCGTATTCATGATCCGATCTCTCACAACAGGCTGGAAATGTGGGGTCTGTCATATTAAAGTGGAAAAAGACATAAGCAAAGGTGAGATTGCATGTTGGAAGTACACCCATACAACATGGTACAAAAGCTGTAACCATTTGTTTTCTAAGATACAATAGCCAACAATGGATGTAGCGGTTGAGACCGATGTTTTATTCTGTGTTTACTTCTGGAATCAAATATCTGCATTGTCCTCCTTCACCCTTTTAGGAGGCTAGCCTACCTGTCCATTGGCTGTCAGCTGTGTCAGGAATTCATCCACATTTTTTAGAACATTGCCCTCTTCAAGTTTTTCAAACACAAGATCAATAAAATCTGTGTTATTTGAGGCTCCAGAGCTCAGTAGCAGCTGTGCCACCTCAGAGGGATTGAGCGTTGACAACAATCCAGCCTACAACAGGGAATCAACATAATATCAGACAACAGTAATGACCAATGCTGTGGGTAAAGGATTAGCGTTTGCAACCAAAGAAAGTGTGCTCTATGATTTGCTTGTATTTTTGATATGGCAAAATAAACTCCTGTGTTTGTCTTCTTAAGTCTACAATTTTGTTTTCCTGTTCTTAAGGGAGGACTAGAAGTGCAATGTAGGGCTTACCGTAGAGATGTTGAAGTCTTTGAGGTCAGAGTATGATGTATATTGCACGAATGGACCCAGATTTGCTTTAACCCATTGGGCATCACTCTCATTTTGTTGCCTGCAAGCTAAGGCATACAAACAAAAGTTAGGATGTGCCAAATTTAGGAAGGTTTTTGACTGGTAGACATGAAAGAATTTGTGGGCAAGTTTTTTGTCTGAGTGCTTTTCAAGACATTTCACACTGGAAAACACATAACGCACCCTATGTCTGCCCTACCTGGCTCATTGATGGCATTTTCAGCATTTCTTAGATAGCCCAGCAGACCATGTGTGATCTCTTGCCGTCTGTACAGTGGCATCTCCTGGATAACTATAGCCAACCCACTCACACTGCAACAGTTGAAAGAAAACATTCTCATGCTGTTCTTTGTCAGTATTGTCATTTTCATTTGCAACAAAATCTTGATTGCTCCAAGAAAACTACTCACATGACTTGGTAGTTCGTGCAGCTGATGTTTGTGGTTGTGTTTATGAGCATTTCTGGAGTAAAACTGGCAAGGATAGGAATCAGTTTCACATGGAACCAAAGTTCATAGTTGTTTGTCGTGAAAGTGGAGAAATGTGGACTGATGATAATGAAGGTCGTATTCATGATCCGATCTCTCACAACAGGCTGGAAAATTGTCATCTGTGAAATTGAAGTGGAAAAGAAGCTAAGCAATACAGAGACTGCATGTTGTAAATGTACTCATACAACATGGTAAATGGTAAATGGCCTGTATTTATATAGCGCTTTACTAGTCCCTAAGGACCTCAAAGCGCTTTACATATCCAGTCATCCACCCATTCACGCACACATTCACACACTGGTGATGGTAAGCTACATTGTAGCCACAGCCACTCTGGGGCGCACTGACAGATGGTACAAACGCTGCAAGCAATTCTTTTCTATGATAGACTCCTTGAAGAGTTGTGTAGCGGTTTAGCAAATGTCTTATTCTGTCTTATCCTGCTGGAATAAAACACCAGGATTGTCCTCCTTCACCCTTTTAGAAGCCTAGCATACCTGTCCATTGGCTGTCAGTTGTGTGAGGAATCCATCCACATTTTTTAGAGCATTGCCCTCTTGCAGTCGCTCAAACACACGATCAATTAAATCTGTGTTATTGGAAGCTCCCAAACTCAGTACCAGCTGTGCCACCTGAGAAGGACTGAGGACTGACAACAATTCAGCCTACAAAAGAGAACCAGCATAATATCAGACAGCAGTCATGGAAATGTTCTGGGTGAAAGAATTCCGTTTACAGGAAGATGTACATCTGCAGTTGGCACTCACAGCGGACAAATTAGGATTGAAGGCTTCCAAGTCCTGCACAGTTGCAAAATCAGAGAAGTCGCCAAGGTTTGCCTTTAGCCACGCTTGGCTCCCCGTGATAGATGAGACACAGCCAGGATCTGCAGAAAAAGCAAGAAAGTTATTGACAGGGTAATATACCACATGTTGTCTTGGAAAAACCAAAGTGAGCTTGAGTTTCTCCTTTTACCTGTTGAGTCATTTCTTGACAAGAACGGTTTGATGAAGTGAGTGAAGACTGCTTGCTGTGTGTCTCTGTTCATGGATGCCTTTTGCCTTCCAAATGCCTGAATGCTACATTTGAGAGAAAGCTTTCAATAAATAACATATTCAAAATTCAACATAATTCAACATAATTCAATCACAACCATTTCAAACTTAAATCCCATTAATATTTTAAAACATTGTAATCAACGAATTGGTACATTTTGTCACAAGCTCTTCTACACAGAATAAGACCTATATTTCTTTCGTTTATTCATCCACATTTTCATTTCCTTTCATAATTTGATCATTTCATATGGTATTCTAATATGGGATAGTGAACTCTTTTAACCTCAGTCTTTTCATGTCTGGAAAAGTTTCCAACCGCGTTTTACATCGTGGGTAGCAATTTTCAGTTGAAATTCTCCTTTTGACTTATTTTCAATTACATAATTTCTGAATCATTATATAACATTCTTATTTTAAAGAAACACCTTCACAAACGACCACCTTATATTAAGGTGTATGCCTCTTTTACAACAGCTGGGTCACACAGTCATAACTTGTTTGGTCTGACTTGTAATTTAACAATTATGTGATACGCATTTTTCTTTCTTCCTTTTTTTAGTGATTTCAGTGGACTTTGGGACCCTGACATCAACATTCAATGCAATACACAGTGAGAAATGTGTTACATGTTAGAATATTCAATTAAAATTGTTTATGTCTTTAATGATTTCCATAAGCAGTTAACAGCAGTCACCAGCAATAATTGGTAAAATGGAATTTATTCACTTACATCTCTTGGAAAGAGGTGCAGCTGAAGTTCCACTTGCTGAGCTGGTTTAGGAAGTTTCCATTGACATAAGGCAAAAGAGGAATCATCTTCACAGAGAACCACAGCCTGATGAATTCGGGGTCACTGTCATTACCCAAACGAAGGCTGTCCATGACTCCAAATACATCCAGAACATCAAATCCAGGGACATTGTTGTTCTGTTACAAGACAAATTTGCCATTTACCATTCTTAAAAGCTGTTACATGTTTTACACCTACACTATACTGAAGTAAAGCATTAGCTCATTTACCAGGTCAAAGAACACTTGTAAAGTCGACTCTACAATCTGCCTGAGATTTTGTTCCACCATCCTCGACTTTTCATCTGTTAAGCTTGCATTTTTACCCCTTTTACAGGATAACTCGCCTGTCAGTTTGTCCACTGCAGCAGAGCTCTAAGAACACATAGAGCAGGTGAAAGCACTGGGTTACTGTCAGTAACTTAGCACAAGGGGGAGTCATTTATCAACAATGCTTTGTGGGGACATTTAACAATTTAAGGTTTAACGATGAATTGATCATTTTTTACTCAAATTAATTCCAAAAGGCTTACTCTTTGAGTGGCATCTTGTAGATTTGCTGCATGGCAAGTTTCCTGGAAACCGTTGGTATGAGTGGTGGCTTTGCTTAAATAAGAAAAAACACGGTAACAGAAATGAATAATAAAGTCATCTTTAACTAAAATAACATCCCTGGAATGTATTAGGTCTACAAACTGTTATTTGAGTTTGCATGCCTACCTGTTTTCAGATAAACCTGGTCCTATAAAATGCAAAAAAGAAAATGAATGAACACATGTATTAACATTTTCAAATTAATAATTAATGGAACATGGATAAGAATTATGTTAATGGATTAACTTTTAAAAGAAGAAAAAGGTGACATTTTATTTTATATTCATATAAAATTGCATATGGTTTATATGTATAAAAAAACTTACCTTGTGTTGTGTTGGACTGTAATGTAAATTTATAAAAGAACATGTTAATTCATGTATTTCATTGTATTTCATTGTTTTTGATTTAATTATTTAATCTTGAAAAAAAAAACACTTACAGTTGCAGAGACCAGTCCTGACATACATACTATAGATTTTTTTTTTTTATAAAAAAGAAAAGTGTTAGATAAGGATATATATTCTATTAAATGACTAATTGAATGTTCAGAGATACTTACCAATGCCAATAGATGACAGTAGCAGAACTTGCACTGACATTCTTATGCCACCCATCGTGAGAACTCAGTTCTCACTTCTTTTTTTTTTGCCCCTCAGTTGATTTTCAGATTATTTAATTTTTATTTTAGATAAAGATGTAAAGTGATACTGGAAAAGAAAAATGAAGTGATAAAAGGGCATTTTAATTATTGCACTGCATTAGATCTAAGAATTTTTGATACAGAAACTCAATAGTAAAGAACATAAAAGTATGACGTTTGAATGACATGTTATACATACACAATGCATACATTTTCTTTTTAATCCCTCCAAAGCTAAAAGCAAGATTAAATAGTATGGATTATTTCTTACTTCTGTACAGTGATTATAAATTAATAACAGAGTATATCAGAAAGCGAGATAAGCCATAGAAAGATGTTTAACTGGTTGAACTCACCTCTTGAACTCCTTCACTCTGTGAGAGAAGACTGAAGATTGCTGTTAGTGGTGAAGCAGGTATACACTGGGTGGAGTAAAAGAAAATTAGAGCAGATGAAGCAAAACATGCTGAGAATGTTCTAAAAGATTCCATTGGGTAAACACATTGCCAAACACTGTGCACAAACAGTATGGACTACACTTTGGATAGATGATCATTATTCAGTCAACAGAACATGGAATTTGCGAAATATGATTAAGGACTGTTGATATGTAAATGCTTTGGTTATAACTACCTACAACGGGGTTAAAGGAAATGTTATGATTTTGGATAAAGTTTGGCAAAATCAATGTTTATGGCTAAAAAGAAAACAAAGAGGATATGATTTTGGGTTACCTAGACCTCCTTTTTTCCACCTCAGTCTCACATTACTCAGCAACTGCTGAGTAATAAAATTGTTACCCCTTATGAAGGCAGTCCATCGTTACCTTTTAGAGTTTACATATACTGTAGTGGTACTGGCAATAATTTGGATGCAAGCATGAACTTTGAAGACCAAATCAGGGAATACAATCTAGCCTCCATTGCTTTTCACTTCCTTCACCTAGGCACCTAGGCAAATCTCATGCATCTCAAATAATAATCTCGTTACCTGAAAACATCCTCATTTCTGTGTCCTTATCACTGACATTTCCCAGATTTGGTACCTTATATGCTTTTAGTCTAGCATAAATCTCTGTTCTGTAATTGGCATGAAAATTCTGGACTATCTGCTTGAATGCTTCCTAAGCTTTTAATTCAGCTGGCTTTTTCTTTTGAACTCTTCATTAAGCATTAGTTCATGGACTTTAGGAGAAGATTTCAAAAACACCTTCCTTAATTTTGGCTTTACTTTTCTTGAGACCAAACATACTCCTTAAAAGCTGAAACACATCACTGTTTCTGCCCAGTCACTGTAGTTGTTTAGTAGTAGTTGGAAGATCATAAAGAATTTGCTTCTGGGCTCAACAAACACTAGTACAACCGGGTTGATGAGTTTCCAGAGGTGTGGACTCGAGTCACATGACTTGGACTCGAGTCAGACTCGAGTCATTAATTTTATGACTTTAGACTTGACTTGAAAAAATGTTCTAAGACTTGTGACTTGACTTGGACTTTTACACCAATGACTTGGGACTTGAATTGGACTTGAACCGGTTTACTTGAAAAGACTTGATATTTTACCCCAAATATAAAATTTAACATGCATATTATATAGAGATTGAAAATGTGACGTCATTCACGGGTAGAACCGCAAAGGATTCTGGGAACTCGTGGCAAGCGGTACTAGCGCACGCAGGCTTTCAATTAAAATCAGTTATACAGCGATAAAAAGAAACACAAAAATGTCAAGAAGCCGTTGTATTATTAACTGCAATAGCCGGTCGCATGACAGCCACGGGAAGCCGACGGGTAAAGAGATCGGTTGTTATCGGATTACGTCGTTGAAGAGAAATTGTTCAAGCCATGTTTCCGAAGTAACAAAGACGCGACGGATGGCCTGGATTGCAGCCATTCAAAGATCAAATATAACGTCCCAGAACACTCCAGCTCACAGGTTAGTCTGCTCCAAGCATTTACACGAAGGTCAGTGTTTTTTAGTAGTTAATACGTCATTTTTCTTAACATAATTGGTGATATAGGTTACAAGCAAGTCTGACGCTGAACAGAAATTGTCGCGCTATGCTCCTTTATTTATTGTGTTTATTGTGCATAAATAGTGAATTGTCCTGACACAATATTGCGTTTCGCTTCTGTTATTATGGTACATTGACAAAAACATATACTTTTATTCACAGGATAAAACAGTTGTTTTGTATCACTAATTGCCCAGTATGATTACAGCATACAATATTATTGTCACTGCTACATTTCTGTAACGCGTACCAGAAATTATTTCCACTACTAATTAATTACCGTTGAGCTCAAAGATCCTATTAATAAACGGTTAAGGAATGTGTATTTATGACGACGATTTGTGAGACTGGTAAACTTATGATACGTACGATGGTCTTTCGTTCTACACGGTGCATTTCAAGGTCCTGCACCCATCCGTCGGTAAACTGTACCTGGGCTTGTTGCAGTGACCTGAAGTTACTAAACTTCATGAGTGTATGCACTCACTCCAAGAACCGTATAATTATAAATATGCATATAAATATGCTACGATGAGATAGCTGACTTCATCTAACTAGCAAATGTTGTCCAGGCTACGTTGGTGATACAGTTTTTTTTAATATGTATGATATTTTTGTCATGCGATTTTAAAGCTGGTCCTACAACCGCATCCAAGAATAACATGCAGCTTATCTCAGAACTGTCGGTGAAAATTATTCTTGGAGCTAGGTTTAATTGAGCTGCATTTTAAAGAGGTGCAATTTCACAATTTGTGTATATTTTCTAAGTTCACTATTTTGTCATGTGTTGAGAAAAACACAGATTTTAAAATTACATGGTCTAACATTTACATTTAGCATAACTGCAACATTATTTTTTTCGTTTTTTTTTTTTTAAAGACTCGAAAGGACTTGAAATTCAAAGTTTCAGACTTGTGACTTGACTCGGACTTTTACACCAGTGACTTGAGACTCGACTCTGACTTGCCTGACATTACTTGAGACTTGACTTGAGACTTGAGGATAAAGACTTGAGACTTACTTGAGACTTGCAAAACAATGACTTGGTCCCACCTCTGTGAGTTTCAATGTTATGCAAAATCTACGTAGGTTACATCAGTGTCGTTTGGACCTGTTGTTGACATTGTTATATTTTTGACTATAAAACTGGTCAGAAAGTTATACTGATACATCCCAACAAAACCATTCACAAAATTTACAATAAAACAGTAACATCGTCAAGTTTTGGTTTTACAACCGAAAGTAAAGTGAAGCTGTGCAATTACTGTTGTGTCATTACTAAATTATTAAAACTGTTACTCCTTTCGATGTGGAGGAAGCAGCAGCTTTACTCTGATCCCCTCTTGGATGACTGAACTTCTCACCTTATCTCTAAGGGAGAGGCCAGCCACCCTTTGGAGAAAGCCCATTTCCGCTGCTTGCATCCGCGATCTCTTTTTTTCGGTTAGTACCCACAGCTCGTGACCATAGGTGAGGGTAGTGTCATAGATTGACTGGTAAATTGAGAGCTTCGCTTTTACACTGAGCTCCCTCTTCACCACAACAGACCGGTGCAGTGTCCACTGCGGCTGCAGCACCAATCCGTCTGTCGATCTCCTGCTCCCTTCTCCCGTCACTCGCGAACAAGACCCGGAGATACTTAAACTCCTCCACTTGGGGCAGGAACTTGTCCTGGACCTGGAGTGGGCACTCCACCCTTTTCCGTCTGAGGACCATGGCCTCAGATTTGGAGGTGCTGAGTCTCATTCCCACTGCTTTACACTCGGCTGCAAACCGTTCCAGTGCGAGCTGGAGGCCATCATGAAGCCAACAGAACCAGAAAAGCAGAGATGAGATTCTGAGACCAAAGTGCTTTTCAAGACACTCAAAGACACCTTACAAGCAATTAAATACCTAAAGAAGTCACTGTGATGAGTAATGAAATGTTTATCCCACTGAAAACTGTCACGGTCCTGGGTCTCCTGACCCAGCGTTTTTAGTTCTTTGTGATGTTTGTATTATTGTACTTGTGTGAGTTATTCTATGGTTTCTAGTTTCGATCCCTTGCCCTTCATGTTTCTCTGTGTCCCCTCTGTTCTGTGTAAGTCTGTGTCTGCATGTTTGATTTCCCCTCTGTGTCTTTCGGTTCTTAGAGTCCTCTGCCTTATGGTTTATGTCTCTGTGTTTCTTAATTGCTGTCTCCACTGTGTCAAGTTCGCGTCTCTGTGTGATCCTTCCTGTTTTACTTTGAAGGTCCGTGTCTTATGTGAATGTGTCCTGCTTTGCTTGTCTCATCAGTCCTGATTTCTCCCAGCTGTGCCCTCCTTCTGTGTCTCATTCCCCTCGTTACTCCCCAGTGTATTTAAACCCTGTGTTTCTCTGAGTCAGTGTCGTGTCATCCCTCATGCTGTGTGTTTCTACCTGTAGCTCCCTGTGTGTTTTGTTAGAGTTTTTCCAGTTTAGATTTTGTAGAGTTTTTGTGTTCAGCAATAAAAGCTGTCATTTTGAGTTCAGTCCTGTCTCCATTGAGTTTGCGTTTGGGTCCAATTCCTGCCGGCACACAGCCGAACTATGACAAAAACACTACTTCCAGATGAACAGAATCAACTTTTGGGGAAATAAATACAAAAATCACAATATTCCAGAGGCTCCAACAGTTGGAAAACATCATATAATTAAAAAGTCAGCAATACAGAATGAAAGAGAATAGGAACGCTTCATAAGATGTGTTTTAACACTGGCTTTGGAGATAGGGGGTCAATAATGCAAATGTGGTGTGAAAGAGTTCCAGATATGAGGCACCCCTTGGCTGAAAGCTCATAGTTCAGATAGTCAGGCGAGCAGGGAATATAACAAGAGCAACCGAAAAGGAAAATCTCAGAGTACAAGAACGAGTGGCCATGTGCAGAAGATCAGAGATATATGGAGGTGCGAGATCATGGAGAGATTTGAAAGTAAGAAACAGAATCTTAACATTTATGCAGTATTTTTACAGGAAGCCTGTGAACCTGTTGAAAGACAGTATTAATATTTTCTATAGAAAGGTCTGGTAATACGATGAGCACCTGCATTTTACACCAGTTGATGTCTATAGAGACGTTTGGAAGGATAGAATTGTAATAATCAATCTGACACGTGACCAGAGCATGTACAGAAAATGCAGCGTTGTATTATGTGGTGACAAAATGTGACACCATTTCAGATATATTCACCTATTAACATTCCAACGTAGCACTTATTCTTTGATGCCAGTAACTGTAATGTGTTAAAATAGGACACGCCTAAAAAGCAAAACCACAGTTAAACTTGTTTTTTCAGGTGCAATTACTGTTGTGTCATTGCTAAATTATTGAAAGTGTTACTGTTCTTCACCCCCGTGACACATTTTCACATATTGTCTAAAAAGAAGTAGGGAAAAGGGGTAGTATAATCTTTGGAACCCAGAATTGTAAACGTCATATTGTGACGTTATTGTTGATCAATGGTTATGACAATTTGCATATTAATGATCAAGAATCTGACCTCACTGCCCATGTTTCATTCAGTGGTGCTAGTTTCAGTCATTTTGCAAAGGTACTGTTTATAAGGTTGGGGAAACCTCGAGTGAGCTAAGACTCAAGAAGTAACTTGGAGGAGTGAAGAAACGTTTCTCCCGCTGAAAACGTTACGTCTAGATGAACAGAATTAATGTTTTTGGGATTTCCTCACCTGGATGATTGAGCATGCATCAAGACATTGAAAATTTGGTACATTCTAGAAAAACAAATTTTGCATTGCCATCGCTTATTAATATCGTATAGTTATCAGATGTTCAGTGATAACGTTTGTTGCCCAGGAGATGCAAAGAGTTGTGAAAATTTTGAGAGGGTTTTGATGTTTATGTTATATCTATTGTGCAGAACCTTCAGGAATAGCGTTACAAAAGACTACATTTTTCAAATGCTCACTGAAATGCACACTGAAAGACTGCACAAAGCTAAGGAGAAGCTATCACAATCTTCAAAGCACAAGCCGGTCATTGGTAAGGTAAGATAAGATAATATCTACAGGGAGTGCAGAATTATTAGGCAAGTTGTATTTTTGAGGAATAATTTTATTATTGAACAACAACCATGTTCTCAATGAACCCAAAAAACTCATTAATATCAAAGCTAAATGTTTTTGGAAGTAGTTTTTAGTTTGTTTTTAGTTTTAGCTATTTTAGGGGGGTATCTGTGTGTGCAGGTGACTATTACTGTGCATAATTATTAGGCAACTTAACAAAAAACAAATATATACCCATTTCAATTATTTATTTTTACCAGTGACACCAATATAACATCTCCACATTCACAAATATACATTTCTGACATTCAAAAACAAAACAAAAACAAATCAGCGACCAATATAGCCACCTTTCTTTGCAAGGACACTCAAAAGCCTGCCATCCATGGATTCTGTCAGTGTTTTGATCTGTTCACCATCAACATTGCGTGCAGCAGCAACCACAGCCTCCCAGACACTGTTCAGAGAGGTGTACTGTTTTCCCTCCTTGTAAATCTCACATTTGATGATGGACCACAGGTTCTCAGTGGGGTTCAGATCAGGTGAACAAGGAGGCCATGTCATTAGTTTTTCTTCTTTTATACCCTTTCTTGCCAGCCACGCTGTGGAGTACTTGGACGTGTGTGATGGAGCATTGTCCTGCATGAAAATCATGTTTTTCTTGAAGGATGCAGACTTCTTCCTGCACCACTGCTTGAAGAAGGTGTCTTCCAGAAACTGGCAGTAGGACTGGGAGTTGAGCTTGACTCCATCCTCAACCCGAAAAGGCCCCACAAGCTCATCTTTGATGATACCAGCCCAAACCAGTACTCCACCTCCACCTTGCTGGCGTCTGAGCTCTCTGCCCTTTACCAATCCAGCCACGGGCCCATCCATCTGGCCCATCAAGACTCACTCTCATTTCATCAGTCCATAAAACCTTAGAAAAATCAGTCTTGAGATATTTCTTGGCCCAGTCTTGACGTTTCAGCTTGTGTGTCTTGTTCAGTGGTGGTCGTCTTTCAGCCTTTCTTACCTTGGCCATGTCTCTGAGTATTGCACACCTTGTGCTTTTGGGCACTCCAGTGATGTTGCAGCTCTGAAATATGGCCAAACTGGTGGCAAGTGGCATCTTGGCAGCTGCACGCTTGACTTTTCTCAGTTCATGGGCAGTTATTTGGCGCCTTGGTTTTTCCACACGCTTCTTGCGACCCTGTTGACTATTTTGAATGAAACGCTTGATTGTTCGATGATCACGCTTCAGAAGCTTTGCAATTTTGAGACTGCTGCATCCCTCTGCAAGATATCTCACTATTTTTGACTTTTCTGAGCCTGTCAAGTCCTTCTTTTGACCCATTTTGCCAAAGGAAAGGACGTTGCCTAATAATTATGCACACCTGATATAGGGTGTTGATGTCATTAGACCACACCCCTTCTCATTACAGAGACGCACATCACCTAATATGCTTAATTGGTAGTAGGCTTTCGAGCCTATACAGCTTGGAGTAAGACAACATGCATGAAGAGGACGATGTGGACAAAATACTCATTTGCCTAATAATTCTGCACTCCCTGTATGGCCAATGTTGGGAAATTACTGTTTTGTGTGTTGTGTATATATTGTGTTGTGAAAAATATGAAAAACAAAATTGCTCAGTAAATGAAATACAATATTGTATGGAACATTATGATACAATAAAATATGATACAATAAGGAGCTTAAATCTAAAGTTACTGCTGGTGCTATGAGAGGTTAAAGATTTCCTGTATTTTTCCATCTTTCTGGCAGTGGCACTCAACTGTGTTCAAGTGCTCAGCTACATGAGCATGCATCAGAGTAGGTAAAGGATTTAGATGAATTTTCAATTCAATTCAATTCAATTCAATTTTATTTTATTTATATAGCGCCAAATCACAACAAAAGTTGCCTCAAGGCGCTTTATATTGTACAGTAGATACAGAGAAAAACCCAACAATCATATGACCCCCTATGAGCAAGCACTTTGGCGACAGTGGGAAGGAAAAACTCCCTTTTAACAGGAAGAAACCTCCGACAGAACCAGGCTCAGGGAGGGGCGTCCAGTGATTAATAACAGATATGATTCAATGCAGAGAGGTATTTTAACACATAGTGAGTGAGAAAGGTGACTGGAAAGGAAAATTTAAAAAAAAAACATCTATTTAAAACAATCTATTTAAAATGAGAGCAAGCCTTTCACTATAGATATCTAAATAATATCCTGCGTGAACTCTACCTAGATTTCATATAATAACTTCTATAAGTTCTAGAAAAAGGTACGTCTTTACCAGTTAGTTGCAATCTGCAGTGGACTGTTTTAGTCAGTAAACTCTCGATGGATAATAACTGACACCTATTCATACTTACAGCATGAAGGTGGAAACATCTTCCATCTTTTGCTTTCTTGAAAGCATGTCATATAAACTCCAAATGGGATTATGTGCATGCTCATATGACTGACTGATGTGAGTATTTACTACATATGTGAGATATTTTTTTCATCACTGATTCATTAGTTTGGGAAAACAAAGCAGGTCCATGAAACTAATCATTGACTTTAATGCTGGGTGAGGGAATGAGGTTTGATGCTAAAACTTAAGAAAGTCATGAACTGATTAAAGCAGAACTACAGCTTTATTAAGGCTAGAGATTGCATTGGCCACTGCACACTGTTCTGTATTCAGTGTTAAGCAACAATGATGCATTGTGGGTAATGTGACAAAACCAGTTGTGCCATGCAGAAAAGTGAGACGGCTGCAAGGAGTTTTTGTAATACTGCCTACTGGAGCAGTGTTATACTCTAGCTACAGTCATATGAATAAATTGAATGGATATCATTGACTTTCCCAACATACCTGTACAAGTAAAAGCTTGTTTTTCTTTGAAATACTTATATATATATAACCCAACAAGAATAATTTCATCAAAGTGATATAAGATTTGACTAAGCTATCCTGCAACTGTCTACCATCTACAAATAGACAGTTGTAGGATAGCTTAGTCCAGCGGTCCCCAACTCCCGGGCCTCGAACCGGTACCGGTCCGTGAGTCGTTTGGTACCGGGCCGCGAGAGTTGAGGCTCAGGTGTGAAATGTATGGTTTTCAGGGTTTTTATCGGTTTTCAGCATTAGTTTGTTATCGTTTTTATCGTTAACTCGGTTTTCCTGGGTCTTTTCACGTGTGTTATGAATAAATCTTCTTTTTTTCGGTACCGGTACTAGTTTTATTTTGTTGTATTTATCCGCGACACCTTAAAGGCCGGTCCGTGAAAATATTGTCGGGCATAAACCGGTCCGTGGCGCAAAAAAGGTTGGGGACCGCTGGCTTAGTCCACTCTTACATCATATCAGTCACACAATTCTAGAGAATAGTCAACAACTTCCTGTTAAAGTTTTTGGTTTTCAGAGAAACAGCCCATGCATCTTTGTGAACAGTTTCCCACCTGTGAATGCCAGCAACCTCCTGCAACCATTTGCCAACCAGTAAGGAAATTCATACTTTATATTCTTTAGACTAATAAAGGATAGAGGGTCGCTGACTGGTCTCTAGGTCTGTGTAACTGAGGCCTGCCATGACTGGACCAAAGAGTATGAATATTTTCTAGCAGCTGATGGGTTTGATCTTTATTTAGGATTAGTAGAATCTATAAGTTTTTACTGATTGAATAATTACTTAGAAACCTGCAGACATATTACTATAAAAGAATGTGCGGGGGCAGCTGAAGGCACGATAACTGGCGCCTGGTACCGGTCACGGCCACCTCCCATAGCTCAGTGCCTGCAAAGCAAGTAGCTTCTCCTCATCGGTTTTAACTGATCAGATAGATGCAAATTCTCATATAAAAATCTGTGAATTGAGGTTATTCTCTTCTGGAAAGATTGACTCCAGCTAACTCTTTTACAGCCTAACAAATTTCTAAACAGAAGAGATCCATGTACATGATCATTTTTAATTGTTCAGTGCTTTAATAAATAATAATCATAATAAAGTGTTTCAACTGGTGATTCCTCAAGGTGGATAAACAAACACGTTAGCACAACAGGTGGTTACCTGGGAGTCATTGACCTGTCTTGAGACTTAGTTACTATTTTAGCAATCGATTTCACAGTGACTGTCAAACAACCAGCTGCAACCAGCTGTGGAATAAATATTTTTCCCACCCAACCACTCATTGCTACAAGTGACTAGAGTATCTTCTTTTTGACATCCTAAACAAATATTTATATGTTTTCCTCTTATCTAGCTCATTTAGGTTTGTTAAGCTTTTTTGTGCATTGGGCCAGTGTTGAATATATTAGCATGTCATTTCATGCCACATTTCTATTGGTTAGTGGTTAGATTTGTATTGTGGAAGCATCATTCATGGTAATTCTATGTAAGATCCATTACCTAAAATGCCACATTTTCCATAGAGGATACATATTTCTACACTTATCAGTGTTACACTGTATCATTTACTTAACAAAAAATGTCTCAAAATGAAGGAGCAAAAGAAGGTACTTCCCATCACTCAACAGTGTGTTTTATGGCCTTCAGCAGCAAAATAACTTTGTTAGTTCCTCATGTTCTTGTAGAAGACTTTTGGGTCACTCTTCTTTAAAATGCTGTTCATTAAAGTTTGAAGGCATTTGTTTATCCACATCTCTCCTAAGACCCTCCTACAGCATGTGAATCCGGTTGAGGTCTGGACAGTTTCTGGATAATTACGACACCTTGGGATCATTTTGCTATTGCATGATAGAATTTCAGCCAAGCTTTAGATGGCCTCAAATTTGACTCTAGATCACTTTGGTACAGTATACATAGGAGTTCTTGGTCTACTTTATGACTGTACAGGTCCTGTGACTACAAAACAGACATTCCACCACCATGTTTTACAGACAGTATGGGATGTTTGTTTTTCTCCAAACATCTCAGCTATCCAGACAAAATTTTTACAGAGGTCTTGTGGTTTATCAACTTTAGAAACTTAAATCCTCCTTTCTCCTGGCGAGCCTTCCGATACTTGCTCAGGCTTTTTTCTGATTGTACTGTCATGAACTCAAACATTTATCATGCTAACTGAGGAAAGTACAGTCTTGAACTTACGTATTATCTGCACTCTGCATGGTCTGACCTTGGGAAGAATTTGCTGAGATAAAAACTTCTAGGAGGATTGAATGTTCTTGAATGTTTTTTGGTTGCGCTGTACTTTCTTTTTAACATGACAGCAACGACAGAAAAAAAAATCACTCATTTTACTTTAGAATTTACTTTTTTAGAAAATACCAGAGGAATGTAGATATTCTTACAGCAACATAGCTATTTAGACAAAGGCACTATATTTCACACTTGGTGTCAGAAAATAAGACTTATATAAATCAGTAAGAAAGATGTACCACGGAGGTTTCCTACTGCACATTTGACCTGTTTGTAGTTATAATTTCGCAGAATAATTCCACCAGTGTTTAAGTGTTTATTTTTAGACCAGTGTTTTAGTTCCCACACACACCCAGCACATTTTTTTACTCTGATTGTTTAATGAAGTCAGCGAATGAAGTTGAAGGAAGTTGTGTTGTGTCTTTACTTACTGAGGTAAATCCTTGGAACCAGATGCTGTTAGGAATTCTAAATTGAAACCCTGCCTTGATGGGGCTCAACAAGATGACTCATATAGCAGCCTCAGGAAAGTTTTAAATACCTACATTAGGAGTACACCAGAACTTATAACACAAACAAAAATGGTCACATAAGACAGGAGGAGTCCACAAAAGTTCGCCACCTCTTTAGAAATGATAAGGATTGTTTCACAAGGTCTCTCATTTTTTATTGCATATTCCCCAAAAGAGTAATCTCTGAAACTCTGCTGTCTAACACAATCAATAGATTTGATTGGTGGTCTTGAAGTATTTCTCTGGCATCTGTCTATACTATGTGTCTGCAGCCATGAAAGTCAGAAAGCAGAGCAGTAGGCAAAAGTGTCCAAAATACCTTATCTGAGAGAAGGGATTTTGCCTGATGAACTGTTGTGAAAAAGTCTATCAGTGTTACCACTAGTAATGTCAAAGTATTAATATCTATATCCTTTATTTATTCAGGTAGGTCTCACTGAGATTAATAATGTGTGAAGACAGTTATGGCCTAGTGGGCTTTGAGATCTACAACTTAATATACTAAAAAGCTTTGTGTAAAGCTTTTCAAAATATAGTTACAAAGTTGCTTACAGAATAATAAAATAGAGCTCCAAGAAGGATACAATGGTTATAACAGCAACAACTATTGAAATTATATAACTGTTCACTGACCATGAGATCCCTCAGATATCAGGTGTGAGGTGTAGACGAAGCTAAGAATATTTCATAGAGGCTGCAAGGTAACTGAATATAGACAGCTCCTGTATTGTTATCAGTAAGACTTGCCTGTAACTTCATTACCTGAAAAGGGCAAATTATGTGCCAATTATTTTATTCCCACTTTCGTGACCACTTATTCTTGAAGTTGTGGGAGAGTCTGAAAGGTATCACATGTAACGCAATGTGATTGGTGGAGTACACACTGGGCAGGTTGCCAGTTAGTCACAAGGCCATAATAGAGAGACAGAGATGCACACTCGAATCTGCACATATGGGCAATTTAGAAAGGGCAGTTAGCCTAACGTCTTGATGCAAGCTCATTGTGTTATCAGGACATTGCCACACAGAACTAACACCATCCCAACAGACACAGCAGCCATGGAAGAGAAAATGCAGTGTTGGTGTTAAGTGCCAAGAAAATCGCTGTGAATTATACATTGTTGAAACTAGCTAAGCTAATGGCACAAAAGTGTCACCTTGTGCTACTTTTATATACAGAGGGATTTTGGTCAACTCAATGACTGCGAGGTGATGCCCAGGTCCAAATCATTACTTCTCCACGCACTGTGCTGACAGTTGGCATGGTGTTTGGCTTTCTCCAAATGTGGTGCTGTGTATTATGACCAAACATCCTCAATTTGGTGTCATCTGTAAAAAAAGATTACTCTTCAAGTCTTGTGGTTTTATCAAATGTTGCTTTACAAACCTAAGCAGTGCTGCCATGTTTATTGTATCAGAGAAGCTTTCTCATGACAACCCTCCCAACCGAGCTGTGCTTGTTCAGTGTTTTTCCTTCTTGTGCTGTCATTAATTTTAACATTTGAACATTCATTCATACAATCCTTATCTGTTGGGGACTTAAATGTAGTTTAATACTAGTAATATTATAAAAAACAAAAACATCAGCGCCTTTGTTCTTGCCATGTGAATGGGCCAACTCTTTTTTAAAAATAACTGTAAGAAATACTTGATTAAAACAAAACAAAACTTAAATACATATGTCTGAAGTCATAGTTAATGATTCTTGATCATGTGAAGGATAAACTGTCATTAAAGTAAAATGCCACTCAGATAATTCCTGGCATGTTCTTCATAGTGCAGATGTCTGCACTATGCTGTGCTCAGCAGGCTTTTTGTTACATAAAAGAAAAAAATAAAATATATAGTAAATGTTTATATTATACAGGACGTCTTTGTCTTTTGCTTAAACTGTGGGTGTTTTTCTGGTGCAACATATTTAGTTGAACTTACTACATTTTAACCAGATATCAGTCAAAATTCCAATATTGGTTACTTTCTATAAATGTAGAAGACTTTTCTGTGCATGTTGGATGAGGTCGCGATGAAGAGAGTTACAGAAAGAATAATAAAACTTTTCACAGCTTTGTTTCTTGCACTTCTAGGTAGCATGCAAAGGGTTTTCTGTGTTGAGTGGCATCACACAATAAGGCAGACCGGCGCAACCAACACGTTTTTGGCACTCAGTACGTGAAACAGGTGGCTTGTATGAGTCATTTGGACAGATTTCAGAAAAGGATCGTATTTTATTCCCCATTACGGGAAAAGGCTGTTTTGCATCCACTGTGTTAGCAGTGTTGCTCAGAATTCTGCTGCGAGACTTCTTTTAAATACTCACATGTCACACTCCAGCTGCACTGGGTCTTCTTTAAATTCAGACTCCACTTTTGGAATTGGATTTTGGCATAGCCAGTAGGGCCTCATCAGGGCCCTACTGGCTATGCATCACACCGAAGGAGACAAAGCTTTTGCAACACTGGCACTCTCTCCCTCTGAGCGAAAAACTCATCTTTATGAACTTGCTTTAGTTTTTACATTCTAGCAGTTTGTTTTGAAGCACTTTGTAATGTTTCTTGAAAGGTGCTTGGGAGAGTGTGTTCAGGGTGTGGTGTCAGGAGAGGGAGGCTGACTCACACATATCTGAATTCTTCCCTTTCAAGTATGCCGCCGGGACCTGAATAGAGATCTGTGTGTGGTATGAGGGCAACTGAAAATCTGCTGCAGAAATAGACTGCAAATTGAAAAAAACACCACAGGTGTAACGCTGTGTGCGTGGACGTTTATTATCACAGAGCTATACAAGAATTTACTTTTTTTCTTACCTTTTGTGAAATAAAAATTAAAAATCACATGCGTGAAGAGAAATGTTTACATATATAAGTACATAAATATTAGTATTTTTTTCCAAAGTTAAATGTTGCAGATAATAAAATCAAAGAAAAATCATGTGAACTTGATTATAAACTCATGTAGCATTTCCCATTCTGTTGCATCGCTAACATCTTAGGGCTGATTCCCTGTAAAGGAAAACAAAAACATGGTGTTATTTTTATTGTCTCACAGAATAATACTGAAACCAGGGCCCTGTGCTTCGTACGTCGCTTACTACATCCAAGATTAAATGAAACATCCAAGACCAAATCATCGCGCTAACTCTGAGCTCGCTATTCCGGTTCCCCGAACACACCTGTTGTTGACGATTAGTATAGCTGGATGAAGTAATGTGAGATCACTGGGTGGCCCAACAGGGGCTACGCATCGATAGTAGAAACATTGATCGGCAACCCTTTGATTGGTCGGCGAAAATGTCGAAGGAGCGCGCTCGGTATTTTTCGGCAGCAGAGCAAGAACTCTTGAGTGAGGGATTTCAGGAGTTTCAGAGTTTAATTAAAACGCAAGGGAACACTGCAAAGGCTGCAAAAGCAAGGAGAGAGGGCTGGCAGAAAGTTGCTGACAAATCAAACTCGTAAGTAATTCAATAATAACAATAATAATGGAGTGGATTTATATAGCGCTTTTCAAGGCACCCAAAGCGCTTTACAATGCCACTATTCAGTCACTCTCACATTCACACACTGGTGGAGGCAGCTACGGTTGTAGCCACAGCTGCCCTGGGGCAGACTGACAGAAGCCAGGCTGCCATATTGCGCCATCGGCCCCTCTGGCCAACACCAGTAGGCGGTAGGGTAGATTTATCATATCACACCATATTATCCAATATTATATTACATTATATTATATTATAATATGTTATATTATATCCCCTTTCACATTAGAGCCACAACAGGACCCACTAGAACATGGGAACAAGTAAAAGTGAAATATAAGAATATTCTACAGAATGGTAATATTTATCACTTATATTGCTTTTCGTCTCTTGGAAAGAGACCCTGGAATACTCTGTTTGTTTGTTTATAACAGCAACCAAGAAAAGGGCAGAGCAAAAAAAAAGACAGGTGGTGGTCCTGCACCCCCTCGTCAACAAGTTGGTTAAGTGAATAATACCCTCACGGGAAAATCGATATCTCTCTATGAGCACACTGTCGCGCTGAGCTAAAGGATCCTGTCTGTCCCGCAATATACGCTGAATTCTGAGGACTCTCCTTATCAATCTTGCACCTTCCGCAATGGGTGGCTCGCGTATACGGACAGGACATGGCTGCGACAGGCTTCCCAAATCCACCTTCGCTTTTATAGCCGTGGTCTCTCATCTTGATTACACGAAGTAATTTACAATTACTACTCTGAAATATGAATTACATCTGTAATAATCACATACATGTAATAGAATGTTAATAGTACATTTCCCTTTTTTAGGAAATGACCTGTATGTATCTGTGTGAAATCAATAAAAGGATCAAGTGCTGCATTATCTTTAGTTACATTGATGTTATTTATTTATGGTGAAACAGTGGTGGAATATCGCTGTTGCTTTCGTATGAATGACGCGGACATACCTGCGTGGCCGCGATCTAATCCTGTTTACATAAAGTAAACCTGCTCCCCAGCAGGTTTACTCATTGAGGTTTAATGTTGACGCAGTTCTCATAATGGTATCTTATTGCGTATTTTATAGTAAGAACATCTTCTGAGAAACACAAACATTTTCCCAGCATTAAACGAATGTGTTCATTGAAAAAAACATACAAATATTTTAATTGTCTTCCTAGAATTACGAACTGCACAGACAAGATTTCAGAACAGAAAAATGCTTTAATGAGTGCAACGTGCTTGCCAAGTTTTTATTAGTGGTGAGTAATTCTCTTATCGTGTTCCCACAAATACCTGAAAACATGAAGGAAAGTTTTTTTGTTTGTTTCTTTTTTTAAAAACAGACAAAAAACCAAAACAATGACCGGATTTACAAAAAATGAGAAAACATTTTGTTTACAGCCTGAAAGAGGCAGTGTTTGCAAGATCATTTTTAAACACCTGTTATTTGTAATTACCTGATTATACTTTTAACATAATAATAAGTGTGTATAGGCTTACAAGCGTATTGAGTCAGTGATCTTTAGCAAATGGCTCAAACTATGAAGAAACCCTGCTAAAACACTTCACTCTCCTTTAGTACCAGCAGATAGCAGTAAAGCACCACTCAGACAGTAGTTCTGCACAAGCATATACACCCTGCAAAATGGGGAATGTCTGTGGTGCTCAACCAAATCCTACAAAGGTGGATCTGCATTATAAAGTATATTTCAATGTGAATCCCTCACATAAAGTACTGCAGGTAAACATCAAGTAGATAGTTCATAAATAGTTTACATACCTGTTACATTGTGGAGGTTGATTACACCATCGATTGCCCATGCAAACTATGACAGCGGCACCCTTTAATGTGAAACCATGGTAACAAGAGTATAGAGCAACCAGTTTTCGAGATGTAGAGGACAAGATATAATCTCCATTGTTGATCTGTTTAGGAAGGCCACACCGTTTTAAGTCTGGAATTGGGTAAATGTTTCTCGTTAATATGTGGCAGAAAAAAGGAAACCAATTTAAGGCAATGATTTTTTAAATAATAGGCGAAAGATTTGCCAAAAATTTCACAGGCTGACCTTCGCCCATTTCGTCTTTCCAAGCTTCCAAATTTATTGAGGGTATCTGATCACAGGAGACATAATGAGATGGATACTTCCCCAATCTGAAAGGATCAAGAGGAACTTCTCCTATGTCGCTATTATCACAGATCAGATGGGATAGAGAAAATTTTAAAAGTTCCTCCTTCTGTTGCTGGGTAAACACACCATCAGCTTCCCACCAAAACCTGAAAATGAAAAATACACAAGTTTCACTGAAGCCTTGATTTCATTTGAATGTTCAACCTAGACAAATCTTACGTACCTGTCACCATCACGGAGCACTTTCATCTGCCTTCCAATCAGGCAAGCAAAGAGAGGACCAGTTCTTGAGCCAGGCAAAAGCCTTTCAACAAGTCCTCCTGGATATACATCGATGTTGTCGGGATGTTTGTATATGTCAAGTATTCTCTTAGCAACCCTGGAGTCTCCCGCGGCCAGTGACAAATCATCCAATGTCTTAATGCGCTGCAATCCACAGAATTCCCTCCAATTGTTGTATCCTGAAAAGGAATTTTAGCACAGTGTCATTTAAAAGTGAATATATTCATTTAAATTTGGATGTCTTGTCAAGAGTTCTCTTTATGAAGACTACGTACAGGAAGCTATTAAAGCTTAGCTAGAAACAGGAAGAAATGGGACGCCAGCTGTCCAAATAAAACCCATTCAGCAGAACTGCTAGAGCTCACTGCAGCATCGTTTCTCTGATTTCTCTGACACAAAAATATGAGCTTGACCAAATGAAAACAACCCACTGATTTAAAACTAAAGTCTAAGATGGTCTGTCTTGTTTTTAGTTGTGCACAAAGTTGTCTTTCTTATGTCGTATTTTTTTTATATTTTTTAAAAAAGCTTTTGCTTAAATTAATGCTGTCATTGACTAGAAGTTAAAGACATATAAAGATACAAATAAAGAGATTGAAAAAGATAGTCTTGATAACCGTTTTACTAAAAGTTCCAGGGAAAAGGCATGGTCCTTGGATATGAGATTTAGCACAGCTGCACTGGAACTGCAAAAAGCTTTTTTCACATTGGTAATAACTATTCCCAAGAGTCTGATGTGTAAAGTCAGTGGAGTTAAACTAGGCAATGCAAGATTTTGGCACCTTTCAGACACAAGGCAATTCAAAATGCTTCAAAAGATTTAAGTACAGTAAAAAAAGATTAAACTTGCATGGAAAGTCAATAGAATGCATTGCAAAAAAATAGAAAAACGTTGACCTATGAGTGAGCACGAATGCCACAGGCTTTCCTGCTACAGGCATAGGTGCTCTGTGAATCTAAACCAGCACTTTTTACAGCTTTAAATATATTCTCATGCAGCATTATATCACAAAATAAGCATTCAGTTTCTTTTCAAAGGCATGAAATATGAAATAACCAGATAACTTTGAGAACACGTCATATACAGATCAACTGTTGAAAATGTTGAAAAGAATAGCTCAATTTCCATTTTGTCAAACATTACTTGTGAAGCAATTAATACCTTTTAAATTATTTGTTCTCACTTTCATCTTAGTCCCTTTTCAAGTTATCGCAAAGCACTTTTTCCCCTCAAGTACAGACGTTGTATTTTAAGTGAATAACAGATTGTGTTCCAGGAGACTCAGTCTGTGCATATTTTCAGTCATTTTCCCTTTGAGATTTCCTGTCATGTAAAAACGTAACTAAGTTGATGCTAGCTTCCCATTCTATAGCTTTAACATCATTGCTAAATGTTAAAGAAAAGTACTGTGACAAAAACGAATGAAAAGAAAAAAGGGAAGCATGTAGAGTGCAGGTGAGAGAATCAGGTGATATTACTTTCTGATTTCCTGAGTTCGTGTCATCATGGAAGCTGGAAGAATGCCAGACTGCAGGGCAAGTAAAATCCACCTGATTGATATGATTATTAAACTGCCTATCTGATTTAATTATTTATTAACTCAAGATGCAGGAAGCCAGTGACTGGCAACCTATCCAGGATGCACCCCGCCTCTCTCCCTATGACAGCTATATATGCTATGTAGATTGGTTCATTCATGGATGGGTGGATCCTGGTTAACGTGTGCTTATCACAATCAACCACTGCTGGGCTGCTGTGGACAGTGACTTTAAATTGGAACATCAAATTGCTGTAAAACAAGCAGCATAAAAGAAGGCTAAAAACTCATGCGAGTTCTTCCATACAGTATATATGCAGCCCTAACAGATCTCTACAGCTATGCAGATAGTGCTCTCTCACCTGGAAAATGAATCAAAAGATCATTTTTGCTGATTACAGCTCACCCTTTGGTACAGTTCTTCCCCATAAACAAACTGTGCAACCACAGCCTGGATGCCACACTTTTTGCTTTTTTTTTGTTTTTTCTGGCACCCATGTGATTATAATGGATGTGTCCCCTGTTGAGTAGAGGTGACCATTCTTCATATTTAGCAATGGCTGTGGAAATTTGGCATGACATTAAGAATAAAAAAATCAGGAGATCAAATCCAGTCTTTCCACCTTAACCCGACTCACCATACTCTCATTTACTTCCCTTAAGACATGAAGGGATCTGAACAGAACTGCACACAATAACCTAAATCTGACTCTAGCTGCTATGACACTATTGAACTCATCTATCATTCTGCACTAATGCTTCAAACGCACCTGGCTGTATAGGATTCTTTCACAGTGCTACTTTCTATATTGCCGTTTTCTTGTGATATTCTGGGGTTTTTTTTTCTTTCTTTCTCATGACTCCTCTTGTGAGGGGATTATTTGAATCTGCAAGTTTGCTCACTTAGAGAAATGCTCACAAAGCAACAAGACCATCAAAAAGCTTGTTGGGAAGATGACAACTGTTGGTGGAGTTGTTTGGAAATGGAAGAAATATAAAACAGCCATCGACAGACCTTAATCTGGAACTCCGTGCAAGGTCTTGTTTCATAATTTTGAGGATGGTGGTGGATCAGCCCAAAACTACACAGGAGGAGCTTGTTCATAATCTGAAAGCAGTTGGGACCACCGTCACCACCAAGAACACCACTGATAAGGCACTGCCGACAAGTTCCCCTGGCTAAAGAAGCCATATCTACACGCCCATCTTAAGTTTGTCTGTTTGCCAGTGAACAGAGAAGGCTTGGGGAAAAGTGCTTTGGTCAGATAAATTAAAATTGAGCTCTTTGCAATCAATTCGACCCGTTTGACATAAGAGAGTATGACTCAAAGAGCACCACCCACACAATCAAGCACAAAGTCGGGAACATTATGCTTTGGGGTTGTTTTTCTGCTGCTTCAGTGGACAGGTCCATGTACCATATAATTATCGACAAGAACCTCCTTTACTTTATTAGAACACGATCCTATGGAAGAAGCTGAAGCTTTGAGTTGCCAAACAGAAGCAAAGAAACCTAAAAGTTTTACAGAGTGTCTTTCGAGTTGTGTAAAAAAAAATGGTGGCAAAGTACAACAAAGGGTTCACTGCAGTGCTTGCCAACAAGGGTTTCCCCACAAAGTAGTAGAGTAAGGTATGTTTTGTTTGGGGATTAAATGCTTATTTCATTCAATGACTCTCTCCATTAAAATAGAACTACCATAAAATTAGAGACAGTTCATTTCTTTCTTTTCTAAGTGGGCAAACTTACAAATTCAAATAGTTATTTTCACCAGTGTATATGAATACAAACTTTATCCTCACAGACTGTCAACTTTAAAAAAGATGCACAGCTATTTCATGCATTGAGGTGTGTGTGTTATATTGATTACCAATCTCAGAAAAAAAGGGACTTAACTTTCAAGCTATAGCTGCAGTCTTTTTTTATACATGTCATAATGAACATGAAGTTTTGTTTTCCACCACCTGCGTTCTGCCTGTCTGCTCTCTTTTTTGAGCTTTTACCAGCTTGGCGTTCCTCCATGGTGCCTTTTTTTCTTTTCAGGGATAACTTTGATCTTTGTGGGAGCAATGGCATTAATACAGTCAAAACTTTAGAACTGAAACAAGATCATTGACAGGAGCAGAAGGCAGAGCTGGCTTGGGCATGAAAGCTTGGGTAAATAATGCACAGGTGTTTCCGGTGATATAGAGCTTTATGATTGCCTTGGTTTTTATTCTCCTGGTGTCAGGAGAGACGGTAAGAAGAGAAAACGCAGAAATGAGGAGAAAGGACAACATCAGTCACTGATCATGTTGTTTGCATGCTTGGTGAGAGATTAAATAAATTTAATTCCCATACTGTGTTATTATTCCTTTAAATGAACACAAATAGCGTCCCAGAATCAGTGTGAAATGCTCTGGGATGCTCAGGGGAGTGATGTGTTTGATTTGGATCAGCGTGCTTATCAGGCTTTATGACTCATCTGTCAGCTTTATAATAACAAATCAAGAAAAGCAGGATTGTTTGCCAGATCACTTCTTTTCTTTTTCTTTTTAAACAAATACCAAAATTCATGTTGTTCTTGTATTGTTAGTTTTAAAATTTCACTTCTATATCTACTTCGTCCTTGTGGGCCTACATAGCTCCAAGCTAAAAAGTAATTTATTACAGCACTGCTCATTCCTTATTGTCCACACTGTAAGGAACCAGGAAGCAACAACAGAGTACTCATATTAATGACCACCCATTAAATATGTCAATGGTTTGTCAATGGTCACTAAGAAACACAGTTTGTTGACAAAGGGAAGGACAAATGATGTGGGTTTTTTTTGTTTGTTTTTTTAAACAGGGTGTGGAGTGGTTACTGTCGCTTTGATTTGACGAGGATAATCTAATGGCATTTGAATGACAGATCTGACTCTCAGCCAAGATCTTACCTGGGAGGCCGTGATCTCGTCCTCTCTGCAGGTTCAGCGCAGCCAGGTCCATCTGCTTCAGTGTATCAAGGACCACTAGCCTCTCTGTTACTTCATCAGCCAACAGCATGTCTGCGCTAACAGCTGACGCTGCAGATCCAATTACGCCTCTCAGGACTGGTTCAATCCCCCCTAGAAACAAAAGCCTATTACTTATTTTTCCAGAGTCATTAGTATTAATTATTATTTATAGTTCATGTGTTGTTGTGGGTTGCTGTTAAGACTGTGACTTTGTATTTCTTTTTTGTTGTTTTCTCTATTAAAAAGATAATATATTGCAATGTTATTAAACTGTGAAAACCTCATTGATTTTTTTGGAATACAGCCCGACTATAATCCAGGGGTTGACCACAATGACAAGAAAAACAACATATGGTTGGAAGGTACTGTTTTCTCTGGACTGGATGCTTTCATTGTTGCTGCTCAGAAATCACTCCCGGGCTTGGATTTGGTACTTCCCAGGGGCCCTCCATTGTCCAAACATTTCTTTTCAGCAAATAGAATGAATGGACTGTTGAGGATGAACATGCTGGTTATCATGACAATACATTTTTATAGTTTTATAAAAGTAATAAACATGGTTTTCAGTTGTAAGGCAACTGAACACAGCAAGGAAGCAGCAAGGTAACAGCTTCAGCCACTGGAGGTCAGCAAAACATCCCAACTGGTGTCAAGATAATATTTGAGGTAGCATAATCCATTTAAATGTGAGACCAGCTGGTGAAGAGCTAAGTAGACCACATTTTATTGTACAATGTCATGGGGTCAGGGCAGTAGAAATAATAGGATCCACAAAGTCAATCTACCCAGATGACATTTCTCAGCAGAAAGGCTGAGAAATGTCATCTCAGTCTTTCTGCTGTGACGCACCCATAGTGAGCATCACAGTGGAGATGCTCACTATGGGTCCCAGTAAGAAAAAGCAACACAAGGTTTTCTGGGTCAGTGAATTGCTGTTAATAGGTTTTTGTGCAGTATGGTTTTAATGTACTATAAATATTATTGTGAATTGGCCATAATATAATATAGTATGAATATTATAATATATAACTATTTGTTTTGTGTTTGTTTTTTATTTCAAAAATGGATGTTGAAGTTTTAAAGTGGATTAAATATCTCTCATTATTTTTATATTACAAAATATCAAATGAGATTCATGAGAACCAATTGCAACGTTCTGACAACCTAAAAGATCGTTTTAACTGCTTCAAAAGACGATGAATGATGACGTATGGAATGGCGATGGCAAGTGGAGGTCGATCGCAGAGCCACTGTGGGGAAAAAATGACACTTTTCACAGTCGCATTCTGTCAGTGCATCAAGCTCCATCCGTGATACACGCTGGATCTCCTCCAGTGTGTCCAAACAGTGACCCATCAACTTGTTTTTCATTTTCAAGAAGTGGACTAAGTTGCAGAGAGCCAAATCCGACGAGTGGTCCAGGTGGTGAGCGAAGATTCTGTTGGTGTGGGCAAAAAAAAAAAAAAAACATCCTGTGTTTTCAGTTAGCTCTGAGCCAGCATGAGATGTCCTTCTGGCAAGCACTGCAGTTCAGATCGTTTCTTCTGAATGCTCTCCCTCAGGACATAACAGTCAAATTTGATACCGGCATTCCCACCCTGGGGGATGAATTTATGGTGCACAGCCTGATGAAGACTAAGGGAAAGAAAGAAAATAAACAAGCATACTCTTGATCTCACTACTCACCTGATGTGCTCAATCTAGGTTTGGAAATTGATCCTTCACACAAAATTTGAGCTAGTTTGAAACAGAACAGAATGTTTGACTTCCAGGATAAAATTGCACACCATATAGCATATGTGGTTGTAACAGTATTTCCAAAAGCATGGTACAGGAATGCTGGAGGCTGTCTGCACATGCCAGAGAACATGATCTTCAATGTGAATTTCAGCCAAGTAAGTGTTCTAATTATTATGGATCTGTTTTTCACACTTTGCACACAGCTATGACCTTAAAATACTTTTCACTGTATGGAAATACAGTGAAAAGTATTTTAAAGTAAAAATGAAAACACCTCAAACTTTTGTAAGCAGACCCAGAAATTCTGATCTTTAGGATATGATAAAAGGTGAGTGTGTCACAGTTGTTCATCGATCCATCCATCCACTTCAGGTTATCCACTTCAACATCACAAGGGAGCTACATGTCGAGCCTATTCCAGCTATCAAGGGGGCAAGAGGTGGGGTGCCAGTCTGTTGCAGCATCAACACAGAGAGTCATGCGCTGACTCATATCTACAACCAATGTAGAATCAGTCGTTAACCTAACCTTATGCATTTGGGGGGGGGATACTGGAGAAAGCCAGAGTAGCATGCAGACATGAAGAGAACAGCAGAAAGACTGTGCGTGGCATTTCTGATTTTGTTGAGACTCAATGTATCATTTTCATTCCCAGCAGGCAAAAAACTCTAAAAAAAAACAAGTATACACAGCCTCAACCTGAATAAGCTGACCACTGAAGTATTTAGTGGCTAGAAAACAACATAATCCAAGTATGAACACTGAACCCACATTCCCCAGTGGTCATGAATACAGGTGGGAATGAATATAATTGTTGTAGGCTTAGAAAAGAAGCTGGTTGCAACATTTTACTTAATAATTTAGACAAAGCATATTATTCTTTTTCAGATTTAAAGACTTAACATACATACAATTGCTCTCTCATATAACCCATCACAATCATCAGAATGATTTACAGTCTTCTTGCTGTTATTTAATATTGAGGAAAACAGTGAATAAAAGAAATGTGGCAAAACAAAATATATGCAAACGTCGGAAAGCTAAGCTACACGGCTGGACCAAACGTCCAAGTGGAAACTTGACACTACTCACTAATACATGTGTCCCTTTGCTGCTGTTTGGGTTTTCAGTTAGTTTGATCATAATGGTCACAATACCAAAATGTTCTGCTGAAAAATGTATAACCTTAATGTTCTGGTCAAATTAAAGAATAGGTTAAAACATGAAGTGGCAATGAATAAAAAAAAGGTCCCTACAGCCTGTACGATCGATTATTCTTCCTGTGAATGGGTGCACTCTGTATCGCTCATTTTCTGGGTTTTTTATAGAAAACAAAAATTCTGATCCTGCTTGTGTAAATTTTTTTAAACTGCATGTATGCAGCTGATTCTGGAGCTGACCTAAAAAGAGTATTTTTCTTCTTCCTCCTTTCTTTCGGTGTGTTTACTGTGCTTGCAGGATGTGTTATTGGTTTCCATTCTCATATGAGTGCACTGACCTTCTTTGACTATTCTCCATGGACTGAATAAAGTATTGTGCAGTCTCAAGTGGGGGAAGCGCTCATCCTCCTGGAAGCTCTCATTCAGTCTGCAGAGGATTGGGGAGATGGTAGCATGGCCGAACCTGAATGCGGCTGCGGCGAACACGTTGGCGATAGAGGGGTCCACAGATGGATCGTATCCCCTGTAGGGACCAATGTAATGTTTGAAGGACTCTGGGCCAATGATTTTTGGAGCATAGTCTCTTAGGGTTATGATCTGGGAATCAAAAAAGAAAACGGATGGACATCAGAAAAAGGGAAAAAGCGCAAAAGATTTTATGTGTCTATCACCAAATTCTAAAGTCTATACTGAGTTTGAATAGAAGCATACTTTACAAATAAATACAAAATATCCTCTTTGAATACCTGAAATGATATCTGTGAATGTGTATATACATACAGCTAAAGGAATCCCTGTAGGATTACCAGTGAAATGTCTACTTGTATAATAACCCTGGCTGTGATTGCACGCTTGTTTCCTCACGGTTTACTGCAGAGAATTTCATCTGTCCTCATCACTATTTATAAATGCCTCACTTCAGCACCCGAATCTCGACTCATGTCACAAGGGTGCAACCCCACACACACAAAAATGCACGGAAGCCAACACATACATTAGTGAGAGATCGTCCATCATTTTTACATCAGTTAGTTATTTATTGCAAAGGAAGCACTGGAACCACACACAGTAAAATAACCAATTTGGATTTTATGCACATTTTTTAGATGAAATGATTAGAGCACAATGGGAAAGATGGAAAAACCAGGTATTCCCCTCAGGGTTTATGTGGCCCACACAACCTTCACCAATACAGAGTTTAGCAGGTCTAAACTCGGTACTGCCTAAACAGAAAAAAACAGGAGGAAAAAAGAAAAGTCAGAGAAAAGTCACAGTGACAACTGACAGAAAATCAGCTCAAATTCATATAAGATTTTTTATGAACTCAGGCCACATCACATCTGGAATTTGGCTCCTGGAAAAACAATTCAAAGAGGTTTTGAGCATGACCGAAAAGTGAGAAAAAAAACTTTCCTCAGGTTCAAGACAAGAAACTGAAGTATCTACCAAGTACAGGAGCCCAGTGAGTCATATATTACAGGATAGTAACCAAAACCATATATTAGACTATTGTAGTCCACCAATTACAGATCAGACAGGCTGATCAGACATTACATTAAAACTATCAACAAGTGAAGTTAATAAAATTCATCATCATATTAAACTGGAATGTGCTGCTGGTAACACTGATGCAAACCGTTTACTCATTCCATGGTGACTCAGGCAGCCTTCCATTGCAGACACATGCAGATACATCACAAAACTGCAAAATAATTACTTAAAAACAGGAAATATCCCAAGGTTTGAACCCTCAATCCACAGAGGGCCCACTTTACAATTCACAGGTTGCAAACACCTTAATGGATCTCATTTCCAGGCCTCAGTGGGTCAAAGCTGTTTTAGCAGCGTGAAGGCCACGTATACAATCTTATGCAGGTGGTTTTCATGTTGTGGCTGATGAGTGTTGGGTTTAGTATTCCATTTAATGAGCTTGTGCTTGTGTTCAACCTTTCACACACTTCATTTTATCTCCTTTACAACATGCCAGGCTTTTTTTTTTTTTGCTTGAAATTTATTCCTCACCTTCTAATTCACCCAGCTGCATTATAAGAAGAAGGCTCCTGGAAATGTAATCCATACTGTACTAGGGGTTAAAAGCCAGGCTATCATGGGATGGCCTTTGATTTTTCTGGCTTGGAGAAAGCCCCAAACCTTAATAAAAGTGCAGTACGGAATTTTAAAAGAGCTCCTTTAATAAAATAACAAGTAAATTCACAGAATTATTTTCTAATTGTTATTGCACGCTGTATGATTTGCAGTTGAATTGCATTTTTCAGATAATGAAGCTCATAAATGTGATGCTGTTCAACAGCTGAGGCTCTTACTTAATGGACTGAAGCACTTTAGGCGAAGCAGGTCTGGCCCTTCAAACTGTATCGTTTTTTTTCTCCTTTCTTTTTAACAATAATTCTCCCGCTATGTCTCTCCCACTTTACAACTAAATAGAACATAATGATATTACCTCTACACTTCTGGAAAAGCAAAAGCCCTTCACAACTGTGCACTGTGATTGAAGTCAGAATGAAACCAGATGTTGTTAGCTGATCATTTCTTGTTTCCTGCAAATAATAGACTTTCTCTCTGTATTGAAATGGCTTCTGACCTTTCAGTCTGTTTGTTCTGCAAGTCTTGTAGAGTGATGTTTTGAAATGGCTGCCCACAAACAGTCTACTGGAAACAAAGTACGGATAGTTTCACCTGCCTGCTCCCCACTGTTTTCACTCACAGCCTGAGCTGCAGATTTTATGTTACTTTTTTAGTACATGGGAATATTTAATGATACAAAATAATAACACAAACCTTTTGCTGACTCGGGTGTAAAGCTTTTCATTAAGTTGTTTCCATATGGTGACCTATTTAAGTGTTTTCTTCTAATTAGAGTACGTTGTGAGTGTGTGCATTTCTGGCTTTGATTTTTATCTCCATGCTAAAATGTGTAATCTTCAAAGAAATGTTTTCTGTATATACTTTAAACACACCCAGTCTCTGTTAGTGTTGTAGCATACCCGGTGTAGGAGGAGCAATGCAGTACGACAGCCACACGGTCAAACAATGTAAACATTGTTATTTGCTCGATAACATATTTGCTCGCATTCCTGTTGATGTCCAACCAGAAGAAAACAAATCTCCATTTCTATGCCAATCAGTTAAATTAGATTTTTATAATTAGTATTCCAGTACAGTTAGAATGGAGGGGGCAACTGACCAATATTTTTGGATTGATAACTCTGACATAAACAGTGTAGCCACAGAAACATACTACGTCTGCAGGTATGCATCAACTGGCATCCGCCTTAAAACACTTCCCAGCCTAATTGCTACCTACAGTACCTTTGGCCTGAAAGTGGGTTTTTCTGTTAGCAATTACTGATGTAGTGCATAATTTAAAGCATTAAAGTTGTGCTTTTACAGTAGCTTGTCAAGAATAATGCAAAATGAAAACAGCATTCTAAAAAACACTCACCCCGTGTGAGCTTGTTTGTCGGGAACAGCTGCAGGAGGATTTTAAAGTGGGGTGGAGGGGGTGGAGGGCTTCGTGAGAGCTGTTGGGATTCAACCATATGGACCGAAAAGCACAACAAGGAGCTGATAGCTGCTGAAAGGACTGCAGTTAGATGCTTTTCCCCCCAGAGGGACACAATTACAGCAAACTTCCACATTACAGGAAGACATTTCAGTCCTGATATTAAAGATCCTTCTCAGTGGCGCTGCTATGTATGCCTCAATTATTATTAAGAATTAGAAGTTAATAGCTGTGGCAGGTAAGTTGTTTAGACAAGTGTTACTGAATGGTTTCTCGAACACTCTTGCATCTCGAGTGACCCTGTTTAGTTCCTATCTGTTTATTTTGGTTGGTTTCTTTCTCACCTGATCAGTGATTGACAACGTTAACGACGCCTACATCAAGTTCCAGTATTTTTATTTTGCATACAAGAGCTCACGCTTAATGGAAATGAGTCACTGTTAACAAAATTAGTTTCATCTGTGTTTTTTCTCTGTTGGCTCCACAGAAAATGTCTACTGTGGAAAAAAAGCAAACATGTTTGTTTTTTTTCTCTAATTAACAACTCATTAGACTGAAAACCTGATTAACCGTCAACATTTTTACCAGAAAAAGGCACAAAAACTACACCAGTTCCTGAAAACTGAGAATGTCTATGAATAGTCAGATTTGCTTAGGAAAGTTTCACAATTAAAAGCTGGTCCAAATTTCTAAATAATAAGGAAAGGTGGGTCTTTATTACATCTTTTACCAAAAGATTCACTGGACTATCCTTCCTATGAAATGAAAGCAGATAATTACTGCTCTAATTCATGAAAACAGTAAACAAAATGAAGTGGTGCAGATCATGTCAATCTTAAATATAAGCATGTTTTCTGTTTCATGCCATAACCTGCTGATATGTTTTCCATTTTCAAAAATATCCTGTTAAACCCAACGTGATGCTGCTGTAATAAAATCTGCTACTTGTCCAGTTGCTGCCTTGCATGAAGAAAGTAGTGGTTAATAAGTTCTCTAAATCCAGAATATACAGCGTACTAACTGATCGAAGTTCATCTATTTCACGGTCCTGAGTCTTATCTCTTGCAGTTCTCTATTTAGTCCTTTGAGAATATTTTCTCCTGGTGATTCTGACTTCAACTTTTCTTCAGTTCCTTATTTGACGACTTTCGTTCCCTTCGTATCCTGTCTGTTCTAGTCTCATCTTTGTGCTCTGTCTTCTGTATAAAGTCTTTCTTGTCACTATGTTCGTTTCACTCACTATCTTTTTTTCAAGTATGCATTCCTGCATTCTGTTACTTCCTGTTTTATTTTGATAGTCTCCCTTCTGTTATGTTCAGTTTTGCTTCCCTTGTCTCATCAGTTAGATTCAGTTCAGCTGTGTGATTTTCCCCCACACACGTCCACTACCACAGTCACCCTCCTGTGTGTACAACGTCTCAGTCTCCCTTCTCAGAGTGTCAGTTCACCTTCCCTCTGCACTTCTGATGTCCCTTCAGATCAGCTGAGGTAGGTGATTGATCTAAATAATTTTACATTGTTTGTAGAAATCTTAAACAAGGAAAGGAGAATGGAGTTGCATTAGATCATGAAAAATAAGCATATTGTTTTTAGTTTATTATTTCTGGCATATGTTGCATTTTTTTAGTCCAATCTCTGGAATGAAGTGATATTTGAGGACAACAGGTAAAACTGTTGCTGTAAGGAAAAATGCATATGTTGTAGTCCATCTTCTGAACTTTGGGCTTTCATG
Organism: Rhamphochromis longiceps; assembly: GCF_057381845.1. Taxonomy (NCBI): domain Eukaryota; kingdom Metazoa; phylum Chordata; class Actinopteri; order Cichliformes; family Cichlidae; genus Rhamphochromis; species Rhamphochromis longiceps. Next base: position 14,760,511 of record NC_140575.1, read on the forward strand.
CGTTTCATACATGCATTATACAGTCGAGTGTAAAAGCAGCCCGATCCCCTGAAGTCTGTATGAATTTTCCTTTACATGTTTCCTTTCACTTTAAATAATTATTCGATCACAACTTAGCGACTCCTAATCCGGGACTAGATGGTGGATGATGATATTTACTAGAGCTGGGAGATACTGTAATGGTGACTCATTTGGACTGATTAATTCATAATGATCTCATCCTACCTTTCTTCACAAGTACGTTCTCTGATTCAAACACTGAGAACATTAATCAAACATTAAGTCATCACTGGTTGCTCCAACATCAGTTTACATCAAGTAGTAAACCATCATACCAGGTATTTACTCAGTCGCCCTTAATTACTTCAAAGTTACTCCATCAGTATCAAGCTGTTGCTGTCAAGCCTCATACTTTCCAAATGCTTGTGGGATTACATTTTCTACATCTGAAAAAACAGATCTCCTAGTCTGCAGGCCTTGCTAAAAACAGTCAACAAATCTGTCATGTATTAAAAAGTGCTTGTAGTTTAGTTTTGAATTCTCTTACCCCCCCCCCCCCCTTCTGTACTACTTTAATTCTTTTTTTCCTCCCCCTTTTGTTAAAATAGATAACGTTACATTCTGCTGGTTTGCAGGCTGGTCAGACTAGATAGTCCCTCACTTTTCACTCTGCTTCCAATACAGGGATTTTCCAAGCTGGTCATAGCTTCAGTATGTAAATCCTTTACCTGCCTTTTATGCTTCACCCTCCCAAATTATTTAAAGAACCCTTCCACCTTAGGCCATCTCTTTTTAATATTGTAAATCTCTTTCCCCTAGCATTGTCCCTGAGTCACCTGAAAATACTAGTTTCTAATCCACTGCTGTTGTCAAATGTCAGCACACAAAATCTGACTTATTTTCCCCTTGCTAATAAAATGTTTGGGGAAACTTTAAGATAGCGCCAGGGTCACCGCTCCCCTTCGGTATAAGCAACAAATCCTTTGCATTCAATCATAAAACATTTTCTTCGTCACTTTTCATGAAGAATGTACACACGCTTCCTTCATCATTAATCGCCCTCTGCCTGAAGCTGAAAGGAATAGTCCAATCAGTCATTGTAGTGCACAACGTGCCTGCACCCAACACCACTGAGATGGTAACAGTTTCTGCTAAGCTCTGAAGCCTGGCCTGCCACAAAATGTGTGATCTCATCTTTAGCAGTAGTAAAAAGCGTATCTATTGGATAATAAAGACACGTAAAAATAAATAAAATGAGAGAGCCATCATAGCTGTGATGCCATCTGTTACTTCATTATCAAGAACCTACAAAGAAAGAACAGACTCGTGTTTTGTTTGGAGCAAAACTGAGGAAATGTAGCTGCTTGCATTTACTGGCTGTTTCTGTGGACTGGAGGGACACAGTGCTACAAATACACTGACCAGTTCAGTGGATACGTCAGTTTCCAATTTGAAATCAGGCAGATAATTAACAGTAATTATTTGGGGACATGTTTCTGCACAAATTAATGGTAGCTAGGTTTCTTAGCTGTTTGGTGCTGGGCAAGATTCTTAGAGGAAGCTTTAAAACAACTGCTGGGTAAAGGTGTTGACTGGAAAAAAAATAAGGTGATTCACATGATAATTTTCTGTTGTTCTGTCTCTAGCGACTACAAGCAGAGACTTGCAAATATGTATAATATTAATGTGAACAGTGTTTAAGATAAAATGGTTCCCTGCAGCCAATTTATACCAATTTATGGGCTTAGGAGTTGCAGTTTTCAGATATGAAAACTGCAGCATCACCAGCAATGACAGCAAAGCAGGGAATTCCATGGCTGGTTGATCCTCACAGTCATCAGACTTAAAACAGCAGCTGTCAGGGTCGGACAACTTCTGAATTCATTAAATCAGCAGAGCTTTCCCCATAGAGAAGGCTTTTCACTGTTTATCTTCATAATGTCTCGCTCAGCTCGCAGAGGGAACTGTCATTCTTATACATGGTGCTAAAACATTCATCTTGAAAACAATGCAGGACTGCTTTCTTTTATCTGATCAGTGAAAAAGAGAAAATCCTCTAAGTGATGTTGAAAATCTAGTTTGTGCTTTTGTTACTTCTTCAGTAAGGTCTTGAATAATTAGACCAGGGGTCCCCAATCCCAGTCCAGGAGGGCCGGTGTCCCTGCAGGTTTTAGATGTCCTTGATCCATCACAGCTGATTTAAATGGATAAATTACCTTCTCAACATGTCTTGCAGTTCTCCAGAGGCCTGGTAATGAACTAATCATGTGATTCAGGTGTGTTGACCCAGGGTGAGATCTAAAACCTGCAGGGACACCGGCCCTCGTGGACTGGGATTGGGGACCCCTGAATTAGACTGTGGTTCACTAAATGCAGACTGGGAGGCAGAGCCTTCAGCTTTCAGACCTCTCTCCTGTGGAACCAGCTCCCAGTTTGGTTTCAGGAGACACACATCCTCTCTATTTTTAAGGTTTCGTTTTTGATGAAGCATATAGTTGAGGCTGTATCAGGCGACCCTGAACCATCCTTTAGTCTCACTGCTACAGACCCATACTGCTATTGTACCTACAGTGTCACTTTTTAATGTCAGATGAAATGACATGATAAAGTGAAAAACACAGTAAATGGAGACAATGTTGTCTAAGACACTTTTTCTGCCTCAGCTTTAGGGATACAAGATTTTTATTTTTAAAAAGTGTATAGGATATAAGTTTCTATACTTGTAGATTGTCACAAGAGCGTACATGTTGTGTGTTGTTTTATTGTATGCCTGCAATTTCTGTGCATCACAGAAATACCAGAGTTTGTTTTCCATGTGCACAGCAGCTTCAGACACAATACAGTCAATGCTGTTATAACCTCGAGTAACTTCAAATGAAAAGAATCGCTTCTTTTCTTTTATACATCTCATTCATATCAGCTCTCCCACGTAATTGTGACACACTCGCATCTGCAGACTCTGAAATCACTGTGCTCATAAATGCTAGATTAGTTTGTTCCCCCTCAGGCATCATTTGTGTTACTCGGCAGAAGCTTTATAGCTGCGAATCACAGTAGCTTTTATTTTCATCATATTCTGCGTCTAGTGTCGTAGCTACGCTTATTTAACAGCGCTGGTGATAGAGGATGGTATGTCCAGATTTTAAAGTCTAAAACGCCCCACTACGTGTGAATCCATTAGAACTTTAGTGGTCTTGCCTTCACATAGATTAGAGCACAACCTGCATTTCGTTTCATTTCTAAACCATCCCTCTCAAATTTGATCTAGTACCCTTTTGAAGCTTTTTCAAAGGTTAGCGTGCCTGTGAATGCAAACGGTGCTTCTTCTGTGGTAATACTAGGCAGTTAATGTTAAACATTAAATAGCAGAAATTGAATTATGTTTGTTTTCCTTGAGCGGCCAAGCATGCAAAACTGAAAGTAGCTTTAGGGTGGGTGTTTGTTCTTATCCTCCTGCTGCTAAACTAATTTCCCCTTGTGGGACAATAAAGAAATTGAATTGAATTGAAATTGAATTGGACAGGGGTTTGACAAATTTTAGATTTAGTTTTAAATGACTAAAATCACTATTAGCCTACTTGAGATGTTTATAATAAAAACAAAATTGGCAATATAAAAAGTCACACAGGCCTGGAGACTGTTGGCAACCACTGGTCAACTAGGAAAAATGTATTTCTTGACCGGTTGGCGAGTGGCTGCTGGAAACTGCTGACTATCAACCTCATGTGAAGGCAGGTGAATCTGGTCACAGAGAAGGTGCTGTGACACAAACTTTCCTGTGACTGCTTTGGTTACTTGCACAGTACTGCAGTTTGCATGGGAGATGCTGACTCATCGCAAGTACTTGCAAAGTAGCCTTGAGAGTGCAAAAACTTGAAAGAGAAAAAGTGTGATGCAACCTGGAAATACAGAGTTTACAGTGCTGAAAGCTTTTTTGCCTTTCTGCTGCAGATTGCTGCTACATTTCAAAATGTGCAACTTTTATTCTGAAATGACAGATTGCAGACTTTGCATAAATGAATCTGAGCAGAATCCAAAATATTAGCCTAATGAATTCATCAAATTAATCAGTCTAATTACCTTTGTGTGCCTACTTGAGTGCTAGTAAATTAACATTTTGGATACTTTCTTTTAAATTCAGTAGTTTGTTCCATGAATCACATGAAATGTCAACTGAAACTGAATTTTTTGTGTCACTTTTTACATCTGATTCAGTTGGGTTTGGTTGTCACTTACCTGGTGCAGTGCACCTATGATCTTACGAGTCTCTTGGTATATCATCTCTGGGCTCCAGTGACCGTTGATGTGTTTCAGTGCCTCTGCAATTCGATTGTGTTCTCTGAGCCACAGCGTGTGCAAAGAAGTCAGAGGCAGACCTTCGCTGACCCGGTTGTCTCCTGCACTGAAGCATTCAACTCTTTCCCCTTGCAGATCTTGGTGGCAGGCTGATGGCAGCTTGGTTACAAATGGGAGATAAGGCCTTCCTTTTGGATCTTTGAATCGGGCATTGACAGCAAGTTTTCCATTACGGCCAGGAAGGTCACGAAGGAAGCTCTCCAGCTTTTGATTGTGGCCGTAGACAGCAGAAGCATCAATGAATGAAGTCATGGCATTGAGCTGTTGTCGCTGCAGGGCTTGTCTTATACCAGACTGAAAATTGACAAAGCAGTCTGATGTGGAGCGAAAAAATGGCATACAGCCTTGTAGACCATCATTCATCTGCAGAGAGGATAGAATCATTTACTGATCATTTAGGGCTTCCGGTAAACTTTAAACTACTGCTGATCTACCACATGTATTTGTTGTCGTCTTTGTCATGGAATTTTGAAGGCCCAATTCACATTTGGAAAAGTAAACGTATGTAATATAAAGCAATGCCTTATCCCAGAGTGAAAGGTGTCATTTTGTCAGATGTCACCTGCAAAGTAGGATGGCATTAAAAAGGACTGACTGGGCTCCTGCTAATAACTAAAGGCAGTTGGAGAAGTTTATAACTCTGGGCAGGTGACCGCTTGTCATCTAGCTAGCTGTAACATCTATGCATGGTGTGAGATTTTTCTCATGCACTCGGTCTCCAGATTACCATGGCTTCCATTTTTTCCATAGTTTAAAGCTAGCTGTCATACAAGTACAGAGGGTCCTATAGTACAAACAGGCCTGGTGACAAAAACATTAACACCATGCTCTTGAACTTTTCAAACAAGGATGCACAGCTCTGTCCATCACCACCACCAGGGAGTTCATAGCAACAGAGATTTTAAAAGTTTGTTTGTTTTTAATGTAAATGGGTTTTTTTGGGAAGTACTACAATGAACCTATTACTGTGTTATTTTATGTATTTAAATATGTGATTATCTCAGGATCAAACTGGGTGAGCTTCACTGGGCTGCTATTGTGCAAAAGTCCAGGAAAAAAGGGATTTTTTATTTTTTTTTTATTTTTTACACAAACAAGTGCAAGCAACAAAAATAAAGAAAATGATGGATTCTCTGTTTACCTTAATGGGAAAGCACGGATGCACATTTTCACACGTTTTTAAACAGTCCACATCTGACCCATCGGTGCTGGTGCTTTGAGGCGTCAGGGTTATGTCATGGGATATATACTGGCCCCAGTCCGCCAGCAGCTGAGAGTAGGAATCATCTTTCCATTTAGAAGCACTCGTCATTATTTCCCTGCTGACTGTCCGGGCCTGTAGACAAAGCAGGATTTGTATTTTGTAGTGCTCAAGTAATGCAACACATGAAGTATCAAGATGTTGTTCACTCACTGTGAGTCAATAAGAAATGGAATATTAGGACTCTGATTTATTATCTGAAACACTGTAGTAAATTTCAGCAGTCAGATATGGTGGTAAACTGTTGGCTGGATACAAGTGATGCATATTTGATGAGTTCTCCAACTAAAGGCCCTCACTCTGTGTAATGAATGCATAAATTAGGACTAAAATTGAATTCAAGTGTGAGCAAAACGGTTTCATCTGCTTTTTTGGAAGAAATTATGTTTATCCACATGATAAGAAACCAACTGTTTTTAGGTTATGGATGTAGTGTATACGCTAGATGCAATATATAAATGCGGTTCTAATCTATGTCATCTCACACTCTCCTGTGCTCTTCCTAAATTGCTGTGGACGTTATCTGCTGTGAAACAGGTGAGGAAAAATAAATGAAATGCTACATTAACTCAGGGTTTTGCAGGGCGAGTCGGCTTCATTTCTACATTTCTGTTATTTATCCACCAAGACTTTTGTGTCTGTTGGACCGGTATTTTGTAGATTACCGGGGGAAGTTGGAATCCATTATGGAGCCGTTCTGGGTTCCAGCCTTTTGGTTCGCTCTCCCCGTCTTCGTATTCAGCTGGTAGCCATCTGACCAAGGCAGTGTTGGCTGCTCCCCAGCGAGGATTTTGCCTGACAAAGAGAAACATGAAGTGTGTCCAAAAATACTGCCATGCAAAACTGTATAACCCCTTACTGAAAGCATCATCCAGTTTACTGGATTATTAAGGTTTAAAATGGTGCATTCAGTACATTCATATAAATTAAATGTACAGAAATGACAGTATCTGTTTTGACGGTTAGTTTGTGGTTATGATCCTGTGAGAAACATCATCGTTGCTGCACATTGACTTAGGATCATTGCAACAGCATCAATTTTATGCTCTTAAATGACTGTTTAAAACCAAAAAGGATTGCAAGAACCTGTCATGTATTTATTTTTTTGTTGCCTTTTGCCTCCTCGTCAACAGCTGGCACACACACACAAGATAACAAGATAACTTATCAGCTGGCGGCTGACAAACATTTCATAGTTCCAGCTTCTTGATTTGAGAATTTTCTACTTTCCTTTTAATTAGACATCACAAGCGAGGGAAGAAACCAAATGATAATAAATGCTCATAGGCAAAACATGCCCTCCTTTATCACCATAATTTACAAAATTAACATTATGACAACATTAAGGCTGAAAACTAGCATTTGACACCAATCTCTTTAGGAAAGTAAAGTAACAAGGAGTCACCCCCCCCCCCCCCCTTTTTTTTTGGCCATTATAAAAAATATATATATATATTTTTTATTTTTTTAAATAACCCCTGTGCAAGGGTTCTAAAGGGTGAGTTTACCCACAGAGGGCAAGACTGCCTTGCACCAGGCAGAAAATATACTCTTTAAAGCTGTAAAGTGGGGTCTTTAAAATGGGCAAACTATAGGCTTTCACATGCTTTTGAAGTCGGACTCAAGTGGGCAGTGGAGGAGTGGAAGTTTTTGAAGGGGCTTAGCTTAGGAAGCAGGTTCACCTGTTCCCCTGCGAGGAAGAGATTGTGGCTCGTGTTGCATTTCAGTAATTAAAAATAATGAGAAATTATGAATATACAAATTATTGATGAATCAACATTTGAAACTTGACAGGTACTTGAATATTCAAGAATGTTGACTAGTTCAGGAAGTTTTTATTTTTAATTGTTTGAGAAATGCTTTACTAAAAACAGCATGCAGTGAAGTGAACATAACTAAATATATTTCATTAAGTTTAAGATGATGCTGATGATTATTAATACATTTATTTGCTACCTGTATGCATCGAAACTATCAAAACAGATAATGGCTTTTCTAATCCTGACATACTGTAGTTTTGCCTGGAGGCCTAATTATGTGCTTGCTAAGACAAAATTTACATTGGATATGAAATGAAGTTTTCATTTAGGGGAAACGGTTGTTCAGATGTCATTTTAACTACCTGTTGTTGCAGAGTCCTGATATCAGTCGATACTTGTAGAGATGGGTGTACCGACAGGTGGCTGGACTTGTAGGAGGACATTTTGACAGCTCTGCAATCAGCTTCAAATGTTTCCATGACAACAGTTGTTCTTGAGCTAGAGTAACAAAGCAGGCAGAGTTGGACTGATTGATATGAAACTTTTAAATCTGAGCAAACATTATTGAAATTCTGTTGCTGATCATGTGTGGCCGGTTAAACTGTTTTACAATGACAGAACTAGTAAAGGTGGTCTGACTAAAAATGTAATGAAAACTTTTCTAAATGTTCCATCCAAGGTGAAACCGAGTTTCCTAAAAGAAAGTAATTCTACCGGGTGTTGTGAGCTCCTGATTATATCTCTGTTTCACTTTCTTCTTTAGGACACGAAGAGTCTTTTGGAAAACCTCTGCAGCCCTAGAAATGTGCTTCGTCTCAGGGTCGGCTTGCCGAAAAAATTTAAGCATGTGTTGGGAAGCTGAGGGTTTGGTCCACCTAGCGAGAAAAACAGATAAAAGGGCAGTTAGAGTTCCTTTGATCCTTTTCTGCACAGATTATTTGAGGTAAAACTGAGGCGTATTACCGTTGCCTGACGTCGAGTAAGTCTTCATCTACATCATAAAGGCTTTCTTGATGTGATGAAATAAGTAATCCTTTGATGGATGAAGCTGGAAAATGTATTTTTTGATCAGCATGAGACATTTTAAAAATATCATTTCATCTATCATGTTCTTATTCTGTAATGATGATATTAAATATACATGGATCAAAGTAACTTGTTTCTGAGATGCTACAAAGTAGTTCACACTGGGAGTAGTTGAACACCAAAACATGACTAAGGAGATATACTGTTTGAACTAAAACTAGAAAAAGGAATAACAAAAACAATAATTAAATTGACAATTCACATTCATTTTCAGTTTATCAGTGAAACTGTTCAAGCATCATGTATTTATGTGAGCAGACTAAAGACACGGAGATCTCTGGGAGAGATCTGGGGCATTAAAACACGATGACGTTAATGCTGCGTAAGCACCGAGCAACACTTGTCCTTTTCCACTGCACAAAGTTCAAGTGGCTCAGTGACGAATGCATGACCGGGGCGTTCCTGCACAGCGGTCAGGATTAAAGAAAAAATGGAAGGGGAATGGTCAAAGGGGTTTCAAGGATGGGGAATGTAAAGTACAAGTGAAAATCTGTAGTTTCTTATTACAGTGCAAAACCGATAGTAATCTGAGTAACAACCACAAGTAAAAAGTAACTAAACTGTTTGACTCACTAACAACATATGAAGGTAGTTAAGCTACAGCCAGTCTTCAAAATATAGTTAAACAACAACAACAACAATCTTTATTTAAAGAGCACATTTAAAAACCAGCGTTATACCAAAGTGCTTAACATAAGAGACAGAGAAGTAACACGAGTATTATAAGGCCTTAGCAAAGTATCAAATATACTCACAGGTCAATGCCACTAATACACAGGGGTAATATAAAATGCATATTAGAATAAAAACATAATAAAAGCACAAGCCACAAAGTACAGCAGATTGTTTTGTTCACTTCTGCCACACTGCTTTGTACTAATGTACAGTACTTTTTAAATATTATGTGGTATTTGAGTCTGTACTTTAATATTTCAAAATTTTAATATTGATAACTTGAGAACTATCCACATGTGTTTTTAAAAAGGTTGATATTTCTAGTTGTTACAAGTGAATTTTCACTGCTTTTCACATACTTAACTTACTTAACTAACTTACTTTAAAATAAATAGATGCCATTTTGGAACATTAAATTAAGTAATTTGTCTGGTATTTGGTGGTTTGCGTGGGTTCTCCCCCAGTACTCTCCTCCCACAGCCCAAAGACAGTTAGTGGGGATAGGTTAATTGGAAACACTAAATTGCCCATAGGTGGGAATGTGAGTGTTAGCCCTGCGACAGACTGGCGACCTGTCCAGGGTGTACCCTGCCTCTCGCCCTAAGACAGCTGGGATAGGCTCCAGCGCCCCTTAAAAGGGCAAACAGAAGCTGGATGGATGGATATTAAATCAAGTAATTTGTCCAGTATTTGCAGTTTTTATTATTAACGTAGCATTCAAAATGTTGGTATTAACAAAATATTAAAATACACATTAAATCATTTGATTTTAAATGATTAAAATAAGGCAACAAAAGGTGAAAGTGTTCACTTGAACTTTATACTGTGAACAAACATTGTTTGTTTTAATGTAATAATGGATTGGATTTATATAGCGCTTTTCTAGGCACCCAAAGCGCTTTACAATACCACTATTCATTCACTCTCACATTCACACACTGGTGGAGGCAGCTACGGTTGTAGCCACAGCTGCCCTGGGGCAGACTGACAGAAGCGAGGCTGCCATATCGCGCCATCGGCCCCTCTGGCCAACACCAGTAGGCAAGTAGGGTAAAGTGTCTTGCCCAAGGACACAACGACCAGGACAGAGAGCCCAGGGATCGAACCAGCGACCTTCCGGTTACAGGTGCGATTCCCAACCCCCTGAGCCACGGTCGCCCACAATGTAAATGACTCTGTGCAGAATCCTAAATATTTCTGTATCCAGTCAACTTATTTAAGCAGTGCATGAAAAAAATTGAAGAAAAAAATACAATAAAATAATTTTCTCTTAAGAAAAATGTGTTGGATACAGTAGATCTGGTTAAATCAAAACTTTAGTAACGTGCCATGCACTGTGATATTGCTTGAATAGAAACTTCTAAGAGGACAGTGCATGGCACATTACTAAAGTTTTGATTTAACCAGATCAACTGTATCCAACACATCCAGCTCTTTTCTCTGAGGGAGAAAAGCAACTTCAGCACCAACAAAGAATTTGCTACATGAAGACAAAGTTCTGGTGAAAGAAAGCTGATAGTGACCCCAAGGGAGGAGTAATCTTTAAATGATTTCTCAGAAGTAAAAACAAGATGAAACTCTTGGGATGATGTGTGAACGCTCCCTCTCAAGGATCTCTGGGTTAGCCTTGTGATGGTGTCAATCCTCTCGTCCATTGAGCGAATGAATTAGATAAGAGGTTACAAAGACGTATGGATGGAGGTTTTTAATGAGATGACTGGGGAAATAATAGAAACGTGGACTGAACCAGCTCCATGCTGGCCAAGTAGCATCCCATCCTTGAGAGCTATGTTTTGATGTTGTTGCATAGTCACTGACCTTAGAATTCATTTAAGGGCACTTAAAAGACCAAAGAACCTATTTCTGAGTAACTTGTGTTATTCCAAAGAGTCCATGTAGCTCAAGTCATGGTCAGGCTTAGCAGTGCCTTTTGGGGCACAATGACCTGACAATTTAGCACCATTTACTTTGCATCCACTGAAGCCCTCAAGGACTATTTATCCACCCAGTGATAGTGTTCACTGTGTTCTTATCTGAAGAACTATACTTCAGTACCAAGTAACAATATGTCCTGATACTGATATCATTTAACCCTCGTTCTCAGTAATAACTAGAGACCCTGCCTAAAATATCTCTGCACAGGCTGGTTCATAATAAATGTATTGCACCAGTGAGCAGTATGAATTATATTCTGAAATCTATTTTCTGGGTGAGAAGAAGCTGGTTTCATATACCCCAAATCCTGAAATTATCCTGAAATCATACTTGGTTGATTATAGGTTTCACTCTAATTGTAAGGCTGAAGAAGTTGAAAGCTGCATAAAATGTGCTTTCTTATTCCATTACGTACATTATAGCCGTGCCCAAAAAGAACATCAGTCGTTTCAGTTCTTCCAGTTCAATTCATGAATTTTATCTAATATTTATAAATGATCCAATATTTTTCATGACAGTTTCAGCAAATACATAAAATGCACAAATAAAAATATACTTACCGGTCAGTGTTTTGACATCATCTGCTGTAAAACTTGGAAGAGAAATGCAGGAAATCATTACAAGACAAAGGCAATGAAAGTATGCCATTCTTACTGTCACCAACAATCCAAGATCTGAGAGCTGTGTTTGTGGTGCAGCGTGCACTTGTATACTGAGAAACCTGGGAGCCCAATGCCATGGTTAAGTAAACCAGCTCACACTTGAGTAACTCAGAGACTTGGTGTTTCTCTTGTTCTCACTTGAAGTGTTTTTACATTTTTTTTCTCCTTTCTTCTTTTCTTTCTGTTTTTACATCTTTTGTAACAAACGGCTTGAAAATTCAGTGATTTGTGTTCATTTTAAGTGAAGATAAACTCTCCTGCTAGAGACGTTGCTCAAAAGTAATTGACTAATAGAACTTTAAATACAAGGATTATTTTTAATTATTTATGAAAATCTTTTGCAGTCTGGGACTGTTTGACGTTTCCTCCCTTGAGATGCTCTGCCAGGCCTTTACTGCAGTGACCTTCAGTTGCTGCTTTTTTGTGGGTCTCCCTGCCACCAGTTTTGTATATAATAACTGAAAAGTTGTTCTATTTTGTTGAGATCAGGTCACTGACTTGGGTGCTGAACAGTATCCCATTTCTCAAGAGACTCGGGTTTGTTTTGGGTCATGCACCATGAAGTGCCTTCCTAATCAGGTTTGCATGGTTTGGTTGAATCTCAGCAGAGAGGATACACCTGCACTGCTTCAGTAGTCACATCATCAGTAAACACCAGTGACCAGCTTCCACTGATAGCCATGCATACACATGCCATAACGGTATCTACACTGTGTTTGAGAGATAATGTGGTGGTATGCTGTGGATCATAATCAGGTTTGCTCCTTGCTCTCCCATCATTCTGCTACAAGATAACCGCGGTTTTATTTGTCTACAGCATTTTTCCAGGACTGTGCAGACTCTTTTAGAGGTTTAATGACAAATCTTTCTGGCCTTCCTGTTCTTGAGTGGAAGCAATGGTTTGCACCTTGTTATAAACTCTCTATATTTCCATTCTTGAAGGCATCTCTTCATTGTAAACCTTGTCAATAATATCCGAGAGTGTTCTTTTCTTGGCTTGGCCAGATGTTGTGAAGTTGTTTCTTAACTTCCGTGATGTTTCAGGCCTTTTACTGCGTTCTTTCTTGAAGACGACAAGATTTTTGATTTGGCCACTAATAAAGATTTTGCTCTCCCTCTCTGGTTATTTTGTTTTATTCGGGATAATGATAGCCTCCTTTCCTTGTACTGACCTCTTTTTGGACTTCATATTCAAAATTAAATTGAAAAGTACAAATGCAAATCCAACACCTCGAGTCAACTTCAGATACAGAGTCTACTTTATTTGGCATGAAATGGGTGACAGGCCTTGTCATGAAACCCCTTGTCAGTCAAATTTCTGATTTCTTTTTAGCCTCTTTCAATTTTTATTAATAAAATTCAACCACATCTTTGTTTGATTTAAAATCAATTGTGGTGGTGCACAGAGGCAGTCTCTACATTCTTGGTGTGAAAAATGAAGAAGTGCACATTTTTGAATTAAAAAACTTTGGAGGGTGACTACACTTTTTGCAGAAAGATATGATTATATTAGTCAATGGATAAAATGCCCAATAACTGTTTGCAACTTACTTTAAAAATGTAGAGCACTCTGTATCATTTATTTCTTATACTAATTTACTAACCTAATATACTAATAAACTCACCAATTAAACATGAAAGAGGATATAGATATAAGATAAATAGTTTAAACCATTATAAATGGATGTATCCACATCTCTTTTTTCATGAAGCCAGCTCCACAGGGCACCTTTAAACAGAAAAGCAAGTGAAACTCGGCTATATGAACCCCAATAACAACCACTTATTTAAATAAGATCTCTAAAATGAGTTTCAATTTCCAAAATTAGCAGTTTAGTAGAGATCCGTGCTGTTAATATCATAAACATTTTTACAATGATGCTATTCATTTAATCCATATTTTAAAATACCATGCAAAGCTGTTGTGCTGAATGTGTTGGCTGCTTAAACAACATTCAACCTAGCAGACTTCCAGAAACGCAATATTAAGGTCATCTACGTACATGTGAGGGCTTGTCAGTACCTTTTTATTTATTTTTTTTCTTCTGAAACATTATTGTTGTAATAAAAAGTACACAATAATAGCTGCAGTCATTTTTGGCAGATATACGGCCCTGCTTCCTTTTTTTCCTTCCGTCCTGCTGAGTATATTTTCAGTTTTATATTCCGTCTGCAGGGAACAGTGACACAGAAAGGTCCCAGAAAATTTTCCATCACAAATACTCCAGTTAGCACACGGTTTCCAATGCTGCAAGTGGAGCCAACTGTGAGAGTCACGGCCCATTGAAAGTTGAGCTCAGTGCTAGAAATTCATGCTTGACATGTTGCTGATGTAACTCCGTGATGCCGTTTGTGTGTTTAGTGACTTCAGCAGTGAGCTGGAGATCATCTCACCTCTTCCTTTTTTTTTTTTTTTTTTTTTTTTTTTTAAACACTGTGGCTGCTTTTATCTTTCAAGCTGTTTAAGCCCAAACTTTTCACTAAATAAATCAGAGCTTGTAGAGGATGAAGCGTGTGCATTCCTTCCACCATAGCCTGATGTATTATCATGCAAATATCCCATTTAATATCTTTTATTCCGTTTTACTGACAGTCCATCTCTAACCGCTGTTGCTTTCTGCAGTTTCCACTTTCACATCTTTTTAGAATAAAAGTCCAGCAGTAAGCACAAACTCAGTCCTTTTGTTTATTTTTACCTGTAAGTTGCATATATACATAAAACACTTACAGAGGGTGACAGTCAAAACTGAAGCAGCATACATCAGTATGCAGCCTACCCAAGCCACAGGTTACAGACGGCCAGTGAAAGTACATTTTTCATTCAGTTCTGTATAATAATAGAAAATCTCTCGTCATCTTCGTAAAACCGAATATTATTTATTTATTTTATTCAGTATAAAACAGTTTGATGTTAATATCTAATCGATTGCTGTGTGGACCTTGGATTTTTTTTCTAGTAATTATCTAGTAGTATGTTAGTAAAAATAATAAATATTTGCTCCTTTAAAAGTTCTTATTATAGGGTCCTTTTGAATATTTTATCAAACAATATATGATACCAGGTTTAAAATGTATAGCGCAACCACCGGTATCACTGCCATAATCTAAAAACGCAGGAAAAAATATCAACTAACAATCTGTGTCAATCCAGCTCAGGCCAAAAGTATGAATCATTACATGAGTGTATGACATACACTGTGAGGCCCAAACCTAAACACTCACTTCTGTGCCTTGGAATATAAGGGTTTAACTGTTACTTACTCGGCACATGCTCAGTGGGAAGTGCAGAGTTACTGCAGAAATTCTCAAGGACAAAACTGGTTTTGACAGAAGGAATTTACTTTGTGGATGTACTGTAATTTTTTCTGCTGCTTGATGTTTTGCTGACTGTGAATTTTCTTACCTGGAGGCTATCTGTTTAAAAATTTACAGGAACAACCTGTGCTGTTATAGGTCTTGCTAGCTAGAATGAAATATTGCAACACAGGTGTCATAATGGGTGTCATGTTAAAAAATGGGAATACTTCACTAGAACTAGCTGTAATGTGGCATTCCAACATTGTGTTTTATCCTTGTTACAATCACTTTAACCTGCATACAGGCATCTGTCCACCTATTTTATTTTCTTTCCTGTCGTGTCTTTACATTGCTGTGCTAGCACAGTAGTAGGAGATCTTGGAAGTTGGCTTTTGTATTGGTTATTAATTAAATTTGGGGAAAGTCCTCACACTGCGACTGCTGCTACAACCTACGTAGGAATGCAGCATTTCAAGTTGATCGTTGCGTTGATGATCAAACTGAACACTGCAGTGTTAAATGAAATAATGATCCACTTGCAACTGAACTGGAATACACAGACGTCATACATACACGACACAATATTTGGAATTCCAACAAAGAAGAATATCTAGTTGCGTTCCAGCAGCAGAAAGCTAGTTTTTATAATGTAGCTGCTGGCTGTTGTTAATATTGAGGCAAGGATGATGTACCAGGAAAATGACAGAAAAATGATTATTATCCTGCCCACATGTATTAAATATTTGCCACACCTGCAGTTAATTAAGAATAAGCGAACTGTGGAACTAAATGCCCAAGAGCACACCCATAGCCTTGTCGTTATGATGCACAATGAAAACACAAAAGTCACTAACAACAATCAGTTTATTTACTATCATAAAAGGAAGGGTGGGGCAGCAGCACAAAAACATGACCTGACATGTCCTGACTACCACTGTGGAAAACTGAAGGCCTTTTGGAAAACAGATGAAAAACCTTAAAGAGACTAAAAGAAGCCCAACTGCCTTCAATTCAACCACTTTAGACTAAGAACACCTACATAGAAAGGTTTAGTCTCTCGCAGCATTGCCTCCAGGACAGGCCCCACCTGTTCTTTTTTTCTTTCTTTCTTTTCAAAGAAAGGGAAAAAAAGTACATGTGCTGTCATCACTCACCTGTGAGAAGCCAGTGCAAGCTTTTCTCTTCAATGGCACACAAGTAACATATCCTGTTGGGTTCAAACTGCTTGTGACCTTTCGACCAATGTGTATGGAGTTGGAGATGTGGTGTGACAGTTTGAGCAGTGGAAGCAGAACAGCAAAAAGGACAATGGGAATAATTAACTCTGCCCCATAGATGACAAAAATCATTCAATTAACCCGTTAATGAATTAATATGCTGGCTGGAGAACTCCAGATAACTTCACATAAACAAGAAAAGAAAGAAAAACCAACAAAACAAAAACGTCTGGGTTACTATTCCCTGGTTTATTGTGGGTAGCAAAGACAACTGTACCGAGTTAAAGTTCAAGGACCAGGAGACACAGGCTAAAGGAACAGTTTGTAAACAGCTGTCTGTTGACCTTGTACTTGTTGGTATTCTCTGATCAGTGACCTCTTGGTGAAAAGACCCAAGTTACTAACTCACAGAATTAAACTACTCAGTTTAATGAGACTGTGCTGCAGCCCAGTTCAGTTGAAAACAAGTAGTGGAACAGGCTCTTCCAATAAAACGTAGCTACCTGTGCAGCGTTTTCTTTTTGTTTTTGGAAAAGACAGAAAAAGTATTTTTGGCGCACAAATGCAGTATTAAGACGGAAATCAGCAGCTGGGCTAGCAGATTCTAAAGTGTGAAAGTAGACACATGTAGACCCACAGGGAGCTTTAACATGCCTTGGATGACAAAGTTGAACTCTGTAAGCGATTTATTGAAACTACAGCAAACATGTTATTTAACACTAAAACCATTACAGAAAGTTGAAGATGCACAGTATTTTCACCATATCAGGATGAGATTCAGAAAAAGAATTAAAAAAAAAAAAAAAGGACTCTAACAATACTGTGAAGCTTAAAATGTTGTTTGCCAGAGAAATGCAACACTCTGGACGTTTGCCTTTTTATTTGATACAAAAGATGGAAACAGTAACACAAACAACTTGCAATTTATTCCAAACCAGTGAAGTACTGAAGCCTGGCACCAGCGCTGCCTTTGGGAAGTTTCTTTAATTTTAGTCTGGGCCCGTATCAGAGTGCTGTCGAGTCAACTCGGTGGTTATTTGGAGGCTATTATTTTTGCTTTTTATTGTAAGGTGCTTGCGGTACCTTTTCAGACATGACATTACTAGGTAAACCACAGGAAGTTTGGGGGGATTTAAAAAAAAAAAAAAACAAGAAAAAAAGAATACGCTTTCTCATCATTGTTGGAAATATCCCTGTCAAAGGCCTGTTTTAATCCTGTATCCCCCTGTGACGATATCCGCTTCATTTACCCAGCTGAAATTTCTTTTATTTTTAATTCATTTTTAGGTTTTCTGTTAAACACAGCGGCAGCTACATTTTTTTTATTTTTTTATCATAGGTGTTAAGTTTCACTCTGAATAATTATCAAATGGGGGGGGGGCAAACAGAAGAATGGAAGGACTGTATATCTTTTCCCACTGGATATCTCTAGTTGTCTAAAAGTGAAACCTCATCTTTCCTTCAGTAGATCTGACATTACCCACCTCAAGAGTCTTTTACAAAGATGTCTTTTTCAGAAGTCCATACAAAAATAGCAAGAACAAGATATACATATCAATGGGCTCTGTGCATAAAATACTGCTGATTTGCCTCAGGTGCACATCACGATGAGGACGTGTCTTCTTAACTGTTCGTGTAATTTCCAAGGAAGCTTTGACTGCACATAAAGAGAGGGTCCATGGAGGCCACTTTGGCAGCGATAAAAGAATGTATACAGTGGAGGACGGCTGTCAGATTAGCAAACTCCAGCTCCTGAAAAGCACACGTCAAGGACAAGAGACGCACTGATTAGTCCGTTATGTTCACAATCCAAATCACAGTATTTAAAAAAGTTAACAGGTAATTGTGGTTTATTAATTAATTTGGCAGTTGTGGCTGATGCTATCTGCACTCTCCACATCTGTCACAATACTAGGAGTTGCACAAGAGAATGATAACAGTGTATGTCAGGGTAACTAGCTTCTTCCAGCATGATTTATATGCAGCCAGGTCATATTTAGACAATGACTTTTTTTTCTGGTAATTCACTAGAGTGGATTGATGTGATTAAAGTTCAGTCATTCAGCTTAAATTCAAGAGGTCTAACAAATGTAAGGCAATAATGCATTTAAAAAAAAATCAACAATCTGGTTCACTGTTAAAACGAAGGAATCAACTGGCAACACTGAAATACCTGAATGACAAGAGCGCTCTCACTCTTGTCAAAGTCTGCAATCAAGAGACACTTTCAGGTAAATACAGAGGTGTAAACCACCGGCTACAATCAAGACCAAGAAGGCCAGATTACAGTTTGTCAGAAAACATCTAAAAGAACCTGCAAGGTTCTGAAAAAAAAAACCTTTAGACGGACGAAAAGTGGCTGCAGGAAACACAGCAGTTTGTGCTCACGGGTTCTAGACTTCTGACACTGGCTTCAGAGAGTTTTCATCCAAGTATTGAAGAAGGATCCTTGAGTCCTTACAAGTCTGTCCAATTACTTAGGCTCCCATTTTCAGAGTTTCACATGTATAAAAATGGCCGTAACTCCTAAACAGTTAATAAAATATTTGAGTTAAACCACTTAAATAAAGCTAAAAGTCTGCAGTTTAATCACATCTTGACTATTTGATTTATGCACGGTGCTACAGAGGCAGAGACTAATTAGAAATCCCGCACTTCGAGTCACAACTAGTGTAAAAGAATCCAACTAGAATTAAACAAGTACATTTAATTTTATTAAATTGGGGCAAGAAATGTTTTATTACCTTCATTTCTATCTGCTTGCTTTCGGGATTCTTAAAAAGGAGCTTTACCCTGGTTTTCCCGTCGTCAGAGGAGCCTTTAAGTTGAGAGAACTTGTATCGCCACAGTATTGTCTACAAGGGAAGGATAAAAAACACAGCAGAGGGGTTTCAATAATGAGCACAACAGGCTGCATGATCAGGAAATGTCATTTTAATGTGCAGTTGAGGAAACACAGCGGACCATCTTTAAAGTTATTTTATGATGGATTTTAACCAGTGCAGAGCTGCTAAATTAAACTCAAACTGTCATTTTAATAAGAGCATACTATTCTTGAAGAAATAAAGGTCTTAATGGAAGAAATTAATTTGTGCAAAATGTTAAATTTAGCATTTTTTTCCCCTCAAATAGCTACAATTAGAGCCTAAGCAAACATCAGTAAGGAGATTTTGAACTGTCATCTCAAAACTAAGAACAGTTGAAGCAGTATGCCAACAAGAATTGTGAACTCGGTAAAATGTCACCTTTGAAGTGCTTTCAGAGCAGGTGAAGCCTGATGCAAAATCTATGGTGAAGCACAGCACATTCCCCTGGCTGCTGCACATGTAGCTTTTGGACTGGTGAGAGAGAATTGACATCCATTAACAAACTGGCTGACACATTTTGTGCATTACATTGCTGTACAAAGGTACTTAGTACCGCTCTGCATTAGCATCCACAGCCTTGCATCAAACCCAGAGAGGAATGGTAGTCTTGCATGCATTCACAGCAGTACCCTGAATACATTTGTAGTATAGATAAATAAATAACCTGCTTAGCATTCACCATACATCTGTGTAAACCCTCCATTATACTGTTTTTATGACAACACAAAGTATGCTTTACTTTCCAGCAGCTGTTTTGATTTGTTATGCTTTGAAAAGCACAGGTGTAACTAATCCAATTAGCAATGGCTGTGTTCCATTTAGCTGTGCCAGAATGATCATGTTCAAGGTTAATGTTGCATTCACTGACATTCACTACACCCAAGTGTCACATGCCAAAATGTCCACTGTAAGAAATGTGTACAAGAATGTTAGAGTATTTGATAAAAGTTCAGAGTATGGATTCAGTTTAATTTTATTTTCTCGATGTCAGCTGACAACAGCAATCACGTCAGTACAATTTTTACTTTTATGTTCCATGAAGCAAATCTGCTCCACCACACCTCAATGTGTGCAACTGGATTGAGATCTGGTGCCTGTGATATGGGCCGCATCCAAATTCTGACCCTGCCGCAACAGAAATCGAGACTCATCGGAACATTCAACATTTTTCTTCTACAGCGCCAAATCGCAACAACAGTCGCCTCATGGCACTTTATATGGTAGACCCCTATAATACAGACAGAGAAAAACCCAGCAATCATATGACGCCCTATGAGCAAGCACTTTGGCAACAGTGGGAAGGAAAAACTCCCTTTTAACAGGAAGAAACCTCCAGCAGAACCAGGCTCAGGGAAGGGCGGCTAGGATAAAGACATGCTGTGTAAGAGAGCCAGAGATTTATAACAAGCATGATTCAATGCAGAGAGGTCTATTAACACATAGTGAGTGAGAAAGGTGACTAAAGCAGAAATACACAATGCATCATGGGAATCCCCAAAAAGGCTACAACTATTGCATCATAACTAAAGATGGGCAAACACTGTGCAATTTGGGTTTTTTTCCATTCAGCAAAACTCAAACTGCACGATTGACTCGCAGGGGTTAGACGTTTGTAGGTCATGATGCAGGGTCTCACACTATACGGCCCGATGCTCTGATGCGACCTGAGTGCTCACACTGTGCATGTAACCTTCATGTTATGGACACAGAAAATCTGTCGCTCGCTCTCCCTCTGTCTTTCACTCACACAGACGCGCACACACCACCACCATCAACTTTGCAAAATTGCTAATGAAAAACATTGATCAGGCAGCTGTGATTGAGTAGCAATGTCCATCCAATTATTTTCACGGTTGTTGTGGTCGTGATAATTTTGTGAGGCCACATCGAAAAGGCTCAGATGAGCTTGCCAAAGTTGTGCCTCCATCACTTGTGTCCAGATCACATGCTGCACTGCCGTGCTGCTCCGTCTCTTCACTTTCATTTCTGTGTTTGCGTGTGCGCAGAGTGAGAGGCTGCGGTGACACCCTCAAGACGGCCGACAGGATTTCAAACAGGTTTGATTTTCTTACGACCAAGATTGATGATCGGGAGCTGGTCGTGAGGTGTTAATCGCTTCTCGTTACCCCACGTATACTACACCATGCACGATACACGATGAAGGCGAAACTCGGGCCGATCACCAAAACGGATCACGACTCAAAAATCGGCTAAAAATTATCCAAAAATTGCACAGTGTATGCCCAACATTAGGGAGGATTCAGGGACACCTGATCCAGCCCTAACTATATGATTATAGTTATATGACTGACTAACTATACTACTTTTTCTAGTCTTCTATTGTCTAATTGTGGTGAGCCAGTGTGAATCGAAGCTTCGGTTTCCTGTTCTTAGCTAACAGCAGTGGCACCTTGTGTGGTCCTCTGCTGCTGCAGCCAATCTGCTTCAAAGTTTGATGTGTTATTCATTCCTAGATGGTCTTCTGCATACCATGGCTGGGTTGCAGCAAGTGGTTGTTGGATATTTCCTTTTTGGGGGACTTTTTTTCTCTTTTTGTTTGTTTGGACCATTCTCTGTAAACACAGGAATGGCTGTGTAGGGAAAAGTCCCAGAAAATGAGCTGTTTCTGAAAGAAACACACCAAGTTGCTGCCAATGGATTGGCTCATTTGTGTAACAAGCATTTGAACAGTTATGCCTAACAAACATTTATGCCGTTGAATGTATATACTGTAAGGTGAAGAGTCTACAGCAGTAAAGTGAACTATAAGCAAGGTTTTCTTGATCCTTGAATTATGTGGGTATGAGAAAAAATACATTTAGTGTAATTTAATCGACTTTTTTCAAACTCACAATGTTAAAACAAGCAGATGTACGCCAATGAAACATTGCTGTTATTTGGATCCTCATACAAACAGCATGTTCTAATTGTATGATGGACTCATTGTGAGTATAAAACGGTTATATATTTCATCAGTCATACATCATAGGCATTTCCCATGTGTAGAGCTCTTGTGAAAGTCTGACATGTTAGGCTGGCAATATCTGATAAGAAGAGCAAATCTGTTTTTGAAATGTATTTATTTATTAATTTTGGTCTTGAGCTGTTGGCACACCCAGCATCCTGTGCGGCGTTCTGATAATGTCAAGACACATGACACGGGAAATCTATTTTAAAAGGTATAAATTTTTAACATTCATTTTCCTGCTGGAACACAAACAAGCATGTGTTTTCCAATTCTTTTCACGCAAATCTTTTGAAAGCACTGATGTGTAAGCTTTTCAGCCTCTGCGGAGCATTATGCCTCAAAAGGCTTCTCTTGCCTCACGACTTCATTTTTCGATTGTGCGGTCCACTCAGTTGGAATGGCAAGAAGTGTATTCTGATTTTTGTATTTGTGCTATATTTTCGTTTTATGTCCACAGACAGCAGGGGCATGGTGGTTTTTAATTATACAGTGCAGTGTGCAGAGAATGTGGCAAGGGACTGTACAGTCCTTTTACTGAAAGTGTTTTGTGCTCACAGACCTCAACCGCCCTGTCTTTAGTGGTGTCGTGAATTCAGCTGTGAAAGGAATGGGGTGAAAAAATGAAGAAAAAAGGAAACCCACAGTAGCAGGCCAGCTGCTAAGTTCTTTCTGTCACCAAATGTAAGACTCTGTTGTGACACGGTGAGCAGTGACTACACTTCACTAATTGGAAAGGATTTTTCTGAGGGAATTAGCAACATGAAATATTTTTAAAGAAAATCTCCTTAAGTTTGACAGAAGTAGGAGCATGTGTGTAGAAGGGAAAGAAGACACAGGGAACGCTCACAAGTGTGAAGATCTGCTGTGTCTGTCATAATTGATCATAAAGGGTGTCGAGGAGATGAAAAAGAAGGGTGGTAACGAAGACTGTGAAGGACGCAGATGCACTTTCTTAACCACTGAAAAGGTGCTAAATACGTACCACAAACAGCTCCAGCCTGAGGCAACGTTTAGCTCACATCTGACCACACCCTGTGTCACTGTGAGGGTAAGTGTACTTAAGTGACCACACCTAACAGAGATGTCACAGTGTACTGCCCTCACACAATGTACAACACAGAGATCGAGGAGAACAGGTTGTGTTGACGCAAGCTGTTCTCACAAGCAGATATGTTAAAAATGTCTGAGCTTGTGAGAATTTGGAACACCATCAGGACAAACTGCCATGTTTGCTGACGAGCATGAAATGTATTTGCTACTTACACTAAATCAAGATGAACTTTTCTAACATTATATGAAACTGAACACGAAGTTGTTTATTCAATGGCTGCATGCCTTCTAACAGGAAGCTGTTAAATAAAGAAATTACCGAGCTAAGGCGGTGGTGACAGGTGTTTTCTATTGTAACCAAAACAAATGGAATCCACCCTGAACTGACCCCACCCTCTACACATCAGTGACTAGAAGAACTTCATGTGCTGGACGACAGCCAGGCACATGGGCTGGTGTCAAGCTGCTTATGTGATGTGTCACTGCCTATTGCTTCTCAAAGACTTCCACTGTTTAAAAGGGAAACTGGTTGGGTTAGTTGGCTTTTAGAACAACATATCTAAACAATGAGTGGATTTGCAATAAAGGCTGTTCGGGGTGGATTTTCATGACTAATTGGTTATGGCTATATACTCAATGATATTAAGCCTTAGCTTTATTTGATGCTTATTAGCAAATGTTAACATGCAAATACACAAACTGAAGATAAACATGTAAAACTTCACTGCAATTGCAAACAGAAAGTAAACAAAAAATATTTTAAGAACAAAAATACAAATTTTTCTAAGAATTCATGCTCATTAAAAAAGACTTTTCAGTGACCTGCAGCATTTTTTTTTAACCCCACACTGAGGAAAGTAACTCGTAACATTCACCAACACTTTGACTGTATTGAATGTCGTAGCTGCACATAAAGTGTTAATTTGAAAATCCTCGGTGACATGTTTCTCAAGTTGACAAGATTTTAAGAAAGAAAATGTATAAATCAGTTATCATCAACATCAGGTGCCTAAAGTAACACTTGATTATTTTGATAGCTTAATATAAAAATATTCAGAAATGCCAAATCCTGGGTCATTACCCAAATGTAAAATTTGAACAGCTGATACAGTGCAGCTGTTCTGGGTTTTTTAATTATTGCTTTCAAACTCTCTTTATGTTTTAAATATTCAGCCAACATAAAAGTGCCGTGAGACCATATAGAAACGTCGTCCACTCCCCGCTGTACATCGTTTATGTCAACAGGCCGATATCGGTTAATATCAGGCAACAGAAAATGTCCCCCAAAATTTTACCGTTATTATTGTGGAAATTATGATCAGATGAAAAGTTCTTGAAGCAGGTAGACAAAAAATATGAAAGACAATGCACTTAAAGAGGACAAGTGCACCACCTACAGGGAAACACAGTTTGCAATATTCATCACCTGCAAGGAAACTTAACTTTAAGTTTGTTTTTTGTTTTTTTTTTTTTACCCCTTCTAGACAATGAGTTGTATTGTTCTCTTGACCTCAGACATGCTGATGTTTGAATCACGAAATTTCAAATTTAGATGCATCACTCCCGTTGCCACTGATTTTCAGTCCACTTCTTGTGTAATTTGGGATACATCGCCTTTTTCTTCCTGTTCCCTTTCCTTAAGAAAGCCTTCTTGACAGCGACACTAAAGCATTTCTGATGAGTGTCAGTGAAAAGTAAATGGTCAGATGCATTTCACAGATTCTGTGTCAGGTCTTTGCTTTATCTTTTCCCATTTATTTATTTTTTCCTAGGGACGTAACTTCATCTGCTGTCGTTCATATGTTTTGGGGTTTCTTTTGTTTTGTTTCTTTTAGGCCTGACCACTTTTCCAGTTTCTGCCATTCTTTAAGGAAACGCTTCACATCATGTCAAGATATGCCATGTTTCCGGCTAATAGAGCTTTAGGAGTAACACTGATGGTGCAAAATTACTATTTTGTGCCTGTCAAACTGTTATCGTTGGCATTTTTTTTGCATAGTCAAGTAAAGAAATGAGAAAAATACTGTGTTTTTGCTTTTTTATGCTTGAGGTTCAGTAGCTCAGGCAAGTAAACAAACAAACAAACTTTTCTCAAAAAATGGTCAAGTACAAGAGGTGGACTGAAAATGAGGGAACAAACAGCCAATGTCCAAAGAAAACCTTTGAAAAACCCTGTTCAACACCATATTTACCAAAACAGTCATGTATTTGTGGACAGGCCAAAGCAAGACAGGTTCTGCATAACCCATGACTCTAACATGCTTGGTGATATTTCAGCTTATACCATACAGCACAAGTGAAATAGTAAATGGTAAATGGCCTGTATTTATATAGCGCTTTACTAGTCCCTAAGGATCCCAAAGTGCTTTACATATCCAGTCATCCACCCATTCACACACTGGTGATGGAAAGCTACATTGTAGCCACAGCCACCCTGGGGCGCACTGACAGAGGCGAGGCTGCCGGACACTGGCGCCAGCGGGCCCTCTGACCACCACCAGTAGGCAACGGGTGAAGTGTCTTGCCGAAGGACACAACGACCGAGACTGTGCAAGCCGGGGCTCGAACCGGCAACCTTCCGATTACAAGGCGAACTCCCAACTTGAGCCACAATCGCCCGAAATATGACAACTTTACTGCTAATCCTGAGTTAAAAGACCCCCATTGGTGCCATGATGGGTTTCATCACCTCCAAATAACCAAAAGATTAAAAATGTGTTAGAGGACACACGCTGGGCAGCTTTGTCTGTTAAACCCTGTACTCATACCCATCAGCAGTGTTTATGTAATGCCCTGATCCAGTCAGTTTGAAGGTTAGTATACGTTGGATTCTGCTGAGTGCTCCTCAGAAACCACAGGAGGCTCGCCTAATTGGCTGGAGAACAGAGATTCACAGGCAAATTGAAACCCTTCATCACTTTCATTGGCTTCCCAAAGGACAGTGTCCCACAATTGCATCATTAAAGACTGAAAAAATGCTACATTACCATATTTATGTTTGGTTTCATACTAATAGGGAGGGAAACTGCCCATGCAGCCTCAGCTTGGTCAGAAGCATTGAGTATATAAAGTGTTTCAATGCCCTGTCCAAACGGCCAAAGAGAGATTACCTGTATTCATAATGCCATTCAAATACATGCAGAAATGTTGGGCATCAATCAGCGGTTTGACATCAGATTGCATTGTTAGAGATGTGTGTCAGTCTAGTTGTTTAGCCTGGATTTCAGGCTGTCCTGAATGTCACTCGCAATTTGACAATTGACACTGATGTTACATCAAGAGCGGATTCAGCCAATCATTAGCTGGCAAAGAGCTGACTGTGTGACTGCAGCATCAAACACCCCTGCATATTATCGCTCCCCTTTGAAGCTAATGTCTGGCACAGCAGAGGAATGGGATATTGTTAAAGCAAAGAAGAGAGAATGAAATCAGGTCTATTCTTCATCCGTCCTGCAGTTTGGGTTTGCTTCTGTGCTGGAAAAACACGGCCAGTTAATGTACGAATGTGTCCATGCCTTTTGATGTTGAATGCAAGAAAATACATTAACATTCACAGAACTTTCTGACTGTCTTCCCTTTGCTTGTGTACCCCTTTGTCAGCCTACTGTACTGGTCACATCGATCATGTAGCACAGGCTGCATAGAGGACACGAAACCTGGACAATCAAATTAATGCCCTGCATCTTAAGCACCCGCCGCCAAGTTAACAATTTAATCTTTGTATGGCTCTACTCAATAGGACACATTTCACCCACAAATCATCTGCCATTAACATTCTTATTTATAATAATAATGATATACTAGACCATTATGTTATTGAAACTTGGCAACTATCAGCTGCATACAGCAGGATCTTTAACATGCATGAATGAATGATCAGTAATTGACCCTTCTGGATTACTGCATATAATATTCACTGTTCTCTGCATGCGTTATTTCAATGCAAATAATTGCCTGGTGAGTGCCGTCTTCCTTATTTAGTTACAATTTCTATGTCCAAGTTACTTCTGAAACAATGGATCCTTGATTTCAGACAGAAGCAGACAGCGCAAGCTTCACATTTCTTGACAGTAATTACATACTTTTCACAAGTAGATTTTTTTTAAGCTTTTAAAATGCAAAGATAACATCTGCATGAGTTGGTTGAAAACTGCCTCTGGCTGACTATTATCTTTTTCTCAACATTGCAGTGCCCGTTTCTGAGCCAGAGTTGGCCTGATGCCTTTCTCCAGGTTTGAGAACTGAACATAACACAAGGTTACACAGCACAAAGTTCTATTTTTATGAGAAATATTTGTATGTAAAGATGAAATCAGCAGGTTAAATCATTCTTTAATTTCTTCTGCTGCTGCCAGTCTTCGTGGATATAGATAGAATCTGTTCGAGATTAATGCGCAAGATTAGACAATATTTCCAGATAACACAGCACAGAAACCCTGTAAAACAGGTCTTAAATTTGGAGCTAATGGTTTGTTCTACATGAGCAGTACACAACAAATAACATCGACATTGAGGACTCATCCTCTGAAATGGTATTTTCAACAGTCCTCTGGTTCAATTTAACAGTAAACAGCCAATCAAACTGTTACCTTCATCGTTGAATAGCTTTGCAGCACAGTCATGTCAAATAACCGACTAACCACAGACGCAAAGCAGTAACCAAGCTTCCAAAGAATTTTGTTTTGCAAGTCCAGAGTGCCACAGAAATAATCCTAAACTCTGATAGTTTCCATAGCTCGCTTTCACAAAGTGGTGTAGGCAGAAAAGTCTTAAACGTAACACTAGATCAACACTTTAGGTACACATGGGGCCAATAAATGTGCTGTTTAAACCATAAGAGATAAGATAAGTTTTGTTATCTCTTATCTCCCTCTACTTAAACCTCTATAACGTCTCTGACCTTTATGTTTGTAGAAAGGTTGACTCAAGGTGGCCTGAGAAATGCAAGATTTACACTGGCCTCCAGGGATGAGCTACTGCTGCAAAGCTATAATTCTAACAACTGTAAGGGTTTTTTTTTTTTTTTTATCAGAAACATATTTATAAATAGTTGCATTGATTTTATTTTTAACAAATTTTAACAACACATGCCTGTTTTAAAACAGCACAGAGTGCGATATTATTTTATCGTAATACAATATCTTTTAAAGTTGATTTTAAGCGCGATATTCTATAAAGCACAGTGAACCGCCTCTAACCGAGCCAGTCTGTATCTCCCACGGTTCGATTGTTGGCTTTTTATTTTTTGTGCGATGCACAGTGCCTGAAGACATTACAGTCTGGCCTGTTTGGATAGTGCAGCGCCCACAGAGCCTCGCATGAGCTCCGTGTGCTCTGATCTTCTAACTGTAGCAGCAAAGTCAAACGCATGAATTAAATATTTTGTTCAGTGATTCTCCCTGTTACAATGAACAGCGTGTTTGGGGTCACAAGAGTGCTTTAACTCAGCGCTCTCTCCAATCGTGCACATGTGAACATGGAAAGTGCAAAAAAGTGTTAAATACAAACATTGTTGGGTTGGAGCAGTTGATTTTATGCCCCCACCCCCCCAGCATACATGCTGAAGGCCTGATGCCATACATTTATTCCCTTCTTTGTGACTGATAGCACATTTATGGTGGCTGCCATGAGCATTGAACTGGGTTTTTCTACTTGGAAGCGTCTGATCCAGTGTTTTGAAGACCGGTCCAGATGCAGCCTTCTGGAAAGGCTTAGGGGTGCAACATGATGTGCAGCTCAGAGAGCTCACAGATTTGCCAAACCACCAATTTTGTTCATATTGTTCAAAGTATTCTGTTGTAAAACTGAACTAACCCATTTCGAAATGCTTGTATAGATAAAAAAATGAATCTCATCTTTGTGGTTTATCCAGCTAATACCGGTTTCAGAAGTAACACCCCAGAGCGTATGGTTTGTGTGAGGTGACACTGAACAAAGAGTAGCATATAAGCCTGCAAAGCTGCTGTGGTTAATGCCATCGGTCCATTATGCTGTGAATCAACATTGTTAGGGTCAAATTTCAGGTTATTTCAGCTAGGTAGAAATGCAAGGCAAAAACTTATTGACCCAAAATGTATATTTCTTTACACTGTTCCAAGTTAAAGCCTTTTGACTTGAAATAAATTAAAGGGAAGAGTTCCCTCAACTCCTCAAGGCTTTGTGAAAAGTATAGAGTCCTGTCTCGCTGCAAAATATGTTGGTCCACAGAGAAAACTTAGCTTCACTACAAAGGCACTTAAAGTGTGAGCTAGCTGTATTTTCATGGCAAATTGTAGGGGTGGGACTGGTCATTCTGAGAACTCGGGGTTCCCTTTTCATTTTGCTAACATATGGTTAACGCAGTGAGAGGGTTTATTTTAATTAAACCCATGACGTTTTCACCTAGAGAAGCAGGGAAATCAGTCATTATGAAAATACGAGGAAACAAAGTCTTAAGAAATCTGAAATTACCTTTGCCTCTGACAACCATCAAAGACGTAGTTTAGATCCTGCCCATTCAACACTCATTCACATTCAGTATCTAAGCAAATGGATTACACAATACTTACATAATGGGATTGTTACAACCCTCAGGAGACCTTTTTATTCTGAAGAAAAAATATGCATAATAAAAACTTGTTTTGTTAAATAAATGATGAAACAAAACTGATTGTTTCTGTTTGTAATAATAAAAACAAATTATCACACTGAGTGCCAAAATCTGCACTCTTATTATTTAAAAATCCACTCAGAGCCATCAAACTCGTTATCTTTGGACCAACAATGCGACACAGTGTATCAAACTGTGCCCATGTCCCTTAAGATCTCACTGATGAGAGGAATTTCTGTTTTCAAGCAGCTGCTACACTCAACTCCTTGGCCACCCATTTTAACAAAATACAAGTACACCACTGGCTTCTTTGACATAAAGTCTATTTAAAGATGTGCTAAAAATAATGGATTACACTCAACAGCACAAAAGTGCGTCCAAAAAAATAAAAGAGAAAGAACTGAATGTCACCTTACACTTTTTACTGCGCTACAAACTTCTGTGTTTAAAAAGAACAAAAGAAGGACAATGAATATAAAATACAACATTATAATCTTAAAAAGCAAATACTGCCCAGAGACTGACCTGCCTTGGCTGAGGGTTTGTGCTCTGAGTGCTTCTTGTTCAATACATGAAACCACAATCTTGGGTAAGCTTGCTGACTTGACAGTTGTCCAGATGACAATCGACATCCTTCACAAGGAGAGTAAGC
Source organism: Rhamphochromis longiceps (assembly GCF_057381845.1). Lineage (NCBI taxonomy): Eukaryota > Metazoa > Chordata > Actinopteri > Cichliformes > Cichlidae > Rhamphochromis > Rhamphochromis longiceps. The sequence continues at coordinate 14,790,886 of NC_140575.1, forward strand.
CACAGAAGGTCATTGCTGAAAAGGCTGGCTTGCTCAGAGCGCTGTATCGAAGCATATTAATGGAAGAGAGAAGTGTGGTTTTAAAAAAAACAAAAAACAAAAGGATGACTGCAGCCTTAAGAGGATTGTTGAGAAAAGTTCAAGAACAAGGAAGAGTTTTACAACTGATACAGGTGTCCGTAAATCAGGAGCCATCATAACACAGATGCCTTCGGGAAAGGTGCTACACTGTTACTAACTTCACCACTCCTGAATCACAGACCTCATTGGTGTCTTACCTGGGCTAAGGAGGAAAGGAACTCAGTGGTCCAAAGTTTCACCTTTTCAGGGAAAATTTTGCCGGATGGACCGGATAAACAGGGGAGAGGCTCAGAATCCAAGGTGTTTGAAGTCCAGGGTAAAATTTACCCAGTGTGCCACGTCCTCTCCTGGTGTTTTATCAAATCCAACACAGCAGAGTGATAACAGATTTTAGACCACCTCGTGCTCCCATCTGCTAACAATCCTTAAAGAGATGCTGATTTCCTTTTCCAGCAGGACTTGCTCTCAGCACCAAAACTACTACCAAATGGTTTGCTGTCCATCATCAACAAGGAAACCCCGACCCAAAAAGACAGATGAGCTGTAGCTCAGCAGTGCCTCAAGTCGATCACCTCCATGGCATGCTGCAGTAATCCATGGTAAAGGAGCAACAAACAATTATTGAGTTGTGATCTTGGGACATATATTTATCTGAAATTTGAACAATATTCTAATTCGATGAGATGCACTAGTAATAGTATTACTTTTTTCTCTGTAAGGAAAAATAGCAGCATATCAACCTACAGACCAGCTGATCCCGACACTACAGCCCTAGCTACCAGGGTGTTCTTTGATACAGAAACCACATCGCATTCCCAAAAGGGAATATTGGCAAACAGCAGCACAACTGCTAGAGACATTAGTAATTTTAGCTTCCCTTGTGCAGAATAAAAATGTTATGCTGCTGCTCTATGTAAGACGGTTTTCTACAGTGATTTGGACTTAGGAATTAGCATCTGCCGAATTAACTGGAGAATGTAATTGAGTCCTGTGGAATTATGACTCTAAACTCTCAGTGACCACATGAGCTCTCCGGACATAAAAGGATTATACATGCTTCCCAAGACTTTCAGATTGTCGAGTCAAAGATGCTGCTTGCTGGTATTATACCCACGTTTGGTTTGCTGTTCAAAAGTGAAATAAGATGCCATTTAATTATGCCTGGTTCCCATGGTGACCCGGAAAGGATTTTAGATTATGACTGTGTGATTTAAATGGCTTCTGACAGGTGCTCTGCTTTGTAATATTTATAAATGTCCCTACTTAAGGGCCCCACGCACCAAAGCCCTAAGGCTTCATAGTGTTTTTAGCCTTTATCTTTGGCTGGCCGCACTTCAGAGGTGAAAGGGTGGGAATGTAGAAGAATTAAAGGCACCGCTGGCCGTTTCATGAAAAGTCTGACCTGACATGTGCCATACTTTTTTAATTCTCGAGTATAATGGACATGGCTGTGTGCAAGATTTTAAAGTTCCATGAGAAACTAAATGATACAGGCAGAGGCGACTGCATTTTGGCTTTAAGCAAGGAACTCGACATCTGTGCTTGTGATTGTGCTTATTGCAGTAGGTGAATCAAATGTTCTTTCCCCCTTCCTCAATCTGAGGCTGGAATTAAAGAAACTGGGAATTACTGTGGTAATAATGTTCAAATGGGGAAAAATCTGCGAGTCCTCGGATAATTCAGTTGTGAATTTAATGCGGCACAAACGGATTCACAGAAGGGGCTTTATACTGTGGTGAAAACGAAAACGAACAAGTGGCCTCGTTCCATCCTGCGTTCCTTTTCTGCGACGTGAGGAATGTTTTCAGAGCCGCAGCTCAATTTCCATCTTAAAAAGTACAGATGAGGGGATGGATTTGAATTAAATATTAATACTGTTTTCCTTTTCAATAATGAGCAGAAGCATACGGCTGGTTTAACGTGTTAAACTTCAGTGACATTCTTTGATTTATTTGCCTTACTAAATCCTGATCAAGCACATGTCACCGAGGTGTGCAAGTTATATTACAAATACATGAGTCTGATGTCAGTCTTTTTGCAATGGCCTAGCAAGAGGACTCGATATTTTAAAGCTTGGTCAGTGCTATGTTATGTTTTTGAAGCCAGTAGTTGCCAAGTGTGACTTTTAGGATTCAAGCAAGCTGTAATCATAAACTGTGTGGCTACAAAGCACACAAATTTGCTAATTAATGCTAAGTAAGAAACTAAGAAACAGAATGTCATCAGAGGTATTATTAGTATGTATTATCGGGCAAGTCCATGAAAAATATTCCAAAAAGTTCTGGAGGTCCAGTTCAGTGTGACTTCAGTCAGTGCTGTTAGAATCCCTGCCGATGGGGCCCCGAAGCCAAAATTCAGAATCATCAAAGATGTAAAGAAAAGGAAAAAAACCCCGCCCATTTTCACCCAGTACTGTTAAGTAAAAACTACTGTACTAACACCTGGAGGCCCTAACTTCCCAGTTGTGCCCCATTTAACTACTGGAAAGGAGGCGATGTCTGACTCGGTGGGAAAAAAAAAATCTAACTTTGAATGGTGAAAAAGAATATAAAAATTCAGCATTTCCTTTTTTTCCTGATTTTATTATATATTTTGTCAATTTCTCTAGTGAAGCAGAAGCTTTAGTGAAGGTTTAAATTATAGGCTAAGACTGTTTTTATTGTACTTTGTTCGCATTTTACTTTCATCAACACCATCAAACCCTTTTTGCACATACCTTTTTGCAGCATCTCAAGATTTCTTTGGGTCCTCTCTCCCTCTCTGTGTTGCCTGAGACTATCATCTTCACTGTGCCATTACTGAAGTTATTTCCCCTGTTCAGGTCTTTTATCTGCTTTTCATGATTTATTTGAAGTTCCACATTTACAGAAATGAAATTCACATTTAATAAATGTTGTGTATGATTCAAGGAAGAAGCCATTTATCGTTTTTTGTGCTCACGTTGCTGTTGATGGTTGTTCCACATAACGATTTTAAATTTGTTTAGTTTTGCTGATTCTGTCTTTTTCCTGAGACCAAATATATAAAAAAAGGTCTCCATTTAAATTCATCCACAGCTTCTAACCCACTAGAAGTAAACATTTCAAGTGGCCACAGTAGAATCCATAGATGCAGGTCATCTCATAAGATGCTTTTTTGGATTCTTTATTATTTATCAGAAAGTTGATTCTCATCAAATGCATTAATATTCAATCAACATTCTTCCATTTTAGAAGCTTTCTGAATTCATGATTGAAGATGAAGCTGACAGCTGTTGACTTTTAAGGAGCGGACATTTACACAAAGAAAATTACGCAAATATGCAGGAAAAAAGGAAAAGCCACGTTTTCATTTTCAGCTCGAACATCAAAGCAGAGAACAGAAAAGAAAGAGAATAGGTACTGGCTAAATAATTCAAACTTTAAAATGAATTATGTGTCAAAAGATGGAAATTTCTCGCAGCGCTGCTGCCAGATATCACACTGAATCCTGCCACAGTTCACACAATTAAAATACTCCAACACAAAGACGCCAATGGCCAAACAATTCCAGCCGCTATAAATCCCAGAGGAATATCCTTATATCCCTCACACATTCATTTGTTAATATTTACACCCAAAGCATCTGTTATTCGCCAGAAAATTTAGTGTCAGACAATTTGTTCATTACAAACGGTGAATTTTTATGCAACCCAAAAATTTGGCACCGTGCAATTATTCGACATACGGTTGAGTATAATGCAAGTATGAGCTATTGCTGTCACTTCCTTTTACACCGGCTTTGCTGCAAAAGAAAGTGACAGTGTGCACTGGAGAGGCAACAACCAGACAACCTTCAGAAAGGTTGTGTCCACAGACCATTGCTCTCTGCTTATCCCTCCTGACTGATTTTCCTCTGTCTTTGCTGGCGTCCTTGTCACTACTAGTAGCATGAGATGGTATCTCCTGCCCATTCAGGTTGCACAGGTAGCCCCACTCCTCCTGGATGGCAAATGCATACATGCTGTTGTAAGGGGTGTCTGCTGTGTCTCCCAGCACAGTCTAAAGCATGTGGAGGAAATGCCCCATTACACAGAAAAAGCTAGATAGAGCTATAGTAGGGCACCAACCCAGCAGCAGGACCCATATCGGCTCATTTCTGTGAAGACGAGCTCTGCCAAAGTCATTCAGAATGACCTCCAGCGTGCTTCTCATGGAGTCTGTTTCTGACTAAAATATCAGACATCCTTTAGTGGGAAATCTGCTCACAGACCAACAGCGTGCAGCTCAATCCACACTTACCAGAGAACTGGTGCCAATAAGGTGCCCTGTTCTCAAAAGTAATATTGTAAAGTTACAAAGTCCTCTGTTCCCATTTTGTTAGCATGCCACATTTGAGCCATCTGACTTACAACTATTAGAAAGTCTACATAGGACATTACACAAAGCTATGCAGCAATTGAATTTAGCTGAATTTGATTTATATAGCATCAAATCACAAGGACAGTTGCATCAAAGTGCTTTATATTGTAATGTAAAGATCCTACAGTGAAACAAACTAGAGAGAGCGGACACAAATAAGATGCTGGCATAATAAATTGAAAGGCAAAGTGCTGCGTCAAATGTTTTTGGGATCTATGTGGTCTCGCACGTGCTGACTGGATAAAAAATTAGAAGCCAATTAAACTAAATTATGAAAGTTAACATAACTGAGAAAACAGGGGAAGAGCGTCCTGGGTGACTCCTGGCTTCTTAAGCTGTCTGTGGAGTATTTATGTTTAGACCTCTTGATGGACATGAAACAGCTACAACCACAGATTTCTTAACAAAGCACTCTCCACAAGAGCTTTCCACTTTAAACATTTTTGCTTAAGAGGCAATTTAATGGCTCATTGATGTGAAGACTAATTCTTTAGGTTTTTGTTTTTTAAGATGGCGCCGGTGAGGTCGGCTGCCGTCACGACTGCTCCGACCACTTTTTCTTTGTCTTTGTTTTTTAAGTTAGTTTTCAGCGTTTCTAAATCGGCAAAATCATCACCATTGGGTACATTAGGTATGACAGTGACACTCTTGTTTCTATTGGTATACAATGTACTCACAATTCGAAGTTTTTAACTCCGGATCCGAGCTGGCCGAGTGAGATCTCGAGGGAGAACAAAGGGAAGCGGCGGCGGCCTAGAGGGAAGCGAGCCGGCGTCAGGAACAGGCTGAGAGCTCGTGCACACCTCTGCCTAGCATCCTGCTCGCCAACGTCCAGTCACTGGAGAACAAGCTTGACGACCTCAGGGCCAGGATAAAGTTCCAGAGAGACATTCGGGACTGCAATCTCCTCTGCTTCACCGAGACATGGCTGAACCCAGCGGTGCCGGACCACGCCATCCAGCCGGCCGAGTTCTTCTCGGTTCACCGCATGGACAGGACACGGGACTCGGGGAAGTCAAGGGGAGGCGGCGTGTGTTTAATGGTGAACAACAACTGGTGCAACAGTGCGAACGTTGTTCCTCTCACACGCTCCTGCACACCAAATCTGGAACTACTGTCCATCATGTGTCGTCCTTTTTATCTACCTCGGGAATTTACATCGGTCATTATAAGTGCCGTTTATATTCCACCACAAGTGGACACGGCACCAGACACAACACTGGGACGCTGCGCTTATTGTGACGGGGGACTTTAATAGTGCCAACCTCAAACGTGCAGCGCCGAACTTTTATCAACACATCACCTGCCCCACCAGAGGTGAAAGGACACTGGACCACTGCTACACTACGGTCAAGGACGGCTACAAGGCACAATCCCGCCCCCCGTTTGGCAAATCTGATCACGCCGCCATCTTCCTCATGCCAAAATACAAACAAAGGCTGAAACAGGAAGTTCCGGTTCAGAGGAAGGTCGCGCGCTGGACGGATCAATCGGTGGCCGCGTTACAGGACGCACTCGATGACGCAGACTGGGGCATGTTCAGAAACAGCTCCGACGATGACGTCAACGTGTTTACGGAAGCGGTTGTGGGATTCATCGGGAAACTAGCGGATGATACCGTGGAGACAAAGACTATCACAACGTTTCCCAACCAGAAGCCGTGGGTGGATAAAACCATCCGCGACGCTCTGAGATCCCGCACCGCTGCCTACAACACGGGACTCATGACGGGGGACATGGACCCGTACAAAGCCGCGTCATATAACGTGCGGAGGGCGGTGAAAGAGGCGAAGCAGCGCTACGGGAGGAAACTAGAGTCACAACTCCAACAGAGTGACTCTAGGAGCCTGTGGCGGGGACTAAGGACAATAACGGACTATAAAACACCAACAACCGGTATGACGAACGCGGCTGTGACTCTGACAGACGAGCTGAACACTTTCTATGCTCGCTTCGAGGCTGCAGCTAAGGTCTCCAACAATGCTAGTGTTAGCGGCGCTAACGGCTGCAGACAGGAAGATACTGCCAGCACCGGAAACGTGCTCGTCATCTCCGAGCATGAAGTAAGGAGAGCCTTCAAGAGAGTAAACACCAGGAAAGCAGCAGGACCAGACGGCATCCCAGGTCGTATCCTAAGAGACTGCGCATACCAGCTAGCTCCTGTGTTCACTGAGATATTCAACATCTCTTTATCTCAGTCGGTGATCCCCACATGCTTCAAAGAGTCCATCATTGTTCCTGTCCCGAAGAAACCCCACCCTGCTTCTCTCAATGACTATCGCCCTGTAGCCCTCACCTCAGTAGTGATGAAGTGCTTTGAACGCCTGGTCAGAGACTTCATCATTTCTTCACTACCAGACACACTGGACCCACTACAGTTCGCTTACCGTCCAAATCGTTCCACAGACGATGCCATCTCTCATCTCCTCCACACATCACTCACTCACTTGGACACTAGAAGGGGGAATTATGTTAAAATGCTCTTCATAGACTACAGCTCTGCATTTAATACCATAATTCCCTCCACACTCACCACCAAGCTGGAGCATCTGGGACTCAGCTCATCTATGTGTCAGTGGATCTCCAACTTCCTAACTGGCAGACCACAGGCAGTAAGGATGGGCGGACATGTCTCAGCCTCCACCACTCTCAGCACTGGAGCCCCCCAGGGGTGTGTTCTGAGCCCCCTGCTGTACTCTTTGTACACATATGACTGTGTGGCCACTACCAGCTCCACCACCATCATCAAGTTTGCTGACGACACCGTCGTGGTGGGCCTGATCTCTGATAACAACGAGACGGCCTACGTGAAGGAGATTAGGAATCTGGAGAACTGGTGCCAGAGGAACAACCTCCTTCTAAACGTCAGTAAGACAAAGGAGCTGATAGTGGACTTCAGCACTAAGCAGGAGAGGAACTACCAGACCCCCGTCATCAACGAGTGCCCAGTGGAGAGAGTGGACAGCTTCAAATACCTCGGAGTTCACATCACGCAGGACCTGTCATGGTCCTGTCACATCAACACCGTGGTGAAAAAGGCCCGACAGCGTCTCTACCACCTCAGACGCTTGAGAGACTTCCAACTGCCCTCCAAGGTGCTCAGGAACTTTTACTCGTGCACCATAGAGAGCATCCTGGCGGGAAACATCTTAACCTGGTTCGGGAACAGCACCATGCAGGACAGACGAGCTCTACAGAGGGTTGTGCGGTCAGCTGAGCGCACCATCCGCTCCGAGCTCCCTGACCTGCACTCAATCTACAGCAGGCGGTGCTGGACCAAGGCCAGGAAGATCGTGAAGGACCTCAGCCATCCCAACAACAGACTGTTCTCTCTGTTGAGGTCAGGAAAGCGATTCCGCTCCCTGAAGACCAACACAGAGAGACTGAGGAGGAGCTTCTTCCCGCAGGCGATACGGTCTCTCAATCACACCACCACACAGTACTGACCCACACATACAGTTCTTACACACACACTGGACTTTCTGGACTTTGGTTTTGCACAACACTGGTCACTATATTCTTCATTTCCGGTTAATACTTGTACAGCTGCTGTTATTGTGTATATATTTATTTATATTTAGATTTCTTCATACATTCTTATATAGTTCTATATTGTGTATTGTGTATTTTGTTGTACAGTTATTTTATTTTCAACTTTAATTTATATATTTTATCTTATTCTTCCCAGTTAAATTTACCCTTCATTCTAATTTGTGTTGTACAGTTATTTCATTTTTAACCTTAATTTATATTTTATTCCTTCCTAGTTAAATTTACCCTTTTTAATTTTTCATATTTATTTCCTATCTTATTCATAGCCTTTCCTTTTTTGTTTTCTTTAGGTCACGAGCAGTTGTCCAAGCATTTCACTACATATCGTACTGTGTATGACTGTGTACGTGACAAATAAAATTTGAATTTGAATTTGGTTCCTTGTGATAAATGCGCTGAAAGTAACAATAACATTTATGGAAAACGGAGTGCTGGCTAGTCGTTCTGTTTTAGAAGCAATTAGTTTCTTAATAAGACTAAGTGAAAATCACACTGAACTTCATCACTTTTAAATAACTTCTCACTGCTGAAGCATTAAATTGGCAGAAATGAGCAGTGCTGATTTTTTTTTTTTTTTTTTACTTTTTTTTAACACATAATGTGGTTGACTAACACCAGGGTGTTGATCAGAAAAAAAAAATCTAACTTCAAAACTAAAGTGCCCTCAAAAGGTGAAAAGCATTTCATACTCTGTTTATTATTGTTTTGATTTTAAAATCAAAACAAAAATGACAGTAAAGGAGAAACTATCAACTTTTGATTTCCATGCATTTTACTATTTCACAAAATAGGGAAAGTTCGTTAAAAACAACAAGCAGATGAGTTTCTTGCAGCTAAAGCCAAAGGCATACAACACGACCAGAAACCTGACTGACAGAAACACAGCTCGTCTGAAAGCAAAAAAGACAGAATCATAACAATATATAAAGAACAGCAGTGTGGGAAGATCTGAAGGAAAAGGTACCCAGTGCTAGACTTTGAAATAAACACAGGACAGGTTGCCCATAGCGAACAATTTCAGCTGATGACAGAAAAATCCCTGGAGCTGTGAAGAAGAACTTCAAAACGACAGTCAAGGACGTCACTCTCAGTCTAGAAAGCACAGGTGTGAAAATATCACAAGATCAAGACAAAAGAACGGGCAGCAGACTCCCAGAGACGAGGCTGCAAGATGCAAATCTCTTATCAGCAAGGAGGAATCCATAGGCTGGATTGGCATTTACCAAAATGTAGCGGTAGAAAGTCAAAGTGAGGAGAAAGACGAGAAGTGGCCATGATTAAAACAGGTGTGAAACCAAGACAGGCAATGGGGTGTCACCGACTGGCCTGTGGATCGGACGTTGAACCTTAATTTCAGTATTTTTATTTATTTTTAAAAAAGTGATCTTCCTTGGTAGATTCAGTGCCAGGTAATCATATAACACCATAACTTTAGTTACTTCATAGGAAAAACAAAACTAAACTGATAACTTGCTCATCCTGTTAAAATATTCATGTTTGTCTGTCTTATGAGTTTGGGCGCTTTAACATGGGGGTCAGTGGGGACCGAGTCACTGACATCAGTGTAACACTGATGAAGAACTGGGTTGGCTTCACTTTTCTGCTTTAGAAGCAGACGTGTGAAACATGAAATGTTTAGCAAATCACGTCCCATCATGGCCCCTTACGGCTGCTCGGGTACATGGATTAGTTTGTTTCCCAGTGTTGATTCATGGCACATAATGACAGCAACAGGCTCTATTCACTTCTAGTTTACCCTGGCTGTTAATAACTCTGTCTCATTGGCTGGCCCTTGTTCTCCCTACATAACAACAATCCTAAACACAAAGCTTTTAATAGAAATAAAAACTGAAGGTTCTTGAACTGGCCATCAACGGATAAAACCCGACTGAGCACATTAGCTTCTGAAAAGACTGAGGGAAAAGAGAAACACGCTAACAATACTGAACTGAGACTTCAGGTTTATCAATGAGTTTTTAGGCTTCAGCACATTTATCACAAGAAACAAATATTAGGCTTAATTGCTTTTTATTCATTTGACCTTCATTGATTAACTTACTTTTGTTCATGTGAAAAAGGAGCCAACATTAAAAGGCTTTTTTTTTTTTTTCAAAAAAAAACAAAAAACAAAGACAATATATGTGCATATAAACGGTGTCACATAAAAGCTAAAAGCCCATCTCTGCTTTTCTGTGTTGTGTTTTGATCTCAGGTACAAAAGTCTGAAGCAAACATTAAATTGCACCCTCGTGCAAATTAGGATTCTTTTGAAGCTGCATTGTAATAACTAGTTAGCTACATTTATTTAATATTTAATCTGCTAATTTATGTCAATACTTCAACTGATCGTCATTTTGGGGACACTCCTTTTTGTGAAGCTGTTTAATGCTTTTTATTGTTAAAGATCGTGACTATTCAAAGGGCATTTTAACAATGGGGACTGACTCACTTTTGGAACAAGCTTGACAAAAAAGTGCAAAGTGCAAAAGTCATGAACCGCCCCTCATTTCTTTGTATTTTGCTTGGAAAATGTGAAATAGGTGTAGAAAGATGCGTGGAAATACAGAATGAGAGAAAAAAGTTTGTACAGTTCTAACCTTTCAAAGTCAATACCTTACACTGTGTTGAAGAATACAGCCCGAAACCTTTATTGTTCATATCTTGAAGTAGTCTTCAGGAACAGTTCTCTAGGCTTCTCAAAGGACATTCAAAGCTTCTCTTTGGTTACATGCTGGCTGCCTTTTGTTCCATTCTGCTTCAAAATGATCCCACACTGCTTCAGTAATGTTGAGGTCTGGACTCTGGGGGAGACAATCCATGACTTTCCACTCTGTTTTTATTTTACCCAGGCGTGATTTCACTGTGTTGGTATTAAGCTGAGAAATGAAACCTTTGGAAATTCACTGTGAAAGACAATTTTGAACCAAAAATTCCAAATCAGGATTCCTCACGGCTGTTTTTTCAGTCCACTTGTTGTGTTTGGCATACCTTTCATAGGAATGGCTTCATGACAGCAACATAATTTAACAGTAAATGAAGGGTCAGCTGTATCTCTATTTTTTTCTATTTCTTAAAAACATGACTTTTAGATACTATTCATCTACAGCAGGTAGTTTCTTTTTTCAGGTTTGCAGATTCTTCTTTTGCCCTGATTTTATCCAATTTCCCCTTCTTTTTTTTTTGTAACACATGGTGAAATATGCATTTCTCTGAAAATATTGAGGTAACTTAACACACAGTGTTGATTATGGAAGTAGTATTTTAGGGGTACGGTAAGAAGATTTATTAAAAAGCAGTTGGGCCTAGAGTTTGTTTGGGTTGGGTTATATCCAGTCAGATAATGAAAGCGGCACAATTTTAATATCAAAGAGCTCCCTCTCTCCATCATTGCCACACACGCAGTGTATATATATATATTTTTGGTAGGCACATGGAAATGCATTCAGGGCAACACAAACACATTATTTCCCTGCTAAATCAGCCCAAATACCAAATGCGCTCAGCCCTCACCTGAGGTAGCTGCAGCTTTCTCTGGATCTGGGTTTAGTATTCAGTGAATCCACTTTAAATATGAAGTGCGGCTCACAGTTGGCATTAGTTAGCCAGCATCAAAGAAATAACCTCCAAACATCTGCCCTCTGATGAAGCAGAGCCGACCACAAAGAGAACGACAAAACACCAGCAGGTGTTTGAAAAATCAAAAGTTGCCCCTGAAGTATTTCGCTACAGAACGAGCACAAAAACACAGAGCTTCTGTGGCCTGGCGATGGCTTTAAACTCCTAAACATCAGTGTTAAATTAACATGCAGGCCAATAAAATCTACGAAAACAAAAAAAGACTGAAAATAAAGTGTCTTTCACTGGGAGGTTTGTCTGAACATTGGGAGGTGTCCAAGATGCAGCATTATATAGCGCCAGCTCAAATGCACTACAAAGAATTCGTGTGACTCATTGTCAGGTCCTACACCCAAAGTATTTCTGGTTGAGCCTTTTTTTCCCCTTTTGTGTGATATCACTTTGTCTGAAACAGTAAGGTTTGAGTTTTCCTGCTGTATGCTGTAACATTTTGTTATGTATGTTAAGGATGAAACATTTAAACTGAATGTATTTTAATTATTAATTTTAAGTTGCAGTCAAACTATTGGCAGCTGGCCTAGACAGCAAATTACAATGAGCTCTACATCCATATACTTGTAAGTTGCCAAAAAAATGAACTGATCTGTTATTATAATTAAGAAGTGTTTTACACATCTGTCAACTAGACAAGTGATTCGCTGGTTTGACAATCATCACAATAGTTTCCAAGGGTAGCTGCATAGGCAGACACCACTGTGATTAATATAAGCAGGCCTGAAATACGAGAGAAACTGCTCGTGTCAGAAAATAAATTCAAGCGTTGCTCCTAGCAAGAATTAAGGAAACATTTATTTATTATTATCAGAAGAAATCACAGTTCAAAAACCTTTAAAGCTTTTTGTCCCAGCTGTCATTTGTTCACCAAGCCCTGCGATGTGTAACGATCATGTAGCTCGTTGGACACAAACTAAAAGACCAACTTTTTCAGACTTTGATGACAACCAGCCTCCATGAGGGATTTCGGTCTATTTGATACCCTAAATCAAGGGAAAGATACGAAACTCAGTGCATGTTTGTCAAACTGAGAGGAGGAATGGGCTGGATGGAACTGTCAGGGGACCAGTTAAGCCCCATTTGCAAGCCAGACAAATTCATCTGAAGCAGGTAAGGCCTCTGGCATTTTTCTGAGCTGTAACCAGAGAATTCAAAAATGTTGTGGCATGTTAAGCCTGGTGTAGCCATACGACTGAATAATGATTCCCTCAGACCCAAATCTAATCTCTAATTTTATTTGCACTATCTGTGCCACGAAAACTCTTAACTGCTCACCGCATCAAACCCGACACACCAAATCATGTTGGTGAAATTCTATTATTAAAATAACTGTTTGTAAATGTCTTTGTATATTTAAACAGAAACTAAAAAAAACCCAAAACTTACAAATATGACATTTTTGACAGATTTCAAGTAATGGTTATTCATAACAAAACTGGAATTAACAAAGGTTTCCTTAGTCAAAAGAAAAGACACGCCTGTAATTGCCTGTAATTCACCAGTGGGGAGATAATGTGTTAGATTTTTATATCACAGAAAAGTACTGATTGTTTTACTGATTTAGACGTCTTCCAAATGTTCTCTTCTGCCTGCTCCCTTTAGAGGTTGCCACAGTGGATCATCTGCCTCCATCTCACCCCTATCCCTCCTGTGTCACACCAACCCTCTACCGTGTCCTCCTTCATTACAGCCATGAATCTTCTGTGGTGTACCTGGCAGGCCCATCTTTGGCATCCTTTGTCCAGTATATCCTCTATCCCTCCTCTGCATATGTCCAAACCATCTCAGCCTCTAAACTGCTCGGCCTGACCTGTCCCTCTGATGTACTCATTTCTAATCCAGTCCATTCTGGTCACATCCAATGAAAATCCTAACATCTTCAACTCGGCCTCCTCCTTCTGCTGTTAGACTCACTGCTAGGCTTCTGTCACAAATCATCCCAGAGACTTGTCTCCAACTGCTCCACCCAGCCTGCACTCTCTTCTTGACCTCTCCTGTGCACTGTCTATAGTTTCAGCTGGTTGAATACAGGTATTTAAATTCATCCAACTTTGCATGTTCACCTTTCCACCTGCCTACCTCTCATTCACACACATGTATTCTATTCCTACTCTCACTACAGATTTCATGAGTGTCATCTGTAAAAGTCCACAGAGACCGCTGTCTCGTCTCATCTGTTAACCTGTCCATCACCACTGCAAACAAAAGGGGTTCAGAGAGCTTTTCTCTAGATCTACAAAGGCACAGTGAAACTCTGTCTGATCGTCTCTATTCTTCTCCATCATCAAACATCAAGCAAACATCACAGCTGTAGTGTTCATTCTCAGCATGAAGCCCTAACGCATGTCACCGAGTGTCACTTAACCTAGCTTCAACAACTCTTCATGGCTAATCAGCCTCATCTCTTTCTAGTTACTACAGCTCTGCACATCAACCCTGTTCTTGAAAATTGGTCTCATTCTTCTACTCTTCTGGCAGTTTCTCAATCTCCAAGATTGTCAAAGGAGCTTGCAAAGAAAAGCGTCTGGACTTCTTTAAGTTGCTTGAAGACGTTTCACCTCTCATCCGAGAAGTTTCTTCAGTTCTAAGGTCAAATGGTGGAGAGTCCCAGATATAACCTAGTGGGAGTGACCCCCCACAGAGGGACAAAAGGACCCCCTGATGATCCTCTAATCGCCTGAGCCAAGGTGTGAAACTGGGTGTGGGTCCCCATCAGCCAGAGTTTCGGGTGTGTTCATTGTGAAACCTGGCCCCACCTTATCATGCGAATTCCTGAGGTCAGATGGCCCAGGATGTGAGTGGGCGTTAAGGCGTCTGGGAAGGGATCTCAAAACTGGATTATAGATGGCAGAGAGTTGGTGTCGTAAACCCCCGCCTCTGTTCAAAGATGGTCGCTCACAGTGGACATAGATGGCTTCTTTCACTCCTCTTTCAAACCATCTGTCCTCTCTGTCCAAAATGTGAACATTGGCATCCTCGAAAGAGTGTCCTTTATCCTTAAGATGCAGATGGACAGCTGAGTCTTGTCCTGTGGAGGTGGCTCTTCTGTGTTGTGCCATGCGCTTGTGAAGTGGCTGTTTGGTCTCTCCAATGTAGAGGTCTGAGCATTCCTCGCTGCACTGTACAGCATACACCACATTGTTAAGTCTGTGTTTTGGCGTTTTGTCTTTCGGGTGAACCAGTTTTTGTCCAAGATTGTGTTAAACACTCGAGTTTAAAAAACACCACATCCTCTCTTCAAGACATCTTCATACCATCACAGGTATGCCACCTGGATAAACACGGCTTTCCACACTTCATTCCTTTACACAGCTACCCTCGCTTCCACCTTACTAATTCTCTGCACTCCACTAACTTAACTCCATCCATTTCTATCTCTGTCTTTAATCATCCTAACCTGCTGCACATCCTTTCCAGCTCATTGTCTCCATCTAACCAATCAACACAGATTTTTCTTCTTCTTTAAGAGGTGTTCAAAAACTCATGTATCAAATATAATATACACAGTTTTAATAAATACAGGAAGTAAATGATGAATGCAAGTCACTTCCTCAAAACAAAAGGTGCAATGACAATAACCATAGCTATATCATATAGGTGTTACAGAAGGATTTAAATGGCTTTCAAATTTTATGTTAACATTTTTGTGCTGTTCTGTTATGTTAAATGGACCAGTGCACGATTGTACAGGAATATTACACACAAATGCAATTGTGCTGTAATGTTCCTATGCAATAATACTGGTATTAAAGGATTATAAAGCTCCATTTTCAGACTGTCATGTTTGCATTTGGAAGAGTACATTTTAGTCATCATCCAAGATTATTGATGCTATTTATCTTCCTTCTGGCTCTAAAGCCCAACGGAAACACAGAGTTGTGCTGTGGTCTTAATTTCCACAAACATTCAATACTTCGCGTTCCTCCTTTGAGTTGAGAAAAAGGTGCTTTATTTTAGAGGCACTCCATTCGAACTAATATTCAAACAGAAAATACCCAAAAATGGTCCGAGATCATTTTATATGAAAGTACTCACTTGTATTCGCTGCACTTCCAAGAAGACCGCCCTTTGGAAGGACTTCTCCCAGATAGCCAGGTCAGTGGCCAGCTCTACCCTGAAGGTGTGGCTCTGGCCGTGGCCGACCAGAATACTGAAGCACAGAGACTCCGTGTCCTGCTCAGGAGAATGCTCCAGTCCCAAGTAGAGCCTTGCCTGGAGCCAGCAGTCCTCTGCCATCCACAGCTGTAATGCAAGCTTGTAATTACTACATACTGGGGGAAAGGTACGCTGTTATTTCACTTTCTACAGCTGATGTAAGTAGAAGGAATCACTAGTATTTCTCTATATTCGCAGATTAAACAGATGAACCTTCTCTGTGTACATGCCTTGGTTAGACAGCTCCCTGAATCACTATACGACATGCTCAAAGAGGAAAACATCTTTAAAGAGAGCAAAGAGGTGATCAAAATTTGAACAGCCCTGATGCACATCACAGCATCCTTCTCATAACTTACCTTGTGAACCTTGAAAAGAACCTCATAGAGGTTATATGTTGTTTCAGCTTGTCCCCAGTCAGCAGCACTGATCTGAGAAATAAACATCAAGGAGGATGAGATGAAGAGGAAGCGTATACAAACAAGCTTTTTTGCACTTGTTAGCAGCACTTCCTCATCCACATAATAAATGCAAATGAAAGTTAGGCAGGTCACTTTGTTGCTTTCTGTGAAGCCCTGGATGACTGCCAGTGTCAGGGAGCAAAATGGATTGATCCTGCTGCACTCGGCACGGGGAGAACATTTAAATCATGAAAGTAACGCGTAGATTTCAAAGACTACAGCAAAATAAACCAGAGCCTTTAAAAACTAGGACTTTCAGGTTTTGTTTCACAAATAACAACTTTAAATAATCCCTCAGATTTAAATTGGGATTTGTAAAAAATCCAACTGAGAATATTTTTTTATGGCCACAGAAAGAAAAATTAAAAATGAAAGTGACGGCTGAATTTAGTAGACATACAGGCTTACTGCATGTCCAACGCAAGGCTGGGAGCTTTATTTGGGGTGTGCTTAAACTGAGATACAATGTTATGCACAAAGTGCGGTCATTTGATTTTTTTTGCCAAGTGGACACTATAAGCCTGATGATCAGTCATCTGAAAAGGTTACACGTATGCTAATAATATTAAATATCTGTAGTGTAGTTGATGTTTATAATCCTCTTTGGTAAGCAAAAATCCATCCTTTTTTTTCTTTATGCTATTTCAACATTAGCTTTAGAATTACCTGAAGTAAGTATTTTTGATGATTTAATATTTAACATTATTAACTAAATTTCATGACTAGTCTTAGATTTGTACTTTCATTAGGTGTTAGCATCAAGCTAACTGACCAACTCCTAGAAATCAGAGACACACATGCAAGAGTTATGTTAGGAGTTACTGTACAATTGAGTAAATAATCTTATGCAACTTAAGTTTAGCTCCTTGTTTAGTTTGGTTTGGTTTAGTTTCACAACAACAAACAATCAGCATTATCCTAGAAGGAGCTTTTATCATTTAAATTTTAAACATATTTATACGTCTGACTCCAAAGTACAGACTGGATAGAATAGTCATCCTCAAATGACTACTCTGAGGACTATTCTTGATCTTAGGAATTAACACAACTTTTTGCAAAAAATTGAAACTATATATATATATATATATATATATATATATATATATATATAAAATTACAATTACACGGGAATAGTCAGTAGAATTGGTTATTTTTTGTTAGGTTTCAGACATCTGTGTGATGAGCATGTTGGTCAGTTGATCATTTAAAAAGCAAAAGTGAGTTGTGATTCTTACAGATATTTAATGTGGAGCTATTGGTTTTAATTGTGGTGTTCTCTTGTTTTTGAGCCTTTTTTTTTTCTTTTAATGTAGTACGTCTTTTTTGTATGAAATTTTTTTTTTTTTTATTAAATTTCGTCACACTCCAGGAAGAGTAGGTACTGCTATTGCAGGAGCTAACGGGGATCTTAATAAACTAAACTACTGAATTCATGAAAATGTCTGCTGCATCTTCTGCAACATTCAGTTTGCTTGTGCATAAAGAAAATCCTTAATTTGTTGATTGATTTTGTTTAGGTATTTAAAATAATTTTCCAGTGTGATAGCATCTAATAAGATCAAAGAAAGATCCATTATGTCCCAGGTAAACAAAATTAGTTGTGAAACTGTTCTAAAATCGTTCCTCAGTGTATTTCCACTTATTTAATCACAATGAACAATGTCTACTGCCTCTTTGTCTTCTTTACGATAGGTTGTGTTGTACTGGTCCTATAAATAACAAAACAACAAAACATCCCATACAAAATCAGCTTTGCATGAAAAATCTAAATGACTGAATAACACGTAGCGACAGCCGTAAACATCCCTAAAGACTCCTTACTGTTCGCGCCAGGCGTCATGTCATGGACGTGGTGGTGAAATGACAGTCGTGGTGCAAAATCACACACTGTTGGTTTGGGTATATTCATTCGGCCATGTTTTATCCCATATGCGGAAAATTTTGGATTTAAAATAATAAAAATAAGGCCTTTTTTTGGTTTCCAACAGCTAACATTGTTGAAGTACTAAAGTAAATTTTCTCTTACTCTGCTGAGCTGTTACTGTTGACTTCTTTTTGACACATGATAATTGATACTAATAAAAACATACTGCTGAATATTCAAGGCCTCTCGGCCTCTGGGATATTGGCTACTACCATTTTTCAACACAAGCTAGAGGACACGTCTGGCATTTCACAGCCCACCAGCTGCATAATGTCTTTAGCTCAAGGAACCATAACTTCAGTGACTTCACAATACATCCATTAGTATTGTTCATTAAAAGTACAGCTGCTCACTTCTTTTGCTCTCATCCTGTAAACATGATTTGTTGGTCCTATGACTGGCCTATATCTTAACCAAAAAAAACCCTTTTCATTTTTGTAACTGATCTGCGTTGTGTGTAGTGTACTGCAGTTCTCGCCTGCTCCCAGCCTGTAGCTTTTTCTCTTTATTTAAAAACTACGAAAAGCTACAAAAAGGTTTGGGGTTTTTTCTTCCTAAGCTCACCTTCAAAAACACCATTTCTGTGTCACAATTTTTTTTTTAGCCTCTGGCATACTCTTTGTAAAAGACTTTCCTGCAGCACTTTAAAGAACAGTTTAAAAATTATACTGGCCAAAATATTATCAGCACTGACAGGTGAAGTTAATAATGCTAATGATCTCATTACATTATAACCTTCTCCTGGTAAACTTTAGGTTCTGCCATTTAATGGACATCAAATCTTCTAAAGACCAAGCAAAATCCCCCACGCTAAGAGTACGACCCAGCTGCAGAACCCACAAACCAATATCCTAGAACTTCACAGGACACCCCCATAGGTCCTTTGTCCATGCCCTACCAGGTTAAATCTGTTTTCTTGGGAATGGGGGGGTTGTGCCAGATTAAGTTTTAATGTTGTAGCTTATGTATGTGGTTGAGTATACCAGACCAGAGGCCTCTCACCCAGTGTTACTAAAAATCTCTGATGGTTATGATTCTTTTTCCTGTAGTGATGTCTCAAGCACAATGATGCACAGGTTGCAACAAAGGGCCCGTTTGATGGTATCAGCAAGTGTAGTTTAAACAAGGCCAGGCTCTTGTTCCTGCCATTTCAACAAACAGCTGGGGTGACCATCACTAATGTTAACACAAAGCATCAGTGTGCAGAGGGAATTGTAAAAATGCACTGTTCAGACAGCCGTGTAACCTGACACAGAAACAGAGCCAGTCTGGAGACTCGAGCAGAGGATGGAAGTCAAAAGGAATGCAACAGTGTGCCTACGTGAGTTGCAGAAAGCATCTGCATAGATGATGAAATGCTTAATTTCTTGCACATATGCAAATGGACAGTGGGATGTCAAGTAGCAAGGGCAAGGTTAGCAGAGCTCTTTAAGATATTCAGTACATGGAAATGCTGTCAGTGTGCTAATGAGTACAGAGAGGCAGCAATACTGGCTGTTGAGCTATGTAATATCCACATATATACAATGCTTTTGTCATCTTACTGACCCCTCAGAGAACTTTAAGCATACATTCATATAGCACTTTTATTCTATACATTTCACTCCATCAACCTCACATATGTAGCCAATTTAGAGTCACCAAATAACCTTACATGCATGTCTTCAGCGTGTGGGAGGAAGAAGCTTCTCATCTCATGGTCAGGTAATGGTCTCTCAGACCTACTTGTTGATTTAGCTGTAAATATGAAAAGTGTCTCATACAGCTGAGTACCAGTTGGCGGGAAAAGGGGAATAAAAGGAAGCTAAGCAGGACTCATACTGTCCATACAGCTGGCCACTGAAGAAGGCTGCATATCAGAAGAAAGGCAACTGATATGAGTGTTCCTGCAAAATTACTGAAGTGAAATGCTGTTAGGTAGTTATTAATCCAGATGAGTGGACTGGTACTTGTTTAGCACTTTTCCTAGTTTAACAGTACTTTTTACTACAAGCCTCATTCACCCAGTCACGACTCTGATAGATCCAGGACCTTACTCAAGGATACTTTGACATGCAGAATGGAGGAATCCTCATCTACCCTGATCCGCTCTAGCTTCTGACCCACCTTATCTATAGTTAAATTAAATAATCTTTCAATGATCAATACACAGCCTCCCGAGAGAGAGAACACATCTCCACTGAAATGACCTCTCAGTACAGTTCAGTGAGCTATATTACATCTAAACATAAGAAGCCCCTTACAATTCCAAAAATTGCATTTTGTTGACATAAGAGAATTTTTGTCCTTACTGAAACTTGCCTAATCAGGTCAATCATGTGGACATAAATTTGCATTACTACATGTCTTTGGCATTGACAGGAAAACAACAAGGTGCAGTATGACTGTGTCAAAGGCTCTACACAGAGGCTTGCCTTGTTAATGTTGCTTCGCTACCAGACTACTGAATATATTGTTATTGACTCCCCTGGAGGTAGTGCACATTTTACTGTTACTGGAGTTCATCATCTCCCTGCTGCAAGCAGTTCAGCCCTGTCAGAGACTGCCGAAGTATTGCCATTACATGTTAGTTCTGAGGAAGTTATTGAGTGTGACTTGAATTTAGATTTGCTCTCTAAACGTTCTGCTACATTACAACAACATTACAAGAGATTATTATATAATAATTGATTTGTAGCCTTACATGTCCAAATAAATGCATTCCTTTTAGATCAACCATGATAGATCATATTTGAACAAATAACCCACTTAAATAACCCACTGGTGCAATTTCTTCTGGATACATCAGCTACCAGTGCCCAACTACATGTGACAGAAAAATGTTTGACCTTCAGACTAACAACCTGCTACATTTTATAAATAAACTGAATTTTAAATATCTTAATGAAAAGATTTATTTTTTTAAGGAACAGCAGCACTCTGACCTCAATTAAATTGAAAACGTTTCCAATCATGACCTACCTTTCATCACGTCACAAATTTTAATATGTACTTAATCATGCCGCCTTAAAATTTTCAGAATATATCTGTGTATAATCCTTGGTTCTCCTCCACAATGCTCTCATTGCAGAACAGACTGATTTTGAATATCTAACAATCTTCTATCTGCAAAGTTTCAGCTACTAAGAAAAAACTGTCTTGTACTTATTAGAAAAGCTAAATCTGATTTCCATTCTTTCAATTATCATTTAATTTTATTCGAAGATATTTTAAAACAATAAAATCTTTAATTCTATATGTTCTAATGTTTTCTTCTTCTTTTTTTTGGATTGATAAGCGGATATAAGATATGTCGTAAAGTTGTCAGTTTAAACTGGACCTCTCCCTGTTTTGCCTCTGTGCTGGGCTAACTGCTCTTCTTATAGCTCATTTTTAAGTTAATTGCAGTAGGTAAGCGTATATAAAGACTAATAACCATCTTAAAGGTTCTTTGTTTTATTCTGTGGATTTCTCAAAAGCATTTAATTCAGTATCGTGACACTCTACTAGACACTCTACTGTTTAATTTGTACTCCAAAGACTTCAGCCCAGATGTCCTTGTAGTTTGCACAGGTGTTCAGCAGGGAATCCAGTCTTGGACCTTTTTTATTCACCATAAAATTTATCTCTGGCACCAAAAACTAAAGTTAACACAGATGGTGCTACTTTTATATGCGACTACCTCTTTCCTTAACATCTTCTTTGCAAATCTACAGCCTGCTTTTGATACATTTCACACATCTCTAATTAAACTAAACTCCAAACTAAAATAAAACCTGGTGCATTCTATTAATAAAGTCACCAGAGAATCTTCAGCCCACCATTCATATCCAAATTTCTTCATGGCTGTAACATTTAAACTGTTAATATATATTATTAGGAGCCCAGCTGAATGCTATACTCATTTTTAAATATTAATGTGGAACACCCACCAAGGAAAAACGGTCTAAAACTGGTTTTTGAGAACACACTTTTACGAGATGTAAGATATTTGAGGAATCTACAGTTTTATCTGCTCTTGAATATAATTATTTTTCTATATTTGCTTTGCTATTCAGCTTGAAGCTGCTCCACCTGCTTTTATCATAACTGTTTTCTCACTCACCACTGCATTTTACATGTGGAATGGTCCTCACCAATCATAAAAGAGCAGCACTCAACATGCATGAGATGTTTTTTGGGGGGGGGGTTTGCACTTTTGGGTAACACGCATGCTGTTTTCTCAGGAAGTGTAAGATGGCTTCACAAGATTAGATACGAGATCTGCTTTTGCAGATCTTGGTGATGGGGGTCGCCCTCTTGTAAGACCCTTCATATTATTTTGGTCTGCTGGGTTTGAAATGTTATCCAGTATTTGTAATAAGTAGATGTGAGCAGACCTAAGGCTTGCAATATCTGGAGTTCCTTTCGGGACGTTTGCACTTACAGGTGCCTGCCTGGCACACTTCAAGCCTGGAAAAACTTTAATTTGCTGCAACTTGTTCAAGCAAGAGAATTTTCTTTATGACTTAAAACAAGCTTTTTACAAAAAATTTTCCCCCCTCTTACAGTATTTTTTCTCTTTCACAATAATGAGCAATTTGAAATGAAAATATTTATGAAGAAATGCTGCACTGTATTTGTTCACCTACAGCCACTGTCGTCAATAGTCATTATTATTATTTCGTGCCTCCTCATAAAATGGTCAGGAAACGCTTGGATTCTGTTCTCAAACTGCAGCTAAGAAGAGATCAAAAGTCTCTGACAATCTGAATTTAAACAGAGCAAATACATGCACACCAAAGTTTGCTACACTAACGAACCATCAAAGAGAACATTAGCTTCTCCTGTGTACAGTTGTGTAAAGGGTAACAAAGACACAGTCCAGCAGGAAGGCCAAGAAAACTTAACTCACAATTAATGTGCACACACTACCTCGGGAGAAAAACCACTGAATAACTGTGATTAACCAGAAACACTTTCTAAATTATATAAGGAGGACAAAAGACACTTTAGTGTCCAGTGGTTTTTATACCAACGAGTGAACAGAACTTCTGGTACAGAGAAGGACAGAATAAAAGCTCGTATGCTCCATTCTGTACCTCCGATATAAACTACTAGAGGAATTGCACTATAAACAATATAATGGCCAACTGTCATTTCTGTTATTCTGATATTACATGTTTATTGTAAAAAAAAAAAAGATTCTGTAAGTATCAACATTACACGATGACACAGAGGTCTCACAACAATATTAAACACAAAATGTGGGCAAATTGTTTTCTTATGTTTCAAAACTTCAGGCTTTTCATCTACTGAGAACATGAGGACCGAGAGCTCTTATTTTTTAATCTGTTGCCTTTGCTAATTACATGTATCCAGTACCACACCAAACATATGCACCATACCACAACCCCTCCTTTCTAAAAGCCAGCTGTAGAAATGTATTTTATTTATGATTCACTTTAGAAGAAATGATTTATAAACCTGCCCAACTCTAGTCAGGTTTCTGACCCACCACAGAAATGTACCAATTTCCTCTCCATATTGAATAGGAAAATTGAAAAAACAAATTACCGGCGGACTTTTGAAGATATAAAAATATGGTCCTCGGAGTGCCAGGAACTTAAATGTTGAAGATCGACCGGGAGCGCTACCCTCGGGGCATTCGCATGCCCAGCCCATGTGAACAATCTGCAGAGATTCAGAAGGATACATTTTCATTATTTGATTTGAAATAAATAAATAGATAATACACAAAAAGACACACACAATGAAAAATATGTTCTTACTAAGAAAATGGAAAAGAATGGTCTACAGTGCACTGACAAAGTAAGTGAATGGGGGGGGACCCAATGACGCAGCTCAGAAAACATCCATTTAAAACGATACTTTTCAATACAGTTCTGCAGTCTCAGCTGCACTGCAACAATTTCCTTTTATCTACTCCAGATTGACTTGGAAGTCTCATCTAAGCAGAGGAAAGCAGAGAAAATCCCAAGCACTGCTTATCAGCTACACTCCCGTATCCTGTGGTTAACAACGTCCAGTGATTTCTAAGTTCGGGCCTTGACTGTTTGCTGGCAATACGTTCTATCTAAAGCATCCTGCAGTAAAGTTTTGAGTGAGCAAGTTCTACTTTTTTTTTCCCCTGACAAATTGAATTGAATTTTCATATTGCCCTGATGATTTTGCACAGAGCTGCAGTCGTACGCAGACGATGCCATTTTAAACACATTTATAACATTTCTCACAAAAAACTTAAATAGACATGTGTATAAAGTTACTGCCAACATGGGATACATTGGTATACTCCTAGGAATGTGCTCACCAGTAGTAACTAAATTGAAAACTTGACAACAATAAAAAAAAAAAAAAAAAAAGGCCACGACAATAACTAGAAACGCTGTTATGGCCGTTCAAAAGGAGCTTTGGACGAGTGTTAAGTGAGATGAATGTAACGGCTAGAAGTGCCGTTTCTAAAACATTGCAGTCTGCAGTTGAGACCTCTGCTTTAGAGACTAAAATAGATATTCACACCCAGAATATGGTCAGTGGAAAATATTTGAGTTAACTTCAACAGGCCATTTCACACATGGCAGGTTTCTGCTCATAGAGCAGGGATACACATTGATAGTGTCGTCCAAGCAGTTGGACGGCATTTTCAGTTTGATTTTCGCCTCTTTTGTGGTCTGAAGGTGTGCTGTCAGAAGGAATTTAATTGGCCTGTTGGTCTTCTGGCAATTAAGCACCTGTTCTCAAAAAGATACAAAAATGATGTGTTTGTGTCAAGTTAGGCAAATAATGACATACTTGATCATCTGAAGAGCAGTACTTGTTGATGATCTTTATCTATTAAAAGAAACAGAAATTAAACAGATATACAGTTAGAAAACATATTTACATTTCAGATTACATAAAAACATTCTGAACCCTTAATAGCTTTGAATCAAAGCGTTAAAAAGCTTTTGTGCATTTTTACAAACTCTAACCAGTTTTAAATGTCTATTTACATTCTGCGTGTCAAGAGAAGCTAAGGTCTAACCACTTAAATGCTACAGAACTTATTATAAATAAACAAATCAGCTTGTTTGTTAAAACCACAGGTTAAGTGACTCATTTAGTCTTTTAATATAAATGTTATTGTGACACATATGGCCATCGTAAACACTGTTAAAGTCCATGTAGCCCCATGGAACTACATGAAGGCAGTAGCCTTCTCTAGCGGGGCAGTGAACACCACCACACCACACAAACTGCTCAGGAAAGCAAAAAAAACCAAATGTAAATTAAGTAGCAAATATAAATGTATTATAAAGTATTAATGAGGTAATAAAAACATCTGAAGTTGGCAGCACTGCCTGGGAAACATGCTTTCCTGCAAATGAATCTAATAAATTCATGGACACAATAAATGAAATCAGTGAAATAAAGGAAAATGAAAAAACGCCTCTCTGGAGTGACATGTTGGCTCCCCACCAATCCACAAAATAGCAGACCCATTTTAAAGTCATTGGATGACAGTGCATGTCAATTAAAGCCCACCTTCAGAAAATATAGGTCCAGAAAAAGAGAAGCATTTTCCAAATGTGCCACAGAGGTTATCACTCAGCAGGAAAAATGCTGCAAACCAGAGCAAAGCATTTTCACACTGAAAGCACACCTGGTGTGTCAGCATATCACAATCAGCATGGGGCTCGCGACTTGCTTGTTCCACCTGAGCTACATTCGAAAAGTTCACCGTCACCTGAAATCTTCATATTATTAGATATCAGCAAGCTGCTGCCCAAATATTTATATTTTTTTCTCTATTTCCTCTAAAAGAACATCAAAGAGCATCATATAGTCTTCCACCATGTCTGCGACGGACCCCAAGAGTGTTAAAGAGTCTATTTAAAGGTTGTAGGTCATTAAAACAAAAGTTCCGCTCTCTCCCAAGGTGGCAACACAATTACATCCTGATTGGCCATTTAGCAATCACGCTGCACGTCCGTAATTAGGTGAATGCAGGCATGAATTAATCACACTTTTTAAAAAAGGCAGCTGTGCCATCGATGAGCACGGGCTTACAGTAAGTCTTCATCCTCACCAAAAACTATTCGCATCATCAGCGTGATAATCAAAGTGAAATAGGAGGAAATGAGAGCGAGCAGAGCACGCGCCGAATGACTACTTAGCAGCCATTAATTAGGTATCGAAGAGCATCTTTTTTTTCTTTTTTTTTTTTTGTCAGTAGAGGGGGAGAGGTGCCACTGTGAGTCAATGAGTGCTTGCCAGGAAGGGTCTATTAAAACTACTTTAATGTGTGATGGGGGGAACAACTGTGGGCAAAACAGTTTCAAGGGTTCTTTTATTACTGAGCAGATCAAAAGTGGAAAATAATTCACAACCTGAATTTTGTCAAGTTTTGTGATTCCTTCCTTCCTCCCGTTGTGAAACTATTAATGTGCATGTGTAAATCATTCATTTTAAACTTTATGGAAACACGAGAGCATTCGAATCACTCTTTTCACCTTCATTTTTAGTACACACTCAGAGGAAGATCCAACCAAGCCTCTAATGTTTAGAAATGCACTTACATTCTCCTGCGTCAAGTCATTGATATTTGTGGATATTGCTTGGAGCCAGTCTGTGCTTTCTGCTGCAGTGCAAAATTGAAGAATATTGGTGCTGGCTCCATCCAAGGCAAAAACTTCAAAACAGTTGAACCTGGTAGAGTAAAGACAGAGACGAGAGGATCAATGCTGATACTGAACAAGTGAAGCTTGAGTCGTCAAACTGTGAATTTATAGTCTGTAAGCCTTAATAGATGCATTATTACATGTAGTGGAGGGTTATCATCTGATGGCTCCTATGTAAAAACGCCCAACTTTAATAAAATGTTGATGACTGTAATGTTCAGGTTAAAGCTTCAAAACCAATGAGTGACGCAAGCAGCAGCTATCTTTTTATGGACATGTTTAAAGAAACTGCTACTAGCTGCTACAATATGAAAAGGTGAGAGGTCCGCTAAGAGAAAGCTGCCCAGAGGACAAACAACCTTCTGGAGATGGGCACAAAGTACCAATCTGGCTCTGTCCATAGGTAAAATTCAAACACCAGGACCATCACCCATTTTCATTGTAAACTTTGCTAAAACGGACTTCTTTTTTAAAATACTTTTTTCCTCATTTTGTTAGAAATTTTATTCCCAGCTATTTCTTAGCTAGGAGTGGTAACTTTGTGCCATTTTCCCATTGCTTCTGCCAAATCAGTCAAGCTAGCTGTAGATTCATATTTATGTGCTTTATTCACAGCAGCCCTTACGAGATAAGAGTGTTGACAGTAATAATAGTCATAATACTAATCATAATTATTATTATTATTAGGGCTCAGGTTTTCTGTCAAATGACCGCTGTGGAATTGGTCTACTGGACAGATTACCAGCTACCCAACCCAAATATACTCCAGAGGATGAAGAGAGCACCCGGCATGACGGCCAACCAGCTAATAGATGTGAAAATGTAACATACTGCAGTTAAGGTTGAGAAAGCCACCAATCACAAACCATTTACAGAGTAAAGTGAGAATATTAACAGTAAAAATTTGCTTCACGTGTCCCTTCATTTCCTTTCCTTTATTTAGGCCTGTATTTAAAACCTCTTTTGTTACTTTGGAGTGGTTTGCAGTCAAGGGCATTCTTTTACAAATACAATTAAGTTTCTCTGTTGATGGGGTTCTGATGAGGTCATCTGAGGCGAATCACGCTCATCAGCAGAATGCAAAGCTTTGACACTTAATTTCAGTGCATTCGTACGATGCTGATACTTTTAGCTTCGGAGATGGTTGCCATGGAAAAACGGTTATATGAGATGGTTAAGCAATTTTAGGCACTGCAGTGGAGAATCTACAACATTAGAAAGAAGGGGAAAAAAACCTGAATTTTTGAGAAGTGTTGAGCAGCAGCAGTATGATGCTGTTAAGGTACGTGAGATGAAGGCTGATAAACACAGAAACAATAAAATGCTTCCAACGCACAGTGTGAAGAGGGAAATCTTCTTAGGCAGCTCCTAAACCAAACACTCCATCTTCACGCACAGACAGAGCAGCTACTCGAGGTTAGATTATACAAAGTCAGCATTCCTAACAAATCTGAGCATGACTGTTATACTGTATCTGCAACAGGCTTGTTAAAATCGTATGTTCCGCTGCCTGTGTACTGACCCAGTGACTCTCCAGGGGTGATTTTGGCTGGACTGGAATGTCGGTTTTTTTGATTTAACAAGGGTGCAAATTCTTTCTGTCCCAGTGCCTGACCCAAATTTGCCTTGTGTTGTGGTTTGTGTAACTGTGAAGCATCACTAATGGATATTCAGAAAGTCTTTGTTTTTCGAGCAAGCATTGCCAAATGCATCTAGTTGCATTTCAGTGAGTACTGCATGGATAAATGAGCAGCTGATGAGCTCACCTTAAAAATAAATAAATAAAACGGTATATCAATTAGATCTCTTTCAAATGACGTAAAACTTTAGAGGCCATGCAGCACAAGGGCAGATACGAGAGAGAAAAGGCAGTGAATGAGGAGTTGAAAATGCAGAGCTTAATCAAAGGAACGGACAGCTGGCGGCTCAATGTAGGGAGAACAGCGCTGTCAGGAGGAGCTGCTAAAGCCCTTCCACCTTCACTGAGCAGAACAAAAAAATCCTTGCTGAGAGATGGGATCTAGGGAGAGTGCGTTTTTTCATACATCTGCGCCATTCCCAGCGGCACAAATTATTGTGTCTTGCCTGCTGGACTAGGCAGTAATAAATCCACTGAGACAGAGCATGGACATATCACCCAGTCAACACGCAGGATAACACACGAAGAATATACAGGAAGAAGCTGTTTTTGGGGGAATCAAGCCATTAGTTTCAATATAGTACAAGTGGCAGAGAGAGGGGAAATGTGCCATGGCTACTGATTAGTGAAGCAGGGAAATGAGCAGGCTTTGGGGCATTTCATTCTCGGCATAATGAATGAGAGAAACTTGTTTGCTTTTGATTTCTTACCAAGAAATGCATAGATGTGAGTGCAACTTTGAATCCATGACACTGATCAAACACCCAGCTTGAATCATTAAAGTGCAATATAATATTCCTTTAATTAAAGTTGTGATTTTCACGAAATTAAACCCCCCATTTTTGTCCCAGTTTAATTCCCACAACTACCAGTCAATATGTTTAGTGGTCATTTGGCTACATAGTCATTTTCTTGGTAGCGTGCAGGCATGAAATCCATGGCAATTTTATCTAATTAACAGTAGCCTTACTTTTCGCTGGTGTGCCCCTATATTAAAAGTGTAAATTGCACAAACGGTGAGCATATAACAGAGTTGAAAGTATACTGGGAACACATTCATCTCTTTGGAATTGAGCTTGAGCTACGGTGCTTAAAAATATATGAAAATTTTAACTTGGTGCATGTATTTTCTGCTGGATTTACTTTCACTGAACAACTGGAGCCCATCCATTTGTTTAATAGTAGTTTTGCAATATGTTTAGTCTACTAATGTTGGTGATGTGATAAAGACAAGGTTATGTACTCAGTGTCAGGCGTGTGCATTACAGTGTTGCATGGGTAAGACGGTGGTCTAGTGCAGCAGTCCCCAACCCCCGGGCCTCAGACCGGTACCGGTCCGTGAGTCGTTTGGTACCGGGCCGCGAGAGTTGAGGCTCGGGTGTGAAATGTATGGTTTTCAGGGTTTTTATCGGTTTTCAGCGTTATTTTGTTATCGTTTTTATCGTTAACTTGGTCTTTTCACGTGTGTTATGAATAAGTCTTCTTTTTTTCGGTACCAGTACTAGTTTTATTTTGTTGTATTTATCCGCGACACCTTAAAGGCCGGTCTGTGAAAATTTTGTCGGGCATAAACCGGTCCGTGGCGCAAAAAAGGTTGGGGACCGCTGGTCTAGTGCATCCTTTTTATTATGAACTTCTGAACCTTGGAGATATTTTGGGTATTCAGTAGTGATATCTTTTATTTCCAATGTGCAAAAAGACGCCGTCCCAGCGTGGTTGCTGGAAATCCCTCTCACAGAAATGATCATTAAGCTTCAGTTCACCTGAGTGACCTTTCATTCCCCTTTGGAAACTACTAAGAAGAATCTTAGCCAAAAAATTTAATGCCAAACAGTGAGCAGTTGCGCCTCCACCACGAGGTCTTGCTTTCCCCGTACAGACACACGATTGCCTGTTTCTGCATTGATTAGCAAGTAGCAGTGAGCACCAGCACCCATGAGTGCACTGTTTGCACAAGCTCGTGCTGTTCTTATGGTTGTCTGCTGCACAACACCAGGAAGCTGTGCCAGATAATCTTGCATTAACTTTCTATCTGACTGACTCTTTTATATGTAAGTGTAAGGGAAACAACTGTAGCTGTAATTACCTGTACTTTTGCCTTGTCAAATGGTGCTGTGTCATCAGGATCTTAAACAATTCTCTACACACAAACTACACATCTTTGCACCAGTGTCACTCAATTGCACCTGTATTTAGCTTCTGAGCCCCTAAAGTAGGTTTGCACACTGCTTGGCATCTTTTCTTTGGAAAATAAACACTTCTTATGTCATGTAAGGAATTAAAAGGGACAATTCATGCAAATTTTCTAAATGATATCATAAAACACTGTAATATTTGTTACTGCCTTTATTTCTGTGATGTTTCTGAGTACCTTCTCAAAAACTGTTTGCAAACCTATTAAGTGCACTTACTCACACTGGCCAAGGATGAAACTTTGATGCATAACACTTTGAGTACATAATTGCTTGCTTTTAGAATTGTTTAAAAAGCCCAGCTGTTAACACAAGTGTGGCTGACAAAGCCCTGCTAATCTGCAAGGTCTCCTCCCTTTCAAATGTATCCATTTTGATAGCTTAAACAAAAGGCTGATAATACGCCATTACGTCACGATGAGGGACATCTCTGACACCTCGGTATTACTGAAAAAATGTTTTCAAAAAGAAAGAAACAAGGCTTGCTCTTCTTTGCTCTTAACATTTTGTTAAGAGTAGAATTAAATTTAGCATTTGAGAGTAAAACTTTGAAAAAGTATCTGGCATACCAACTGGAAGCATACAGCATGTACTAACAAGGACCACTAGAGCATTGTTTAAACTTTCAGATACAAATCGACCGCAGTGTGCAGAGTCCACATCAACTTTAAATGAGACCATGAGTCAACACCTTTCCATCAACACTAATGGAAAATCCTCCAAGTGGGAATGAGATATTAGAAAAGCTTTATAGAAATCATCTCAGGACCTACTCTTGCATTACAGGATATATGCATGTAACAAAGTAAAAATATAATAAGGATAATATTAAATATGCTATCCCCATCCAGGTCTGTGTGAGCCAAACTGAAAAATGAGTGCTGCACCTTATTATTCATTTAATCAAATCAAATGTTAATTTTCTGATAATTAATTCAGCTTTTAATTTGGGGATTTGGATATTTGTTTTTTTAAGGCTTGGACACCTGACATTTCTCTCGCTTACAGCAGTGATTACCACGCTTCACTGTTGTGAATTTGGCAGCTTTTTCGCTGTTTTTATTGACTCCTCATACACCTAGCAAAAAAAAAAGCCTAACAAAAAACCCCAAAACACAAAGAAAAACCGAATGGACAGAACTGCTTTGATTGGAAGTCTTGCTCTTCTGCAAGAACTCATGTTAGCAAGTGCAGAACACCTCTCTCTGTACACAGTGTACTGTAGCTGTTGGTTACAAGATGTCCTTTGAGCAATGATTGGCTCCAACACATTATGCTCGTAGTTACACAACTTTTAGTTAAGCACAGAACACCCTTGTTTGGATGACCTGCACTTCATTCTGCACAGTGAAACTTGTGCAGCTAAATTAAAAATAAAATACATTTATGAGTGGTAGAGGGCTCAGAGTCAGAAATAAGAGGTAGCTGAGATCTGGACAAAGCATTCTTAATCTCATTGAAAGGTTTTTACTGATGTTTGACAGTTTACTTTTGGGCAAAGTTTATTCTGATTTCTGACGTCAGTAAAACTCAAAAACTGGTTATCAGAGCGACTTACCAAGTTAGAAATTCACCCTGAATCAGATTTTTGATTCGAAGACATGAATGACCTATCAGTGCATTTTCATATGCAAGTGTTAATCCTGGGCTACAGTGTGCATCTGTCAGCTGAATGAAGACGGCCACACTAGCAGCCTGGCCAGTTAACGTTTAATATAATAATAATACAAGGAATGTTTAATAGTCAATCCGTAGCTGATGGCACTGTTCTCTTAGATGGAATAAAAACAATAAGTAACCATTAAAAAAATTATACAGGGAGTGCAGAATTATTAGGCAAATGAGTATTTTGTCCACATCATCCTCTTCATGCATGTTGTCTTACTCCAAGCTGTATAGGCTCGAAAGCCTACTACCAATTAAGCATATTAGGTGATGTGCGTCTCTGTAATGAGAAGGGGTGTGGTCTAATGACATCAACACCCCATATCAGGTGTGCATAATTATTAGGCAACGTCCTTTCCTTTGGCAAAATGGGTCAAAAGAAGGACTTGACAGGCTCAGAAAAGTCAAAAATAGTGAGATATCTTGCAGAGGGATGCAGCAGTCTCAAAATTGCAAAGCTTCTGAAGCGTGATCATCGAACAATCAAGCGTTTCATTCAAAATAGTCAACAGGGTCGCAAGAAGCGTGTGGAAAAACCAAGGCGCCAAATAACTGCCCATGAACTGAGAAAAGTCAAGCGTGCAGCTGCCAAGATGCCACTTGCCACCAGTTTGGCCATATTTCAGAGCTGCAACATCACTGGAGTGCCCAAAAGCACAAGGTGTGCAATACTCAGAGACATGGCCAAGGTAAGAAAGGCTGAAAGACGACCACCACTGAACAAGACACACAAGCTGAAACGTCAAGACTGGGCCAAGAAATATCTCAAGACTGGTTTTTCTAAGGTTTTATGGACTGATGAAATGAGAGTGAGTCTTGATGGGCCAGATGGATGGGCCCGTGGCTGGATTGGTAAAGGGCAGAGAGCTCCAGTCCGACTCAGACGCCAGCAAGGTGGAGGTGGAGTACTGGTTTGGGCTGGTATCATCAAAGATGAGCTTGTGGGGCCTTTTCGGGTTGAGGATGGAGTCAAGCTCAACTCCCAGTCCTACTGCCAGTTTCTGGAAGACACCTTCTTCAAGCAGTGGTACAGGAAGAAGTCTGCATCCTTCAAGAAAAACATGATTTTCATGCAGGACAATGCTCCATCACACACGTCCAAGTACTCCACAGCGTGGCTGGCAAGAAAGGGTATAAAAGAAGAAAAACTAACGACATGGCCACCTTGTTCACCTGATCTGAACCCCATTGACAACCGGTGGTCCATCATCAAATGTGAGATTTACAAGGAGGGAAAACAGTACACCTCTCTGAACAGTGTCTGGGAGGCTGTGGTTGCTGCTGCACGCAATGTTGATGGTGAACAGATCAAAATACTGACAGAATCCATGGATGGCAGGCTTTTGAGTGTCCTTGCAAAGAAAGGTGGCTATATTGGTCGCTGATTTGTTTTTGTCTTGTTTTTGAATGTCAGAAATGTATATTTGTGAATGTGGAGATGTTATACTGGTTTCACTGGTAAAAATAAATAATTGAAATGGGTATATATTTGTTTTTTGTTAAGTTGCCTAATAATTATGCACAGTAATAGTCACCTGCACACACAGATATCCCCCTAAAATAGCTAAAACTAAAAACTACTTCCAAAAACATTCAGCTTTGATATTAATGAGTTTTTTGGGTTCATTGAGAACATGGTTGTTGTTCAATAATAAAATTATTCCTCAAAAATACAACTTGCCTAATAATTCTGCACTCCGTGTATAATGGGTCACCAGGCCAGTGAGAACTTGCTGACTTTAACATCCTGATCCAGACTGGTAGTCAGTCTTTTATTATTTATCATCGACTGGAGTTTGGCAACGAGGCACAAACTATCCAGTCAAAATGACCTGAGAGACCTCGCATACTAACCCCAATAAAACAAACGGTGTAAATAAAATGCAAACGCAACTAAGCACAAAGCTAAACTAACTCAAATCAAACCCCTGTCAGCTCTCTGCTGTTGAATGTGTTTTATTCCATGGCCATGATAATTACTGATAGGAACAAATGATTAACATAAAAAACAGCAATATGTATGTTTATTGTTGTAAATGTGTGTAAATGAATAATAAGGTCAGATGTGAGGTGGATAATATAAGCATGGCTGTGGCCCTCGCATCCACACTGATCCGATCTATATTTGTGCTTTTTAACAGACCCACATTTTTTTTCAGAGCAAACTCTGATATTGACCTGCTCACTGCCTGCAGGGTTCCCTATTGACTGGACTCTGGTATTTCAGATTCAGCATCAGGTTATTACATTCAATGTCACCAAGCTCCAGATCTCCTCAATACATTTCTTTGGTCCTACTTACCAATCATTGGACTGCTGATTGGACTAAGCATTTGACAGATTTAGTATTGCAGGACTGTTGCTTCATCCAAATATAAAATTTAGGAGTAAAGGGCAATTCCAGACGCATCGCCTCCTGCTGCGAACTGTGCCGCAGATTCTGTACTTTGGACTGATCAAGCGATACTTCAATAAAGAATATATTTAATAAGGATATCTTAGAGTTACAAAAATATTTTTTACTTTGAAATGTCAAATTGTCTTTCATCCTTAAGATTTTTACAGACAAATCTTAGATGCAACATTTACAGTGTAAATATGAAAGCGTCCTCATTCCTTTAAATGAATTCATTATAATATTTGTTATGTCTTTGACAAAATAATTCTCCATTTCTGGTGTATACCACAAATGAACTTTCTCTGGAGTGTTTAAACTCACCTTAGGAAAAAGAGCTTGGTCATTCACAGGGAGCCCAGAGACTTCCCACCAGGGCAGATGGATGAATTGATTTTTTTTTTTAAACATCTGTCTCCTTTAATACTGTAATGCATTGATCTCAATATACAGTGCCCGGCCAAAAAAAAAAAAAAGAAGTCATACACAAGACTACTTTGGTGGACCGCCTTTAGCTAAAGGCGAGCATTCACCGTAGCATTGTTTATAATAAGCTTATGCAATCCCAGAAAGTTGATTCTGCTTATCTGGATGCAGCATTTTCAGTGGGGGGAAACATTTCCTCACTCATCTAAGTGACTTATACAGTCCCAGCTGACTGCAGGTTTCCCCAGCCTTATAAACAATACACATGCATAACAATCCAAACCAGCGCCGCTGCATAACAATGAGCATTGAGATTTCATCGTTGTTGATATGCAAACTGCCATGACCATTAATCAATGTCCATGAGTACAAACAATTGGGAAATGGCTGCAATCACTGCACTGAAAGATGTACTCTTAGAGAGGCTTGTTCCTTTTTACATAAATGGCCTCCTTGACTCACCTCTCCAATGTCAGATTTATTTCAGTTTGAGGTTTTTTTTGCCGAGTAGTTTTTAAGTATTGATAATGATTGGAGAGTTGAACCACTGAGTAAAGTCTTCAGCAGCACATCCTAAAGATTGCCACTGAGGTTACAGTTTGGACTGTGGTGGGCATGTGTACAAAAAAAAACTTGTCTCCCTGAATGTCACAGTTGGAGCCTGATGATGAAATCTGCCATGAATCTATGCCATCAGCAAGCAAAAAAACTGCTGATCTTCAGTCAGGAGTCAGGTGACCCAATTTTTTTTAGTGTTGCTGAACTCGGACTTGACCAACAGCAGCAACTCCGGATCCTAACAATGCCCCCACAGGTCTGTGGGTACTCGGCATGATAGCTGGTGTGGCTCTAACACGAGGAGGAGCGGCACCTTTTCTAGAGCTTCATACTGACTTACAATATAAAAGGATGGATTAGATAAGCGTTACTACATAGATCATGGATGACATCTTATTTGGTTAGAATTAATTATGTGCTGCAGTTTAGACTCACAGTAGTTAGTCATCTAAATTATTTCACTTCTGTAATAAAATAAGGTTTACACATTTAAATATGAACCTTTTTGGTGCTAATGGAGACGACCTTGAGTATATCTGTTAGGATGAGTAAAAAAAAAAAACAAAGATGTTGGAAATCACTGAATTAGTAACTTGACAGGACATTAGAGACTATTTAGGTCAATGTTCAATAAGTAATTTAGGAAAGATGCTAAACACTTAATTCAAGCTTTTCAATACTTTTCAATATACGGTTGTCCATTTCGAGTGCTTCCGTTACTACTTTAGCATGCTTTTGTTTTCCAGTGCAGGATTTTTTTTTTTTCTTTTTAAATTATGTGAGAATCAGCCCAGCTAAAGTTTTGTTAAACTATGTGCCGACCACTTCCTGTAACACGGGAGAACATGAGGGAGGGAAAAACCACAGTGTAGCACTTTTATATAATTTTCTTATCACTCGCTGCTGCCTAAGGCTTGAAACGACATAATAACCAATGTGGAGTCCCATAAACAAGTTTAATAAACATTTTTAATTAACTGAGCAGAGCAGAGTCCCATCATTTATTTATCGTTAAGTACCTGCAATTTCTGAATTCTGCAGTTTGACACACCCTGTGGGGACTAGTGCTCAGCACAAGTGGAGGAAATGATAAGGAAAATGGACTAAGGTAAATAATTTCCAATTTGAAAGAAAAGCCATTTAAATGGAAGAAATTAGAGGTTTTATTAAGCTTCCTGTTCATGAAAAAGGTAACTAATAGTTGTTTAGAGCACAAGCTCAAGCACCTAAACTCGTGGTACCAGACTAACTTTGTATCTGCATTTTCTACAGCAGCTCATTTCTTATCAATATCTCTAATAATCATTTTAACAGACAGTTATTTTATTCTTTAAATAGACAACTGTCTTGTTCAAACTTATAGACTCTGCTGTTTTTACCTAACACAAAAAAGGGCTGTGAATATTTTATTTGTGATTTGACACTATGTTACACTAATATACTAATTGATATATTGCTTGATAAATTGATATAGATGCTATATTGATTTGAAATAGAAGTTTGTATGGGCAGTTTCACATTATTTGTTGCTTACAGGCTACAAATAATATGGATATCTGCATATGATGCATGTAAATATCCAGACTTTGCTGTGGCTAAAGCTAGTTAATTACCTTACATGGATGATGACCTCCAGTTTGCAATGGGGAGGTTTGCATTTGAGTGAAATGCAAATTAGCACCTCCAAATCTATGGTCATGATTTTCAGGCAGTAAAAGGTGGTAAATGCATCCTGGGCTGGGACCAAGTTTCTGCCCCAAGTGGACGAGTTCAAGTATCTTGTTCATGAGTGAGGGACTGAGGGAGGGGGAGACTGACAGATGGATTGGTGCAGCGATGCAGATGTTGTACCGGCCTGAATGTTAAGAGAATTCGGCATTAAACCGAAGCTGCTGATTTACCGGTGCATCCATGTTCCATCATCTACAGCCACACGCTCTGGGTAGTGACCGAAAAAAATTATATCATGGATACAAGCAGAGGAAAAAAGGATCTTGGTCCGAAGACTGTCTGGGCTTTTCTTTAGACACAGAGTGTTGAGCTCTATGCTAGAGGAGGGGCTCAGACGAGGAGATACTTCTGCATGCTGAAAGGATCCAGTTAAGATGGTTCGGGCATCTGACCAGAATGCTTTCCGGATGCCTCTATGTAAGGTGCTTCAGACATGTCCTGCTGAGGGGAGGCCCCCGGGCGGACACAGGACACACCAGAGATTGTGTCACTTGGATGGCATAATAATATCTCGGTGTCCCACAAGAATAGCTGGAGTAGGTGGCTTGGAGAGGTGGAGGTTTGGCATCTCTGCTTAGATTGCTGTCCTCGTGACTGGGACTGCGATGAGCAGCAGCAAATGCAAATTGCACCCATCACTTTACACAAATAGGGGACACTCCCAAAAAAGTCTCTCATATTAACAATGGATTTATGGTAGATACTTGAAAATTCAACACGATACAACTTCCTAATTACTGTGAAGATGCTAATGATAATTTTCCCCCAGTGCAGAAATATTCTACATATACAGTGGGGCAAAAAAGTATTTAGTCAGCCACCGATTGTGCAAATTCCCCCACCTAAAATGATGACAGAGGTCAGTAATTTGCAGCAGAGGTACACTTCAACTGTGAGAGACAGAATGTGAAAAAAAAATCCATGAATCCACATGGTAGGATTTGTAAAGAATTTATTCGTAAATCAGGGTGGAAAATAAGTATTTGGTCACCTCAAACAAGGAAAATCTCTGGCTCTCACAGACCTGTAACGTCTTCTGTAAGAAGCTTTTCTGTCCCCCACTCGTTACCTGTATGAATGGCACCTGTTTGAACTCATCATCTGTATAAAAGACACCTGTCCACAGCCTCAAACAGTCAGACTCCAAACTCCGCCATGGCCAAGACCAAAGAGCTTTCAAAGGACACCAGGAAAAGTATTGTAGACCTGCACCAGACTGGGAAGAGTGAATCTACAATAGGCAAGCAGCTTGGTGTGAAAAAATCAACTGTGGGAGCAATCATCAGAAAATGGAAGACATACAAGACCACTGATAATCTCCCTCGATCTGGGGCTCCACGCAAGATCTCATCCCGTGGGGTCAAAATGATCATGAGAACGGTGAGCAAAGATCCCAGAACCACACGGGGGGACCTGGTGAATGACCTGCAGAGAGCTGGGACCAAAGTAACAAAGGTCACCATCAGTAACACACTACAACGGCAGGGAATCAAATCCCGCAGTGCCAGACGTGTTCCGCTGCTGAAGCCAGTGCATGTCCAGGCCCGTCTGAAGTTTGCCAGAGAGCACATGGATGATACAGCAGAGGATTGGGAGAATGTCATGTGGTCAGATGAAACCAAAGTAGAACTTTTTGGTATAAACTCAACTCGTCGTGTTTGGAGGAAGAAGAATACTGAGTTGCATCCCAAGAACACCATACCTACTGTGAAGCATGGGGGTGGAAACATCATGCTATGGGGCTGTTTTTCTGCCAAGGGGACAGGACGACTGATCCGTGTTAAGGACAGAATGAATGGGGCCATGTATCGTGAGATTTTGAGCCAAAACCTCCTTCCATCAGTGAGAACTTTGAAGATGAAACGAGGCTGGGTCTTCCAACATGACAATGATCCAAAACACACCGCCCGGGCAACAAAGGAGTGGCTCCTTAAGAAGCATTTGAAAGTCCTGGAGTGGCCTAGCCAGTCTCCAGACCTCAACCCCATAGAAAATCTGTGGCGGGAGTTGAAAGTCCGTGTTGCTCGGCGACAGCCCCAAAACATCACTGCTCTCGAGAAGATCTGCATGGAGGAATGGGCCAAAATACCAGCTACTGTGTGTGCAAACCTGGTAAAGACCTATAGTAAACGTTTGACCTCTGTTATTGCCAACAAAGGTTATGTTACAAAGTATTGAGTTGTATTTTTGTTATTGACCAAATACTTATTTTCCACCCTGATTTACAAATAAATTCTTTACAAATCCTACCATGTGAATTCATGGATTTTTTTTTTCACATTCTGTCTCTCACAGTTGAAGTGTACCTCTGGTGCAAATTACTGACCACTGTCATCATTTTAAGTGGGGGAACTTGCACAATCGGTGGCTGACTAAATACTTTTTTGCCCCACTGTATGAGAGGAGATGGCTCTAAAAACAGAAACCCAAATAAATCAGTGCTTCAAATGACAGAAAACGCACAGAAACACAAAGAGAACTGAAAGAAATGGTTGCTACACAAAGGGGAAAAAAATCAATGCATTTCAGCAGTTTATACAAGCCTGCCATTTGGGATCTATAGGTTATGACTGTCAAATGTGAAACAATATCAAACAGGCCTCGTAGGTTTATTTTGTACTACAGTTTCGAAATGACTGAAAAGCCTGATTGAAAAAGCCTGTGGGGAAAAAAAACTGTTGTGAAATTACATTGCACAAGAAAATCAATACAAAAAAGGACGGGTATAATAATCAAAAGCCTTTACAAGTTCGACCAGTGTCCTCTCAGTCGCACCTTCTGAGCCACAGCCTCGTAGCTGCGGTGACCTTTTAAGCCGTTTATGCCTGTGCATAGATATTGGCATTAACATCGTCCCGCTTAAATGAAAAGTGCTTGCTAAGCCAACAACTGCGCTCAGTGAACTGTGCGCCTTGGAGGTGAATTATATCATGCTGGATTACCCTTACCTTAATTTATCTTTGCCAGCTTTGTATCTGGAGACTCTGGCCATCAACAAGGGCAGGGAGACGGCATCCAGCCAGCGCTTCTCATACTTTGGTTCATTAGCTGAGGGCGAAGGGGGTGATGGAGCCTGCGTGGAATACATGAACAATGCGTGAGCTTTCTGCTTCTGTTGACCAAATTCTTTTGATTACTGATGGATGATACACAAGCACCATTTACATGCAAAAGAATTCCCTTCTCAACCAGGGCTAATCAGCTATTTTTGTCTGAAGTTCTCACTGTCTGCTTACGCCAAGCATGTCTGAACTTCGATATACTGAAGTTACAGACTCCAGCTGTTTTCTTAAAAAACATACAAATAGCAACAGTTTTTCTTTCCAAATCAAACCCAATTATTCAATGTAAGTGGTGCAAGTATATCTGGTGCCCCAGATATTAACAGAAATCTCCTCTGTAATCAGGGAAATCACCTCCTGTTGCAGTTAACATGATGAAAATAATCAATAACTTGTGTATAGACTCTACATGTAAACTACGTGCACAGTGAGTAAGTTTAGAATAACTGTACTGAAACTAAAAAAATCACTCAGCAGAACCTAAAAATGTCCATATTTTGCTAATGGAGTAAATATTGCACTCTCACTTCTGCAATGAAACCACGTTCTGACTTCAGCACGCATCATAAATCCTTCCCTTCAGTTCTGAAACTGAATAAATCAGTTAGAAAAACCTTTCATTTATTTCAAAATATTCACTTTGAAATTGTTTTGTTATGAGTATAGCAATTGTGTTTGTGGTCAATGATTTTGTGGAATACTAAGCAGGTGTTGGCATCAATTTAAAGAGAACAGGACCCTCCACAGTGTTTGTATAGGCCCAACAGATAAGTGGAAGACGGCAAACTATTTTTAACTTGCTGCTTTTCTTTGGCATTTAGCACGATTAAACCACATGATGTAATCAGTCTTGGTTAAGTTCTTGCTGACTGGATTCTGGACTTTCTAACAGGCCACACAGGTGAGAGTATAAATACTCATGTTTGGTCTCTTCGGTGCCTGGAGAGGAAATGACAAGTTAAAAAAAAGTTTCTCTTCAGTTACAAGGAAAGCAACAAACTTTGTGCACTCAGACCTTGATTCAGAGAGACCACAGCATTACAGGAAACTAACAAAGAGTGCCTTGTAGTTGGGTTTTAAAAAAAGTTTGTAACTAAACCAAAAACTGTTCCTGGAAAAGAATCTTTGTCCAATTGTATTGGTCTGCAGCAGAGCATGACTCCAGACAACAAAGGAACATGGCACAGTCTGATAAAACTAAACAAACCAGGTATAAAATCTGAAGAGTTAAAGCTTCATTTCGTTTAGGAACAGAGCAAACAGGACAAACAGACATTCTACCAATCAGGCTACATACAAAGTTTAGATAAATCAGGTAACAGCCATTCTTTGGTGTCTAAAAAGAAGCTGGAGTAGATTAAGTATGTTTCTATTATCATCTTATTAGCATTCACCTGGGAAACGGTTAGTCTTCCCAGTGTGCCCAGATAAATACTGATTACAGCTGTGTTAATGGAAATGTGCAGCATCGTTTACAAGAGAGAGAAGTTACAAAAACGTCACCTCACTCACACATACTCAAAAACACAAGTGGATCTGCAGAAAATGGTCACATATCAAAGAAAAACGTCCTGTTGACATTGATTAATGACAGAATGAAATTAGTTCTTATAAAAATGTTGAGGTGTTAGGGAGTAATTTCAGGGGAAATACACTTGCCATTTAAATTGATAGGTTTCAGTCATGTTGACCGTGTCTCTCTCAGCTCTCTTTAATGGATTTTTTTTAATAAGTGGTGAGTGCTGGATACAAGCCTCTGGCAAATACAGAAGTGCATTTAGATATTCATAGGCAAAATTAGGCAAATAAAACTAAAATTGCTGTTTAAAAACTGCCTGGTGTATAACAATAATACAATGTGTTAATATGAAAAGGAAATGTGTGTTATGGATACGTGTTGATGGTGGCATTTAACGTGGCATTAGGCGAGTCTTCAAATTACTTTATAATGGACTCCAGAGCAATTCAGCATTACCA
This sequence comes from Rhamphochromis longiceps, assembly GCF_057381845.1. Lineage (NCBI taxonomy): Eukaryota > Metazoa > Chordata > Actinopteri > Cichliformes > Cichlidae > Rhamphochromis > Rhamphochromis longiceps. Next base: position 14,833,352 of record NC_140575.1, read on the forward strand.
TAATGGTCAGTGCAGCTCGCTCTGAATTAGTCTGTTCAGAAGAGGAACGAGCATGAAATGTGTATTCAAAATAGTTGTGCTTAAGTTTTCTATATGATGAAAGTTTAAGGAAAAACGATGATGGCTGATTGCTGTATACCGCATACCTTTGAAGCATTATACCTATAACGAAATGCACTCCTCAGCTATGTTACTGGGTGGTGCGGTTTCACCATCACCACCAGCAGCCTGAGCTGTTCGTACAAGCCAGGATGGATCCATGCTTTAATATTGTGTATATAGTTTACTCAAAATTCTGACCCCACCATCTGTATTTTGTAACAGAAATCAAGGCTCATCAGACCAAACAACATTTTTCCAGTATGCTGTTGAATTATGTCAATTTTTAGCCTCCGTTTCTTGTTCTTAGCTAACAGCAGTGGCGCCTGGTGTTATCTTCTGTAGCCCACGAGCTTCAAGGTTAAAGGTTCTGGTTCTTTAGAGAAGCTCTTCTGCATACCCGCGTTGTAACAAGTGATGTCCTTTCAGCTTGAAGCAGTCTTGCCCATCTCGTCAGACCTCTGACAAGGCATTTTCTCTCAGAACGGCTGGAGCCTATCCCAGCCAAGAGGCTGATATCAAGTCTATGTATTAAGTATAGCTGAGTGGCAGGGTACACCCTAGACCCACACCCTAGGCCAGTCTGTCACAGGCCTAACACAGGGCACGCACATTCATACTTAGGGGCAATTTAAGATCACCAACTTTCATATTTTAAAATCTTAATAAAGTCTGGGGAGTTTTAAGGAAATGTATTTCCCATTAACAGTTAAAAATCAATACAGATGAAAAAGCCAAACAACCCTTAACTGGAGGAAGAAACTAACAATGTTTGTGGGAGTTTGTCCATACAAAAGCTTGCAAGGAATCTAGCAACTGAACACCAATTCCTGTCATGAATATAGAACCATTGATATATAGTGACTATGTCAAATAAAACATATGATCTTTATTTTTAAATGCGGGCAGTGTTACAAATTCTGACAAGCAACTCGCCAATAAGATGGGAGGAGTCAGGAGGAATAGAAGAGAAGACTGTTTGTGTGCTGTTGGCATGGAGATCTGCATTTCCCAGAACAAAAGTGGTTCAGTAGAGATCCCTGTGGTACATCAGTATTAACGTACACAATTCTTTGTGTTCTTTGTCTCAATTTTTGGTAACAATGTCACCATTCACAGTGCAGTGTGACGTTAGATCATTGAAGAACTCATTGGCTATACTGATCAGTGCAGTTTCAAGCCATCTTTTCAACAGTTCTTCTGGGGTTGTCTGAAGTATAGTCTAGATTTTGTAACAATTTAGGAATATTAATCTTATGCAAACACTTATGACAAAATTGCTGAAGCAAATGTTTCCTACTGTTTTTAATTTTGGTCTATCATTACTATTGGTATCCAAGTAAGAATCGTGCTTTTGCAGCAAAAAAACCACCAGACTGTAACATAATTAAAATCAGAATCAGAATCAGAATACTTTATTGATCCCTGGGGGAAATTATTTTTTGTTACAGTGCTCCATTTTAAACCAACATTAAGACAAGACAGACAATACGCTAACTAAGAATAGTACAATATATACATATATATACATACATACATACATAAGTCACTTATAAATAAATATTTGGAAAAGAAACATGTGTAGCTGTAGCAGCAAACAGTGTGTTAAGTGGATGCGTTGTACAGGGAGATGGCCACAGGCAGGAATGATTTCCTGTGTCGTTCAGTGGTGCTTTTCGGTAATCTCAGTCTCTCACTGAACGTGCTCCTGTGACTGACCAGCATGTCATGGAGTGGGTGGGAGGTGTTATCCAACATTGTCTTTATCTTGGACAGCATCCGCCTCTCCAACACCACCTTGAGGGAGTCCAGCTCCATCCCCACAACATTGCTGGCCTTATGGATCAGTTTATTAAGTCTGTTGGCATCTGCGACCCTCAGCCTGCTCCCCCAGCATGCAACAGCATAGAGGATCGCACTGGCCACAACAGACTCATAGAAAATCCTCAGCATTTTCTGGCAGATGTTGAAGGACCTCAGTCGCCTCAAAAAATAGAGACGACTCTGGCCCTTCCTGTAAAGTGCTGTGGTGTTTTTAGCCCAGTCCAGTTTATTGTCAATGTGTACTCCAAGGTATTTATAGTCCTCCACAATGTCAACACTGACCCCCTGGATTGAAACAGGGGTCAAGTGTTTCCTGGTCTTCCTGAAGTCCACGATCAGTTCCTTGGTCTTTGCCACGTTGAGCTGCAGATGATTCTGCTCACACCACGTGACAAAGGAGTCGACCACAGCCCGGTACTCTGTCTCATCATCCCTGCTGATGCATCCAACCACCGCAGAGTCATCAGAAAACTTCTGAAGATGGCAGGTCTCTGTGCAGTGGCTGAAGTCTGTGGTGTAGAGGGTGAAGAGGAAGGGGGAGAGGACAGTCCCCTGTGGTGCCCCTGTGTTGCTAATCACCTTGTCAGACACACACTGTGGGAGACGTACATATTGTGGTCTTCCTGTCAGGTAATCAACAATCCAGGACACCAGAGAAGCATCCACCTGCATCGCTGCTAACTTATCACCCAGGAGGGTCGGCCTGATGGTGCCTCAAATTGTTTCAGAATTTCAAGTTCTAATGGAGCTTCTGACTGATCTGCTGCACCAACAGTCATTTATTCTAAATAGTCCTGCAGCAAAAAATGTTGACAAAAGCTTTGACAGTTGGAAGTATGCCACATTTAAATGCAAATCACACTATACTTAATGTGTAATCCATCTGTTCTTCATTATCTAAAGAGTTACAAGCTTGAGGATCAACTGAGTGAAGCAGAGTGAACATCAAACAGTGAATCGTTCCTGAAGCCAAAGATTATCCGTCAGCACAAAATCCCAAAACTCCAAAAAATAATCTGATGTAGTCCCACTTTATCATTGCATGCACAGTAAAGGAAGGCTTGTGTTCACAATGCGAGAAACCAAATCGCCTACCTGCCTTCCTCTGACTTTGAAATGGCTGAAGATGGAGCATTTAAATAGCCGCTAGGTGGACTGCAGTCGAGAGTGAACGGCAGAGGAAAAAATGCCCACCTTTGCACATTGAGACACATCATTGCTGAACTGCAACATGTCGCATGCAGACCCCTGTCAGCTCGCCACCAGTAATAGCAATATTTCTAAAGAAATTATCATCCTCTGCTCCAATTATGTCAACCCCGAACAACATGTTACTTAACTCTCAAGTGGAGCTCTGCAGAGAGTAGATGAGGTGGTAGGAAATGGAAAACTATCAGGCTGTCAGAATGGATTACACTGACAAAGCACCTGCCTCTTCTGTGGAGCTGGAACAGAACCTAAAGCCACAGCCAGTCATTCCATCACGGATACTGATATTTGAGAAGTGTCATGAACTGAGAATAATTATTGGAAAGGCTAGTGAGGACAAAGCTCAGTAAATTTAAGAGGACATTACTAAAATATATAGGCACAGCTCTCTCCTTTCAGCTTAAAATATATTATCAGCATTTTAGTACAGAAAAATATTTTATGTACAGCAATGTAGGGCGCAAAAATCAGCAAATTATCCTGAAGGAGTCTTGACTGTCTAAACCATACTTCTACTAAAACAATGAATTAAAAAAAGAGGAAGGAGAAGGGTGCTGCAGTGATTTCTGTGTGGAGTTTGCATGTTCTCCCTGTGTGTGGCTTTTTCCAACCAGTAGGTTTTACTGGTAATGATTTTTTTTTGGTAGCTCTCTAGGCTTATTCTGCAACATATCCCAGCTGCCATAGGATGAGAGGCGGGGTACACCCTGGAGAGCTCACCAGCCCATCGCAGCGCTAACACATAGATGCTAACACTTATGGGCAATTTAGAACACTAATTGTGCAATTCTAATGAGGATGAATGGCATTATTTGGTATGACCAACTATATTCAGACTGTATTTTTCTGTGTTCATAAGTCCATCAATTTTGACGAGAGCCCCAAAATCACTACCTGACATGTAGCTAAAAATAATGACAGAGTGTCCACTGTGTTTTACAGATGTTTGTAGACACCATCTGTTGTAACTCTCTGACTATTTGAATGAATAAATTTAAAACTCAGATTCACCAGTCCCTAAAAAATCCTTTTTGCCACTGATTTTCACTTCAGTTCTTGTGTAAACTGCGATACCTCAGCCTTTCCTCTGTATTCTTTCAGGCTTAACCTTTTAAAGCCAAGCATATCATATTTGATACATGGGTTTTTGTGAGTTTCTCAGACTTAAAAACTACAATGAATGGCACAATACATTTTTAATGAGCACAAAATATTACTACTCCTGCAGATCTACTGGACAAACTTCTTCAGGTCCTCAAGGACACACGCGATCCTTAGAAATGCCGTTTTTGGCCAATAGCTTTTTGGGATTGACCTTGTTGGTGCAGAAATAATAATTTATGCCTTTCAGGCCATTATCTTTAGCACTTTTCATAGACTGAATTAAAGAAATGGTAACAAACTGTGTTTTACTGACAGGTCGGTAATAACTCAGCGCCTGAAGATAAAATTTAAAGGTGGTTTTTTGCCAAGTTCTCCATCATTCAGAGACAAACTACTGATTTGTCCCCTGAGTTGGGTGGCTTTTTTCAGCTTGAATGATTAATAGTTCAGTGGTAAGTTGCTTAACAAACCACATTGCTCTGGAAATTGTAAGGTACAAGGACTGGACTATAAATGTGTGTAAAAGCAGTCAATGACCAAAGACAGTTCTTCAGAAATCCTGGAGAACTATTGCTTAAGATCATTTAATAAAATACTGGTGGCCACCAGTGCTACCCCTCAGTCTCTGAGTAGATGCACAAAGTCTCAATTTGATAATCCTACATCACCTCATTCAAGTTATCCAATTAACTGACAAAACTGGTTGTCCATGCTGGCCGGCTGAGGGGTAATATATAAATAAAGAAACGATGAGTGGGATTTCATAAAGCAAGTAAAATTAGTCTCAAAATAATCTAAGAGCTGATTTTACTCAGTCTGATGGACTGATGGAGAATTGGCTGAACCACCAACCATAAAACAGAGCAATCCTAGAAAATGTAGCTTAAGGTATTATTATTATGTGCATCAGTGACTCAGCACTGCTGCACAATGCTGGAAGCAAGGCACTGAAAAAAAGTCTTGTAAATCAGTTTCAGCTGAAGCCAAATTATGTAGTTTTTTAAAAAAAAATTAAAAGGTAAGTTTTTGTTGTTAAAACAAATAATGGACTCGTACGTGACATCGTTCCACAAGGAGAATGAGCTGGTGTTCATCATTGCCACGTATTATTGCAATTCCTCTGTAAGGAATTTGTTTGTGTACCAACTTTCCCTCAACTTGGCTTCACGATTTTAACTTTTCCCACATTTCCAGGCTGAGTTTTGACAGTGAATTCAGCAGAATGCAGCCATTTAATGTAAGAGTAAAGAGCAATATGAACTCAAATAAAGGCAATGTCTTTTCTGACAAGAAAATAGGAGCAGCATGCTCCTCACCCCACCGTGCCCCTGGTGGCTGCACAGGATTTGGGTTTATTGGGTGTGCTGTCAGTGAAGAAATTGCAGTCTCTAACTCTCGCCACCATTTCTCCCTGTGTGATTGTTGAGTGTTAATGAAAAATGTGAGTCTAGATAAAAGTCCTCTCTCACAACTGGGGAACTCAAAAGCATTTCCTGTTAGTGCTTTGGAATGTTTATGTGACAAAATATCAATTTTGTTGGAAAATTGTCCCCTTTTGAAACAACATATGGTGACGGTGCTCATACCTTTTTCTTACTATCGAAAGGTCTAAGACTGCTCTTTCGTTGATGGATGTCATCAAGCATCAAGGTTGTCATAATAAAGGAAAATAAAATACACACTCTTAGCTTGGCCATGACATTGGACAGAAACATGATGTGGAATGTAAAATTAATGTCCCAGTGGTGGGTTAGACGGTTTTTGTGCCCATGCTACAAACACTTTTTTCCACAATAGCATTGCTCTGAAATTGATGCATCTTTTCTATAACTTCTGTAGGCCCCCTCAATTCCTTTTTTTTCTCCAATTCATTTTGGAGAACAAGATTAGAAATTAGTATATGAGGGAGTCGGCTCAAGTCGAAGACATAGTTAGGCAAGGTTGAGGGTTTGGGACACGTGCAGCAGAAGGCTAGTGGATATAATGGACAAACGATGCGGAATATGGAGCCGTGAGTCAGGAGGTAAAAAGGAAGATGACTGAGTTCCTGGATGTAACGAAGGAGGACATGCAGATGGGGTGGTGTGACAAAAGAGGTTGCTAGGAATAGGGTGAGACGGAGGCACCCTGAAAAAAACGATGAAATCTATATGGGGATTTGACTAAATAAGTCTAGTATGCACTTTCAGCTCAGTTTTGTTGTCCACCTCCTGTAAACAGAAATACCTGAACCTTTAGCAGCTTTAGTCAGTGGTCTGTTTTGTAAAGTCTAAGCAGAACTGAGAGAGGTTAAAATGTCATGTAAACCACATGACAGAGTGTGCATTTGCTTTGTAGTGTAGTTCATCTGAGGCCGACCTCATGCTTAAAGAACATTTCCTTTACAAACCATTTCATATGATGCTACTGAGTTAATTAATTTTCCCCCCAAAAAGAAAATCAAATGACATTGCATGCCATTAAGTTATGTGCTGCCCTACTTTTCCTTAAATCTCTATCTTGAGGCTTCCTATCATTATTCTGTGAACATGAAAGTGAAATCATGCCTTGTACTGCACTAAAAAATCTGAAACACAACACACAATTAGGCCTACTCAAAGAACAAAAACAATCACTCACATAACAGTCCTCTGTGAGGCAAGCACAATCTCCGTTGACGTGACCAAAAACACTCCAGAGGCCCTCTTTTTTCCATTTTGTATTTTTGCAGCTTTTAAAAATGTTATTTCTGTTCTCGGGAAACTGCTCATGTTGCCAGACAGGTTTACAACTAAACATTTTTATGTAAAGACCCTTTATACAGAGCCAGCTGATCTGTTACAGATTTGTACCAGAATTATTTTTGCATAGGCAGGTATGTGTCAGGGTTTTCTGTGCAAATAGTAAGATCGTCCACAGACCGTCCAGAGACGTGGGCTTCTCCAGCACCTGCTAGAGTTTTAAATGGAAACACTTTAAATCTATGAAAGCTTAAAATGACCACCTGCTGTCCTTCATGATTACTCTGAATAATGCATATGAAATGACAAGCCAGACTGTTTTAAAGCGACCCTTTCCATTATTAATGAATGTATTAATATGGAATTATCTGAGGATTTAGCTTAAAACCAAAATATTATCTTTAGGTAAATAGTTTTGTTTATCCAGGAGAACTCTAAAACACTTTCTCTTTGATGCACTGATGCACACATGTTTTTGGTAGCCGGTGTTGTCAGTGAAGGTAATGAGCAAACTGCATCACGCTGTCCTCTGGTAAGACTGAAGTATCCCCTCTGTGAAGTCAGCTGCTTCTACACTGAAACGTCTCCCAATCCGGCATCCCAGCAGTACACTGTAATCACAGCCATTACCACTGAAGACCAAGAAAGCTCAATGAGCGAATAACAGCTTTGTAGAATGACAGACCTAAATGAATGACTTGGGTCGGTTTTCTTTTTGACCCTTCCTACCCTGTGATGGCAGATTGATTCATCTGCTTCATGAACTCAAACAGGCTCTGTTGCTATTGTGGGCAGAGTCACACTCTGATTCTGCAGCTGTGAAATGAAAATTACACTTTGTTATTTTGCCACAGAGCTATTAAAATAGAGCCACTTTTGATTTAACATAGCCTATGATTAAGCATAAAAATATATACACGGGCACAATATGTAGGGGTTAAAAAAAATGACCAAAACTAACGTGATATAATTTCACAATATTTTAAACTGCTAATACAACATTTGCCCCTAAAAATATGAAAACAAATAGGTTTTGGTGATTTTGCAGGTATTACTCTTAGGCTAAAACAATCTTGATCAGTGAAGCCAGTAAATCTTTGTTTTGACATGAATGTTGGAAGCAACAGCAAGACTTTAGCTGAGGTAATTAATTCTCCTCTCTCTGCCAGGGGCCAACTCTCAGACCTGGGACCTGCAGTCTGGAAAAAATAAAAAACACCATCCTAGCATATGTGTGCAGAGGATGTTATGGATTACTTCACATTTAATAACACATCAAAGTCAAAGGAGATTTGTATGAACAACAGCTGCCATGCTAGTGGTCAGCCCTGCTGAGCTACCTAGAGTGATAAGTTCATAGTCGCTGAATGAAGCAGAGTTTCCTCCTGTTGCTGTTGTTGAAACAAAGCTTCCTAAAAAGCAGTTATTTTATAACTTTGAGTTTCAACCACAGGTTAAACTGGGATTTAAAAATCTGATACTCCAATAAAGCAACCAGTATATATATTTTTTCTTTCTAAAGAACAACTCCAATAGAGTTGTTCATCAGACTAATAATGACCCCTAACAGTTATAAAGGTAGTTATTTACTCATGTTTGCTCTGTCCAACTCTGCTCAGATTGAATGGATATGTTTGATTAATTTTCATTTCATTTTCATTTATTAGTCATAAGTGTCAACTTAACTGGCCAATTGCTTATATCGGTTGATATCATCAGCCCAGCAGTATATCGGTCGGGCCCTCATTGAAGGAAGCTTCATGGTTTTAGAAAATCTCCTCCTGTGTCTGTTTTCTAATATCAGTGCCATTCTTCCCCTACTAGCTGTCCATTCTAGGCTCAACGGAGGCAGTTAATAGATCAAGTAACGGGTTGAGTACTCCAATAGTGAGACAAAAGGAAAGAAAATTAAAAGATCATTTCTCCATCCACTGGTAACTTGGATGGAGTTACCAGTGGATGGTAACTCCACTGCCGCTACTGTACTTCCATACTAATGCATTTTTTTCAGACTTTAATTCTATTTTATTTATATAACTCCAAATCACGACAACAGTCACTTTAAGGCACTTTGCATTATTGGACGGTCTTTATCTGACAATATAAAGAAAACCCCAAAAATCAGATGAGCCCCTATGAGCGAGCACTTGGCGAATGTGGGAAGGAAAAACTCCCTTTTAACAGGAAACTTCCAGCACAACCAGGCTCAGGGCGGAGCCACAATCTAATGTAACTAGTTTGGGGTGAGGGGAAGGAAAAAGGACACTGTGGGAGAGAGCAAGGAATTAATAATAACACAAACAAATACAATCGTTCTGGTGTGATTTGTCTGCACTTTGTTAGACATTTTGCAAACCCTCAGATTTACTTTAAATTTAATTTATCTTAGATTTTTAAATATCAATATCGTGCACACTCTTCCCAAGCACCTCTTCAAACAGCTGTTTTCTTCAAAATGCCCTTTCCTCTAATATTCTGAGCCACAAATCTCCACTTCAGTAGCACTTACAAACTTTCCACTTGGATTCCTCTATGTAATCTAAAGCTTTACACCGAGGACTCGTTCATATATCATTCAGTGACTGATGGAATATTTTATTTCCAGAAACATGTCAGAAATTGACTTCTCTGTCTGTTGACTGAATCTTCCGATTCATGGAAAAATAAAGAAGTCGTATCCAAAAGCTTCACTTTCAAAACCTGTAACTCTAACAAAATGAAACAAGAATTTAGAACCTGGATTTACCTCACAATATTCACAGGATGGCAGGGAAATGCACAAATATTGAGATTTAGATGCGTTATTTGCCCCTGCTTAACAACATTTCTGAAAACCTCTATTGCAAAAATATTTTTAAAGTAATTAGTCGCCAAGAATTCATCATGATATGATTTAGTTGATATCTTTTTACCTTCTTGACCAGCAAAAGCCCACAAAAAAAAGAAAAAAGGAGTAGTGGAGGTTTAAATTCTAAGACTTAAAAAGCGTTTTCATTATACGCCTCCAAAGAGACATCAATGAAGGCTCCTCTAACCGCAAACAAGGACAGAAGTCTTTTATGAGGCTTCGTATTCATTAAAACTCCTGTTTCTCCTGCGCTTCATGAATGAATTTTAAAAAAATGATTGCGTATCGAACACTTGCAAAGCTGAGATAACCTATAGCTGCTCACTGCTACTAACAACCTACACCTTTCTTATTGTTGTTATGTGCATGCACTTGGGTGATCTCACATAAATCCCAGCATCCCACGACCAGACCTTTGTAACTGGTCTAAATCAGCCACAGCGTGTGGGCGTACTGGGGTTTTGTTATTGCATGTGGGATTAACCTTTTTCAGAAAACAAGCTCAGGTGTAATTTCTATCAAGGTTCCATTACTGTCGCATATTGAGAAACCGTTTCTCCATCAAATGAAAATGTTACATCCACAAGATGTTCATTTTTCTAATTGGAATAACAAGATGGCTCCGGCACACATTTATCTGTTCTCCATCGCTGGGTGTGATCCCGGCAACGTCTCGATGAGATGAAGAGTCTGATAGTCTAACAATGCAGATTTCCCTAATGTACACAAACAGAAGGAAGCAGGGAGGAGATGTCAATATTAGCAGTGCTAATAGTCTCAACTGCTACTAATGCTAATGGCCATAATGCCTCAGCGGTATAGAAAATTACAAGCTACACTCACTGGCCACTTTATTAGTTACACTGGGAATATCAGGTCGGACTCCTTTTTAACTTCAGAAAAGCTTTAATTCTTCATGCCGCTGTTCTGTAACACCCGAAAGGCGCTCTATTGGAGATCTGGTGACTATGGAGGCCATTTGAGTGCATTTGATAACTCACTGATATATTTAAGAAACTAGTTTCAGATGATGTGAACTTTATGACCTGTTGCGTTATCCAGCTGGGATCACCCATCAGAAGACTGGTACACTGTGAGGATAGTTAGCAGCATGGTCAACAACATTACTTCAGTGGGCTGTGGCGTTTAAATGATATCCAGATAGTACTAAGGAGCCCAAAGTGCCGCAAGAAATATCCCCCCACACCATTACACCAATACCAGCCTGATAATGCAGGATGGGTCCATCCTTTCATGTTGCTTACTCCAAAATCTGACACTACCATCTGAATGTCGCAGCAAAAATTGAGACTCATCAGACCAGGCAGCATTTTTCCAGTCTTCTATTGCCCAATTTTGCTGAGCCCGTGTGAAATGGAGCCTCAGTTTCCTGCTCTCAGCTGGCATGTGTGGCAGCTTGTCTGACACCAGTAACCGTCCCATGTCTAAAGTAAGCCAAAGTTGAAGGGATACCTCAAAAGAAGCACAGATCCAAAAGCACTCTCATCTTTCAAGTGTTAATCACCGCACTACTCTCAGATAATTCACTTTCTTTAGTGTTTTAAACCTGTAGCTTTACTTGAAAGAATCAGTTACCTGTAAGAAGCTGGTAAGACCCTGGCACTAAGCAGGAAAGAGATCAAACCCAAACCAATCACATTTTCATGTGCAACATCAAAAAGGTGTTTCTTACTTTGTTGTTTCCATTTCCATTTAAATGTACACCACTGTCGAACAGCGGGGAGGATACTCGACTGTGATCTGGCCCCGGAGACCCTGAAACAAACAGCAGAATGATTCATGTTTACAAAAATCTTTTGAAGAATCACTGTTAAAGATTTAATCCAACTTCTCACCTTTTCTATCAATATTTGAATTCATCTGGAAACAAAGGCGAGTCATGAGTTGCACATAAACCTCAAACAGCATGTTCCAGCTCGTAGTCTTAAATTATAAGGGTTATTATTGACGTTATTCTGCTGCCCTGCCTTTAGCCATGCAGCATAGATCACAGGCAGAATCCAAAAAGACAAATGCTGCTCGTTGATATGATATTAGCTTGGCGTTGGAGGAACTGCCTTCTGATTCGGTCACACTCTGTAAAGTGTGGCAAGCAGCTCCTGGCCTTTCCTGCCTGTCATTTGTGCCATGGTACAACAAAGGCCGGCTTAGAGAGAATACAACTTGAACCTTTTCACTCTCAGACAACAAAAACCACAATTCACGGGGCCAAACAGCCTACAGCTAAAAACCTGAGCATCTCTGCACTGCAGCCTTCCCATGAATGTTAACACACCCGCACGATACAAAGGTTGGATTTCTCAAAGCGCTCACACTTTGATTTCCGGAGAATGTGGCGATTTATCGAGCTATAAATATTCATGCGTGCCTGTTAGTATTAATTATTTTTCTACATCTGTGTGCTCTTCGTAATTAGATAAATTGTACAAAGTGATTGTTGTGTTTACTGTGGGGACTGAAATCATTTGTATTGCATGGGGTTCATTCATTCATTTTGCTTACAGCTAATTCATAGCAGAACAATTATTAGCGGCTCAGCAGTCTGAGTGTTCGCTGCAAACACAAAACTGTCAACATCTAAAGGCCCAGATGTAATGCAGGAAGTTACAGACTGTGACATTGATGCATTAGCTGTGTTTACTACAGTAAAAGATAAGTTTAAAGAACGTTATTTGTAAGAGTTAGGAGATAAAATCAGTACCAGTTTCTTATCCTTCCTTTAAAACGGACCAAGAGCTTAGGTAGGTTTAGCCTAATTTAGGATTAAAAGATAAATCACAAAAATCTGACCGTCAAAGGATATAGTAGGTCAGGGGTGTCCAGTCCTCGAGAGCTACTGTCCTGCAGCTTTTACATGTATCCCTACACCAACACAGCTGAATCAAATGGTTGGATTACCTCTTCAGCGTGCCATCAAGTTTGGCAAAGGCATGATAGCAAGCCATTAATCTGCAGGACAGTAGCTCTCGAGGACTGGAGTTGGGCACACCTGTAGTAGGTCATCCGGCTCATGATCTATCACAGTTTAGATCAGGGGTTTCGAACTCCAGACCTCGAGGGCCGTTGTCCTGCAGGTTTTAGATCTCACCCTGATTCAACACACCTGAACCAAGTCATTAGTTCATTACCAGGCCTCTGGAGAACTTCAAGACATGTTGAGGAGGCAATTTAGCCATTTAAATCAGCTGTGTTGGAACAAGGATGCATCTAAAACCTGCAGGACAGCGGCCCTCGAGGCTTGGAGTTCGAGACTCCTTGTTTAAATTTTATTGACCATAAAACAACAAATGTGACCTCAACCTTGAGCACAGATTGGACGAGTAGAGATTTCTGTGAACTGTAAACAGATGGCATGAGCTCATCAGTCCTTCAACTAGATGATCTGCATCTCAAAACCACCGACGACCATCTGATTTGTATTAGTTTTTTTAAATTATCTGCATTTGTAAACACACCTGAAACCCCCAACAATAAGTCAGCAGAGCTGATTGAAACAGCTAGCCTGAATTTGCCTGAAGATCAGAAAATCCAACTACCGGCAACAACGGTATAAAGTGCTTTAACACGTAATATATACAGCAAATAGAAACAGCTGTTTGTCTGGCGTATAAAGCCTGCAGAGTGGCATCAATCTTTTTATCCAATTCTGGGGAAGAAAGAGAATTAGCATATGCCCTAAAATATCACTACCTTTTTTTTTTAAGAAAGTGAGAGTAAAAACATGAGCAGCAGTATTTGAATTTTAAATGTGATGGCAGTTGGTGGGTTGTTTACTTGTTGTGAAAACTGAAGTGAAACTGTCAATGGGACAGGCGATTTTAAAAATCCTTTCTCTACAAAACATCAGACAAAGTGCTCATCAAATGTCACTTGAACCCAAACGAAGGTCACGGGATCTTTGTTTCCCCCATTCAATCCAAAACTCGATTATTTCGATTTTTAGCACAGGAAACCAACAAAAAAACAAACCAATTATATCTGAAGTTTCCAATTATCACAGTTTGGGGATTTTTGCAAAGCAAAAAAACGATCAGAGAAACTAGCAATCAAATTTGAGTTGGTGTACTAATCAATTAAAGCTGAGGTCAAGAAAAAATGCTTTTTGTGTCAGACTCCTGCCATCCCTGCTGGCTCTGTTTTCAGCGCTACAAAATCCAACCACCAACAGCCCTTCTGTTTTTGTTTGTTTGTTTGTTTGTTTGTTTATTGCCTTTTCTGAATTTCAGTAATGACATCACCACAGCCCCACCTTGAAATTAGATCAAACCACAGCTACACGGTCCTGATATACAACAGACAATCTTACTTTTGTAGTGTTGAGCTCTGACGCTTGCACATATTTCTCCTGTTTTACACAGTGAATCTGTTAGTAAGTAAACAAATTCTAAAATAACCAAACTTTTGCAGGCCTGTATTTTTTCTTCGCTCTGTTGTCCAGCACTTCATTAGCCATCTACATGGGCCTCACATGTGAAAAACATCTATTTATAATTACTATATTGTTACTTTATTTTCTTATGACACACTAAAAAACAAATGTAAACTTCTGTGTAAAAACATGTTTTTTGACTGGTATCAGAAATGAAAGCAAAGGGGAGGCAGTTAAGATAATGATTTACTGTAATTTGGTGGGAAACTAAAATGCTGCCTGTCATATTAATAACATGAAAACATTTAAAATGACATTTATGCTGTATGTTTTAACTTTTATCTTCTATTTTTATCATTGTGTATATTTCCAGTTTTTATCTGTTGTACAGTGTCCTTGGGTGCTTTGAAAGGCGCTATTTAAATAAAATGTATTATTATTATTATTATTATTATTATTATGCAATGCTTTGTTTTTTTGTTTTTGTTTTTAAATGAAATGTTAGAACTCAAACATGTTTTCAGACATTTCTCACCCGCCTTCACTCTGGTGTTAAGTATATGATAAAGTATTGCACAGTGTTCCAATAAATTGCCAAATTTACACTTTACTTTGAGGCTTGGTTTGTGTTGCTTTCTTCCTTGCCATCATTTTCTCACCGCTCTCACCTACATCTTTCGCTCCACACCTTTTATCGGCTCCACCTGGATGATTTTAGTGTCTCCGTTTTCATCTTTTCAAGCTGCTGAAGGTAAGTGCAGCTCTGGGTGTTTCTGACATTACTGCTCGCCTCGGGCCACCGAGCATGACAATTTATTACTCTGAAATGAACGCTCGTCTATCGAACAGGTTTAAAGCACCAAGTTGAGCAAAAAGACAATTTTCCATAAAAGCGGTTCGCTTCTCATTTGCTAAGAATGCTCAGTGCAATAAAGTTTATAGCCGGTTTAAACGGCGTCGATCAGCGTGCGCTTACCTAGAGGCAGTTTTAGAAATGATGGAACTTCTCGCAGGTAGCGAACAGTGATGGTGACCTCATCTCCCGCAGTACGCAAGAGGTGAACCTGGCGGGAGCGAGAGAGATTGATACAGATAGCGAGGGGGAGAGATTGCAAGTGATACAGCGAGATAAAACTTAATCTCATATAAATGAAACAAGCCACATTCATGTCAAGCTGTATGCTGCCTGAGCAAATGAAATGTAGCGGGAGATGAGTGAGGAATATTAAATCAGAAGTTAAAGCCTGGCTGAAGTGGTTCCACTTGAATCATCAAAAGGCAGATTTGGAAGGCCGGCTTTTCGCTCGTGACAGGCGGTGGCAAAGTGACAGCTGACACGACAAAGTAATTACGCTCTGAATGTCTCATTATCTGATGTGTAAGTGACATGTTCTCAGAGATGCAGTCACAGCAAACATGTTTAATGCGATGAAATATGTTTCTTCCATGCAGCTGATGAAATAAATGAAAAATTTGAGCAAATGAGACGCATGAACGAAAAGCGCAAGGTCACTTGTGCATGCCCTCGATGCATATCTGCCATCCTCTCCTGCATTATATGCTAGCCCTTTTACTTGAGCCCAAGCATCTGTCAGCGCCGACAGTGTGACAGGCTGCTATTAAATGTGCTGGATTTCGTTCTGAACAGAAACTGCTCATTATATGTTTTGACGCTCTGGAGGTGAATGTAGAGAACAGCTGTATGAGGCTGCACGAGGAAAAAGATATGGCAGACAGGAAGAGCGTGGGTGAGATGGAGGGATGGTCGCAAACAGCAGAGGGGATATTTAACAAAAGGAAGATGCTGTTTCAGAGGGAAACTGATCAAAATGAAAAGAAAGAAATTGTGAATGTAGAAGAAAGGGGGGTGGGGGGGGGGACACCGCATACTGGCACCCTCACTTCCTGTGCAGGCTTTGATAATAATCGACTCTTTTTCAGGCTTTTCAATTTGTCACAGTGTAAACAAAAAGAAAAACAGCCTCCTGCCAAGATGACAACTCAGATTGTTGAGGCGCACCTCCCTGTTGATAAACAGCGGGATTTGGTGTTACACCTGGAGGATGGATGGAAGAGTAATGGGCAGATGGAGCAGGGTATTGGCTTTTTGCAAGAGTCAAATACAAAAATACTCACAACTTCCTCGTGAGTACAGTGCTCTACATTAATGCCATTGACCTAAAGAAACAAACAGAGATGAAACACAAACATTTAGTTTAACATAAGACTATTAAGGACTTGTATTCTCACTAACAGGGTCAGAGGTGTCACAGGCCTCCATCTCTAGAATATGACTCGCAGGGTGATGTGCTGTTTAGTCACCTCGGTGTAGTTCTGGACAGGCCTACCAGGTCCAGAATAACAGCTCCTGCACTAAAGTGATTAATATTTATGTATGAAGAACATTTTCATAATCCAAACTAATTATGTGTTTTGGGAGTTTCTTGAGTTATGACCAAAAAATGTTTTGCAAGGCTACGGTGACTTTCAGCTCTCTAAGTCCCAGTTCAGGCCAAGTTAGCAGAACATAAATTCACCAGCCACTTTGTTAGGTACACCATGTTAGAACCCAATTTTGCCTTCACAGCTACCTCAGTTCTTCATTGCATATGTTCAGCCACGTGCTGCAAGCATTCCTAAGCGATGTTAGTTCATATAGATACGACAGCATCACACAGCTCCGTATTTATGATGCGAGTCTCCCATACCAGCACATCCACAGATGCTCTATTAGATCGAGATCTGGTGACTGGAGTCCATTTGAGTACATTCACTGGCATCAGCCTGAATCGTTCATGCAAGGTAGGATGGATCCATGCTTTCATGTTTTTCCAGAGATCTATTGTCCAGTTTTTGTGAGCCAGTCCAGTGAGGACTGCCAGTGCGGTCTTCTGTTGCTGTAGCCCATCTGCTTCAAGGCTGGAGATGTTGAGCATTGATGTTGAGGTGATCTTCTGCTTGGTTATAACAAGTGCTTGTTTGAGTTAATGTTACCTTCCTATCAGCTTAAAGCAGTCTTGTCATTCTCCTCTGACCTCAACAAGGAGTGTTCTCTCTCTCTCTCAGCGTCTAAAGGTGTACCTAACAAAGTGGCCAGTGAGTGTATAGTTGACCCCAAAACACAATGCCTTGAGCTACAGAGGCAAAATAATATGAAGTGAAAATAAGATCAAATAAGATGCTAAATCATTATAAAGAGAATAAAAGCAGATGGAAATTATCTCCAAGACAGGGAAAAAAGAAAAACACCAATCATCACCAAACAGAATTCCTACAAATATCAATATATTTAAAGTAAAATGCAAAACTGTAAGTACAAATACAAAAAACTGCAACAAGACGGGAAACGACACAGAGACACAGTGTTAAAGTTTATAAAAGTCTGTCATACTCTGCTGCAATTTGGAGAAAGAACCTATATATATATATATATATATATATATATATATATATATATATATATATATATATATATATATATATATATATATATATATATATATATCTTTTTATTCAGCTTTTTTTCCCCATTTATTTATTTATTTTTAAATCTAAGCTAAACTCATTTCACAGATTCTCTCCCCTAAAAACAGTCGTCCAGCCTGAGCCTCCCCATGACTCCCAAAGTTTACGCACCAGCCCCTAATTTGTTCGTCTCCTGCCATCCAGGCAAACAGATGCAATATTCTACAATGTGACACTTCAAATAAGCCACTGCAAATACATATGAAACAGCGGTGAGAGATGGAAGCAGTGGCAGTTCTATTCATATTATTATTCGTAATCATTTTCAATATGAATGGTAATATTGCTTTGCTGTCCGTTGAACCTACTTGATATTCCAGATAAACAGCAGATCCAATAAAGCTGCCAGACGGATTCAAATTAACTTATTAAAAAGATTAAATGAATAGCATTACTAAACACTAGACACTAATGACTACCACTCTGAGGACCATCAGCTATTATTCATTGGTGATATTTTTTTAAATATAGAAACACATACATTGAGTGATTCCTGTAGCAATGATGTGTTTTGTTTTTTAAATCACATGCTGAATGATTCATTTGAAAAACATCATATAGCTCAAAAGATTCAGCTACCATTCCTTCAAATTAATAACCGTTAAAATGTGAGCGAAATTGAGATGCAAAGAGCCGCCCCGCTGGGTCGTGACCCCAACCAGCATCCAAGCAAATAAGTCAGAAACTGATACTGACCTGCAACACTGCGTCCCCGACGAACAGCTTCCCCGTCTGATCGGCTGCAGAGCGTCAATCGTCGAGTGTCAGAGGTTAATGAAAACATTATGAAATAATTGCTCATTTCATACACGGTAATGTGGTGGAAATGGCAATCAGTGTCCCCCCCCAACGGTCTAATCTCAGACAACATCCTACAGCTCACAGAAAGAACACAGGAAGGCATGAAATTCGAAACTAATCAGGAAATAAACTCATTTGCAGCAGCACAGGAGGAAACAATGAGAGCTGTGTTGTGAAAAGATTCGTAAAGCTGTGTGAAAAGGGCTCTTAACGTCCTCGGGATATCAAGACATGATTTTCTCGCATCAGAAAAAGTATTAGGAAGCGCGTGGGCAAAAAGAAAAATTACCGGGAAATGATTCGCTCACATGATGCTCTAATATGGCTTCACGCAGGGAAACTTGGAGGTCATCAATTCTTAAAATTTATCTGACAGACATGATTAAAGTATTTTCCATCTAGTTAACAGCATGATCATATTACTCTTCCAATCTGGCGATGGTTTACTTCTCCACAGCACTTCATGCTCACTTATCATCAATTAACTGCCCTATTGGACTGATGAGCTGTTGTGAGAGATTAGAACAGTTCATCTTTTACTTTGTGCCTCGCAGCAGGTGCACATAAATAAAAAATGTTTTCTTTCTGAGAGTTGCTGAGAATTCGATTGAAACGAAAGGAAAAAAAACCCGTCATGTCAAGTTTACTTTAACAACCTTTTAAAGCAATCAAAGAGCAGATGTTTGCGGTTTTTAGGGGGTGTTTCGTGCAGCTGGGTGCAGTAAACGGGGACAACGGGGTTTCCGGCAGAGCTTTCATTTTTTCTGATCACGGGGGGAAAGGGAAAAAAAAGTCACTGAATACACAGAGAAAAAATAATTACGAAAATCCACAATCTTGACAACAAAAACAAAAATCCAATATTTATTTACATTTGCTAATCGCTTTCTCGGCACGGTGAGGCGGCAAGCATCGGCAGCTCTGCCTCTCACCTCTTTCTAAATAAAATTTTCAGTCCCATTTCCATTTTCACACCATTATAGCCAGACAAAAACACATGCAGCAACTGTGACCATCTCATCTGTGTTTTACCATCGCAGCCCGGCAGGCCACAGTTCTGGAACATCAGTTAAGAAATAGTTGTGTCCATATCAGCCAGTAATTTAGCTGTTTTTGTTATTTCGCTTACAGACACATGGAGGGTGGTTCATCTGACATGACAACAGAGGCTACGATAGACTTTTAGATTCAGGAAAAAGTTGCAGGAAACTTTGAAACGGCTTAATGCACTCCTATCATAGACTGTATAAAAACGTTGGATGCAGTGTCCTAATGAAGCAAAGCTGGTTCTGAGGCGCCTCAGATCTGCACGACCTTAGAGGTTGTTTACAAACAGAAGCCAGATTTTATACTCTGTGGGGAGAATGATCATGCTTCTCAGTGAACATATTCATAATAAGTTCATTATCTCATCAAGTCATCTTCAATACAACACTGCATTCACTTTTAAAGTTATGGTCCCATTTAGAGTAGTTTAGAAAATACAGTGTGATGGAGGCATGGCTGCCTTGTGATTGACAAAGTGCTACTGTATGGGCATGAAATGCATTTGACCTTTTTTGTCATCTTTTTTAAAACAAACAAAAAAACAAAAACAGCCAAAACAACAGCTTGAAGCTTCAAGAACAAGTTATGCATCCATCTTTTATATACAGTCTATGCACCATGTAAAAACTGTGCATACAATCAAAAAGCTGTGCAGTTGTCTCATACATGTTCTGTAACGTTTCCTAAATGTGTTGTAGATGACTTTCTGTGTGTCAGATTTCAAACTGATTATTCGCGTCTGTGTTTTACTTCTCTGACGTTCACATATGAAAATGGCTTTATACGTACTGCAGTGCGTCCTGATAAATTAAAACTCAGTACAAACTCATGCTGTGCAGCTAATTTTTTAAGAATCAGATGGGGGTATTTTCTGCAACTATCCTGCCTCACATGGATCACACAGCAGGAAATAATCCACTTTGGGCACTTTGCACTACGGGAAATATCTACAGAGTGGTTTATGGCTGGGAATTATCTGAACTGAACAAGCAAAACCCAACATCACACACACTCAGGGCTTTGCATTCTTCCCATGCAGCTCTTTTGGTGAATTCCTAAAAACAAAAAAGTTCATCAAAAGCACTGCATGTGTAAAAACAGCTCAAGTATAAGGATGCTATCAAACTATAAGACTTTTTTAAATCTTACAGACAAATCTTGTCAATTTAAGTACCAATATAATAATAATTTATTATGTCTGTAATCACTTTGAACCGTGAAACTCAACGATGCACTGAAAACCATTTCCAAAGCCACATTAAAGTAGTGAGATGAAATGCTTTCTTACCTACTTGATCTTTAAAAATCTTTGAAATAACCACTGGCACGTTGTGCTCTGCACCTCCCTGAAAAGCAGGAGAGAAAGATGAGGATGTGCATTTCTGAGTATGGGTGGTAAAATTAGCTGCCAAAACAGCTTTTTCAAACAGCCATCTCTGCCACCCAAAGCCTTTCATTTCCACTGTAGTCTCAAAACTTATCTGCTTACTTTGATGCTTAAGCCCAGACCGCCGGTCGCTTGTCTTCGCAGTACAACAGTTCTGTGCTTTAGAAAGTGGGAGTTTCTTATTGGCAAAAGGATATTGTGAACATTGAAAAGTATGCTGGAGTTATGCGGCATGAATTACAAAAAGCGAGCCTGGAGGCCTCGGGTGCACTTACATTTACTTGGGATTCACTTCCACTCGTGCAAACCACATCCAGCTTCTGTATGGTTAATACCTCTTTGGTCAATTTCAGGCAGACATCATAGGTATTGTTGGTCTCCTCATTGTACAGCAAAGCAATTCCAGATTTTGTCTGTTGGAGTTGAGAAGAACATTGACATTTTGCCAAGCAGAGCAATTACGTAGACAATGAACATTTTAATCCTCTTTTCTCAACGTGCCATTTGTGCACCCCGTTCTACTAGTCTAGTTTTGGGTTAATTGGTTTTGCCTGACATTGTGAAACCTTAGTGTAAGGATTTTTTCTTTCAGTTCAGTGTTTCTACCTTATGAAACCAGAGATACACAAAAGTTCAGGCAGTTGTGCCAGAAAGTCTAACTTTGAGGACAGAAATGACAACAGTCAGCCAGATCAAAGAAGCACAGACGTTACAGTTCACGCTTTTTCTGTTTCTTTGTAGATGAAGAACCTTCAAGCATCTGAAAACTGAATGCAGTGCAGCTCAAATTTAACGCTCTTTCTGTTCAGTATCATTATCTGCAAATATCAACAGAAATAAAAGAAGCAGCCATCTCAAATTATTCACCTTTTTGATTAAGCAAAAGACTGTCAGACAATACCTTCTGTAACACTTCAAACGATACGGCTCATATGACGAGATTGAAAAATGGTAAAAAACTATGTTTATATCTCGAAACACAAACTACGTTTAGACCAAGATACTAGCAGCCAGGAAATATTAAAAAATAATTTTGGCCACTTTGGTTTAGTTTATGCTAACAACTTATAATTAATACTAACAAAATACAGATGAGGAGCCTAAATAAGTATTTTTGAAACAAGCAGAGGTTTTGACCCAATAATGGGTCAATAACTGGAATTAGTATACAGTTGGAAACATTTTGCCATTAAAAGAAACTAACTGTAAAATTCATCAGCTCGCTGTCTGGGTTTGACAAAAGCCATGTCTAATTCTGCACCAATCGTTCACCATTCATTCAGAAAATTCAGGCAGTCTGTTGATTTCCATCAAATGTTCAAAGGTCAAAGCTGGTCATGGCATGGACGGAAAAAACAAACAACAGGCAGGTGTCGACATTTTGATGTAGAATAAAGTGTTGCTTAACAAATTCAGAAATATTGAACAGAACAGGAAATTCAAAGTGAGCTGACAGCCCTGCAACGTCTGCATGTATACAAACTAGCATTTTTAAATGGAAACAACACCGTTACACTAGTTACATTTATGTGCATCTAAATTCTGTTTCATTTGTTGCATGGTGAACTTTACACGTTGGCCCGTTACAGTGACCTCACTTACCTGAATTACTGACCCTGTGATGCAAATTGTTACATTCCCCACATGGATCTGTTGGTACGGAAAGTAACAGAATACTAGATGGAGAAACTTGAGGAGGCTGTTTGGGTCGTTTGGAAATTATTTATTGCCACAATGTCAGAAACTATGCATAAATTGGCTTCTGGGAGAGCCAAAGACAACACAACAGCACCCCCAACACAAAACAAAACCCCTTCATCTAACAAACTTTAAACTTTGTCTAAAGAAAGGTGACAGTCCTGCGCTTCAACTCCCTAACAAACTAGTGGAACGAGAGAAAAAGGTGAATATCAAGAGAAACTCTCCTGGCAACTCTGACCACAGGAAACCTGTTGGGAAATGTAACACAAGACAATGACACAAAGGGAAAAATAAATTGACAAGCACAAAGAAGCAACATATGAATCTTCATCAGCAATGACATGAAAGGTGGAAACATCAGGAGCTGCTGGGAGGATCGACGTCCTCACAACTTTCATTTTGGAACTCTTTTTCAACCACAACTAGATATTGAGAATCTATCACCAGCAGGGTTACTGAGCTTCAAAATGTTTGCTTGGCAAGCATTCAGAAAATACAGAAATAACATTTTGTGGCAGTAGATGGTGTAATTTCAGTTTTGAACCAAAATCAAACCCTTTAACAAAAAGCATCCATCCACACGCAGTTACTGAGACTAATGGAAGACAGTGTTTCAGCGCGGTAACATGTTTGCATGCCGATGCCAGAGTTCAGCTAGAAGCAATTTGGTACCTGTGCATTTAAACTAAAGTTAGTAATTATAACTAAGCTTAGCTTCAAACACACTAAAGCTTCAACAGCATTTTATAAACCCATAAAAACAGCCCCATCAGTCCATATACAAGTCAGTTCTGAAAACGGGATACTAGGGAATTGCTTTGGGTCTAACACCGTAAACGTTGGAATAAAGTGCACATTACCTGCAGTGACCGTCATTACTTCTCAAATAAGTTCAACTCCTCTACATCTTTCAGTGACACTGAGCGAATTCTTGGAAAATGAAGCTCTGTGCAGGAAAATTCTTATTCCAAACACATTCTAAGTATTAGGATGGGCGGCCAGTCATGGTGTAAGAATTAACTCAACATGTTTTTCATATTTGGAGAAACAAGAAAATCCTAGCAAATGCCCCAGAGAAGGGCCCAGACAGCATTGCGTTCTGATGAAAGCACCAACAATCTATATCATTTTGAAAATGGTACCACAGAGGGCTGAAATACATTGTTCCTGTAGGTCTAGTCATAACATTTCATAATCTGTGATGCAAGACATCATATAGACAAACGATTATGCCCCCTCTAAACCTCCTCCCCGCTCATATTGGTTGTTTGAAAGGGCTGAATTGATGGAGTGAGTTACATTACTTCCCAAAGCTTCATCACAATTCAGCCAGGAGAGTCACTAAGATTGATGGATGATCTGGCATATAAACAAATGAAAAAACAATGGTCTACATTTGATGGAAAAACAATTGCCTGTTTGTTGAAGTGACCTGACTGTGAAGTAAGAGTTTTCTACACACAAAGACTAAACGCAGTAACACAAACTACAGGGTGGGCCATTTATATGGATACACCGTAATAACATGGGAATGGTTGGTGATATTAAAGTCCTGTTTGTGGCACATTAGTATATGTGAGGGGGCAAACTCCTCAAGATGGCTGGTGACCGTGGTGGCCATTTAGAAGTCGGCCATCTTGGATACAACTTTTGTTTTTTTTCAATAGGAAGAGGGCCATGTGACACATCAAACTTATTGGTAATGTCACAAGAAAAACAATGGTGTGCTTGGTTTCAACGTAACTTTATTCTTTCATGAGTTATTTACAAGTTTCTCTTTGTTCACAGCCATTGACATGTCGAAGAGGTTAACACGTGAGGAGCGGATCGAAATTGTGTTGATATCTGGTGAACGCAGTAACCGGGTCATTGCAGCAGATTTCAATGCAAGACACCCTACGAGACCACCCATCTCCCATGCTACAGTTAGCAAACTGCTTGCTAAGTTTCGTGAAAATGGTTCAGCGTTGGATTTGCCAAAATGTGGACGCAAGAAAACTGTCACTAATGAAGAAACATCAGTGGCTGTCCTAGCTTCATTCAGCAAGAGCCCACACTAGCACTCGCCGCATGTCACTGGAGAGTGGCATTAGTCGAGCATCCCTTCGGCGGATATTAGCTACTCACAAATGGCACCCTTACAAACTCCAGCTACTGCAGCATCTCAACGAGGATGACCCAGATCGGCGCACAGAATTTGCAGAATGGGCAAAACAAAAATTGGAACAGGACCCTCAGTTCACCCAGAAGATTTTGTTCAGTGATGAGGCAAACTTTTATGTGAATGGTGAAGTTAACAAACAAAACCACCGCTATTGGTCTGACACTAACCAACATTGGATGGATCCCTCCAAGACTGTTGGCACAACAAAAGTGATGGTTTGGTGTGGTATATGGGGTACAACGATAGTGGGTCCATTCTTCATCAATGGAAACCTCAAGGACACTGGATATTTGAAATTGCTACATGATGATGTGTTTCCCTCTTTATGTACTGAAGCTGGCACGTTCCCTGAGTTTTTCCAGCAAGATGGTGCACCACCACATTATGGGCGCCAGGTCCGAGCATTCCTAGATGAACAGTTTCTTGGAAAGTGGATTGGTCATCGTGGGCCAGTTGAATGGCCCCCAAGGTCTCCCCCTTAGACTTTTGTCTTTGGGGTCATCTGAAGGCAATTGTCTATGGTGTGAAGATACGAGATGTGCAGCACCTGAAACTACGGATACTGGATGCCTGTGCTGGCATTTCTCCTGTGGCGTTGCTATCAGTGTGTGAGGAGTGGGAGAAGAGGGTTGCATTGACAATCCAACACAATGGGCAGCACATTGAACACATTTTATAAGAAACTTGTAAATAACTCATGAAAGAATAAAGTTACGTTTTCACCAAGCACACCATTGTTTTTTTTATTGTGACATTACCAATACGTTTGATGTCACATGGCCCTCTTCCTATTGAAAAAAACAAAAGTTGTATCCAAGATGGCCGACTTCTAAATGGCCACCATGGTCACCAGCCATCTTGAGGAGTTTGCCCCCTCACATATGTGCCACAAACAGGACTTTAATATCACCAACCATTCCCATATTATTACGGTGTATCCATATAAATGGCCCACCCTGTACTACAATGAGTCTCCGATCAAAAACGACACATTTAAGGCTTCAATTGGCTCCCACATCAATGATGATCATAAGCAGAGAACTGGGAAAAGTGCCTTTAAATCAGCACCATATCATTTTTATGTCCTTTTTGACTTTGACCCATTAAAAAGTGAGATAGACACAAATTAAATTCAAAATAGACACTGTGCTGCTGGATTGTTTTGCTGTGATGCCCAAATTCCTGTAGAGCATAACATTCACCTTTTCATAGATGATGCACTCTTAAGTGATCAGAGTGGGTAAAAAAAAGCTCACAATCACAATGTGAGTGGGGTCAACCAATTCTCTGCTGGGAGACTTGAGAATGAAGGTCGAGCTCAGTTGCCTCTAAGGAAGACGGAATATAAATGAAGGCTTTGCGAGAATATACGGCCACTGCAGCAGGAGAGCAGCGGCTACATTCAAAAGACACAAAAACAGTCTAAACGTTTAAAGCCGAACGCAGCAGAAGTCGGCGTCGCTGCTGAAATGACAAAGGAAACCAGCTTCACCTCTTGCTTCTTTCTACTCTGTCACTGCCCACCCTCTCAGGCAGCTCCCTTTGTGCAGCCCTTATTGTTTCTTGTTGAATGACAGCACTGTAAAACTCTAAATAATAACACTGTATAATAAACTGACAGAAAAAATGCATTTGGTCTTGTCAACTGCAGATCACACATGACATTCAAACATAAACAATTTCAACTCCATAAACTTTACATAATTGTTCTGAGGGCGCTGAGTCTCATAGGAACAAAGACGTCTAATATAGTTTTTATTTTGCTGCTGACATTACAGAAATGATGAAAAACTAGTTATTTTGCGCTTTAATATAGCAAAACACAAACTGTTAAATCAAAAGATTTACAAGTTTCCAAAATGAAAATCCAAACTTTAAATGGGGCTATAGCCGCTCTTCATTTTGAATGGCAGCTGTGTGCCGCTGAGCAAAGAGCCAAGCTACACTACAGAAGGAAGTTAAAGGATCAACTTCATGCTAATACGATGCATGTGATAGCCAGACAAGAACAATAACGATGAACAACCCGGAGCCTGTGCACGTCACAGTTTCCACACACAGAAGGTGATTTATCTTTATAATATCCTGCATAAATTTAGAAGCATCGACGATCAAGTGTAGGCAGATGGCCCTTGCAGAGATGTGCAAAAGGAACTCTCAGTGCAATCACAATAAATGTGGAGACATCCACACAGGCGCTAAGAAAATAAGTAGAGTTCACAAATTAGAGATCATTTAGGTGAGTATAACTCATAAAAGGCACGCATGCATGCCACTCAAATAAAGAAGACTGCAGCTGAGTTCACTTTAGTGGAAAACAAGAACACAAAGATTGTGAAGTTTCAATGAATACAAACTTGGCCTTCAACCAATGAAAATACAGTTTGTTTTTCCCCACCTACTGGTGGTTTATTTTGTTTCTGAAACAAAGAAATCTCCTGTTTTTAAGTCTGTCAGCTCTTCAACAAGCTATCTTTGAACATACCAGATTACATCAGACCGTGCCGTTGGCAAATATCATATCAGTCAGCAGGGACGAAATCTGCAATATATCAGAGCGTCGGTTTGAGCAAACAGAACTCGGCATAGTGTGTAATTGTGTGGAAACTTCAGGGACAATAAATAAAGGAGTTTAAAGCTGAACACATGCAGCTGTGTGTACAAGGTTCACAACACATTCATGTGACAAATATCAATTTTCTTTTACAAGTCTATCTATGCACGATTTAAGAAACAGCTGCCAGAGAGTGCTTGTGCTTCAGCTGTAGATACAGGATCGAAACACAACAGGCTTCAGAGTTCAGGTATCAGGAAACAGCTGCCCAATCAATGTATGCTAATCACCATCTCAACATTATGTGTTAATGCACTGCAGCGCTTCTCAGAAGTGAAATTGAATATTTTTAGCTGAGGCTTAATTATCCTTTTATCACTCCAACCTGTTTACCAAATTAAAATCATCATGAAGAAAGAATTTAAATGGCACTGGTGAACTGCAGAGGTAGTAAATGTATTATCTGACATCTTCAGCACTAATAATTTGCACCGTGCAGCTTTCTTGCAGTGTACCATTGAAAGTTGAAATCCATTCTGACAGCTGACACAACCTCGACCCGCTGGTTTTATTTGCTCAGCGAGCGTTGACTGCTCAGAAAAAAGGAGCTATGCAAGCAACAGTCCATTTAGAACAGACAAAAAGGCTTCCAATGCTAATGGCCACAAGATAAAACTAAGGGTCCTTTTACATTATGCTAACTGACGCTTACTCATTGCTAATGTGTGTGCCCACTCAAGGTTAGGAATGAGTATCTGCCCCAAGTGGAGGAGTTCAAGAATCTCAGGGTCTTGTTCAGGAATGGAGGAGGAAGAGGGAGATTGACAGATCAGAGAAGTATCTGCAGTAACGGACGCTGTGCCAGTCTGTCATGTTCAAGAGAGCAGAGTATAAAAGCTAAACTGTCGGTTTACTGGTTGAGACCGCAGACGCAAGCAGCAGAAATTAGCTTTTTTCATAGGCTGGCTGAGCTCTCCCTTAAAAATAAAATGGGGTGGGCATCAGCTAGGTGACGTGTTTAGGGCCAGCTGGGAGGAGACCAGCAGGTATGTCAAGCTCCTTTTACATTATGGAGCCGCATACAGCCTACTTTGAACTGAAGGGAGCCAGACCAGTGAAACTTCTCTGTCTGTCGATTTAAAGAAACTTAACTACACGTTTAATCTGTGAGACATTTAAAACTGTTTAATGTGCCAGTTTTTATACATGATGATGAAATGTTGTTGTAATAAATGTAACAAATCTGTCAGGATGACTCTTTGAACTTAAATTGTAAGAAATAAATGTGCAAAATTACAGAAGCAGCTCTGGCATGTCATTGCAACAATGTTAATTGACAAAAAACGCTTTTTCTCTTACTCTGTAATCATTGTAAAAAAATACAAATTTCTCCATCAGATGGTGAAAAACAGGAACTCTTCCAGCATTAACAATTTAACTATCACAACTGCGCATCTGGAAGAAGAACAACATCTCATTGGCGACAAAGATCCGCCTTTACCGAACCCTGATCCTGCCCATTCTACTTTATGGCGCGGAGACGTGGACAATGCTCAAAAACGACCTGAGCAAGCTCGAAGTTTTCCAAATGCATTGCCTTAGATGCGTTCTCGGCGTTTCCCTTCGCGACCGTCATTTGAATGACACCATCCTCACCAGCTGCGGCAGCCAACTGACGATCAGCGACCTAATCCAGCGCCGCCGACTCTGTTGGTTTGGCCACATTTGTCGAATGGACCCAAGCCGCTACCCCCATGGCCTACTCTAGTTGACCCGCCCCACCGATTGGAGGGTGCATCGAAATGCACCAAAGAAGACATGGATGAAACAAATCCAGGATGATTTGAAGGGCCTTCGACTTGACCTCGAGCAGGCAAGAACCATCGCCTTAGATCGAAAAGCGTGGAAGATAATTGTTGGTCAAGCAAGAGAACCTGCGGCACCTACAGCAGCGTACTGGTTGCGCGGCAGACCACCGCCGCTGGTCGCCCGCTAAGGACAAGAAGAAGAAGAACTATCACAACTATATTAGTATAATATAATTGGTCATGTGAGAAGTCTTTATCAGTAGGAAAAGCTCTCTCTCACAGGCCTGGGTGTCTCTGCTCAGACGGCTGTACCTACCACCAGGTCTAAATTCACCATCAATGATGAGCTTCCAGTTTCTTAAACTAATCCATAGACATGGAGAGATCCTGCAGACCTGATAAAGTAACGCTTTAAAACTGTGTTGCTTTTCATGACAAGCAGGTGATGACAACTCCAAGTGCACTCTGATCACAGTAAAAACTTTCCTGGAGTTAGTTTTGTAAATTATGGTAATTATTGGTGCTGCTATGGAAAAGTCATCAAGAATTAAAGCGCAGACACTATTTCCACAAACATACTGGTGAAAAGAAGGATGCACAAAGGTTGAGCTGTCGTTGTGTGGCATTTTCATATCCTCACCAAGTCGCATTGCTGTAAATAGTAAAGATGTAACAAATATGCCGGAGTGATTGCTCTTAAGCCTCAGCATGTAATGAGCCGTGGTTGTATGCTAAAATAACTTGTGGGTATTGCTAAATGAGGTACTTAACTGGATTGACAGTCTGATCTTAATAGTGAATTATCCTTTTAAAAGCACAAAAAACACAATCCATTGACTTTTTAAGTCTAGTAGTGGATGTTGTGGATTCCTATGGTGAACATGGATTAACTGCATATTAAAGTATTTAGCGATGGGGACCTTTTTCCCCAGGATGTAGGTAAACGTGTGGGAAATAGGAACTGTGTGAAGGCATTTGGGACCATTAAAGTGCAGCTCAGACCATCACTATTTAGACCATTATAATGCTCCAAACCTCTGAATCTGAATTTTAAAAGTATGTGTCATATAATGACTGCAAAGGTTTGCCCTGCCATACAATCATAAAGTTATCATGCAGTCTGTTATGGTTATTGCGGTACTGTTTTGCCAGCTTATTGTGTAGCTTGAAAACGATAGAGCATAAAAAGAAAACGGCCCTGTGGGACACCTGTACACAAAACAATCTTGTAAGACACCGCAAGATTGTTGCATATTCTCTTTAGGCAGTCTGTCAGAAAGTCTTTAATCCAGAGAAAGAAAACTACTTTCAACATTCATATCACGCAGGCTTTGCAAAACCGCATTTCTTTGCAGTATATTCAAAGCTGAATTGAGTTAAAATCTTGTGACAGCATATCATATTCATCATGCTGACTGTGGTCAAATTGTGTCCTCTTTCCCCTTTGAAATAAAAACTGTGAGAGTGAAGCAGACATCTAATACAATCCAGTACAACAGCCCTGCAATGAAGTCTGTGCTTGTGAAGCAAAATAAGCAGGTTTCTTTTATTTCTTCCTTTTTGGTATTTTAGAGACATTGTTGGGGAGGCCTGGCAAATATATTTTCTTTAAAAAGCTTGAAAACTTGAGACTAGTCTTAACAGCAACCTAGTCTTAACAATGTAGACAAATTAGATTAAAAGCACATATCAGAAGACGTTCACATTAAGCCTTCATTGGTTCAGTGGGTTGTTGAGTTCAACACCTAAGTCGTCTCTTTACTGGATTATCTCAAGGTTTAGACACATTTTATTGAATCTGAATCCACTTAAAAATGAGAAACTGAGATACTTGTTTGTGGTTCCTAAATAACAAAAAAGCTATGCAAGTGGTTTTTGTTTGTTTTTTACTTCAGCATGATGATCATTCAATATTTGAAAAGATAATTAATGTATCCAATTTTTGCAATTTTGTGCAAAAATACAGAGTTTGGTCAACTGGCTTTGAAGTACACTGAAACTAAGTTCAGTCAGTTCAGGCAGGGAGTCTTCCTCACGCTCTATCACTAACGCTGCATTCATGTTACATTTACTTTGATTACTAGTATCGTACATTTTACGACATCCAAGCTGTGATAATGACTGGGGGACTCTGAAAGCTATGAAGCTGAACAAATATAAAACAAAGCATTTTTTAACATTCATGGCAAAACTCTTCATAAAGAGAAACGTTGAGAAACGGCTTTTTCAATGATCTTACTTAAAAATGGGAGATTTGAGATCGGCCTGTAGTTGTTCAGAAGAGCCATGCTGTATTTGATTTGATTTGTAAGGCCACCATATTCTCAGTAGTACCAAATGAATGAGGAAAATTGGGCAAAAAAAATCAAAGGTAAACTTCTATAAAGTTGTCTGCATAGAAATGAAAGAACGAATTTGCCAGAGGGTGAACATGTATTATCCATTAGTTTAGATGGGGTGATCTTCACACACAGAAGATGAGATAAATCTGAGATCACAGCATCAACCAGATACATTGCATAAGATCTCAGTTGTCTACAATTCATTTGAAGACACTGATATTAATTATGAATAACACTTTCAAAGAACAGCTCAAGAAATATATATAGGTTTACTTTTAAAAATCAACACAACCAACTTGCTTTTTAGAGATTTTACCCAACAGAGGTCTTTAAGCGTTTTGTTGATAGTTGTTTTTCTTTTTTCTTCAGGTAAAACGAGGCGAAACAGGAAAAAAAAATCTCAGCAGGGCTGTCGGAGTGAAAGAACAGAAGTTGTTTCACAGAAGGTCAAGAATGAGCTTTAGTCAACGTTTGACGGCTGTCCTAGTGTACTCGGTTCATGCTCTCGGGGGTAAATAAATCGGAGAGCGATATGACATTGGTCATTAAACAGATTGGTCACACTGGTCAGGAGGAGTGCCGATGAACTCATCAGTGATGCACTTGAAGAGAGGCAGAGTTCACATTTGATTCATTTTGATTTGATGACTATAACTGTATCACTTAAGACCAGGCAGATACGGGAAATAAAACTGACTTTAATATCTTTGGCTGAAAATGTCAAAGCTCTTTATGACACAGAGCCCTAAAACATTAATGACTACCAACAATCTGAATTAGATCACGACTTCTATGAGCCCTGCACTGTAGTCAGCATCAGGATTTATTTATTAAGCCTTTAAACCATTAAAAACTCCAATTAGGAGTGAATGACTTAATCAAGTGTGAATGTCCTTGAAATATTCACAACCAAATGCCCAAGAGGGAAGCTATAGCCTTGAAGTTTATTGCTGCATTTTACAGTATTTTAACTGTAACTTTATTTTTCTTATAAATTATAAATTTCTTCTGCTTATCCAATCTTATTCAATCCAATGATTTGGTCCACCAACACTGTAGGTGGTTAACAACACCTAGAGCTTGACACTAATGCAGTTTGATATAATTTAAACCATTTTCAGAAAGCAAAAAACAATGCTGAGTATTATAGTTATGGACCATGGTCTCTCTAAAGGCTAGTCTAGAAAACCTCAAAATAACAAGACACACATTTCCGCTTTAAAAGTTTCGTCTCTGCAGCAGAAGATTTGCAACTGCTGAGAATACAGCATCAACATCTTAAATCAGGTTTTGTGCACTAAACCACTAAAGTACACGTTTACAATTGGCCACAGTGCTGGAGAGACTTATTTTGAATCATTTCAGGAACAAATCAATGCATGGCCCTTTGAAAATCTCACTGCCAATACAACAGCACTTAGTTCAATGAAGAGTGTGGAGCTTTTGCTGGAACCACTGTGGAACAACGTATCCTAGTCTGGTAGATGTTTTAAACTAGTAGATTGCACAATGTAATTCATAAAGCGCACAGCTCGCTAGACATCAGGGAATATCTGTGGAATATGCTTCTTAAACACAAAAGCACACTGCTGCTCTGCCAGACCAAATGCACAACAGTTGCTTTACAAAAAGAAAAAACTGTGAAACAGGGTTCAAGAAAAATATCACATTTTTTAGAAGAAACAGCACCTCTAAATTGTGTGAGACCGAGGCTGCAAACTGTCTAAACCATTATCTCAACTGTTTATGGTGTTTGTTCCAGGGTATCACAGTACAGGCTCCACTGGGAGTGGGTAAAGTACACTTTTCAGACTTGAAGTGAACCAGAGTGAGATCGTACTTGGCACAACTGAAGTGAAAGCAGACGAAGCATAAAAGTAACCGTATATGCTCAGTGGATCACAAGCACCAGGATGCCTTTTTTTTTTCTAGCAAAAAATTGCTGCTATCGACCGTTTCTGTAGGTGGCACATTCCCTGTTCACCGGAAACAAAATACTATCATCATCCTATGAGTGCGCTGAGATTTAGGCCGTTGTATTTCTACCCCTGTGGAGCTATAGTATTTCAATTACAAATAAAACATATTTGTAATATGTGCCTAATCTTTAGGCCAGTCTTGAAAAACTGGTGTTGGGGTTCAGCTTTTTGTTGAATCCAAATCCTTTCAAATCCCTTATCAAAGGTAATTAGGATTTTTTTTCCCCCCATTCACAGGTAACTATAGTTATAAATAACTGAACCTCAAAGATTCAATTTAGATCTGTAATCAGCTTTTGTTGCCTGAGAATGCAAAACAAGTTTTTAGCCGCAGCCTAATTAATGTTCAAAACCTGCAGCTCCATAAATGAGGACAGAGCTTAAAATATTTCAATTCATCAAACACATTTAATCAATATTTCATATCTGTGAAAAATAACAAGTACTTACTCTGAATACTGAAGATCAAAAGTTTTAAAAACCTTTAAAATCTACCATGTCTAAAAAGCTATTTCTCATTTATTCATTAAAATTATTATTTTGTTTATCCACAAAATGTTACAGCTTTCAGTTTTATTGACAAATTAGCTTGTCCAAGCTACATGTGAGATTGCACTGAAAGCCCTTTGTTCCAAATCTTTGTAACATTGGACAGGAAGTTTCTGTTTCAACCTTTGGGTATAAGCTTCCAAAAAGCCAAACCCACTTTAAAGCCAGAATTTGAGGAACAAGGAATCTTTCTAGCTCCATCCACCCATTTTCTAGTTTTCATATTCAGGGGAAAGGAAAAGTAGGGAACATCCCGTACATTATTCGAGAGGTTGTTAGTCCATTTCAGGCCAACAAGAAGCTGAAGTTCACCAAGAAAACCCACATAGGCTCATGGGAGGAAAAAATATCAATACACGCACGGCACGACTCCAGCTGCCCGGCAGGTTCAAGCACACAAACATCAGTATGCAAGCATGCTCACGTGGGAAAGGAAGCACCTTGATGTTCGGCAGATAATATTCAGCAACACAAACTAAGTCTCAGCCAGATAGTAATTTAATTTTTGCAATAACTGATTCATGAACCAAACCAAATCTGACCAGATGGTTAAGTCTTTATAAAAAAAATAAAAATTCTCAAGTGAATATGTGAACCAAATTGAAAATAGACAAAAAGTGTAGAAAATAATCAGAGGATTAAATCCTAATGACTGGCACAAGGAAATGCTAACCCTGGATGACAGGAATGCCTCCGACAAGTCAACCAACATGAGTTTTGAGACTTTAATATTAACGTGAACACGCAGAACCACGGTGTTTGAGGAAGTCGAGCTTTGTCTCAAACATTTATGTAAAGTTATTTTTCATTTTATCCATCTGCTCATTTTTCCTGATTATCTAAAGTTGGTTTATCCAGATGTTTTTCCCCAGCAATGGTATCTTTCTTATTAATGGTTTCTTATAAAATCTCTCCAGTGAGTTGTGGGTCTACCCTAGGATCTTCTCCCGGTTGGGGATGCCCCAAAGACGTGAAGAGAAAATGCACGAGAGGCATCTTGATTAGACTGTCCACAGCTGTCTCCTTTAGACATGAAGGAGCAACAGTTAAGCCCAAATCTCAAAAGGAAAAAACTCTTTTCAGCTGCTGTATTTGCAATCTGATTCTTTCATCATTACCACGTGTGAGGAGGGGGACTTAAATCAACTAGCAAACGAAAGCATTCACCTTCGGCTCAGCTGACGATCGGGTACAATGCAGCAGTAATGCTGACCCAACATTAATTTCTTGTTCCATTTAAGCTCCACCATTTCAATCACTTGTGAACAAGATCCTGAAATACTTAAATTCCCTTGCTTGGAGCAGCATCTTTTCCTCCCAGAGGGAGCAATCCACCTTTTTTTTGGCAGAGAACTGAAGTGTAGAGTTGGAGTTGCTGACTTTCATCTTAGCTCCTTCACAGCTCGAGTTTATGCCAGATGAAGTCAACAGAAGTACTTGAAAAAGTAAGAGTGCAATGCTGGGTGATTATTAATAAAGATTACAAAGAGTTGATATTACCCAAAACCCTCTTTTAAGAAAGTAGACAATTGCTCTTTTAAGTTTGTATTGTCCAATGAGGTTACTTGGCTGTGTGCCAGACCAATCATAGCTGACGTCTGTAGAGTGATTTCCCTGCATGTATTAATAATACAGCAGGCAGTCCTGCTATCTCCAAGCTTCCTTTCTAATGTGGAGATGACATTTGAGTTTACTTTAGCTGTGGTGGAAGAAGAACTTTCCAGACACTGATAACCTTGAAAAGCACCACAAACACACACACACATGCATAGTTGATACAAACACAGCCAGCAGCCAGAGTTCAACACACACACTTACCAGATGCCCTTTTTTGTGTAGATCAATCATATAATGCCTGAGACAGTCCTCCAGACTTGTACGTACAGTGCAAAATGTGGTGAAATATTTTTGAGTAAATCCATTCACAGCACTCCCCGGTGAATCATACTTTAGTTCCATCAGTTCCGTTTACCATTAACACACCCTCATCATGGACTCTATACATTTTCAGCCATGACTCATGTGTTTTGATTACCCGAGCTGACACCAGTCCTAATTCTCTCTCTGGCTACGAACCGATAAACTACATTCATCTGAACCTAGAGGTTGTTACTGTTGTTAGCATATGAAATATTTACTTGGCTGAAAAATCTAATTAAAAGCTACGTTATGCATGAAAGTTCCCAAAAACACCCACATCACAGCAGTTCACACCATTTAACTGTAAGCAGCATGAAGAAAAACCAACTTAACAACTATTAGA
Organism: Rhamphochromis longiceps; assembly: GCF_057381845.1. Classification (NCBI taxonomy): domain Eukaryota; kingdom Metazoa; phylum Chordata; class Actinopteri; order Cichliformes; family Cichlidae; genus Rhamphochromis; species Rhamphochromis longiceps. Next base: position 14,869,666 of record NC_140575.1, read on the forward strand.
AATATCTGGATCCGCGCAGCCTCGGCGACTTGTCTGAAAACAAGAATATCTTTTTTTAAAAAGAAATGACTGAGCTGCGTGTGTGACAAGAACCCATGATGTTGACAAGTGTCACAATTACTACTATTGTCAAGGCGAGCACTTTCATCTGGATCCTTTAAAAGATCTTCGTATTTAAAAATTAGACAATTTAGAACAGAAGATGAAAAGCAAAACTCTGCTCTCTATTCAGCCCGTTCCCCTGTTTTTTTGAGGTCAATTAAAACTACCCTGGGGTTGTGTCAGCGGGGAAATGGCTGTGGCTGTACAACTTCAGTCACGCAAGAACGTGGAACTCTTTTAAAAAAACATGTTAATTTTAAAATCCGAGCAGAGAGCTGCAAGTTGCTGTTATTTATAACCAAGAGGAGAAGTCGATGGATAGAATTTTGGAATAGAATATTCTCATTTATTTGCAAACACATGCCACAGAGGAATCTGGCCCCGCTGCAAAAGAACAAACGCACATTTTAACTGGGATGGTATTTTTGCTCGCCCTTTTTTGTAAACGATGCCAAAAACTGTGGCAGAGTTACCTCTCGTTTTCAAATACCAGCATGCAATTTGCCTGGCAACTTTGTAGTTTTTAAAAAAGAAAACAAAAGACAGATTAAAAATTTTAATGTGTATTTTTTCTCCCCAAAAATCCATTAAACACAGCCCAGAGATACAGCTGTACTGATGAGCATAATCCATCATTTTAAATGAGACAACTTTGGTAATTTCTCCTAACATGGCTTTAAACGCTGCTAATTACCACATTACTGGAACTATTTTCACTTCTTTCAATCAAGACGCAGTCTTACATAACGGTGAAACATTATGTTACTGCAAAACAAAGTCTCCGTAAATACCTCAGCACTGATTGTGTCCCTTTTTAGAGAGCTATATAGCAAAGTCATTCAGTTCATTCAGTTTATGGTGATAAATTAGATTCATATTCTCATGTCTGAACATGTTTTGAATGCATCTTTGATCACAGCAGGAGGTGATGATTCAGAGATGTTGGCTAAACCACAGTAAATACACAAGTGCTTCTAAAGTGTGAGTTTTCTTGAGCTGAACACTGTTTACTTCAAGGGTTACAGTTAAAGCAAGGACGAGAAAGGGGCTTTTTATATTTACTGTATGAGTACTTGAAAATAGAACAAGATTTTTTTGGGTATATGTAACATTGATGAGGTGAATTCCCAAGTTTGCGACGCACAACCCAAAGCTGTGATGCCAAGGCTGAGAGAAGCCTAATAACAAAATGCCAATGAACATTTCAGAGATCTCAAGCAACAACAAGCAGCAACCTCCGGGGCTGAAAAGTGAAGCCAACACCAGAGTGCCAGAAACTGCAGTTCCCTGAGTGGCCACTTAAGACTCGCTCCAAAGTGAATCGATCATGAGAGTACCGTGTTAAGCAGCCCAGCTTTGCAGCAGAAATTAACGTGGGTGACGGACTGGTTTTGGTCTCTACAGCAAATGTCTCCCCCTATATCGACTGGAAGAGTGGCTGAAATCCCCCTCTCTCCATCTCCACATGCCACCAGCTGTCAGCTCAGCTTCACCTCCACTAATTCAAGTCATTGAACCAGATCTCTCGATTGTAATTATGTAATCATGGCTGGCTGTAAAAGGGAGTCGATCCCTATAGACTCTGATGTTAAAATGCCCAACTTTACAGCATTAAAAAGCATGTTTACAGCCCGGTGCAAGAAATGATCTTGAGCTCTGGACAGTCCCAAAAGGGCTTGTAGTGCCACATTTATTTGGAGCATGTTTTGCATTGCATTGTCACGAGAATGTGCATGTATTAATTTGGTCATTTAAAAATGTCTAAAATGGTTTTATGCGCCAGTCTAATCTGCTAAGTCGCTTTTCCTCCAGTGTAACTGCAGCTACTGGAACACAGAACCGACAAGAATACCATTTCAATCCATCAAATTGATTTCATTTGGATCTGTGTCAAACAGCAGTGATTTCCATGTCTTCTTTATTAGGCAGCAAGCTTTAATGGATTCAGTTTAAAGTTTCATAGCAGTGCAGTATGTGCAGCTGTCATCTTAGAAGCAAAAGGCAGCACTGAATGCCACACAGTGATAAAATAATGAACTGGAATTAAAATGTTTATTTTACCACTCTGTGCACTTAATCACCCCATTAATGATCATTTCTTGTCCTTTTGCAACAGTGTTGCAATTTACTTTTATATTTTCTGCGTTCGTTGTAGATTTTAATCAACATTTGGTGTGTTTTTAGTGGAAGAAGACTCACATGATCTGTGAAACGCCCCTTTCAGATTGGTCAGTTGCTGCGGACACCACCCTGGGAGAAACCCTGGGTAAACTCAGAAAGTTGATCACCAGCGTTGTGTGACCTTTTATTTCTGATCAACTATTTTAGGGTAAGTGAATCCAGATAATGGAATCCTATTCTTGGTATGTTCAGTTAAGTTTTATTTATATAGCGCCAAATCACAGGAATAGTTGCCCCATGGAGCTTTATATTTATGTTGTAAGTAAGACCCAATAATAATACAGAGGATACCCTAACAATCAACCCCTTTAAGCAAGCAGTTGGCGACAATGGGAAGGAAAAACTCCCTTTTAACAGGAAGAAACTCTGTGAGGGGCAGCCTTCTGTTATGACCATATGGGGATAATGGGAGAGAAAATTACACTGGAAGAGATTAATAATAACAACATGTGCAATGAGCTTCTTAATTTAGGCCCCTGGGCCCTATTTCAGGAAGCCGGTTTAGAAAACTCAGAGTGAAAAACGATACTCAGGGTGGGGTAACCCCGAACTGTCCAACTCGGAATATTCGGTTTCAGAAAGGCTGATAACAATTAGTTCAGTCAACGCGGAGTTGCTTTAACCCCAAGTTAAGCGCGCGCACGAGGATACATAAAGCCCTGATTAGTGGAGCACAGATTAAGCGAGTCACCATGGAGACGGAGGGAAAGAAGGCGCGGTCAATGTGTTTCACAGCGCTTGAGGCCGAAATTCTGATGGCAGCATATGCCGATAACATGCAAATTCCACGGGAAAAAAGTAACGCAGCCTCAGCTGCAAAAGAAAGGGAGCATGCATGGCAAAACATAGCCGACAGAGTCAATGCGTGAGTGTTAATTTAAACATTGATCGAGGGATTTCCACCCATTTAACACGTTATTTTATTATATTTTATTTTATTTTTTATTTTATTTTATACATTTGATTTTGTGATGTGATGTGAGCGCAGGTGCAACCCAACAGGCCCCAAACGTTCCTGGCAGCAAGTAAAAATGAAATATAAAAATATAGTCCAACCAGGTAAGGTGTAATTGTATTATGAGCCATAGTGCTTGGTCTGTTTGTCCGATGTAAATCAATTGCAGTTAGAGGCTACATTAATTTTCTTTCTGTAAGCACTTATTGAAATTATCTGAGCACATTACAAGTACATATTTGCTTACTCTGTATGCTCAAATGTGACCCGTTATAGCCAACAGAAAAAAAAAGCGGAGGCCCGAAAAACAGGTGGAGGTCGTCCACCACCACCACTCACAGAGGCTGAGCAGTTGGCTTCCACATTTGTGATGATGTTGGCAGCATCACATATGATCTTCACAGTGCAGAGAACACAAATTAGCATCCATTACTATGATGAAATAATTTGTTAGTTTGAAATGCTACAGGGAACTATGTACCTGTACATTAATGCTGTGGAAAGACTTCCTGTTCACATAGTCTCCTTCATTTACTGAAGGAGCAATGATTGGAATGTGAGTGCCATCTATACAGCCAATCACGCCTGGGAACCGTGAGAATAAATGTAAAATTTAAGTAGTAGTTCAAGTATCACCACATCATGTATTAAGTTTCGTTCATCCTGATACCTGCAATTTTGTGGAATCCCTCTTTGATAAATCTTGTGGGTCTGTGACCGGGGAACACCACAAACGAGTACAGGAGACGTTTCAGTGCAACTGTAACATTCCTGACTGCCCGACAGACGGTAGCCTTGGAAACGTGCTCAGCGTCACCAATATTATACAGAAAGCTCCCGTTTGCAAAAAACCGAAGTGCGATACAAATAATATGTACAGAACTGAGAGAATGTCCGCGATGTGTCACATGAGCAATATTAGGCCTGAGGATGTTATTCAAATAAATTATAGATTGTGCTGAAAAACGGTAACGTTCACACAGGAAATCATCAGGAAATGATAAAATGTCCGAACGCACTCTAATCACTCTCCCGGCGGAGAGCTCTGCGGAGAATTTGGGCTTCAACATCTACTGGCTCTTCAAGGAAGGGGCACGCCATGTCTGACACTTCCTACAGTCAGGTTTCCGACAAAGAGGCGGAGACAGTCAGGGTTAGTTGAAGTAAACCTGCTAGGGGGCAGGTTAGCTTCACGGAGTGTGTCGTCATAGTAACTCGCTCAGAATTAATCTAAACTCGCTTTGTGAAACTGAAAACCCAGAGTTTTCGTTAACTCAGGGTATACTTACTCAGAGTTTGCACTAAACCGGCTTCCTGAAATAGGGCCCTGGTCAAAGCTAAATGAAGCACATTTCAAAAGTTGTTGTGTTAGGGTAAATGTATTATATTATTGGCTGCCAGGAGTGTTGTGGAGTGTGTTGCTAGGGAACCTGTATTAAATGTCACTCCTTCTTACTCGTAGTTCTAATCTGACACAAAATAATATAATTTGTCTGTGTTTAACAAATTCTAAACACTAATAATTGGACAAATTCACACTGCAGTGCTGTGCGCTAGCTAGCCAGGCAGCATAACAGCTGGAACGGGCTCCATTACTTCATTCAAGAACAGTAAGAAGAGACTGAGGAAAAAGGAGAGCAGAGTTTCATGAATAGAACCAAGAGAAAAGCCGTATCTGTTGTTCAGAAGGTTTTCTACTTTTGAAAAGTGAAACTTGTTTTGCTTCTGCAGCTTATGTGCTGGACTTGCACTGTGGGTGGCACTCGGGGAGCTTAGCACTTTGCCCTGTCCAGATAAAAAAATAAAATAAACAGCAGCAGCCAAAATCCTTACTTCACAAACCTTTGTGTGACAGTATATGCAATAAAAGAAAGGGAAGGGACCTGCAGGAAAGCAACTATCTGATGTCATCATTCAGTTGGTTGATACTTCTAAGTTTAAGCTTAGTTTGTGTAGGTAAAATGCTTGCATATTAAGTAAATCAGGCCTTCACTGTGTATCAGTATCTTAGAGGGTCAATAAGCTGTAGCCAGGATGGAGCCGCCTTCACATGAATAGAGCTCTCAGAAATGTGGAGTTGTATCTTCTGCAATCATCTTTGTTCAATCTTCCACTCGGAGTGCCTCCATGGGGAATCAGACCCACTTGATGCATTTCCTCTCTATTGTATATATATTGTTTGAAAAGGCTCCTCTCACGGAGCTTTACTGCTCAAACAGCACCACGGTCCAACTGTGTTAGATAGTACAGCCCCCCCCCCCCAAAATAAGAGCAACTGGTCTTCAGGTTTTTAAATTGTTGGTAATGAGAGTATAATTTATTCTTTTATCTTCATTAGTCATAAATAAAAACAGAGAGCTGCGCACAGATATGAAATGCATTGTAAACAAAGCAGTGAAAGTTTGGTTTGAGTGGAAAGTTTTCATGTTGCTACTGTGGGAGGAATAATCTAGGGTGAATGTATATTTTGAGGAACTAATGTAGGACTGTTTATATTACCATAATTCATTTATTTCCATTTCAAGGGCGACTCTCGGGCGCCCAGCTAGTTTCTTTCGCTGCATTTTTTTCAGTGCAGTTTGTCTCGAAGAGGTGAGTAAAATGTCCACGACAATCCGCCATCAGCCGGTGAGGAGACGAGGTAGATTTCTTCGTATCTCGCTTGAAAATGAATGTGGAGGACATTAAAATGCATAAGTTTCCTGCCTTGAATCTAAATAAAAATGCTAATGAAACGCCGTGGGTATTAATAATGTGGAGGACGAGTTTCCTTTTATTTGCTAAAGAAACATTTCAAGACAAACAGTGACAGCCGCAACTTGTTTTTGATGTATCAGGATTTATGACACTTCATATCCTCTTGACATTTAAAAAATTAAAACGCAGTCTAATTAAAGCTTTAATTAACGCCTGACTTTGGACTAAGTTGAATAATGGAATATGGCTGTGCATGATGGTGTGTTATATATGTATCTTTGCACTTCCTACAGGGATTAATTATATGCTTAAAAAAAGGACTAATTTATGATATAACGCTGGAGTGTGCCCTTTGGCCCATCTCACAGTCCTCATGGGATCCTCATGTTCCTGCCATTAGCTCATATGCCATAAGGAGATTAACATTAAACCATGGACCCATCTGAGAGGAAAGGATCTACACGCAGTGTAACAATTTTGTATAGTCCTACTAAACAGAATATAAGGTGGAAATGACTGAAGCAGTCCTAGCAACACGTGCCACATGTTTGCATTCTCTCTCTAGGGTCATTAAATTATTGTATTCATTTTGAAGAGCCTGACTGCAGTGATAGGAGGAAAATTGAATATTGTTCTGGCAATGAAAGAGACTAAATATAACCTTTAAAAAAGAAAAGAGAGAAATAGAATTTCATTTTTTTTAAATATCAAGTCTGATTATTTTGTCTTTTCCAATTACCTGAGTAGCTCTGGGAAAATGAAAAGTTAAAGAGAATGCATGTTTCATGCTCCAACAGGAGTGATTTGGTTAAAATATGATTGAATTCCTGAATACAAAAGCAGACTTTCACACTCCACTGGGGTATAATTAAGCTTCTGCAGTTCCTGCCAAGAGAAACCCTCGAGCGGGTGACCACAGGGGGTTGGAAATTTTATGTGACATGAATGCCACTTATTTTTTTTAGCTTTTAAAATGGGACAAGCCTGGGTTTGATTGTCTGATAATAACATTGTGTCACCCTCTTTTTAATCCCATTTGCACTGATCTCCGCTTTCGGTTGTCCTTGCAGCATTCCCCTTCTGTAAATGTTAATATTGACCAGCAAGTCAATATCCTTAACGGTGAGTATAATCCTGTAAGGCTGTGTGTGCGTAATTATTCCATCACTGTCAATATTTTAACATCAATACTGTGTTTGTAAATGTGTTTGCATTGTGTCAACGGGGGAATCTGTTGTGGGGAGTCTGCGCATGAGAAACTGTAACACACAAAACACATGGCTCATTAAAGTCTGTTTTAATTACATTTAGAGCTGATGCAACCAGTGTACTGAAAGCTCCAACTTGCCAGTTCAAACTAAAGCATCTCAAGAGATGTGATACTAAATGAACTCTGAAAATGTGACTGTACTTGTTTTTATTGAACCAAAATAACTAAAAATACAGTAGTGCAAGAAGATCCAAGGTGTTTAGTACTGTGCAAAAGTTCTTTTAATTCCTTTATATTTTTCTTCCAAGAATCCAGACTTTCCTCTAAGTTGTTAAAGCCGTCTCCAGGTTTTCTGAATATATTTCAGGGGATTTTTCTTCACATTTCCTGCTTTTTCATTCATTTTCAATGTCATCCCTGTACATGAACATTTTCAGAGAAATTTTATTTTTTTAAACCACTTAACACTGACTTATGAATCATTCAGCCACAAAAAGCACCTTACTGAACCAATACTGTTTCTACTTATAAGGGGCAACCTGACAAAGCCAATTTTAGTACCTAATAAAAAAAATTAGGCAAAAAACCCAAACATTTGTTTTTATTTCTTTAGTTGAATTTCCCCCCAAAATGCCAGTCATAACAACTAGAAACACATAAAAGTAGTACATTAGCACCATCATGATGAATCCTAAAGAGCCAAACATTTGGCATCTGTCAGCATGGTGTACCTTGTGTTGTTAAAAAATGATGTGGCAGGCCTAACAACAGTACCTCAGACAAACAGTATCTTAAAGCCAATTCCTTAAGAAACAGGAAAAACAACAACAAAGAGCTGGCGCAGGGCCTTTGAGATGCATCTGGTCCATTAGTTGATCCATCTGCTGAAATGTTCTCAAACTTTTTTTTTCTTAATTTTTTGGTTGTGATTGTTGGCGGATGGACAGGAGGAGGTCAGGAGAGAGGTATAACAGTGAGTGTCTATGGCCATCTGTAAAACTGTCTCTGTCATTGCAGCCAGTGATCTCACGGATTTTGCCATAATTAATTATGAAAGCAACATCAGATTTGGATCCACCATGGAATACCCCCGGGAACGCTGGTGAAAAATGATCTCAGAAACATTGCCAATCCAGTAAAACCATAAAAACACACAGTTGTCCTTTTGAAGCAGTGTGGGATCATTTTATCGACCAAGAACAGAACAAAAGGCAGAAAACATCCAGAGGATTGTTTTGAATGCCCTTCATTCAGTCACTGCAATACTGCACTTGTGAAAAAGAAAAACGTCATCGAGACATTTCAGTGCATCAGATATCTCGTTGATGGTTTTCCTCCATGATCACAGTTAATGTTACTCCAGATCCACCACTGCAACAGACCAATCATGTTGCTGTGATGTCAAAGTTCTGTGACTTGCAGGTCAAAGGCAGATGTGCTTTGGCTTCATTTTCCAGTTCCAGAAACAACATCCAAAACCTAGCTACACCAACATCATACACTGACGTCATGGTTCTCTATGGATTAAAAAATAAAGCCATGGTAAGGTGAAACGTCAGGTGGACGGCAGGTTGGTGCTGCATCAGCAACAATGCAGACATTATACAAGGCTCTTGAGGTGGAGACGCAGGTCGAGAGCTGAGTTGAAAAGTGAAGCTTTCATTTTTACCAGTCTGTTCCACTACTCACTTATAGTCGTAATAACAGAATGAATGTAAATGAGGTCACAAGCTCAAGGAGCCATGATGAGATTCTTCTGTAAGAATGCTGGGGTCGGGCTTAGCGGTAGGGTGAGAAACGCTGATATCAGAAGCGAGCCGCTCCAACTGCCTTTTTTCAACATGAAGAAGTGCTTCAGACATCTGGTTAAGATGCCTTCTGGGCAGGTGCATCCCTTCAAAAGGTTTTACAAGCATGCCCATCAGTGAGGGGATCCCGGGTAGACCCAGAACACACTGAGGAGGTTGGATTTCAGCTGGTCGGGGAATGGCTTGAGGTCTACCAGGAAGAATTGGAAAGTGCTAGGAAGAATGATTTTTTGGATTACTGTGCTTAGCTCATTTCCACTGTGACTCAACTTTGGATAAGTGGAAGGTAATTGATACATGGACATATGGCTACAACCCATAAATCAAACATTACGATTCACTAGAAAAACCCAAAACTTGGAAAACAGAAAACTGGCACAGCACGAGGGTGAGCATGACCGTTGTTTACTTAAGCATTCTGCATCATGAATTTATTCCCCTAGGATCAGTTTACGGACCGAATCTGATTAAGACTCTGTGGCTCTATTAAAATTAAATCAGGAATGGTTTGAACTTTTCTAGATTTTTGCTAAACTTTCTGACCACAGTTCATTTGTTATGAAGTCAAAACGGCACAAAAACTATCCAGTAATTATGAATTTTGGCACATCTTAGTGATGGGTTCATCAATAAGCTGCTGAAACACAGTCCAGAATCCAGGCAAAGGCAGAGAATTATGTATGAAGAGTTACATTTTTCAAGTGTTCACCACACAAATATACTGCTTGAACTAAGTCGGGGATGGAGTCTCTCCCAGCGTGCAGAGGCAGGAAAACACCCTGCCTGCCAATCACAGCACTAATATACCGTGACATACAATTCAAACATGGCAAAACTAATGCACACACACACACACACACACTGTAGGCAGAGAGCTGCTTATATTTGGACAGGAGGACTCAGTTTACTGTATCCACTGACTCTTCAAACACCTTCAGACAATTCAATACAAACCTGAATTATTCCTTACTTTTGCTACACCCTGGTTTACGCAAGTCTTCACAGTAATCACGTCTCAGATGCTTCATCATTAGGGGGCATCAAATATTTGTTGATATGCACCCAGCGTGCTATGGGAATAACAAAGGGAAAAAATAGGAGAGGTGTGCCTTCCCAGCACTGTCATCTAATTTATCAGTGATTGCCAATCACCCAGATAAATTCAGGGCATCTCCGTGTTTGAAAAATCCAAATTTTATGATTGCGGTTTCATGTTTAACATTCCCTTTGACTGAAGATGGAGTAAAAACCCCTTAAAACAACATAATCCAAATATATATGACCTAAATTGGGGAGGGGGGAGTAAAAACGGGAAATATGGTAAAGCACTTTGGATGCAAACTCGAATCCGTCTCTGGAATCTTCCAAGCAGCCTAACTGCATATAATAAAGCATCTATAATTAACACATTTTGGCATTAATTCAAGCCAGCTTACCCTGATATTTGAAACTGCTGAAGGACATGCCAAACTACATTTTGTTAATTCCAGGCACAATTAAGTCCATGCTTACCAGCCTGAAACTTTACATTACACTGTCATAAACACGAGTTGTGGAATGGGAGATTCTCTTGCAATTTGCAACTGTTTACTTGTGCTTACTGTATAATCTTAGCCATTACTCAGTGGTAAATGGAGAGTGGAAGTGTGTGGAAACTGAACGCACTCTAAATAGAGTTAAGCTCAAGACTTGTGTGTCCCCAGAGGCTCAGATATCCAGTATTTAATGGCTTTGTGAAAGCAAGGCAGTGGCTTCAATTGAATTAAAGGTTCTGGACGCCCAGCGAAGGCGACAAAAGGACAAATGTAGGTAAAGATGTGCCAGAAGCTGTCCTTTTAAATGAACCAAGAACTTAAAACTTTACAGCAAGGTATCCATGGAAACATGTTTACTGACACATATGAAAAATCAACTGTGGATGCAAGTGGTGATATATAATTTTAACCCTATTTCTGAAGACAGTGCTTGGTTAAGTAATATGTCCTGCAGCCTATGATGGACTTTTCTTTACAGAGCTGACTCACAGAATATGAAAGTCTGGTAAAAGGTCAGGTCATCTGTTTTCTTGCTAAAGTAGCCTAAACATGATATCCTGCTAAATATGAAGCCCTGAAGGAAGCTCGGTGAACTCACGACAAAAGATGGTGATAATAATAATAATAATAATTATAACAATAATAATAATAATAGCTGTATTACAACTGGGGTTCGAGAGCGCTATAACGGAAACAATTAGCAGTCACTTATTTAAACTTATTTTGTTGTCATCTCAAATCGTGAACACTGGTTTGTTTGTTTTTTATTATTGTTACTGTAAAGAGTTAAATTAAATGTGAAAAATAATATCAAGCTATAAGAGCTAAGCTGCTTAGTGCACCTGCAACATAAATGCTACAACCTATCAAATCATACCGGATAATCATTTAACCAAACGCGCCGTTTCATCATAGAGAAGAAACTACGTACCAGACTTAATTTAGGAATTAGCCAATGTAATGATTACGCGCTCGTTTGTTCAATTACACTGTTCAAATAATGTAATAAACAGCAATAAGACATTAGTATAGTCTTTTGCTGGATTCGGCTAATGCAACAATAAATAATACATAAAATAGCCATGTTTCCATAGATATTGTTCTTAAACCTGTAGCACTTGGATACCAGCAGCTCATGCCTAATAGATCATTTATCGTTATATGACCAGCAAAACGCCATCTAGAAAAGTTGAACGTTTGTTTGTTTTTTAAGTAAGAGAGCGATAGTTTTCTAGATGTATGCCGAACTGTACAGCTATTCATGACGCTTTGGAAACGATTGACACCTGAACGCGAGCCTGTGCAGCGTCAAGCAGTTAAAAGCAAAGAAGCATAAATAGTATAATTTTAAAGGAAGCTTGGAGCTGCCTTCCACATGAGCGGACGAACTGCCCGAGTGCTCTTTCGGAGTGCCCTAACACGGAAACTGCAAACTGCTGTTAGATTTCAGTCATTCACAGGGAATGACTGAAAGGGTTTACTTGCCGAAGTTGGAACCGGGAGGCTGGCGGGTCGCTCGATCAGCTCAGGTTGCTGTTTCCCGGTAACATTCATCTCCCGTACAACCGCTTTCTCTGTCCGCTCACTTCGACGAGAGTTTCTCAAGTCATTTATCCAGCCGCTGAAGGGAAGTGTTATTCACCGGCGTCCCGCTTACCCACGAAGACAGAAGGAGAAAGCATGCCTGAAAAGCTCGGGGGTTCTTCGAAAAAGGAAAAACAGGAAAACAGCCGTGCGTATCCTGAGATGACCACGATGGTGCCCGCTGCAGGGACGAACTAGGAGCGCCCGTCGCTGCTCGTTTCTCACCGGCTCAGCCCCAACTGTCAGCACACAGCGGCTCCTCTGCTTCTTCTGCTGCTGCTGCTGCTCCTCATCAGTCTGCATGACTCCCCACCTGCTGCCTGTCCTCCTATTAACCATTCCTGCGTCAAACCACAGCACATTAACCCGTTCACTGATGCTGGAGTCCTGGAGGCATTTTAATCAGCAGAAATCACGGATGCATATTTATCATAATTAGTGCTCGGATCCTCTAATGATGGGCTATATTGCAATCAACAACATTTATGTTCACTAAACAGCAACATTGTCCTTGAACTTTGCGGCCAGGTGAAGGCTCCCCGACTGTGTGAGCACGGTAATTGTTAATGGATACTGGCACAAATTAATTTCTGTGGCATCCTCAAAGCCGCGCTTGAGGGAAAGAAGGCTCATCTTCCTGATGGAGGGTGATGGGTCAGAGAAGGGCTTTTTTTTTTTTTTTTTTTTTTTAAGTCAATCTTATCACCGGCTCCTCAGAGCTGGCCTCAGGGATCCAGCCAATGCGGCCTGACTCATGTTGGATTTCAGTGGTATAGACAGCTTTATACACAGAATATGATACCTCTTCTAATAACCATCTTTCTTTTTTCCAGGAGAAATAGAGGTTAAAAATAGACTCACAACTATCTAAGGGCACACAATACCTGAGAGAGGGTTTCATTCTGTGTGGTTACAGCCCTATAATCAGTGACAGACTTTTGTTTTGTATTTTTTTATGTTCCGGATTAGAGCGCTAATATGGATCTGGGAGAGTAACAATGACGAAGCGCCCCATTGCAATATATTACAGCCTAGCACTTTCATCAGAGTATGAAAAGTTATCATCAGAGGACTGGGAGAGGTGCAATTGTTAGGGAAGCTACTTCAGCTTCATACTTCAATGGCTGGCTTCCCACTCAGCATCCTGCAAAATCTGATGTTTTATGGCTGTTATGGATTTGGGGAGGAGAAAAAAAAAATCTGCTTTCCAACTTATTACTGCTACTGCAAATACAGCAGGCCTTGTGGAGTTGAGTGTGCAGCCTTGAGTTTCAGGTAAACATTTCTTGAGGCAGAACTGCAAAGGTCAAAAGGCTGTGCATAGATGAAGCAGCTCACATGTTAAAATACATTTCTGTATTTTATATTAAAGAAAACCCGTGCAGCTCTGCCCTCAGTAAGAACTACCACTTAAGCCCACTGGAGCACCATTATCTATTTATTGGTGCTCAACCTAAACTGATAGGACTCCAAAAATAAGTCGAGGCAAAACAAACAACACGAAAAACTTTCTTTCTCAGAGGGAATAGTAAAAAAGAAACACGTCTCTAAGACAGACCACAGAGAACCCGAGAATAGCACGGAGCACCCCGGGATAGGCCTCTTTTTTTCCCTCAGGAGACATGATTGAATGTCACGAAGGAAAAGCGCAAATGCAGATAGAAAGAAGAAATGAAACCTGGATGAATTCTATAGAGTCTTGCTGTTGGGTGGGCCACGTGAAGAGATTAGCAGGTGCGCGATGACGGGCAAAATATCAGTTGGTAAAGTGAAAAAAGCGACAGAATGGACTCAGTGTTTTATTCAGTACTACCTGAAAGTAGTAACTAAACCTAAACACTCATCTAGAAAGTGTTTATAGAAGATCCGTTATCTCATACACATAATAGAAACAGAAGGCTTGATGCAGCCATCGGTATCGCCCTTTGGTGGCCATGTCGTGAATTAGAAAAACGTACTTTACTTCATTGAATAAATAAATAATGAAATAAGCACAGTATTGTATTTAAGAGTTAAGAAGCTTTTCCCTTCTCTGTGCAAAAACCTATAATTCTAAAACAATTAATCATAATCAAATTTAGCACTGACCTGGATAACAGGGTGTTTTCCTTCAGTTAGTAAATATGCAAAAGCTCCACAACTTTGCAGGGATGCATTAAATGCATCTGGTACCATGTAACTAAAGCAACGGTATCTATTTGGGACCTTTTGTTGAATTTGTTGCAGGTAACATTACAACATTACAAGACCAGCAAAGATGATATTGAGCACTAGGGTGGAAGTGGCTCAAATCAAATACCGTGCCATGCTCCTTAGACAAAAACTGGTTCATCCCAAGGCGAAACCAAACAGCCATTTCAGAAACGCATGGCACAATTTGGAAGAGCCTCCTCGACAGGACAAGACTGAGCCGCACATCTGCACCAAAAGGATAAAGGTCACTCTTTCAAGGATGCCAATGCTCACATCTTGGACAGAGAAGACAGATGGTTACAGGAGTAAAAGAGGCCATCTATTTCCACTGTGAACGACCATCACTAACACCAGCTAGCAACAGTCTTGAGGTCCCTACCCAGGCACCTCAGCCCCCACCCACAGGTGACTTCAACAGATAAGATACATAATAGGTGTCAAAGTGCTTTCACCTGAAAACTCAGGTGGTAATGACCAACACCTTTTTTCCACACCTTTTCACCCCTTGGCTCATGTAATGGTATGCTTGATTAACAGGTTAATACATGATTAATACATGATTAACGACCACCTAATGGACAACCTCCACTAAGGTTTAAATACCTGGTGCTCTCCACCTTTTGGTCTTAGAACTAAGAGGTTGTGTAAAGAACTGTACTGTGTAAAGAAAACAAGCAGAAACCAATATCTAAAAGTAATAGCAGTACTGAGTAGCAGTAGTATTACTATTGTTTTACTGAAATTTCGGGGCTGCAGGGGACTGAAACCCAACACAGCAAATGACAGGCTGCACAGCACAACCTAAAGCAGGCAGACAGGCTTCACATCTACTACTGTTTCTGAGTTGAGTCTTGTTAAAGCTGTAGCTCAGACTTTAATAAGACTAAGGTATCTGTATGTCACCTCTACATTTCAGTACTTTAAACTTTAATATGTAATAAATTTTTTAGATTGAAGGGAAAATTCCATCCAAGTGTGATGCAGTCCTAACATCTGGTCAAAGCTCCACAGTGCAGAAGGAAATAGACGTCCAACCATCAATCAGTTATTTTTAAAGCGCTCTCCAATCCAAGCGCATCGTGCTGGATCTCACTCTTCCATCTTTAACTTCTGTGATGCTGAAAAAGCCTAATTCAAGGCTTCAAAGTGACTTTCTTCCTCTGATATTATATTTAAAAGTGTTGCTTTTCTCGGGTTGTGTTTTTTATATTGCGGATATATTTTTTTTAGTCTTATATCTGGTGTTGAAGATAATCCTCCATGAAAACCAGTTTGTTCAAAAACCTGTCCCTATTCAGTGATCGCTCCCAGTAGGCTAGATTCTGCCACTCTTTGTCCCTTTTGACTGGAGACTAATGATGCACATGTTCCCACAGTTTTGTGCTCATTTTCCTAAGTTTGCATTTTACATTACAGGTTTATAATGTAGGCATATTTCTGGTGTTGAAAATAATACTTCACCAAAACCAGTTGTGCTCAGATGCCTGGCCTAAATCACTGATCGCTGCTGGTGGGGTACTTTCTTTCACCCTGACCCTCCTTTGTCCCTGGCGACTGTAGAGTAATGATGCACATGTTCCCAAAGTGTTGTTCTTGTTCCCTCTAAGGGGTGTTTGTCAGGGTGAACTTGGAACATCTCAGATGTCACTGTCTGCAAAGTTTTAAAGTTTTCCTCCAGGGGCAGCAGGTGAGGTGAACTTGCTGTTTTGACACGTAAGGGATTTCTTAAACTTTTCTATCTGTTTTTTAACAATACCCAGAACTGAGTTTTCCCCTGATTATGGTATCCAATGTTAAAAGGTAAGTGAATTTAGGTGAAACTGCTGTTTTAATCCTTCCATATCTTAGGGCAGCCTTTGTGTGGCTGAATTCTCTGCTTGGCATTAAGGAATCTGCTGTAAATTGGTTCAGCTTCTATCTTTTCTGTACTGTAAAACCTTTTCTGTTCAAATTGGAAAGTAATCAGACGGTAATCCTCTGCAGACAATAAGAGGGGCATGGTTCCTCCAAGTTCACCCTAAGGTCCAATGCTTTCTTGCATTTCTCCTGGCTTCCTATTCATACCATTTATCTCTTTTTCTACAGTTCCTTCTTGCTTTTAGGAGTAACTTTTGATCCAGAAACCCATAATGTTATGGATTACATAACACTGTACACCAAAGTAAGTCACTCCTCGAGAACTGCTTTCTCATAGGTAAGACCAGCCTTCTCCAGGCTGTGTTTAAATCAGTCTTTACAGTTTTAACTATGTAGTGCATTGCGTTTACTGTCCAAACTCTACAAATTCTACAGACCTTGTAAAATCATATGTCTGTGTGAAATGTAAAGGAAAAACAACATAGTAATTTCTACATTTTTAATTCAAAATATTACAAAGGCAACATATGAAATGCTGCAACTGCATAAAAACACACAACTGTGTAGCAGATGGAACTTAATAGGTTCAGCAACACTCCTGAAAACCTCTCTCACTGAACAAATGCCCACCAGCTACTTCATTAGAGACCTGCAGGTATCACTTACTTCAGTTAAGGTCAGTTTTCCTGATTCAACAATTAGAAAAAGACTGGGCAAAGTTTGCAAACCACTACTGATCAAAAAGAACACAAAGGATCGTCTTATATTTGCTAAGAAAAAAAATGTCTTCATGAGCCCCAAAACTTTGGGGAAAAACTCTGTGGAGTGATGAGATAAAAGCTCAACTTTCTGGAAGGTTTGAGTCTCACTTCATGTGGTGTAAAACTAACACAACTTTCATAAAGAGACCGTCATACGAACAGTCAAACATGGTGTTGGTAGTGTGATGGTGTGGGGCTGCTTCAGGATCTAGACAGCTTACCATAATTGATGAAATCATGAATTTTGCTCTCTACCAGAAAATTCCAAGGGAGAATGTCCGGCCATCAGTTTGTACTATGAAACTCAAGCACACTGGGGTTATGCAGCATGCCAGCAAGCCCACCTCTGAATGGCTAAAAAACATTTTGAAGTGGTTTAGTCAAAGTCTGGACTGAATATGATTACGATACCTGGGTTGATTTTAGGAGTTTTAGTGTGTCTGCAAACCAGATGACGTCTGAATATACAGAGCTGCTGTGTGGAGTTCCTCAGGGCTCTGTGCTGGGACCTATTTTGTTCTTAATTTACATTCTTCCTTTAGGCCAGATAATACGGCAGTTTCCTGATATTTTTGCTAATGACAATCAGCTTAATATTGCACCAGACAGTGCAATATTAAACAGCGACTGGGTGATTTAGGTCCCTCACAGAGGCATAACCTCAGAAATCTAGGTGTCATTTTTGATTAAGCTTTTTCTTTGGAGCAGAACTTAAATCTGTAACCTGCTTTTTTTTTGATAATCCATGCTTTTGTCTCTACAAGACTGGACTATTGTAACAGTGTGTTTACCTGTCTAAACAAGAAAGGGCTGGCTCGTCTCCAGGTTGTTCAAAACTGTCAGATTACTGACTTGCTCAGAAAAAGGAGCTCATATAACTCCTGTTTTAAAGTTGCTACATTGGCTACCAATCAGATTTAGGTTCCATTTGAAGATTTTAGTTTTAACCTTCAGAGCACTACAGGGACAGGCCCCTCTGTATAGTGCTGATTTGATTCATAGTCATACCTCTTCTTGTAACTTGAGGTCATCGAATCACAACTGCGACCGTGGCTCAGGGGTTTGGAAGCGTATCTGTAACCGGAAGGTCGCCGGTTCGATCCCCGGGCTCTCTGTCCTGGTCGTTGTGTCCTTGGGCAAGACACTTTACCCTACCGCCTACTGGTGTTGGCCAGAGGGGCCGATGGCGCGATATGGCAGCCTCGCTTCTGTCAGTCTGCCCCAGGGCAGCTGTGGCTACAACCGTAGCTTGCCTCCACCAGTGTGTGAATGTGAGAGTGAATGAATAGTGGCATTGTAAAGCGCTTTGGGTACCTTGAAAAGCGCTATATAAATCCAATCCATTATTATTATTATTTTAGTGGTCCCCCACACTTGTTTCAGAACTCGAGGGGACCGATCTTTCCAAGCTGTTGCACCAAGACTGCACTTCCTCTATTTCTACGGTGTCTGGACTCAGTGGAGACCTTAAAAGGCCATTTTCATTTCAAAAAGCTTTCAATTAGACCAGAGTTTTTATGATGTATTTATGTCTGTACTATGTTTTGTTACCTTTCTTGTGAAGTACTTTGTGACATATGTCTGTGAAAAGTGATATGAATAAACTTTTACTTACTTACTTTTTACTTTAAACAGCCCATTCTTTCTGGACGAACGCTCGACTGTGGCTGAATTTAAACAATTCTGAAAAGAAGACTGGGCCAAAGTTCCCCCACAGACAAATTAAAGTCTAAAACAGTGACGAAATGGACTTGGTGCAATTGCTAATACTACATAAATAAGGGGTCAGTGCCCTACTCTAAAGAAACAAATGGTCAACGTTACATTTATTTGATATGACCTTTAAATCTTCAATGATCACAACACACAGCCAAAAGTAAAGGTCAAAGATATTCAGATGTTGTCTGCAGGTATATATATATCTTTATAGATAGATACACAAAGATAACTGTATAGATGTAATTAATCAGTTTTATTGCCATGTGGGAGTTTGTACCAGGACAAAACAACACAACGTGAGACGGAGCTCTCTGGGACAATTTAGGAAGCGTGCGACTCCAGAGGATAAATTATCAGCGGCCTGTTACAAAGATGGGCTCTGAGACAGCACTGCACCGAGCCAGATACCCACCTTAGTGCTTAAGTGAGTCCATTAAAATTTCATGCTCAAATCTGAACGGGTGCACTAAGGTCTAAAGGAATTAAGACTTAGCAGTCTCTTGCCTGTGTGTCTTGGGTTCATAATCTAATTTACTCAAAACTGTTTGTTTTTAAAGGCCTTTGCTTACACGTGGAGTACCTATTACAATTTGAGTTCTCAGCAGAGCTCTATATTTGATAATGATTCCTAAGGACATTTGTCAGAACTCCTCGGACGAAAATACTAAATGAAGTTGCAGAGATAGTATCGAGTATAAGAGTCTCCCCTCTTAATCGCTCATATCCACTATTTAAGAAGTGGTGATTAGCCCATAAGGCTTTTAATGCAAATACTCCTTGGATAAAACATCTCACGTTCTCTTTTACATAAATCTGAATAATCGTGGGTCACGGAACAAGCTGTGATAGCAGACATATCTAAAGTTCATGTTGTGCCTTGAGAGATGTTTAACTAAACCAACCAGTCTGGATGAAATCAGCAAAAAGAGAGGATTTGGGAGGAAGGTTATAACTGCAGCTAAAGTGTGAAGATGTGCACCCCTACCCTCCACAGACCTTCATTTCATTAATGATTCACACGAATGAGCAGAATCAACTTGCCCGTATGACATTTGCCAGCAAAGAGTTGTGCACCCTTTAGCACCCTGGCTACCTCTGCTGAAATTGCCTTTTGTAGACAACAATGCAAGCCCGTGTGTGTGTGTGTGCGCGTTCCTGAGATGATGAAGCTGTGTCAATGCCATCTGTGGGTTGTCTGGATGAACCTGCAGACTTTATCTCTCGCTGCCAGAGATAAGTCTGACATGTGCCACAGAAAGCGGTCAGTGGCTTGACATGCCTTCTGGTCTTGAAGGTGTGTAATTTCCTGAAAGAATTGACTGGTTTGAAACATTTTCTGCTAGTACTGAGTGTTGTCACATTCAGAGTTGCACTGGACTGACCTTTGCAGGATCTAGATTCTCTACGTCCATCTGCTCTTTCATAACGTCCACTGAGCAGCAGAAATGCTAATATCAGTGGTTAAAATGTGCTTTCGTCAGCTACTTTGGTCTCTACTCATTCCTGCAGAAAATATCTGTAAATGTGTGGCTGCAGCTTACTCACTGTTGTTAACTTTGACTGTGAATTATCCCCCGTCTAGGAGATGTCTGTGAGATGGGTGATAATTCTCTGTAGGTTTGTTCCTTTTTGTTGACTTGGAGGCATCAAATGAGCCCATAAACACAACGCTGAAATTTCTTTAGCAAGCAGCAACCTCAGACTGAAAATGTACTTAGCACCGAGGTGTCAAAAATAGCAAATTTTGGAGTGGCCACTTAAGGCTACAAAATATTTTCAGTCCCTGTGAATCCCATTAAAATTATAGAAAGGGGATGACCTGTTTAAAGTCGCAGGACATCGCAAAAAAAAGTATTTTCCTCAGTTTTCAGGAGGATTTTAAGCCCTAAAGTTATCCACAACTTATAGTCAAGGTCGACGACTTTAAATACCTGGAGCCAACAATATGAAAGCAACAAACATTGCACAAGAAAGGTGAAGAAGAGTGTCAAGGGTGATTTGTGACAGGATACAAGCAAGAGTGAAAGGGAAGGCTTGCGATATGTTATTGAGATTTGCTATGATGGATGTGTAACCCAGTGTTAATTTGGTTATCTGATATTGTGTGATATTCAGTATATATGTATATACCTATATTGGGTGTTATAAAATGTTCTTCAATGATTTTGAGTTTTTTTTATTGCTATTGGTTTGCGGCTGCTTTACGACAGTCGACTATGGTAGTACATCCTAGCGGGAGGGGCTATGAGCTCACGTGGCTTGTAGCTGTGCCAGAGAGCAAGCTGGGGTGAGCTAGCGGGGAATATCGCCTTCTGCAGTAGCCTTGAAAAGGACTATTGTTCGTTCTCCTGCCAGGTAAAAATCTGTTTCGTATGTATATTATACTATTCCATGATCGTTAGCTTCATAGCATAAGTGCCTAAGTCATTTTTTGGTCAAATTGAGATTTTTGCCTAACTTTACTCCCCTACCACTGCTGCATCATCCTGTCCGTCTGCCTATGTCATTGGCCAATCACAACACTCATAAGAGTCAAAAAACATACTTGCCTAAGTCATTCATTTGACTTAGGCAGTTTTACCATTGGACTTAGGCAGTTTTGCTGTGTAAGCGCCAAGGTAGGAAATACAGATGAGGATGCTCTTGCTACACACTTGAGATTGAAGAGTCAGGCTCAAGCTGAAAAGGCTGCAGACAAAAATGAATCCAGTGACACACTTTCAGTGTGGACAATGGACCTTCAACGCGTTCTTCTTTGCCCCCAGACAAAAGCAAGTACAATGTACTACAAAACTAAATTACAGATGCACAACTTTACCTGCTTCAACATGAACAACAGAGATGGGTACTGTTATGCTTGGGAAGAACATGAAGGCTCCCTCAGCAGTGAGGTTTTTGCACATCTGCAGTCCAACCACTTTGAGTCTGTCCTACAGGCCAACAGAAACATTGAGAAAGTCATTGTCTGGAGTGATGGCTGCGGGTATCAGAACCGGTGTGCTACCATCAGCAACGCCTACCTTTACCTGGCCATGAAGCATGGTGTCAGCATTGAGCAGAAATTTCTAGTTGCAGGCCACACACAGATGGAGTGTGACTCCATGCACAGTCTAATTGAACGGCGCATTGTGCAAGACGTTTACACTCCACGAGATTACGTTGTCATCTTTGAGGCTGCACGCATTAATCCATCCCCATACAGGGTGACTCAACTATACCACAATGACTTCATGAAGTTATCTGGCACCTATGTCACCAATATTCGACCCGGCAAAAAAGTTGGGGACCCCACAGTCCATGACCTCCGGGCTTTGCAGTACTTGACTGATGGACGGATCAGGTACAAGCTGGATTTTGAATCTGACTGGGAAGACCTGCCTCGGCGCATCAGCATACCCGACAACAAGCCATTCAAGTGGATCCCACTCTTTCCTGCTCAGTTGCCCATCACCCTGAGGAAATACAGTGACTTACAGTCAATGAAAAATGTACTACCAAGAGTGGCCCACAAGTACTATGATGATCTTCCTCATCAGTAGTATACATAGCCTACCAAATAGTACACACACACACACGCACGCACACACACACACACACACACACACACACACACACACACACACACACACGCACACACACACACCCGCACACGAAGAGAAAGAGAGAGAAGAGAGAGACAAACACACACAGACAGATACAAACACACATAGACACACGCACACCTCTTTTATGAGCCTACAGGCCTCCTCTGCAAATTAATGGGTGGGTGAGGTGAAGTGAGTAAGTCTCCTTACTCTAGCTGCCATTTTGTGATTAAAATTGAAAAGTTACAGTGTGTTATGGTTACATTATAGTATGTCATGTTCATTTTATAGTTTGAAGAAAAACTGCCTAAGTCATAGGCATAATCTGCCTAAGTCACTTTTATTAGACAAAAGAAATGATGTTGGGTTTTGTTCTTTTTCCATACTTTTCCTCACATATACTTAAATGTTCTGTGAAAATATCAATTAAAAATATGCATGTGATATTTAGAAAATTAGTTTTTTCTTGTTTTCCGAAAACACAAAAAAATGACTTAGGCAATTATGCTATCAAGCTAACGATGTGTTATCATGTGTTTGCTATGATGTGATGTGTAGTAATGGTTATTAAGGTGCTAATCGAGGCTAAGCTAGCAAGCTCGACAATTAGCCGCCATGCTAAGCGGACGTTGGTAGCCAAGTTCGTATGTCACTATGGGGCTATGAGCTCACGTGGCTTGTAGCTGTGCCAGAGAGCAAGCTGGGGTGAGCTAGCGGGGAATATCGCCTTCTGCAGTAGCCTTGAAAAGGACTATTGTTCGTTCTCCTGCCAGACGCTTCGCTGCTGTGCTGCCTTACTGCTGTGCTGCCTTACTACTGTGCTGCCTTACTGGTGCCATTAAAGGACAAGCGGCCGCCATCCCTTCATCCATCCGGACCTTGATTATTTGGACCGAAGTACTCACACACACGCCCGCACTCAGTGCCATACACTCTCTTTATTTTGCTGGCCAGCTAATATCATTTGTTTTTTTTGTTTTGTTTTGTTTGCATTCACAAAGACTATCCAAAGACATTTTGGTTATTGTCAAATAGACACTCTCTGATTACGGACTGAGGAGGTTGTGGTGTTACAACCCCAGGACTGAGAAAAGGGACTCTTTACATAATATATTCACTTGTCTCCTGGTTAGGAAAAGTGACTATTGATGGAAATATTTTTCTTCTTCTTGTCTTTGTTTACATTGTATCCCAGAGAAGTTTTAAGTTGTTCAGGTTGAAACATTTGCATTCAAAGTCGGTTAAGTTTCCTTTGATATATCAGTGTCAAGCTGATGTTTAAGAGGGTATGTTAAGGACAGATGTGCTCCAGTCCATCAATCCTTTAAAGTGCTGGACACCGATGGTAAATTGCCATCAGACCCTAAATAAATTGTCCTCTGCTGTTATCCATATTGCTTCACTCATTCTTTGGTGAGTAGACGTATTGGTTACAACTAAGAGTAGTAGGAAAAAAATTGGCGCCCGAACAGGGACTGGAGCGCATCACTAACTTTATCCTGAAGCACATGCACAGACATCTGTGAATTCATCTACTGCTTTGCAGAGAGAGACAATGGAGTTTTGTGACAGGTATGGTTTTGATCCAGAGTACACTGTTTTGTTAAAAGGGGCTAAAGCCGAGATTAAACTACAAGAGGTGCAAAGAGCATTCGCTTTGCTGGATCACGTTGTCAAAATTCAACAAATAGTCTCCCTGACACTATTTTGTGTCAGTTCATGGAGTGCATTACCCCAATGCTCTTAGATGGAGAACATTCAGCAGATGGGGAGTGTTGGGAGGTTATTCAGATAGATGAGTACTGTCCTCAGGGACCTGACAGTTTTCACCTGGCGCATGATGTGGTCCCCCTCGCTCGAGCAATTGATGATGTGACTGCTAGTTTCAGAGAACAAGTAAACGAACTGGCATTAGCATATAATGTGAGCCCCATGACTTTAAATCAGGCTGCAGTGAGCCACATGTGTGGGAAAAATGATACATATAAGGGGTTAGCTACCTCAACTCCTGCCTTGGGAGTTAAAACTCAGTCCACACCAGGTCCCAGGTCAACTGCCGCCTGTGATGATGGCCATGTGCCCAAGGCTAAACAGGCACTTGATGCGGACTCCCTGCTTGTTGATCCTTTGCCAGCGGAGGTTCAGAGAGTCATTGTGGAGCACATTGTAAAACATGACTCGCCCATGCACACTCCCTCTGGTTTTGAGCTCCGCTCATTTTCAGGAAACTCTCCAAAACCCCCTAATGAGGTAGAGTACAGGGTATGGCGACTTAGAGCTAAACAGGTACTAAATGACTCTACCCTTTCCGAAGGGCAGCAGCGCCGTGTTTTCCTCGATAGCTTGGCTAGCCCTGCTTTGAATGTGGCCCTTTCTATTGGGTCTCAAGCATCACCAAAAGACTATCTCGATGAGCTTGACGAGGCTTATGGCAATGTCACTGGAGGTGAAGAGCTGTATATCCAGTACCTAGAGACTCATCAGAATAGTGGAGAAAAGGCATCTGATTACTTGCGCCGACTCCAGACGTTGCTGCAGGAGGTAGTTGACGGTAATGGCATACCTAGAAGTGATTTTGATGTTCAGCTACTAAAGCAGTTCCTCAGAGGTTGCTGGGATGACTCTCTAATTGCCACTCTGCATCTAAAAGAAATAGTGGGATCTGCACATCATGTTATTCCCACTTTCTCAGAGCTGCTTTTTAAAATCAGAACGCATGAGAAAGAGAGTCAATTAAAAGAAATGCGCAGGAGACGTTACATGAGCGGCACCTCAACTAAAGTGCAGGCTCGAACAGTCGTAGCCACAGATGACGGCAGGCCTTCTGGCACCCTCCCACAGCGCTGGATGCTTGTACCAGAGAGCAACTGGAGGAAAAGAAAAAAAAAGAGGAGTGGAGGAAGTATGTTCGCCCCCTTGTACATGCTTATAACTGTACAAAACATGACGCAACTGGAGAAGCGCCCTTCCTTCTGATGTTTGGTAGAGAGCCACGGCTTCCGATGACACTTGCATTGCTCAATAACTTTTTCCTGTCATTACAACAACAGATTGCTGGGTTAGTGCAATCTCTGTCGGGTGATAGTGACGGGGACGTCACACTTTAAGCAGGGGTGGATGTAACCCAGTGTTAATTTGGTTATCTGATATTGTGTGATATTCAGTATATATGTATATACCTATATTGGGTGTTATAAAATGTTCTTCAATGATTTTGAGTTTTTTTTATTGCTATTGGTTTGCGGCTGCTTTACGACAGTCGACTGTGGTAGTACATCCTAGCGGGAGGGGCTATGAGCTCACGTGGCTTGTAGCTGTGCCAGAGAGCAAGCTGGGGTGAGCTAGCGGGGAATATCGCCTTCTGCAGTAGCCTTGAAAAGGACTATTGTTCGTTCTCCTGCCAGGTAAAAATCTGTTTCGTATGTATATTATACTATTCCATGTGTTATCATGTGTTTGCTATGATGTGATGTGTAGTAATGGTTATTAAGGTGCTAATCGAGGCTAAGCTAGCAAGCTCGGCAATTAGCCGCCATGCTAAGCGGACGTTGGTAGCCAAGTTCGTATGTCACTATGGGGCTATGAGCTCACGTGGCTTGTAGCTGTGCCAGAGAGCAAGCTGGGGTGAGCTAGCGGGGAATATCGCCTTCTGCAGTAGCCTTGAAAAGGACTATTGTTCGTTCTCCTGCCAGACGCTTCGCTGCTGTGCTGCCTTGCTGCTGTGCTGCCTTGCTGCTGTGCTGCCTTGCTGCTGTGCTGCCTTGCTGCCGTGCTGCCGTGCTGCCTTGCTGCCGTGCTGCCGTGCTGCCTTGCTGCCTTGCTGCTGTGCCATTAAAGGACAAGCGGCCGCCATCCCTTCATCCATCCGGACCTTGATTATTTGGACCGAAGTACTCACACACACGCCCGCACTCAGTGCCATACACTCTCTTTATTTTGCTGGCCAGCTAATATCATTTGTTTTTTTTGTTTTGTTTTGTTTGCATTCACAAAGACTATCCAAAGACATTTTGGTTATTGTCAAATAGACACTCTCTGATTACGGACTGAGGAGGTTGTGGTGTTACAACCCCAGGACTGAGAAAAGGGACTCTTTACATAATATATTCACTTGTCTCCTGGTTAGGAAAAGTGACTATTTATGGAAATATTTTTCTTCTTCTTGTCTTTGTTTACATTGTATCCCAGAGAAGTTTTAAGTTGTTCAGGTTGAAACATTTGCATTCAAAGTCGGTTAAGTTTCCTTTGATATATCAGTGTCAAGCTGATGTTTAAGAGGGTATGTTAAGGACAGATGTGCTCCAGTCCATCAATCCTTTAAAGTGCTGGACACCGATGGTAAATTGCCATCAGACCCTAAATAAATTGTCCTCTGCTGTTATCCATATTGCTTCACTCATTCTTTGGTGAGTAGACGTATTGGTTACAGATGGTTTGGAGGTGGCGGTGCTGAGCAAAAGACAGGAGGTGAGGATGCTCAGATTTTTCTGGGAGTGACCAAAATGAACAGGATCAGAACATAAGAAGGACACCTCAGGGTGAACGACTAGGAGACAATGTTAGAGAAGAAAGGCTGAGATGGTTTGGACATGTGCAGAGGAGGGACAGTGGCTATATTGATGCTGAATATAGAGCTGGCAGACAGGAGGAAAAGAGGAAGACTAGAAAGGAGATTCATGGATGTAGGGAAGGAGGACATGTAGAGGTGGTGGTGTGACAGAAGAGGATGCTAGGAATAGGGTGAGATGGAGGCAGATGATCTGTTGTGGTGGCCCTTAAAGGGACCGGCTGAAGGAGGACAATCATCATCCACATCATCCCCTTTAGCGATGCAGTAAGAGACTTTATAACTTCTAATGTAAAAACAGTCATTATTAGTGCAGCTTTAAGAAAAGCTGTTGGCACCATATTATTAGTGGACTAACAGCAAAGCCACAAACCAAGTGTCCGTGAATCCAGTGGGGCATAAGTGGGACAGAAGATAGCCACTACTACTACTAGCTAGTTGGCCTGAAAGCAGATTTCCTTGGCGTTAGTACAGAAGCATTACATTCAAGTTACCTTACATGAAAGAGATGCGGCAGCTGGCGCAGATGTTCATAGCGGTTCAGTTCAGACAACACGGTCGTCAGTGGGGTCATCACCGAGTGAGGAAAGCCCCTGAGGTACCATGTGCGCATCTCAAACAGAGAATGAGTAAGTGAACACTTGAGAAAAGCCACATCTGACTATCAACTACCAACTTCCCCTTCTAATGTTTATGAGGCATATTGTTATAATGAATTATTAAATCAGGTAAAGCCAATGAGGTGGAACAAGCAATTACAAACTCAATCAAAAAGACGCTCAAATCTCAATCTGCACATTTGCATTAAAACAGGTTAGCAGCTGTACGTCATAACAGCGCTCTCTGGTATTCAATTTAATGGACCTGACTTTATTGTCCCACGTGGGCACATTTGTTCTGTAGGGCAAGGTTTAGAAGACAGCTTTGAAGAGGTTTTCAATATCCTTGAAAGTATCATGCCTTTGCTCTTTGTTTCCATCATTAGGCTAATGAGGCCTCTCATAACAAGATGATGATTTGAAGATGTAAAGAAAAAATATTCTTCCCCTGGAAAGCAATTTTCAGTAATGGCTGAGGGAAATAAATAAATAAAACTCTAATTATTAACAGAAAAAAATCTGTGTCAGTTTAAGGTGTTCAAAGCGGTCTCGTGTGTTGTTGGCAGGGCACAACCTCAGGTCCAAAACAGTTGTGAAGCTGCGTAACTTGTAAATAAATACAGAATGCAACTGTGACTATAATAAGGCCATTTTTTATTCCCAAGAGAACATAGAAATTCAATATTTTGTGAAAACGAAGAGCTCAAGTCTAATTAGGTTTAGAAGCAAGACTGAATATAAAAAGAGCATCAAAGAAATAGCCTCTAAAAATATTGGAATGAATTTAGAATAATGTTTTATCACTGTTATGGCATGCATAGGTTCTTTCTCTTCAGCACCCTCTGCTGGTCATAGTGGAAATACTCACCAGCTTTTATTTTGGTGGGGGTTTTCTGTGTTCCTGTGGGTAGAGGAAACAGGAAGCTGGTCGCTTGTTAGCCTGCAGAATATGTTGTTGCTCTTTAAAACGTTTCTGCCTTGGAGAGTTATTGCTTGTGAGTATTAATGTACAACATGTTTACAAGTTTATTTGGTGCATTTCTATTACATAGATTTGTTTAGAAACCAGTTATTTCATGTGCTATGTTTATCTTTGAGGAAGCTAAACTCGCTAAGTTGTATTGTGATCAATACTGAGTCGCTGTTGATTACACATACTATATAACAGTATAGTTCATATCCTAGAAGTGTGTGTAAAGAGGAAAAGACATCTTGTGACATTTACTTTGTGTTTGTTTTTAGTTTTACGGGAAGAAAAGGATGTCAATCATTGAACTACTGACGAAGTAAAAAGCCTTAAACTTACTTCCGCCTCCAATGTTCATTGAAACCGTTAGCTGTCTGTCAAGTTGGGCAAAGGGACGCACAATAAGGACAGAACAGTAAAAAAGCAGCTTCTCAGCAGGCAGAGATAATCAAAGACAGCAACTTCGTCTGCCAGCACGTCTCATCTCTACTACTGCTTACGCTTGCCACACAGCAGCATTGTGGGATGGAGGACACACAAGTCACAAAAGAAATAACGCAGCTGTCGGCTCTAGAGACCAGGTCAGTGGCCTCTATACCATCGAGTGGATCATCAGCCAGTCGAGCCGCTGCTGCAGCTCGTGCTAAACTGGAGGCAGCTCGCGCACGAGCTGATTATGCCAAAATAGAGTCAGAAATGATGATTGAAAAGGCTCGCATAGAAGCCAAATTGAACACTTTACAGTATGAAAAGGAGGTAGCAGCAGCTATGGCTGAAGCCAGCATCCTTGAGGTTGCAGCAGAGGAGTCTGTCAAAACTGAAAGGAAACCAGCCTTTGAAGAGACTGCTGAAAGGACACGGCAGTATGTGGAGCAGCATCTACAGCCAACCGAGAGTGCTAAACCAGAGGAAGAGCATAGAGAGTCAACTGTTCATGAGCTGAAGCCCACGATTCAACCCAGGCAAAGCTTTGGTACTCCATATGTTGAATCTCACTTGTTCAAAATGAGAAACAAAGCCATTCCAACATCAGGGCTATCTCAGGAACCAAAGTCTGGTATTTATCCCCACTCAACACCGCACCCACCAGAGAGCACAAGGGAAAGGTCGCCTGATCGAGTCACACCTCAACTCCTACCAGATGGCAGTGCTCAGGTGGGTGATATAGCAAGGTACTTGGCACGGAGGGATCTTATTAATGCTGGTCTCACAAAGTTTGATGACTGCCCTGAAAATTACTGGGCGTGGAAATCCTCCTTTCTGAATGCAATCAGTGGACTAAAACTCAGCCCCAGTGAAGAGTTGGACCTCCTTATTAAGTGGCTAGGGCACGACTCAGCACGGCATGTGAAAAGAATAAAGACGGTGCATGTCTGTCGTCCTGAAGTTGGACTGGACAAAGCCTGGGAGCGCTTGGAGGAATGTTTTGGCTCTCCAGAGATAATTGAAAAAACACTGTTCGACAGGCTTACAAACTTCCCAAAGGTCAGTAGCAAAGATCCTGTTAAGCTGAGAGAGCTTAGTGACCTGCTGCAGGAGGTTGAGGCAGCAAAATCAGAGGGTTATCTCCCAGGGCTAAGCTATCTTGACACTGCACGTGGTGTCGCTCCAATTGTGGACAAGTTACCACACAATATCCAGGAAAAGTGGCTCTCTCAGGGTTTTAGGTATAAAGTTGACCATAGTGTCATTTTTCCGCCATTTTCCTTTCTCTGTGACTTTGTCTGCAGAGAGGCACAAGCCCGCAATGATCCAGGCTTCAGGCTCTTAGCATCTACAACAGACCACTTTAGATCAGATACTACAGTGAGGAAGACCTATAAGGGTTTGGTCTCTGCTCACAAGACGGAAATATCACAGGGGAAAGCTGGCCAAGACAGCGTGAGAGAGCAAACCTGTGATGTGGAAAGGCAGTGCCCTATTCATAAAAAGCCACATCCCCTCAAGCGCTGCAGAGGGTTTCGCAATAAACCCATTGAGGAGCGTAAGACCTTCCTCAAGGACAATGGTATCTGTTTTAGATGCTGTTCTTCCACTAGTCACATGGCCAAGAACTGTAGCACAACAATCAAGTGTACAGAATGTGAAAGCAGGAATCATATCTCTGCCCTTCATCCAGGACCACCTCCTGCAACTCTCTTTGGTCATGGCGGGGAGGGCACAGAAGAGACAACTCAGCCTGCTATAACATCGACTTGTACCGAAGTATGTGGAGAAGCTCAGAGAGGAAGATCCTGTTCTAAGATCTGCTTGGTAAAGGTTTTCCCAAAAGCGCAGCCAGAGCGAGTGACAAAGGCTTATGTCGTGCTCGATGATCAGAGTAATCGGTCACTTGCCAGGTCAGAGTTTTTTGATGTTTATGGCATAGAGGGGTCAGAGTCTCCATTCACACTTCGTACATGTGCGGGAACAACAGAAATGATGGGTAGAAGAGCTACAGGCTTTGTAGTGGAGTCACTAGACGGAGCCACATCAGTCACGCTGCCGACAATAATTGAATGTAATAACATTCCGAGTAACAGAGCTGAGATACCTACCCCTGAGGTGGCAGCAGAACATGCTCATCTAAGGCCAATAGCCCATCTCATCCCACCACTCGATCACAAAGCTGAGATCCTCCTTTTACTTGGACGTGACCTACTTAGTGTCCACAAAGCGAGGCAGCATAGAAACGGTCCTCACAATGCCCCATATGCACAGAAACTGGACCTGGGATGGGTCATCATTGGTGACGTCTGTTTAGGTGATGCTCATAAGCCTGCAGCTGTGGATGCCTATCACACTAATGTGCTTGAGAACAATCGCCCATCCTATTTCAGACCATGTCCAAATATGGTTCATATCAAAGAGAATTATGGGTCCAAGTCTGAGCGTAAAGCCTTCCCTACCACCGAAACACCTATAGTTAAGGCATGCACTCTTGGAAGCACCATCTTTGATACATCCGAGGACGATAACAAAATCGACCTTTCTATTGAAGACAAACTGTTCCTAGAGGTTATGAAGAGAGAGATGTTCATAGATGACAGCAACAGCTGGGTGGCGCCACTTCCATTTAAGGGACCTCGCCAGTGGCTGCCCAACAATCGCGACCAGGCCGTCAAACGCTTATCCTCTCTTCAGCGCACCCTTGAAAAAAGGCCTGAAATGAAGAGGCATTTCTTTGCTTTCATGCAGAACATATTTGATCGTGACCATGCTGAACTGGCTCCTCCACTTGAGGTGGACAAGGAGTGCTGGTACTTACCTACGTTTGGGGTGTACCATCCTCAGAAGCCGGATCAGATCAGGGTTGTGTTTGACTCAAGTGCAAAGTGCCATGGCGTCTCTCTCAATGATGTTCTCCTCTCTGGACCTGACCTCAATAATAGCTTATTGGGAGTATTGTTGAGGTTCAGACGTGAAACTGTTGCAGTAACCGCTGACATTGAACAGATGTTTCACAGTTTCATTGTAAGAGAGGACCATCGAAACTATTTGCGCTTCCTCTGGCATGAAGACAACAATCCTGCCAATGACATCTGTGAGTATCAAATGAAGGTTCACGTGTTTGGCAACAGCCCCTCACCATCCGTAGCTATATACGGCCTTCGATGTGCAGCAGCTCATGGTGAAGAGGAATTCGGATCAGATGCACGACGCTTCATTGAGAGGGAGTTCTACGTTGATGATGCGCTTATGTCAAGGCCCACAGCCAGTGAATCTATTGATCTAATGAAGAGAGCACAGGAAATGCTTGCCACATCTAACCTTCGCCTGCATAAAATAGCATCAAACAGCTCTGAGGTTCTTGATGCGTTTTCTCCAGATGACCGTGCAAAGGGGCTTAAAGAGCTAAATCTGGAGACTGATGTGACACCTACACAGCGAAGTCTTGGTCTGATATGGGACCTAAAGAAAGACGCCTTTACCTTTCGAGTAGCAGAGACAGTGAAGCCCTTTACAAAGAGAGGTGTCTTAGCTACAATCAGTGGTCTTTTTGATCCCTTAGGATTTGCTTCACCGGTTACAATCCAGGGAAAGATGCTGCTGAGAGAACTTTCAAGTGAGGCCCTAGACTGGGACACTCCACTGCCTAGAGAAAGGGAGGCCGAGTGGGATACATGGAAAGAATCTCTTGTCGATCTCAAGAATGTACATATTCCAAGGACCTACGCTTCTGCTACGATGTCAACAGCAATCAGAAAAGAGTTACACATCTTTTCAGATGCCTCCACTAAAGCCATTGCAGCAGTTGCTTTCCTAAAGACCACTGGCGAAAATCAGAACCATCAGGTGGGCTTCGTTCTAGGGAAAGCAAAATTGGCCCCACAATCTGCTCATACAATTCCAAGACTGGAATTGGGAGCTGCTGTTTTAGCTGCAGAGCTTGCTGAAGTCATCACAAGTGAACTGGACCTAAATCTTGAGGCAGTTGAATTCTACACAGACAGTCGTGTGGTTTTAGGCTATATAAGCAACCAGACGAAGAGGTTCTATGTATATGTTGGCAACAGGGTGCAGCGAATCAGGAGGATTTCAGGACCAAAACAATGGCACTATGTCCCTACGAGCTCTAACCCTGCTGACATAGGCACACGCTCGGTGCCTGCCGCCATGCTTGGTGACAGTGCCTGGCTTAAAGGACCTGCCTTCTTGTTACAAGCTAGTGTTACAAGAGAAGCTGAAACCTATGACCTTGTGGACCCCGAGTTGGATGATGAAATACGCAGCTTTGTCACTCACACGAGTAATGATGGGTCTCTGCTTGGATCGCAAAGGTTCAGACGTTTTTCCTCTTTGAAGAAACTCCTCAAGGCCCTTAGTTTGCTCATTCATATTGCAAAGGTCTTCAAGAGCAAAGATGAAGGTCCCTCTTGCAGTTCATGGCATCATTGCAAACAGTCTCGCACAGCAGAGGAACTGACAAAGGCTGAGATTGTCGTCATCAAAAGTGTGCAGAAGGAAATGTTTGAGGAGGAACTTGCCTGTATTGCTAATGGTAAAGACATACCAAAACACAGCTCTTTACAAAAACTCAGTCCCTACTGTGATGATCAAGGACTCTTGAGGATAGGTGGAAGGCTCAAACACGCCAACATCGACTACAAGGAGAAACATCCTCTCATTATTCCAGGTGGTAGCCATGTTGCCAAGTTGATAGTAGAACACCATCACCAGCGAGTAATGCATCAGGGACGGGTGTTCACAGAAGGTGCAGTCCGTACTGCTGGATATTGGATTACAGGAGCAAGGAGGCTAATCAAACAGATTATCCACAACTGTATCACCTGCAACAGACTTAGGAAGAAAGCAACTGAGCAAAGAATGGCAGATCTGCCTTCTGATCGTATCAGCACCGAACCTCCTTTCACCTTCGTGGGTTTGGATGTATTTGGCCCTTGGTCTGTGGTCACAAGGCGCACAAGAGGAGGCCAGGCAAATAGCAGAAGGTGGGCTGTTCTTTTTACGTGTCTTAGCACACGTGCTGTGCACATTGAACTGATTGAGTCGATGGACGCATCAAGTTTCATCAATTCCCTGCGTCGATTCTTCAGTTTGAGAGGGCCTGTTAAGCAGATTCGATCCGATTGTGGGACTAATTTCGTTGGTGCTTGCCGGGAGCTAGGTTTCACACTGACAGATCCCGACGTGTCAAGCATTAAAACATACCTGGGAGAAGAGGGATGCACCTGGATCTTTAATCCACCTCACTCTTCTCATATGGGAGGAAGCTGGGAACGTATGATAGGATTGTCCCGACGTATCCTGGATGCAATGCTTCTCCAAACCCCGCACTCTCACTTGACACATGAGGTGCTTTCTACTCTAATGGCAGAGGTAACAGCCATCATTAATGCTAGACCTTTGTCTCCTATCACAACAGATCCTGACACACCCTTCCTGTTGACACCTTCCATGCTTCTCACTCAGAAGGTGTGCACTCCTCTTCCCCCTCCGGGAAGTTTTATTGAGAAGGATCTCCATCGACAGCAGTGGAGGCAAGTTCAACACCTTGCAAACACATTTTGGACCAGATGGAGACGGGAGTACTTAGGGACACTGCAAAGCCGGAACAAGTGGCAACGTAACCATGCAAACCTCAAGGTGGGAGATTTGGTGCTCATCAAAGATGCACAAGCGAGGCGCAATGAATGGCCAATGGGACTTGTCAACCAGATCTTCCCGGATAAGGATGGCAGGGTCAGGAAGATTGAAGTGAGGGTCTCAAGAAATGGAACTATTAATACTTACCTGAGACCTGTGTCAGAGACAGTGTTATTGATGTTCCCAAAGGACTGAGAAGTATGTGTGTCATGATGGTAAACATTGTATTCAGATATAATCTGTAAAATCTTGCAGTTTATGATGTTTCAGTTGGTTCATAATGGTATTTTACAATACCAGACGGGGAGTGTTATGGCATGCATAGGTTCTTTCTCTTCAGCACCCTCTGCTGGTCATAGTGGAAATACTCACCAGCTTTTATTTTGGTGGGGGTTTTCTGTGTTCCTGTGGGTAGAGGAAACAGGAAGCTGGTCGCTTGTTAGCCTGCAGAATATGTTGTTGCTCTTTAAAACGTTTCTGCCTTGGAGAGTTATTGCTTGTGAGTATTAATGTACAACATGTTTACAAGTTTATTTGGTGCATTTCTATTACATAGATTTGTTTAGAAACCAGTTATTTCATGTGCTATGTTTATCTTTGAGGAAGCTAAACTCGCTAAGTTGTATTGTGATCAATACTGAGTCGCTGTTGATTACACATACTATATAACAGTATAGTTCATATCCTAGAAGTGTGTGTAAAGAGGAAAAGACATCTTGTGACATTTACTTTGTGTTTGTTTTTAGTTTTACAGGAAGAAAAGGATGTCAATCATTGAACTACTGACGAAGTAAAAAGCCTTAAACTTACTTCCGGCTCCAATGTTCATTGAAACCGTTAGCTGTCTGTCAAGTTGGGCAAAGGGACGCACAATAAGGACAGAACAATCACTATGAGAAGAATTTTATTTAATCATTTATGTTACAATAACATCAAAATATTCAGAAAATTGGAAGAAATCTCTGTGTGCAAGGGACAAGGCCACCGTTCACCCTGCTATCCACACATGCAGGCAGGGACCGCTGGTATGAATGGGCTGACAGGGCTAAGCCCTCCTATCTTTTTCAATAAAAAATAAATATATTTATATAAATTTCAAATAATCTTAGAACAGATTACTTAAACGCTGGTGTAACGAAGTGCAGCAACAACACCAAATAGTCAAAAGAAAAAAAAAAACCCCACAGGATTTAGCTACATTGGCTTATTGACTATGTGCACGTTAGCATATGCTACTTCCGGTGCGGAAACTCCTGTGGGGAGCTTTGTTTCCGGTGTCCTATTCGCGCCCTGTTTACTGTCTAAAACAAGTTAAGCAAATGAATGAATCAAGCGGCGATTTACATGTCTATAGATGTCTCGGGCATTTACCCAATATATCTGTAAATGATGTTCATCGACTTGTCGATATTTTTCCCCCGCGCCTCAGAGAAAAAGAGAAAAGGGATTCAAATGTTATATTTCTCAGCTGTTATGTTCTAAAAATAACCAGCGATAGGTGAAATCAAGTAGCCAATTTTATTTTTTGACGGTGCAAAACGTTTCCTGGACATCGTGGACATACAGTACTGCACTTCAGAGTCACACTGCAGCGATTCTGTACTGTACAGGAGAGACGTCACGGAGGAGATCGTCTGCAGCGATCAGGACGCAGGACACAATGTGATGTAAAAAAAAAGCATGCAAACTTGCACTAAAAAAATCTGTGAAACAGCGAGGTGAAAGGTGAACCGCGTTATAGCGAGGGACCGCTGTAATTTTGAAGGTAAGTCACAACATACCCTTCATAAATACTAATGTATAGAAACCCTTACCAGCAATCATTCATTTTTTGTGTAGCTTTTTTCACGGTTTGTTAACATGCTGTGTAGGTGTGTACTTGACTAGCTGATATCGACATAACAGGGAAACATCTGGTTTGACTATTCTTCACCTGTAGTTTGAATGCTGAACATTTGCCTGTTTAGATCATGAGACCAGTCACTATACAGAGATGTGCTTCTGAATGTGGACGATGTGTCTTCTGCTGCAGTGATGCAGTTCTGCTTGTGTTGAGTGATGTAAACAACTGATCGATCTAAACTCTTTAAACGTCAAAATTGATCATTAGATTTTTTATGACACAGCAGTGGTGAGTGTTCCCACCTTCTGCTCTTTGTAACTTAATGCAATCTTTCCGTTTTCGAGTTTTGGACATGATTTTGGAGTATATCTTCGCAGTAGCGATTGACCGCAAAGTAAAGCTACCGGAAATACACAACCCCATATCCGGTCTCAAACCAGGAAGTTAGCATTGTGTTTTTGTTTTGTTTTTTAATACGTTTTATTGACAAAGCACAAAATACAGATATACAAATACAAAATAGCAAACACAATGTCAGGGGGTTCGTATAAAAAAGCAAAATAGACAGTGATATTGAACAGGGAACATAGGTTTATGGTTTTGACAGCTTTTTGATTTTGAGAATGTTGTATGGTTTTAACATATTGTTTGGTTTCATTTCAAAAGTACCGAAAGGATGGTTTTGCGTTAGAAAATTTCGACTTATGTATATGAAATTTAGCCAATAATATCAATAAATTAATCAAATAAAATTCGTTTGCCCTGTGCATGGGGTACTTAAAGAAACCGAACAATATTTTCTCGTAACAAGGAGAGAACTCAGAAAAGATAAAGGAAACAACAAAAACACAAAATTCAGGAAGTTAGCATTGTCTCGTGCACATAGTCAATTCTCAAAGCATATGCACCGCAGCATCAGCTACCATTCATCTTCATGGAGTAGTGAGTGACAGGCGTCAGGTCACGGCCCCTTAATTTGCTGTTCAGCCCAGAGGCGGGAATTTTGGCGAACGAGTGACAGGAAGCGAAATCAATATGGCGGCAGCGACGAGCGTTAGCATAACCGAAGTGGATTATTTACTTAGTTGTATATTTTCTTCTATATCTTTGGACGAAAAGGTTAAGAGACTGGGACCACATCATCGAAACGATGTTCAAATAACACAAACGACAGAATCGTAAAGTTTGTGTTATGTGGTTTCAACGAAAGGACTAGCTAACGGAAAGCAGGAATTCACTTTACTGTGTCCCATGCCTGCTTTTTGGAGGAGACACAGCTTGAATTCAACAAGGAATTGTGGATTTGAAGCATTTATCTGACAAAATTAGGAAACACGAATGAAGCACAAGTCACATTGGAAATAGGGTAAAGTTAACATCGCCTGCCACCTGGATGAAGGACACCGCATTGCTTTAGACTCTAAAGCACTTGGTGTCGTTTGACTTCAACGACAGGGTGATTAACATGTTTGCATCCCAGAAAACTCGATGTTGTGATCTTCACTTTAAATAAGGTAAGCCGACCCCCTCTCCCCTTAAAATAGGGTAACATACTTCTTTCCTGTTGCCTCTTACTCATCTTTAAAGATCAATATTTTCCTGCTGTAGATACCAACTCCTTTTGTTGGTGATGTGTCATTTAAGTCAGTATGTTGTAAAATAGTTGTGACATTGTAATTGTAGTCTATTGGCAGATTTTACATTTTTAAGTACATCCCTGGCAAATTCAACAGAATTTGAATAGATTTTCCTGGCATTCTGCTCATTCAGCCGTCATTCCATC
The DNA here is from genome assembly GCF_057381845.1 of Rhamphochromis longiceps. NCBI lineage: Eukaryota > Metazoa > Chordata > Actinopteri > Cichliformes > Cichlidae > Rhamphochromis > Rhamphochromis longiceps. The sequence continues at coordinate 14,907,698 of NC_140575.1, forward strand.
CTTCTTGCATATTTTGTTTTTCTAAAAACAAAAAAAGGGCTAATGTGCACAGAAACAACCTAGTCAAAAGGTGTGTGAGAGTGTGTGTGCCTGGGAATATGGGTATTCCTCTATATAGTTTTGTTAGTGTTGCTTTGACAAGGTCTTGTGGCTCTAAAGTGGCATCAAGGATGTGATGTCAATATATATATAAAATAATATATTATTTTACAGTAATCAGGCTATATTTCACAAATGCAGTAACATCTGCAAACAGCAGTTCTGGGCGCTTGTGGTAGTTTATTTGACCTGTAAATTTACAGGTGCATTGTGGGATTTCTAACAGTTGTGACTGGAGGCATTTCCAGTGGCAGGAAGTGACTTATTTGGTTCAAATGTTATTTCAATATTTTACTCTTCATGTTTTTCTCTCTTCTCAAAATGAAAGAAATCAGAAGAATAGTGTTTCTGTTGGTCTGAATAAATGATAGCTTCATGCAAATGCGTTTATGGAGACGCTTGTTTATCTTCCCCTCAACTTGTAATTTCAGTGGCTGTTTGAGAGTGAAAAACTCCACTGTGCATGGGGAGGAACTACTGAGGAGTGGAGGAGAGACAGGTGAGCTATTTTATTCATAAAATGTTGTGTGAACAAACAAAAAAAACCACAGAAAGCAGATGTTGTGGCATAAGAACAGAACAGGGAGAATAATCCCAGCTGTTGTTTCCCACACCAGCAGCACTAAGCATGTTGTGTTTGGGCCACACAGTTTAGTTAACTGCTCTGCACTGCAGAGCTGCTTACTTCATGCTTTTCCTAATTTGACCAGCTACACCGTCAGCAATCTAGGAGCCGTCTTTGATGTGGAGTTTTACAGGGATTCATCCCATGTGAATGCATAAATCTTGGAAGAATGCACTTTGATGCATTGTTTCTGTATTTTTCGTCTTTAAACGAGTCTTCTTCCATGCACGGGTTTGATAACCACCGTCAGAGGACACAGTGACAAAGTTTTGCTTCCGGGCGGGGGCATGGCCTCTATTGGACAGAGGGGGTTGTTCCATTTCAAATCAACCAAGCCTTCTGCTTGACCATCGATTTGCATAAATAATTTTGAACATTTATGATTGCTGTGAAATTTTGGCTTCATATATCAAATAGTTTTCAAGATAGATTATTTTGAAAAGTTGTTTATTGACACACTTCCTGTTTTTCACACATTGAAATCTGAGGCAATGCTCGAACACGAATATTTGAGAAACTATTAAAGATAAAAGCCTGAACATTTCACTGGTCTCTCTCACCATCAACGAGAATCAGGATCTGTAATTTGGGACAGACACTACAAAAAAAATGTCTCAGTACTGGCTAGTTAAAAGATGGAAAAGTTCCATATTTGATCACACACTGATTAAAAAAAATGTTTAAGTGTTGAGATGATCCAGAAGTGTGCCACAGCAGCAGCTTTTCAACCAAAACACACCACCTGGGAGCCTGTGACTCACTGTACCCACTGAGACTGTGTACACTCTGTAATTAGTGTATTTTAAAGGCTCGTTATTGGTCATGCTGTGATAGTCAGTAGTGTGTATGAACAGATCTGTGTGTTTGAACCTTCTATGTGAATTTATTTGTACACAAAAAAGACAAAAAACCTTAAGTAAGAAGCAGTGAGATCTTAAATCAGTTAAATTAAATTCTTAGCACATGAAAATTACAGTAATTTAAAAAAAAACAGAAAAGTGCAACAAAAAACCACTTCCTGGATGTAATCACTTATGGGTGTCTTCTTATAATTGCAGTGTTTCGCAGCTTGGGCTGATGGATCCAGGTAAAAGTCTCATCGAGATTTAATTTTCCAAGAGAGACCTGGCCGTCATGGAAGCAAAGGTTACAACAAATACAACATATAAACAGAAGAAGCGAGCACAATTTAAAGCAAAAGTACGTTTCCAGTTTTACTGGGAAACTTGTGAGTATTTTTCAAAGATCAACCCCACACTGCTCTCAGGGACTATTTGTGTAGTTGTGGAAAAGTTGTGACACTGAACTGGTAACATTTACAACTGATCCTGATAATTATTGTCACTAATGTTTATATTGCTATTTTGAATAATCTCATCAATGTTTATAAAGCATGCTTTTATCCTTTGCTTCTTATTCTATTTTTCTTTTACTCTTACTGCATTGTGGGTTTCAAATGATAAAGCCTTCCCTGTCTGCTTAGACTTGAATCTGCTGTAGTCACTGTTTTATCTGTAGGGTAGGTGTGCAGAGAACTTAATGTGTGCCCAGCCTAACCCTCCTTTACTTTTTTGTGCTCCCAAATCCATACGCTGGTAACACTTACATCTCTTTTAAAAACCTGCAGCCGACTCCTTGGACCTGGGGAGCGTTTCGTGTCAACACGTCTAAGAAAAGAGACAGTGCAATGCTGCAGTGTTTCATTCTTCACTGTATTCACCTTGCTTGTTTCTTCAAAAATGTTGGTATCGCAGTCTCTGTTGCTTGTTGAAGTATTTTGTGCATGAATGCTGACAGATTTTGGTACCTGCTCAAAGAAGGTCAAATAAAGCTTTCCAACATGGTTTTTGCTCTTCGTTCTGTTGGCCACAAACTTATTGAGTAACATACTTGGTTAAGAAGAAAAAAAAAAAAAAAAAAAAAATCTTGATTTCGTTCATTTATTTATTTATTTATTTAATTTTTATTTTTTCTAAACACCACCACCACCACCCCCCCAGCTTGATTAAAGCAAGTTACTTATATTAGCTATTCAGATCAGCTGGACACCAATGGTGCTCATAAACATCACCAGGACACTAACCACAAGAAGATAAACTACCTAAGCCAAGGAGGTGACGAGATGTCAAAGCACGTGTTTCCTGCCAAGACATGAACAAGTACACCTACCTTCTGCATCTTCCACCAAAGTTGATTGTTACTGCCTGAATCCATAGGGTGACCTGAGCCTGAGAAGTGGTGCTAGAGCACAGCCACAGGGGGGGATACAACAGGAGGATGGTTTGTAGGTTCCAGTTCCATCTTCAGCTTCTTAGACTTCCTCCAAGATAAAGATCTTCTGACTCGCTTTGTTCTTCTGAGTGGGGGGGTTGTGATATTACCCCCACTGTTCTGGCGTCCTGACTCCTCCTTGCCGTAGCATATGTAGCACTTTCTAGGTCTAGGACCCTACTGGATACAGACACCCCAGGCAGGAATCGAACTTGTGACTCCCACTACAAAGATGTGTAGTCTTACCACTACGCTATCCAGCTGCTGTCCATGAATGTATCTATGGTCCCTCCTAAAGTCCAAGGGCCCTGATGTCAAAATTTTAGACCCCCCCTTTATGTAAGCACATACACCCAGGCTTTCTGCTGTGTAGCTCGGGGCAAGAGACCAAAAATGATCAGTAAAGTCTTCCTTGCAGGATCCAATAAAGAGCAGTCATGTCGGAGGTGATGTGATGACATCTGATAAACAAGAAGTCAAGCTGCTGCTGTTTGAACTAGCTCAAGGTGATATACTTGTTTTATAGTGCTATGCTCTCACTTGTATTCTGTATGCTGCTTTTGCTTCAGCTTATTTTTTTTTACCATCTCATCTTCCCAAGGTCAAAACTACTCGAGGCTGAAATTGAAATTGTCACAATATTTTAAGTATTACTATTCGAAATGTAATTTGAAACGCACGTTGAAAAGCTTGTATCCAACCTGAACTTTAAATTAGGTTTCTTTTTAAAGAATAAATGACAGGAATGCATGGATCTGGACTGCTTTTTATTATTGGGTCAGGCTGCTGCTGCTGCTAGTGTTGTAATGGGGTGGGGGATATTATCCTGGCACACTCTGGGCATCACAGCCTACCTGAGTACTGTTGCTGACCACGGTGAACATCTTCTGACAGCTGCTTCCAGCAGGACAACGAACAATGTCATAAAACTGAAACTGTCTCATGAACATGGCAATGTTCACGGCAGTGTACTCAAATGTGCTCCACAGTCACCAGATCTTTTGGTAAGTAACTACAAACGATTATGAGGCTGCAAAATGAATACAAATGGGTTCAAAGAGACAAAATGAGCACAGATGGAAAAACAGTGCAAAGTAACACAAAATGAAACAAAGAGACTTAATAACCTTAAAGAGATGCACAACAACAGCAAGGCTAAAAACTCATTTCATCTTTTAGTCTAGGTGAATTCTCTCCTGTTGTCCCAAAACTCAAGACATACTCTGGCACCTCAACAAAGACTCGAGCGTGGCTCTCATGCGGAGATGCCCGGCATTACTATGTGGCAATGACTTGCAATTTTTGCAATTGCATTTTTTTTCTTGCTGTGATCAAACACAGAAGATATAAAAAAACATGCTAATTAACGACTTTCATGTAGTTTCTCACCCAGTTTGTGAGGTTAAAAGGAACCCTGGTGCTTTTGTCCAGCTCAGTTTGGTGAAAACCAGAGCGACTGGTCTGCACCACCACCAAGTTTGCACTTAGAGTTGGCAGTGATTTTGAAATTAATTCTACAATTAGTTTTTCAGAACGGTGTTTTGCACACTAATCTGTCAAATGGAGATTGTTGTCATCACATGTAGGCGACCTAATGGTCTTTGTTAGTCTTCCTGGACCTGGTAACTCCAGCAAAGAGCGTCTGAGCCAGACGGATCTAATATAAGCTGCTTGACATCTCTGGCCACTTCATGACCTTTTAATGTCTTCTATTCCGTTTCTATTTTATAATTCAGGAACACAGCAGTACACTAAAGGGAGGTGTCATTAAGGTGTTCAGTTTGTAGGACGACTGGCTTTTGACTCCATCTACTGGTCATTTGCTTGGCTCTCATGTTTATATGTATATACTGTATCTCCAGGAAGTGAAGGAAATAAAAGAAATATGCAGTAACGATATGCAAATCGGAAGTCACTTCAAAGGAGAGCGCGTGGAGTAGGCAGAATAAAAAATCAAAAATAATGTCCGATCCTGGCGAGCGAGACCAAAGACTTGAGTGTGCTCTCATACTGAGCGGTCTGCCTTTCCTCAGGTGACACTTCTGCATTCTCACAGCAGACATCACAGAGGAAACGCAGCAGTTCTCTTCCCCCTTTGCTGTGCTGCCGCGTGCCCTGCTCCACCCGCCAACGCACCATCAAAAATTCAACAAGCATGGCATGGAACCAAAAGTGGAACATGGCTCGTGGTGAGGGGGGAAAGGCACGGAGGAAGAGATTAGCACTGGAGAGGTGGGGAAGGGGGTCTTACAGTCAGAGTAATGTATTAACAAAACCCCGCGGTGAGCAAAGCCGGTGACATGTGGGGAGGTTTTTTTTCCCCCCTCACAGACATCAGTGGAAACTAGTAGGAGTTCAATTACAAAGAGTCTTACAGGAGCACTCATTACCTCCTCCAAAAATCCAGAGGTGAAGCAAATTACTGCCTCAAGAAAGGAAATGTATTAATGCAGATACCATTACAGCTCTGATTTAAACCATGTGAAGCACTTAAAAGCATCAGACACTGCTCCTGTAACACCTGACTGACATTTCCTGGAAAAGTATCAACACAAAAGATGCATTTCATAGATCTGAGAATGAAGTGCTCGTGAGTCAGTGGCTTTTAGACACGAAAAAAAAAAAAAAAAAGCAGTGCTGCCCTTTCATTTAAAGCAGGGGTGTCAAACTCAAATACACAGTGGGCCAAAATTCAAAACTGGAACAAAGTCGTGGGCTGACAATATTTATTGAAATATATTTATTCCTCCAGATATAAGAATGAATCTTTTCTTATGGACTCAAACACGTTTTGCTGAAAAACTGAATATGGAACAAGCAAAGCTTAATACTAAACAATATATATATTAGCTGTATAATACCAGTAGGCCAGCTCTGATAGTAATTTGGTATGGCTTCGCAGGCCAAATGTAATCTATGATTTAAAGGGTAAAAAAAAAGGGCTTTGTTTCTTAAACTGGATCCAATTGTGAACCAGTCCGTCTAGAGGCAGGTCTAGACACCAAAGACAGCAGAAATGACATCCCTCCATCAAGTCCTGCTGGCATCTTGGGGTCTTGAAACAAGATATGAAATATCGGCGACTGAACCCATAAAGTCATCTGGAAACTGTTTAAAGATTTTAGAGCTGAGGGATATTTTCCCATGGACTTCTATTAAGCTGCCTCATGTGACATTATGTGGACATTGGATGGAGGATACAATGAAAGCTGTTTAACAGGGAATCACTGAGCGATCTGTAGGCCTGGATTACTGGGACATTAGCAATCAGTTTCCCAGCTACCACTCATAACCAGTTGGGGAAAACTCACTTTTTCTCTCAGGACTGGTGGTTGTGATTTACAATAAAACTCCTAAAGCTCATGGACCAGGTAGCCTACCTTTAAGCTGTGTAAAATGAACAGACTCGAGCTTTATTTTTTAAAACTTCATGGCAATAGTTTTATTAAGTTACGAAATCAACACATTTAAGAAATTTAACTATATACATTGGTTCTAATGTGTGGATTAAAAAAAAGACAAAGAAGCTTGACACATCAAGCTAATACATCATATAGACGCTGAATTTCACATAGTCATAAATAATGATCAAATTATAATTACAAGCTTATATCATCCTCATGAGTGAGGGGATGATTTTAAGAAAAATCTCCCAGGATTTATTTGTTCGTGTCAAGAATGAAGAACACGTCACTGAATTCCTCTTAAATATCGCGAAGCTGCGCTATAAATTACATCAAGCATACCCACCATGTGTTCCATGGGAAACAGAGAAAAAGGCAATGGTTTAAGAAATCATTTCTCATGAACGACTGGTAAGCCTTAAAATAAACTTTGAAGCGGTTTCAGTAAGGTCATTTACAACAGGTAAGAGAGGCAGGGTTTTACCCATAAAGCAATCAAATAATGCTAGCATTTGCTAATTTGTTCAAAATGTACAGAAAACGAAAAACAGCAGTGCAAAACGCTTCAGTCGCAACCCCTAGAGGCAAGCACCACAGTAAACAACTATGCAGGATGCTGGACATCGTAAAGTAGTGGCCTTTTAAATACAGAAAACTAGTGTTGAAACATTTTGCACAGCTCTGATTCCAGTGGCATGACTGAGTTCCTCAGTGTTCTTCTTTGTCTCGGCCTCTCTTTTCCTTTTCGTCTTGCAGAGCGGTGCCCAGCTTCTTGATGAGTACTGACAGCACCTTGTCCAGTGGGTCCATCACACCCCTCTGCAGCCATTTGGGAATTGTAGTCCTGGCATGGTGGAAGCCCAGTTTCTGTAAGATGTAGTCCACGCCAACTGGGTCGATCTTCCGACCCGTCCAGGAGATGAGCCTGAAGGTAGAGGTGAAGTTTAAGCATTGCTAAAGGTGCATGAAAAGACTCCCTGTTGCTGCACGTCTCTTTCCATTAAAGGATTTGCTTCTTCCTTTTGAATCTCAGAGGGGAAGCTGTTGCTTTGTACAAAGATATTTCATATAAAGATTCAAAAATATTCTTTTTTTTTTTAAATTAAAATCTTTGTTCTTTCCTGGATTAATGAAGCAAAGTCTTTGTGAAGGGACTAAGATGCTTCATTTATTTAGTGTTTGTGCTGCATTTGTACAAATTCACAAAAGACTAACGATTAGTAATTATGAACTAGCATCTGAAAAAGGCTAAGGGGGTTAATAAGAGATACTGCACTGCAAAGTTATTGCTCATCCTGTACAGGCCATTTGTGAAATTATACCTCTGTTCATTATTTTTTGATAAAGCTTATCGTTAGGGCTGATCGGGTGACCCTTAACCATCCCTTAGTTACGCTGCTACAGGCTCAGGCTGCTGGGAGACTTCCCACTGAGCATTTCTTCTCTACTTCTGCATGTCATTAACTTTGGTCTTCTCTCTCCTGAAGTTTGAGTTTGGTCCTTATTTTTTCCTCTTCTTGCCTGAGCCTGCCTCTGCAGGACATTTCTTCCTGTGATAAAGGAGTTCTTCCTTCCTGCAATCACCTGCAAGTGCCTTCTCAGAGGTCGTCTGTTCGTGAGTCGGGTTCTCTCTATGATACTGTCTTTTTCCTACTGTATTACTGGGGCTATTAATCATACAGCTATAAATTCATTGATGTGAATCTAATTTTTAACTGGCTCCACCTAAACTAGCATCACACATTGCTTCTCACATATAGAAGAGTTACTAATATTAGTAAAAATCGATATATAACATTTAGATAACCAAGCACTGACAGCGCATCTTTCTGTTCATTTCAAAACTTGCATTTTTAATGGGCTAATTGCACTTTTACTTTTTACAACCCGGCTCATTAAATAGCTCATCGGCATCTCTGTGGAATCGAAAATATTCAAAGAGTCTTTACAAGATGATAAAACCCACAAAAATCCAACAAACAGAACAAAATTAGGCCATAATTGGGGCTCAGCTGTTCCACATCTTGGTGAAACGGCACAATCATTTCTTGATGGTTTCCAGCACAAACACTAACTAAACAGAAAATGAAAGCAATTTTTTAAACCTTTGCTGCATTGTTTGTTTTTGTTGGTTTGTGCAATCATGTTTGCTTTGAGAACAAACTCGTAGAAAAAGATGCTTTTTATTTTCTCCTCTAACATTTTTGAGTGAGCTTTAGGACTCCTGCTCATCATGTGAAAGTGTGCGTCTTATAATAACAAACAGATGCTGAGCTGACCTGAGAGTCGGCTCCAGGTGCCAGGTGTTGCACATGAACTCCCTCCAGTCCACCGTGGTGTAGTTGATGCTGTCGTCCTTGTCTTTATCCGCGGAGCTTTCATCGTGCAGGGCGGTGGGGCTCTTCTGGCCGGGCCGAGGTGCGAACATCCGCGGGGCAAAAAGAGCTGAGAACACCGAGGGAGAGAGGCAATCAGGTCTCTGCTTTGAAACGCTCCAGTTTTCTCTTTTAGCACATTCGTGAACAACAACATCAGAGCACAACATAGATGCGTCCTACTTCAATTATTCAGAATGACTCAAACGTGTGAAAATCTGAAGCGCTCGCAGTGCTTCTCTTTCTACTTTGCTGCAGAATCAACAGAACAAAGTCACGGCTGTTTTAATTGTGGTGATGAAAGCGAGGTCGCCGGCATAAAGAGTGCTAATTTGTTCCTTTGTGACGACTTGAAACCCATTAGGATGCTGCGCGCGTCGGGCTCCCTGACCTGGCTGCTGTGTGTGAAAGTAACAGCGTGTCACGCTGCTCCCAAAAATTTGTCCCACAGCACGCGGACAGCTTCACAAGTACAGAGACAGACAGATGTGCTTAATCTTGTGGTCTTCTCCTCCGATGGCTTGATGACTCATATTCTTGACAGACTGTACAATGCTTGGAACTCTGGAGGGTGTTTTTTTCGTGACTAGTTGAGTCATAAATTTGTGGGCAGTTGAAATGAATAAACATTGTTGTTGGGTTTTTTTTTCTATTCACTGAAAGACTAACATCGATGAGTAACATGGAAAAAACAAAACCTTTCTCTTTCTCCTTTAGATAGGCCGACACCAGGTCGTGCAGGAACATGATGAGCTCGGCATCCATGGTGACGCAGATGTGGTCGGTGAACTCTGTCACCACGCTGCACTCCACTTTGGGTTTGCTGCTGGAGTCTGGAACAAATGAAAACACAGAGATTGGATTTGTAAGGTCATATTTTAAAAAACAAACAAAAAAACCCAAGAAAATCAATTTCAGCAAACACATCGATGTAGAGTTAGTACGACCTTTGGTTTCCTACATACTTGAGAATATTATGCAACTCAATGGGATAATCTCCTCGCTCTTATTTTGAAGTTTCCATTGCTGCTGACTGTGTGAGTCCTCGGTGTTACTCAGATTGACTCTTTGTTCTTTGACAAAGAAAATTATGATTTTTTTTTTTGTGTCAGCATGAATTTGTAAGTAATGTTTTTCAGTAGGGAGTATAATTTGTGTTGTCCAGGCAAAGTGGGAGATATGTCACCATAGCAACTACAAAAACCAGATGTGTAAGAAGCAGCAGGAACCTAAACCTTGGTTGTTTTCCCCTAAAACTAACCTGGGAGGTTTTAATCCTTAATCTCAACCAAGTTTTAATGTCTAAATTGAACCAAGTAATTCATTTAGAATTAATAACTGAGTCGGGTATGAATCCCTCCAACCTCCAAATGTGGATAAGGACAAAAATGAAATACAAATAATAGTACAAATTATGTCCAGAGACACGATGAAATAATTAAGTTCTTGTTCAGAAATACGAATAAACAGATTCGGGCTGCGACTATTAAAAAAAACAAAAACAAAGAAAACACTGCCACAAGACTGCGCTGGTTTTGCTCTGAAATTGCTTTGCAAGCTAGACGGGCACTAACTGAGAACTGGTTCACGGTCACAGGAATCTGAGGCTCGCGGAGCAAAGCGAAGGGCTGCCGTCACTTCCTGCAGTGCAAGGCGGAGCTGGGATGCAGATGCTCCAAACAAGAGGAGCTGATTATTCGTTGATTTATTAATTTATTTAAGGAAGCGCAGGTAATTTTATAAACACTCCCATACTCCGAGTGTGATCCCAACAGTTCATTTACAGACTTGTGTGAACTAAAACATCACAAAAAGCTCATTCATTAGCAGATTGTTTTTATGGTGTTACTGTCACCTACCCGTTAGAGAAGGTTCATCCGGATCTTGTACGTGAATTGACTTAAAGTCCAGCTGCATTCTGGGTAGTGCAAAGATGGTCTCTGTTTCGTGGTTGTAGCTGGATGTGCTGCGGAAGCTGCTCAGCAGACTGGAGCTCTTGGCAGCCGATCCGCTCTCTTGGTTGTTGGCCTCGACGTTCCTGAGCAAGTTCAGCTCTGCGACAGGAGATAAAACACGTGGGAACTCTTTTCCTGAGTTTAAGGTCACGCTCACGCTCTGCTTTTCCGCTTTGTTAAATGCTATCTCCACCTATTTTACATTTAAGATAAGACGCGGCTGCTGCGCGGTGGAGAGAAGAGAAAATTTCTCCTTTTAGTCTGAGCTGTCTCGAGTGAAGAAAAGGTTAAAGTCTGAAGCAATCTTTTCTTCCCCAGATACCCCCAGTTAACACTTCTAGCCTAGTAAATCAGTTCTGAAGCTACTTAAGGCTACGAAATTCATTTTTTCCTTCCTTTCGGTTTATCTTCTACTAGGTTTACGTCACTGATTAAAGAATACAGGATGTTTGATTTGCAACAGTCCCAAACTGGCTTTCATCAACATTTGAAGTGGTTGCTCTTCCCCCCCTCCCAGCATGCTCGTATGACATTAAAGCAGCATTTGGTCCCATTAATTGATCTTTTTGTTCTCACTCGGTCTCAAGAATCCTAATGTGACCAATGGCTAAAAATGAATTCTGTGCAGCCGAACTTGATGTGAGACTAATCGAGTGAGTATATTCTAAACTTATAGTCCAAGTATGAAGTGAGATTCTCGCTTTGTTTACCTAGACTGTGTTTCCCTGCAGAACTAAAACAGATAAACACAAACACATCAATTGTGTGAGAAAAAGGGTGCGATCCTGGAAAATTCCCGTTTGATTTGGTTCACTCAGAGTGTGAAAGCTTCGTTTTAGAGACACCTGAATGCATTTTTGCACAGAACAATGACTCTGGATTCTGTTCCTCTTTTCTTCTATTGTCGTGACTGAGTTTGGAGGGATCTCTTCTTGGCTACTACAGACAGAAGGCACAATTATATCCAACTGAAAACTGCTCCCATATTCATGGAATAATCAGATTCCAAGGACAGCGTGAGCCAAGTTGATGACAGAGTTGAAGCGGACACATCCTGCACATTTCCAGGTCGTTATTTTAAATCTGGGGGTTTACTGGCATTAATCTGCATGATTTACAGATCCAAATTGATCCGATACTAGAGCTGGGCGATATAAGATGTTATGCTTGATGTTTTTTTCATTTCAGACGATAACGATATCTATCACGATATAAGCCAAATAACTATATTTGTAAGATTTAAATGTGCCGTTGCTCACAAGTAAAATGTGAAATAATCAGCAGCTTGTTTTGATTAAAATATTTATTTCCCATAATAAGTTCAACAGGGTAGATGTACTAAAGAAACATGAGACTTTTTCAGATAAAGGCAAATATTGCAAACTACACAAAAGGCAGCCGCTAAAGCGTTTAAGTTTCAAAATAGAACAAACGAAACAGACTAAATTGTCAATTCCACTTAGAAACAAAATATTAATTCTAAAAATAAATCTTAGTTTGTTTTACAGAAGAACAGACAAAACTGACTAACTTTTGTCAATATCAAATAAACTGAGAACTAAAAGGAAATTCTCAATCTCTCCTTGTTGTATAGCTGAGCTTTTCAAACAGTTTTAACAGTTACTTTAGTCTGACAAAAGCCGAATGACGAATTAGCGCTTCCAGTCAGAGACTGAGCATGCACCAGTTTATTGTATTTCCAGACTTGCTTTCGGCACAATTTACAGTGAACGCTACTCTGTTTTTTGTCAGACTTGAAATAGCCGAAATACCTTCACACTACGGAACTTCTTTGGCTCTTCCGTTCGACAATCTCTCCGGCATTGGAACCATCATCTGTTTTCTCTTCGGTAACCTTCGCTCACGCTCTCGGTTGATTTTTCTGTAGTCGGCGCACTCATTTCCTCCATTACCGGGCGGCACGGCGGCTGGCTGCGTCCCAAACAAATACACATGTGCGGCTTGGCACTTGTGCTGTACGTAACAAGTCACGTGACGTGACGCTGCGGCTGTGATTGGTTCGGCTCTGCGCTACTTAATTTGGATTGGCTGTTGTTGGGGTTTTTTTGTTTGTTTGTTGTTGTTTTGTTTTTTTTAAAAGAGGACAAGAGAGACTAGGTCTATCGCAATAGTTTAACTTTTCTATCGAGGAAAAGTTATTTCGCAACACATATCGTTATCGTTCTATCGCCCAGCTCTATCCGATACTTTAAGTTCAGCCTCAGGCTATTTAAGGTCCCCCATCAGCCCACGCTGACTCTGATTGGACAGCTCCAAAACCAAACCACAGTAATCAGATTCAACTGTTTCCCTGTATTTTCCAATCCCAAATATTTTCTTTTTAAATACGCGTTCAAGCCTTTCGATCCCAAATAAGCGAGCATCAACGGCCCACTGACGAGGCTTTCCACTAAACAAATGGGCACACATGAATGACACAATTTTGCTGAAATGTTTACCTTCGTTTCTCATTGCAGTGACGTAGCTAAACCATTCTTTGACAGTAGCAACACCATGTGGAGGGTTTTCATGTCGCCGTCGTGTGATTTTGGTTATGGTGGCCATTGGGCTTTCGAGAGCACCACACGGCTTCGTGACCATCGTGTTGTGGCCGAGATGGAAATCCAGTGTCTGCACGATGTAGGTAGAGTCGTCTTTTGAGCCTGTGTGTAACAGAAACAATTCATAAAGAGATGCACCTTTATATATTTAGTTTTGATCTGTTCATCAGGACTGAGCATCATCTCGACTGAATTAATATTCACGAGTCCCTAAAAAGAACATTTAGTCTCACCATCCTCCCAGATTTTCTGTGCCTCTGTCCAGAAGGCGATGTTGGGCTCTTCCAGGTGGAACAAGGCCCACGACTTGGAGCGGAAGTTTGGCCCGTGGAAGCAGGCCAGAGTCATGTGATTGCCATGGAGGCTCATCGACCCGCCAAGCTGCACGGCATCCTCAGGCAAGGGCGTCTGGAAGAGGGAGATGTGGCAGCCGGCGATTACCTTCAGCACCCCGGGCCAGTGGCGGTGATGGGCCGCATCCATGTCTGCGTGACAAAGACAGTTAGGAGGGAAAATGAGAAGCAGGCGGACAAATGAATTCTGACTGGAACACGAGGCTTGTTGCTGGCGCTAACAGGATCAGATTTAGTGTGTCATGTTGTTTTTGTCCTTATAAAGCCCTCAATCTTTAAAATGTATGCTGCCTGTTTCGTTACTGATTATCTCATGAGCGAGGCTGATTACATTCAGTTGCTAAACAACCTTTTCAACTATTTGAAAAAGTTGTTTACAAATTAAGCTTATTAGAATTACAAATCATTTCACTTCCTGCAAGCAGCACAGCTTGCTGTGCGCGCCTTATTATGCTACAGACTGTGCTCAACATTCACCCAGCAGTATGGAACGAGGCATGCTTACAAAGCTCTGCAGCTCCTTTGTCAGTGTTGACGACGGGGGTTTTGGGGGGCAGGTAGGGGCCAGGGCCCCAGGTGGAGAGGGCCCGCTTGCTGGTGTCGAATTGCTGAGTGAAAAACTCCTGCAGCTTCATGCCGATCTTGATGAGGTCTGGTGTGGTGGACCGTGAAATGATCACCTGGAAAATGTCCCACTGCAGGTCTCCGTGGATGAAGATCTCACTGGAAGGAGAAAAGATGGGGAGGGAAACGGAGCAGATGAGTGAAAAAGGTTGTTGCAAGAAACAAAGGAAAGGAGAGCAGGCATAAATGGCTCACAGGTGAAAGAAAATGGCATATATTCTCGACATAATGTCGTGTAATTTGTGTATTCTTGTGTTCAAACTAGATACAAACACAAACCCTCGAGTCCAGACATAATTTTGTTCGGCTTGCCGAGCATTCGGAAACGTGGGCAATAAATGTCAGCAAATTGTCTGTTTTTCTTCATAACCCGCGATGCTTTGAAATTGTGCTCTCTAGTTAGTGTGCTTTGTGTTTCAACACTTCAGAAACTGAATACAAACCTCTTTGTAGAGAAAACATCTGCATTTCAAAGTACAGAGACATGGAGACGTGAAGCAGGCTAATCTCTGATGGCCACAAGAATGAAATGAATAAATGGCACTAAACATGACTCATCTAAAAGTGCTGTATTGATCGTGTTGTGCCGAACAGTGCAGTCACGCTGACATCATACCACACCTTTTCTCTGATAGGCTGGTGTCCACTGTACACAGGTTGACCTTCCATTCATCCTGCAGCTGCAGGTCAGCATTACTAAACACTCCCATTAGGATGCTGGAGCCCATGTAGTCCACTCGCGCCTCTGTGGAGCCCATGGTAATCTGGATCTTGTGGCTGGGCTGCTGGTTTGGATGCTCTGAGATGTGGGCTGCAAACCACACGATAGTAGTTACCAATGAGAGCGCACAAGCAATCCCATACCTCTCAACATCAAAATCAGTGGATTCTAGTAAGTAAGGACTGACTTCTTCTTCTTCTGGTTTACCTGTTTATTGCTGCTGGACCACAACAGCAACGGGGCAACCATACATAGCAGAACTCACACTACACATGGCTGCTTTGTATGGTGTCTGAGCATGATTGCCCTCCTCCACAGCCCTGAAAGCTTAAATTCACAGCTCCACAACCAACAAGGCATATCATCTAAAAATGGTGCTAACCTGTGTTAAGATATTCAACTGGCATTCATGAAAACGCTTTAGGCTTCTGGTAGGTACAAACCACAACTGGTACATGTCAATATGTTTGGTCTAATAATAGTTTTATAAAGTCACACACATCCAGCCACAGCTTCATGGCTTCAGTGTCTTTAAATACATGCTGAGATTGACTGTGAAGCCTCCTCTCAGATAAAAATGGCTCAGCACCTTGTTCTTATGTTTTTAGTCTAAAATACCAAAGTTAAAATGATTCATTTTGCTGTAAATATTCGCTTTTGTGTCTATTTATAAACTATTGAAGGTGAACAGGCGAGAAGGTGACGTGTGCTTCACACACACTGTGGCAGATTTAGTTCATCTAGAGAGGACACCGAGTAGGGACGATTTCAGGCAACAAGTAATTTCTTTAGCTGACTGCATCTCAAGCAGAAGCATCAGTGATCAGTGCTTAGATATTAAACTCAATGAGCAAAGATCTAATATGCAATCACTGATCACTTCATTAGTTACACTTTGCTAGGACTATGTTGGACCCTCAGAGATTTTGGTCCATACTGACATGATGGGCTCATACAGCTGCTTCAGATTTGTCATCTTTACATCCATGATTTCAGTCTCTACATCCCAAAGGTGTTCCAGTTTAGAGTTCAACAAATTTATTGTCAAGTTTAAGAACAAGCTAGAGCTGCATTTTATAACATTTTGTAATATTCTGCTGGATATAGCCATCAGAATATGGGCACAGTGTGGCCACTCAGGCAGGCTGTGTCACTGAAATGATGCTTAGGCTGTATTAAGGGGTCCATGGCGTGCCAACAAAATATCCTGCACATCATTACACCAGCAGCCGCAACTGTTGTTTTTAAAGTGGTCGTTTTATGATTTTATCCCAAAATCGAGACTGGTCACACCAGGCAACATTTTCCCAATCGTCTATTGTGCAAAAGTGAATTTTAGTCTCAGTTTATCGTTCTTAACGGAAAGAAGTCGCACCCAGTGTGGTCTTCTGCTGCTGTACTCCATGCGCTTTAAGAATATATGCTCATCTGCACATTTTGATTTTTTAACAAAGCTTATTTGAGATACTGTTGCTTTCCTGTCAGTTTGAAACAGTCTGACTATTCTCCTTTGACCTGTTGAAAGAAATGTTCATCATTCAATATTTTCTCCTTTTTTCAGACCAGCCTTTCTAAACTTCTAAAACACAGTTGTTTAGGAAACTCCCAGCAGATCAGCCTTTTCTGAAATACTCACACCAGGCCGTCTGACACCAACAGCCATGCTCCAGCCACCATCAAAGTCACTTAAATCCCCTTTTTATCCTCATTGTGATGCTCAGGTTCAACTTCAGCAGGTTGCCTTAACTATGTCTGCATGCCTAAATGCACTGAGTTGCTTCCAGCTTCCAAGTGGCTGCTGTATCTATATATTAGCCTATTTAAACATTAAATGTAATATATAAAATAAAATGCATTTTATGCCTATTTAGCAGAGTAAACATTTTTGTATGTGCATAATATTACATTACTGCTCCCAGTGTTTTAAGAACTCTAGCACTGAACTTTGGCTCAGCTCCACATCCACACTTTACACTCTGTTAGAATAAAAGCTGCTAACGAGTTGGAGAAAAACACCAGATGTTTGAAAAGCTGATGCCTTGTTTACTTACAGACCATCTCCAGGGTGTTCACGTCTATATTGCCACCCACCACCCCGCCCTTGGAGTCGAGCTTGGATCGGCCGAGGCCGACAGACATGCTGATCTCTCGGTCTCGGTTGCTTCCGACAGAAAGTCGGCCCTGACTTTTCAGCCCGCTGGTCGTCCAGCTGCAGGGACAAACAACTGTGAGCGCTCCTGAAATGCTGCTGAATAATGTAGAAGGCTTCTGTATGAAACATAAATGACTCATCACAAGAAGTTTCCAAGGAATAAACACAGGTAACAGAGGAAGAAACGAACAGCCAGTTCTGAGCGCTAAACCCATTTTCACAAGTCAACATGTCAACTGTGTTTTCTAACGTGTCGTTGTGCGTTTCACCTTCATCAGTTTGATGTGTTATTGCCTTTTTGCTTATATCCAAGTGCAGCTATTTTGACAATACAATTCTCGCTTTAAATCCAGGCTGCACCCTTGCATAAAAGTTTTTATGAAGGAAGAATATCCTGAGCTCATAAATGATTTAATTAGAGCTGGAGAAGTGTACTGTCTTGCCTTGGTGAGAAAGAAGCAGAAGGTGTGTGTTGTTTGTGGAGCCCACACACTTCCACTGTGGAAGAGGGTTATTTTTTTAACTTTATGGAGACCCAGAGCTCATAAAACAGTACAGCCTTAGTTATGAGGGTGCTGTGTTTGCCACTGCTTCAGCATCATTTTCTGCACTTCAGCCTCAACCGTAGAGATCAGGGGTGTACTGACACCATATTGTGGTGAACGGTAAAATCCAGCAGTGCAGTAGAGTTAAACTGAACCCATAAGAGTGGACGATAAAGGGTGATAAGAAGTGCAGGAGAAGCACCCCAGAGGCATCTGTACACCAGTTTAACAGCTGTTTACTGCAGTAAAAAGGTAAATAAACAATGTTGGCTATGTTTTATTTAGACAGTAACATTCTTAAGTTAAATTTATAACTTTAGTTTTGCTTTTAGAGCTACAATGCATGATGAAGAGTGTTTTCCAGTCAGTAATTTACTGTTCAAGCGTGGAATCTTTCACTTAAGTCATTATCTTACACTAGCAAAAATTGCTACAATTAGATCAGCATGCGAGCAAAAAACTTAAGGATTCAGACCAATCTATAAGAGAGCTTCCAATAGCTTTTCTCCTCTTGGATCTTAATGATACCATAATAGGAAAGGATAATATAATGTGGACATCTCAGGCTCTCAGGAGGGAACTAAATCAGCTGGTTTCAAACCACATATGAACTGAGGGACTGCAACAGGGCCGGGTATAAGATAACTAAGGATTATATTGAAAGCAACTTTAAGTGTAAGGCTGGTTTCAATGATTGCATCACCTGTTAGGATACTAAAGAAAATACAGACCCTTGTAGTTGTAAATAGGCCTGATTTTGTCTGATGTGTGGCTGTGAAAATGCCTGGCTTTTCTGAGGCACTTATATGTTGTTGGCAATTGATTCTTGTTGAGATGAGATGAGAGTCTGTTGTAGCCATCGACAAGCGTTAAAGTGGGGCAGCCAAAAAATATACTTTGATTGAAAATCATGAGATACTTCCAGATGAAAGATTTTTATCTCTCATCCATTTAATTAGTGTTTTTCTTCCTTTAGTGCATAATCCCCCTGCTAATTCATTTTTAATGATATTTTGTGTTTGTTTTCCTAAAGTTTCTTTTATGTTCTTTTGATTTTAATGTTTTTTTTTTTCATGATTTGTGAAACTGGACAAGTGTGGCCAAGATATTCTATAAATGAAAATATAGTCAATAATTTTAAATCGCTTCTGTGTTTGAGTTACCAGAGTAACCATTAAATCCTAATTATTAGCACGTGTTTGCACAGCGTTGGATGCACTTACGTATTGTTTCCCATCACGTTGCTCATGTTCATTTGGACGGTGAGCAGCTTTAGGTTGATGGCAAACACCACCAGCGTCTCCCACGGCGACCCCTGCTGACCTGCTGCCTTCCCATTTTTACCAAATGAAGGAGTCGATGTTTTTGTGACTGAATCTAAAAAAAACAATGAAAAAAAATAGGAAAAAATTAATTGCAGTTATTTTTTCTTCCTTATCTGGATTTTTGGGTGTGAAGATTCGTACTCCGGTAACAAAAGGCATTTAATGTTCCCCGTTACCTCTCCTTGGAGCGGAGGAGTCAGAGACGCTCCTGGTGCGACCAGGTGCAGGGGACTTGAGGTGCCCCAGGCTGCCTGGGGACATGTTGCTTCCGGTGGAGTGCTCCGAAAAGACGTTGGGGGACTGGGGCACGTGCTGCGTCCCGGTGCTGCCGTCCCACGTTCTCCAGTAAGCTTTCCGGCTGGACTCGGGGGACAGGTGATGGGTGACGTTTTCAGCTGAGTCAGGAGTGGCGGGGCCGGAAGCTGGAGCGAAGTAAAGGTTCGAAGAGGTAAGTAAAGGACACCTTTGTAAATGTCAACGTAAAGTGACTGCAGGAAATGTTTGCTAAAGGACTGCCAGTGAGACAGGATATTAAAAATGAAAAAAGGCTAAATGCACAGAGGTTAGCAGGTGGATGTTGGTGCTCATATCAGAATTTTTGGGGAGAAATGTTCACTCATTTCTGCACCGAGTTAAAGATTTTGTTTTTAGAAACCCATCTGAGAGGCAGTGCAGAGATTTATATAGAAGCCAACAATATCTCGCTTTAGTAAAAGCACATCAGTTTGTTGATCATTTCAAATAAAGATCAGCACTGACAGAAGCCTGGAAAAGCTCACTGTTCCCTGTGTCAGATGCCACATAAAAGCTGAAATTCTACAACAACTTAAAAGCCGGCAACGTAAACAACACACGGCCATCACAACACCCGAGTGCAACCGCTGAGCACTCACGTGGGAGGTTGATGGTTTGGTCCCCCAGGAAGAGGCGTCTGGCGATACTTCGACGATACCAGGCTCTCGGGAAGGCCAGGATCTCGCTCAGTCTTCTCATGTCGTACTTGAAGGAAGCCGAGCCGATGTCACACACAGCTGACGGAAGAATATCACATTAGTGAGCATGTGAAAGACTTCTTTATAAGACTGCACAGGATAAGGCCACAGTTCTAAAAGCTACAGGGGGAAAAGTATGCACTTACTCTCACAGATTGGAAAGACGTATTCTTCAGTCTCATTTATGTGCTTGTAAAATGTCCCATTCAGCAGCTCAAGCACTCACTGTGAGATGCCTATTTCAAACCCTGCGTTAGAGCTCTTGATGTTCCCACTCTCTTTTTACAGTGTGGCTAACCGTTTTGGAGTGTTTCTTTTTGAACACGCAGGCTCTCCAGGATCGGTGCCTACACTCACCATACATCCTGCCTTTCTGCTGCTTCTGGCCCGCCTCTGAATGACTGGACTGGTGCCCAGGCCTGTGCACCAGCCCTTCCAACACCTGCTCTGAAAAGTGGCTGTGATCTGTCAGTCAGGGAGGCTGATTTGGTATGAGCAGCTCGTCATTGTCTCTCTTTTTATTAACTTGCTTGTCAGCAGTTTGTGCTTCCAGATGCTCATTTTCTCTTTACTAGTTTGCAGACACCTTATCGTGCATACCTGCAGCTGCATGTTGCAAAGGTTGTGCACTGGAGACCGGACAGGGTTTGTTGAATAACTTTATTGTAAAGGTTGCTTGTTCTAACTGTTTGGGTTTAATCTGGCTGTTTAATGGCGTAAAGCTCTTTCGCTATTTTTCCAATTTTCTTTTTAATCAGTTGGTAAATTTTAAATGGAATTCAAGTTCGGAGCCCTTTATTTCTTTGTTCTGACGAGCACCATTTGCCCATGGCTCTTTCACCACTTCTTTTGTTACTTTGTGCTTTGCTTGGCTTCACTGTTTGTATTCATCACTTTCATAAAAAGATAACATTTTTGCCTTCAGCTGTTTCCATCTGGTTGTTTGTGTTACTGCAGTTACCCTCCGATGAGCTGGGGTCACAACAGCCTGCTTCTGTGCTGGAGTACATTCCCACGGTGCTGCTGATATGATTGAGTACTCAACACAGAGTTTCATATCCCTTAAAGATGATTCTCTGAAAGGGTTCGCATCTGTTGTACGTCACTTCCACTTCATATACTCTGGCTGTATTTCTGACTGCTTTACAGAGAGAAAGAAAGGGGCAAGCTTCTCGATTCCCACTTTTAGTGAACATGAAATATTTAGCACTATGCAGGAGTTCCAAAAAAACACAATGTTGTGAAAGTTCCTGCTGAGCTGGGACAACTTTGAGACAGTTCACAGAAAGGATGGCCAACAAAAACACTGAGTCCCAGTCTTGTTAAGCACATCTGCCCAGGACTCCTCAGGCTGTGCGTGCTGACACATGCAACCGGATTTATTCCAGTTAACTAAAATTCTTTGCCTTACGCCTATTTTCAGAATTTAATTTAGGTTTAGTTAACCCTTCTAAAAAACTGCAGCTGCTTACCAAATGTCACCCCCAACTGCATGATTGATGTTTTACCTTAAAAGCAATTTAAGTGATGCACTTAAAAGCTGATTTATGGTCCGCGTCAGTGTTCATTTCCCTACCACTCTCCCTGTGCACAGAGAAGGATTGTGGGAATTTTAACCAGCGGATTAGCAACACTGACTCGCTTGTGCGTCATCCTCTAACAAGCCAACACTGTGACGTAGAAGAAAAAGTGATGGGCTGAAAATCGGGGCTTAAAAAGTAACAAAAAAAAAAGAAGCACTGATGAAAAGCAGAGTGCAAAGAGTGAATCATTTTTAAACACACAGCAAAACCAGTTCTATATATACACCATAACTAAGCTAAAGGACTGACAACAGCACAAACCTCAGCTTTAGCAGTGTTCAGTTCCAGTAGTTCAACATACAGTATATTTGACAGTCCCCCCACGTTAGCAGACGACAGATACAACATGAAGATATGGATCTTCAAAGCTCTGCGTGGTTCAGTATCAAAGCAGAATCAACACAGCACCATGCTGGAGCAAAGTCCTTCAAGAAGCAGGCCTCACGACTCAGCAGCCATCTTAAAATGGCTCAGTGTATTTATGTGGGCAGTCATGAGAACATAAAAATGCTGAAAATAATCACAAGTCAAATCAGCTTTTGATAATTCTGCCCTAAAATCCATTTTTAACAAGTCCCCCCCTGAACATTGCACTTTGACAAACACCTTCCTTTGCTGTTGCAAACTCTTCTATAAACCCAAAAATAAACTGACAACTTTTTACTTTGTATAACTTTGTGCTGCATAACAGAAAGCATATATTTGATAAATATACCTCAACTTTTGCAGGAATTGTGTCAACTTCCCAATATTGTTATTATCTGTCTAATGGACAGGTGTTTTTCTCTGGAGACGACCGTGTACCTGAGATGTTGATGAGGGTGGTGTCCATTTTACCCCCTTTAGGAGGAATAAAGCTCTCAATGAAAGTGGGGCCTCCTGTTCGCCTCATCCTCGATAAGCTGACCTTCACAAACTCCAGGTTGATGCTCAGAGAGTCTTTCCTTCCTGTCACTGAAGTCGACTCCTCATCCACGGTACCTTCGGGAGGGGGAGGAGATATGGGTGATGGGATCAGCTGGCATGTAATTGTTTTACATCAATCCTATCTACAAGAGGTGCATTTATTAGTGGATAAAATGCAGTCCTGTATCTTTAACAGATAAGAATAACACAAATGTTTAGCATACCTAACGGCCCTTGGCCCGGAGGCAACCCCGTGACTGCAGATTTCTGCTTTCCGGCGCCGTAGGGGTGGAAGACGTAGAGGGAGAAGTCAGACATGCAGGCTGTAAAGCTGAGGCCCGAGGAGTTACTCGGGGGCCCGGTGAGGTCGGACTGGCTGCTGCTGTGACGGCTTCTGCCCAGAGGGCTCCCCAACAACGGAGATGCTGGAAGGGGGCAGGAGAGACAAAAGAAATCATCCAGTCACACACTCATTAACAGCACTATACACTTGTGATATATATAAGTCTAACATCCTCTAATGCATTAGCACTAACACAATTTCAGGATGGAAAGGAGTGAGCTACCAGCTATCAAACCTGTGCATTTAGTGACTCACAGATTTCCAAGACCTGAGATGCATCTTAACATGCATCATCTGGCATAAAGACAGACTGGAGAGAAGAGTAATGAATGCAGGAGAACATGCTGCGAGCAACATTAACTCACACAGGGCTCAGACATGCCATGGAGTGGCAGCTAATAGATATTCTCACGGTGTGCGAAAGACTTTAAAAGACTGTTTCGTTCACGTATCTCTGCACACATTAGAGCGCCATTATTCTGCCAAAATAAACGGGGAAGTCATGCTCTAGATACCTTTGCTGGGAGGTGGTTTGGGGATATGCTGCCCGGGTGGAGTTGAGGAGGGCTGGTGTGACCCGTCTGTCACATGGGCTCCTGTCGGGGTCTCCAGTTCTCCACGGTTAGAGGAGAAGACCAGGTCTAACGAGGGCAGTTTGAGCATACACTCCACCCTGGACATTGGCAGGCAGCTGAAGCGGATCTGAGAGGGCTGGAAACAGAAGACAGTAGATGTTTTCATACACTAAAATTCTCATTTTAGTGTAAATTTATGACTTGTAATTGTTATTTGTCATAATACTTTCCTTGTGCTTTTAGTTTTTTCTTACATGTAACACATTAATTATTATTTATATAAACAGTCGACTTAAATTCCAAAGCAGCTCTGAAGAAATTGCACGAATGACAGCTCATCAGTACCTGGACTCTGACGTAGACAACCACATCCACGGGGAAGGAGGAGTATGCCGACGTTGAAGAGGAAACCAGGGAGGTGGTCGATTCCTCGAGCTGTTCCACTGTATCAAACTGACCCATGTCTTCCTCCTGGGATGCCACAGCTGATGGAAAGGCATCAGAAGAAGTTTACTATGAATATCAAGACACACAATTCCTCCAAGAACACTGTCCCAAAGGACTGGTTTTAAAAACACACCTGTGTAGTTCCTGTCCACTGGAGTGATAGGAATTGTCTCAAGTGCTTTTTCCAGAAAGTCCAGCAGACAGGGGCTGATCACCATCTCCTCTGGCAGGGTCTGGAGGGCCACCCAGGCATACAGCTTGGCCGTCTTTACCCCTCCACTGCTCTTACCTTTAGCTGCAAAGACACATGAAAGTTAAAGTCATCTCCACACTCTAACAGCACTTTCAGAAGTTTGTTTCTTGAACTTCAAATAAACTGGAATCATATTAACAGAGGTTCTTTTAAACTGTCTTTTTGAGTCTCTCCCTCTGTGGGGCGCATCAATATGCATGAACCCGTTTGATCAAAGGGTGCCCTCTAGATCCATGCCTTTAAAAAAATAAAAAAATAAAAAGGGATGGAATCGCATGCATTTGATTTGGACGGTCCACGTGTAGATTTAAATCATCGGATCGAAGAGGCGTGGCACTCTAGTGTCGGCGATTATGGATGGTAGAAGGGCATGCAATTAAATGAGGGAATGCTCAGTACCTGATGGAATAGGTGGGGGCGGGGGAGGTAGGAGCGAGTTAGTCTTGCTTTGGACAGCATTGGGAGGATTTGGAGGGCCGCTATCTTTCATACCATACAGCTTTGACTCTTTGGAGAGAGTGCGAGGGAGAGAGGATCCACGCGAGGCGTTGGGTGACTCCGTCTTCAGGGTCTTTGAGTTGTAGTGCAACTGCAGGGAAAAATAAAGGAAAAAATAATTATTTAAAGCACAAAAGAAACCCTTGGCAGTTTGGATGATGTAGGAGAATCTGACCTTCACGTCCACTCCTGGAATGTAGAAAACTGTAGTCTCCAAGTCATTGGATTTGGTCGGCAGAGTGGAGGGACACTTCTTTCCAGCTAGGAGATGGCTGGAAGAGGGGTAGTTGGGCTGGAGCTTCTTCTTCTTGGGAGGAGATTCTTGGTCCAGGTTTCGGAGGCTGCGCTCACAGCTCCTATAAAACCCAAATTACTGATCTGAATATAGAATGTCTCATTTCTTCTGTCCAGTGAGGATAAATCATCACAGCTGTTCAGGTACTTCTGCTAATATACAGTCTGATTTAATCTATGCTTAATACTACATTTGGGAGGAAATGTGAGACCAACTTTAAATAGGAGTTTGCATTTCCCAGATTGAGAAATGAACTTTTTACTGCACCTCCTCAAAGAAACATCCTCGTGCTCGGGCTGTTGAGTAGTAGGGTGAAGGACGCACTTCCCGCTGTCGATTTCCACACGGACATCCAGCTCAAAGTCGATGTTTCTTTCCGTCGTTGGGCCACTGAAGCTGCGGTTGGCAGGAGTGCCTGGCCAGCGCTCACTGAACAACTGACTCACAGCAGAAAAGCCCGAGGACTTTCTCTGAGACGTTTGGCTGAGAATCAGGGAGGACAGCACCGTTTAGTGAATGCTGAAAATTGAAAAGCTTTTCTTTTTTAGACAAAAAAGAAATTAATGGCGCTTTCTTTTCCTAACTGTCATAACAAGTACGCCTGCACTGACAAACGCAATAAACTCACACAGGCCTTCGATAGCTCTGCTGTCTGTCATGCTCGAAGTCGTCCTTGTCCGAGTCTTCCGAGGAGGAAGAGGACAGGTCATCGCGCCTTATGTCGTCATGCTGGAAGGGAAGTGTGGGTGAGAAGACAGCAGGGGTGGCGGGGGCACTGAAAACTGAGTGATGACCATCGACAACAGATAGGGGATGGAGATGGAGGTGATGAGGATGGGATGAATCGTCAATGGAGACTGTCGACAGGTCCCCCTCTGACTCCTCAGGGAACTTTAGAAAAGGACAAAAGGTCAAACTCACACAGGAAATGGTTTAATGTCTGTCTAAATTTGTTCCTACGTGGAGACATCGATCCAGGGAATCTGAGAGCTGGAGCTGATGTCTTCAGCAGAAATCCACCCAAAAAAGGAAGTAGTGTTCTGTAGACTGGACCTTATTAATTAGTTTAACTGATCAGTTCTGAAATTTGTGTTTACTCCTCAAATCAAATTTAATCTTTTACTTCTGCAGGTCCAGAGGCAGAACACTACTGCCTGCAACGGTTCACCGAGGAGCTCAGAGGTCATGCACTTTCTGTGAAGAGGAATGACAGCTTGAAACAAAGGAAGAAGATGAGGATGAGTAGATGACATACCCCGTCTCAAGATGGTGACAACAGAAAAATGCCCAAGAAAGTGTAGAAGTATCCTTATGACAGCCAGGGACAAAGCCCATTTGTGTAGGGTCAACAGATCCCAAACACACTGACAGAGGTGAGCATCAGTTAAATTAGAAATAATCCATCTGCGACACAAATACTCCTTATAGGACAATATAGAGTTTTATATGAATGTGGTATTGATTTATTGAGCAAGTCTTGTTCTTTCATCAAAGAGTTAGAGATTACTATAATTTTTTAATTAATATCAGGATTATTGTTATCAATTTCACCGTTAATGATTTTATTGAAAAAAAAAAAAAGAGAAAGATTTACACTCACCAAGAAAATAACACAACTGCACAACAGATTCATCACCATTCAGTTACAGTGCTGAGCAAATAAACCCAACGAAAGCTCCTTTGGGAGATTAAATAACTCATGTCATCAAAGGAATTTTGATTACGCTATTGACGAATATTTTAAGTGGCTACAGGTTGCTTGGCAACTACATAATAAGGTCACCATTTCATTATAAGACTTCAATCTCTTGGTTTTGTTAAAATTAAGTAAAAATAAATGATTTTTTTTTAAATAAAATCATCTTTTATGATGGATTATGTGACGTTCACACATGCCTGTGACCACCTGTTTAACCCTAAAATTTCACTTGGACTTTTTAAAAAAAATTGTTAATAAGTAATTAAAACAGTCGGGTAGGGGGAGGGAACTTTCTTGTGGCTTCTGAAGAGAGAGGATTGTCTGAAAAAGGTTTGGGAGCCACAGTTATGAAAGTTGTTTGCAGTTTATGTTTGCAGTCACGCCCGCAAATAATAAGCAAGTTTTCTTATATAGTTATTATTCTCCTCAACACACATGACTGCCGTCTTCACAGTATGAGCCACAAATGCCGCTTCAGGGATGTGGGGTTAAAGAGAATGGATTCTTTTCCCCAGAATGTCTGAGTTATTATTTGTGATTGTGGCATTTTAAAAGGTAAACTGGTGACTTTATATTAAACGTATTATTTATTTTATCCTCGTGAAGTTTTTGGTATTGTTGGGGGCGATTAAGGACCTGCTGTTGTGACAAACAAAAGCCGACAGACTGTGACTCAGTGGCCACCCATGCATAGTTGTTAGAAATCACTCAATATACTAAGGTTAAAAAAAAGAAAAAAGCTGCTGGATTATTTTATGCAGTTTCAAGACAGGATGAGTGTGTGTGGGGTGTGAAACTATAATTCATTAAGCAGCAATTCAACTGTAAAGTGTTTTTATTCTGCAAACAATTGATTTTCTGAGAACTTTCTTGGGTTGAGGTCATTCTAAATAAAAGCAGGGATGAATTGCTGACTCTCACACTCAGCAGCTAAGGGAATAGTACAGTGGGGCAAAAAAGTATTTAGTCAGCCACCGATTGTGCAAGTTCCCCCACTTAAAATGATGACAGAGGTCAGTAATTTGCACCAGAGGTACACTTCAACTGTGAGAGACAGAATGTGGAAAAAAAAAATCCATGAATCCACATGGTAGGATTTGTAAAGAATTTATTCGTAAATCAGGGTGGAAAATAAGTATTTGGTCAATAACAAAAATACAACTCAATACTTTGTAACATAACCTTTGTTGGCAATAACAGAGGTCAAATGTTTACTATAGGTCTTTACCAGGTTTGCACACACAGTAGCTGGTATTTTGGCCCATTCCTCCATGCAGATCTTCTCGAGAGCAGTGATGTTTTGGGGCTGTCGCCGAGCAACACGGACTTTCAACTCCCGCCACAGATTTTCTATGGGGTTGAGGTCTGGAGACTGGCTAGGCCACTCCAGGACTTTCAAATGCTTCTTAAGGAGCCACTCCTTTGTTGCCCGGGCGGTGTGTTTTGGATCATTGTCATGTTGCAAGACCCAGCCTCGTTTCATCTTCAAAGTTCTCACTGATGGAAGGAGGTTTTGGCTCAAAATCTCACGATACATGGCCCCATTCATTCAGTCCTTAACACGGATCAGTCGTCCTGTCCCCTTGGCAGAAAAACAGCCCCATAGCATGATGTTTCCACCCCCATGCTTCACAGTAGGTATGGTGTTCTTGGGATGCAACTCAGTATTCTTCTTCCTCCAAACACGACGAGTTGAGTTTATACCAAAAAGTTCTACTTTGGTTTCATCTGACCACATGACATTCTCCCAATCCTCTGCTGTATCATCCATGTGCTCTCTGGCAAACTTCAGACGGGCCTGGACATGCACTGGCTTCAGCAGCGGAACACGTCTGGCACTGCGGGATTTGATTCCCTGCCGTTGTAGTGTGTTACTGATGGTGACCTTTGTTACTTTGGTCCCTGCTCTCTGCAGGTCATTCACCAGGTCCCCCCGTGTGGTTCTGGGATCTTTGCTCACCGTTCTCATGATCATTTTGACCCCACGGGATGAGATCTTGCGTGGAGCCCCAGATCGAGGGAGATTATCAGTGGTCTTGTATGTCTTCCATTTTCTGATGATTGCTCCCACAGTTGATTTTTTCACACCAAGCTGCTTGCCTATTGTAGATTCACTCTTCCCAGTCTGGTGCAGGTCTACAATACTTTTCCTGGTGTCCTTCGAAAGCTCTTTGGTCTTGGCCATGGCGGAGTTTGGAGTCTGACTGTTTGAGGCTGTGGACAGGTGTCTTTTATACAGATGATGAGTTCAAACAGGTGCCATTCATACAGGTAACGAGTGGGGGACAGAAAAGCTTCTTACAGAAGACGTTACAGGTCTGTGAGAGCCAGAGATTTTCCTTGTTTGAGGTGACCAAATACTTATTTTCCACCCTAATTTACGAATAAATTCTTTACAAATCCTACCATGTGGATTCATGGATTTTTTTTTTCACATTCTGTCTCTCACAGTTGAAGTGTACCTCTGGTGCAAATTACTGACCTCTGTCATCATTTTAAGTGGGGGAACTTGCACAATCGGTGGCTGACTAAATACTTTTTTGCCCCACTGTAGGTTTTATTATAAATCCGGATGATCCTCATGCACCAGTAATAAATCAAAATCTAACTTATTATGCAAATGAATGTCTACTGCATATAGCCGAAAGTTCCCGTCTTATCATCCTGTTTTGATTTTGCATATTCAAAATCCTGTCAGCACTGTCAAGGTAATCACAGAGGAGAGAAGGAAACAGAAGTTTTTGATCAGCGTTGGTTATGTATTTTCATTTTTTAAATTTTATTCTTGGACCATATACCTTGAATATATCTCCTGGACTGACAGGTGCAGACTCCAAAGCCTGATTATTAATCTTTAATTGGACAGAAGAGTTATTTTTAAAACAAGAGTTCATCCCTCTGTTTCTACTGCAACATACTGTACAAATCAGCTGTAACAGAGATCAGTTATGGTAACAAACAAACATGTAAATGATGGATGAGATGCAGATGATCGCATATAAAATTGCACAAAACTAAAAAAACAAAAAACAGAATATTGATTTGTTTGGAAATGCTTTAATTTATAAATAAATCAATTAAGAGGTACAATGCAATCTATTAATGTGCTACAGCAATGGATATCTGACACATGAAGAAGGCAGGCTTACCGTGTCCTGGATGTTGAAGGTGACCCGTGGTGCCGGAGAGGACACGTCCACACGGATATCTGGGAAATCTGCATCCACATCTCCGATTCTGGAACTGAAGCCAACATTGTGAGGATCTCATTTTTATTTGATTTTGTTTTAGAACATATGGCATTTAATCAGCCAACACTTGTCAAAGCCCGGCCTGTTATTAGTACGATTCATTTCAAGTCATTGTTGAGCATTTGTTGACCCCTCCAGAGTAAATATTTTTCTCCTGTGAAAGGTCTGAACTGCCTGAATATCAATACTACATTAATCCTGAGATAATCTGCATAATTACTATAAACAAAATGCAATGAGCACTTCCTCTTCACTACATTCTAATTTGTGAGTCACTCTGTCCCTCTTTGTCAGCAAGATAATGGGAAAATGTTTGAAAAACATAATGGCAGCAGCAGCAGCAGCAGCAGCAGAGAAGTGAGACAGAGGTCACATGGTCCTGTTTGTTTACAGTGAAGCTCCCTTAATGGTGTCATTTCTATGATAATCTGATACCAGGGAAGGTGCCTCCTGCTGCCCTTCTTTGTTACCTTTGTCTGTCCATCCTTTTTAGAGGTGGCCGGCCTGCTGCCGCTGAGATGCTTTTGGAGCGGTTGTAGCTTGGTTTGTAGCCAAGACCCCACTTATCCTTTAGAGAGGCCGCCTGGGAAAGAACAAACACAGCTACAAACGGGTCCATAAAAGGATAAACATGACTAACACCCTAGCATGATTTCATGCTATTTTAAGTTAAGGTGCTGTGGCGAATGCACTTCTACTCGGGGAAGGTAAAGAGACGGGGGATTCACCCTCATGCTGGAGCGACGCAGCTTCTTTCTGACATCTCTCCTGATGTCTTTGACGGCCACAGACTCCAGCTGTTGATAGCGCTGAATCTCCTGATTGATGGTTCCTTCGCTGGCCCCCAGTTTCCTGCGTTCGTAAGAAGAGGACACGGCTAGTCACTTAGTTGTTGCAACTCTTTAAACAGAACAGTTACAAAAAGCTGGAGTCTTACTTGAGGTCATCGATGACTTTGGCTTGCTCATTCAGTTCTCGGATGTCAATGACCCTTTTTGTGAACTTCCTCCCACGAGCATCAATTATCTGGTTTCCTGACACCATGGGCCTTCTGGGGTCAACCGCCTCCTGTTGCACCAAAGCAGGAAACCAAACACACATGGAAACACACAGATGTGGTTAAACTGACTGACAACTGTGACAAACTTTCTGATCAACAGATTGTGCAATAAGAATCCATCGTCCCGATGTCCCAGTTTCTGATTAAAAGGTGCATTTTTGTGATTCAATCATTAGAAGTTTATCTGTAGAATTATCCACACACCAGGAGCCATGTCACAAATAAGAGACACCACCACCACCACCACAACTCCTAGTGAAAGAAGGAAACAAAGCTTTATTGCCAAAGGGAATTATGGGCCACTAATCTACTTCTTTTCACCCATCATTGAAGCTTAATGAGGAGGGCAGTGGAAGCAAATAACACAGCTCAGAATTTTGGAATCCACAGCCTTCATCACTTAAGTGCAAGTGCCTGAAATGTGACCTTGTAAGTGATTCAACCAGCCTGGAGAAAAGTTTAACACTGCGGGCGGCTACATACACAAGCCCAGGAGAGGGGTCTTTGGGTTCTGCCACTGCCTGGTAGGCAAGGAGATGCACAGTTTAAGTAGTCGATGGGGACAGATATGCTCTGAGGCCTGGGGCTGAGGCCCAGGATGTGGTTTACCAGACGCTTCCTTAAGGTCAGCCGAGGGCTGAACTCTGGAGTCTGTAAATAACAGCAGGGACAGGTGAATGGAAAGGTGGAACAGCCTGGGTCAGACTTTGCCTTCTGAAGCTTTTTTTTTTTTTTAAATGCAAGCCAGGTAGGATTTGTTCAAACGGACTGATGCATTATTAAAGGAATAGTTCAACATTTTAGAAATCCACAAACACTATCCTGTCGACAGCACGATGAGAAGATATCGTAGAGCTTACCTGTGACACCACAATGAACAGCAGCTGGTTAGCTTAGTGAAGGAGAATATAGGCAGTCCTAAAGAACCCAAACTAACACATTTTATCAGTTTGTTTAATCTGTGCAAAAACCAAAGAGGAGAAAAAACAGCAATTTGCTGTTTTACTGAGGGGTTACGTGCCTGGGTGTTTCTTAGCTGGGAGCTGTGACCTCAATCTTGTGAGGCTGCTGGAAATCAGCAGAAACTCATAACAGCCCCCCAGACAACCCAAACCAATTTGTTTTAGAGGCAGCTTTAGTTATCAACACATTCCCTGTTTTCAGTCTTTGCATCAAACTAAGGTAACAGCTGCTGCTGTTATCTAATTTACATACACCACAGTGGTACTTATCTTCTCATATTACCAGCTGCAAAATAAGAGAATAGATGCATTTCCCTAAATGTTGAACTTCTTCTTCTGAACCTGCAATACTGACTGGCAGTAAACTCAACAGCTGAATATTCCCACTTCAGTTTAGAGTTTTTCTTTTCACAACTTTCAACACTGGAAATATATATTTTTAGATATTTCTTGAGAACTTTCTAACTTCTAAAGGAGACCATCTGATCTGACTGATGCAACAGCTGCTCGGGTCTCGTTAAAGTCAGGCTGTGAAAGAACGACTGAATCCAGCTGTGGCGGAAATACACAATTACTCTTTAGCAATCTTCCGAATTCAAACTAAACTGTAATAAAAAACGAACTGAGCGGTGTCTGACCATGTGCGTGGTGGGTGACATGGAGTCGGTTTCGTCCTCATCTGAAAGGTCTGCCATGTTCACAGAGTTCAGATCGGCGATGTCGTCTATGTCCTCCTCGCCCGTCAGGGACGTCAGCGTGTTGCCCAGAGCGTTGAGGCGCTTGCCGATATTGGGGTCCATGTGAACGGCGATTCCACACATCTTCCAAAGCACATTGAGAGTCCAGGTACCAGCGCTGCTGCTTTCTGTTTTGGTGAAAAGGAAGCCAGGAGTGAGAGGGAAAACAGTGGATGATGTTGGGAAAATTAATGCAATAAATAATAAAATTTTCCATACAGTCTCAATATCATTGTGCAGCTCTAGGGTGTGATCTATATTTAATAGACCAGAGCACAGTTAAAAGAACTTGCCTGCAGAGGGCTGCCCTGTAGTCCTGGAACACACTTCATATGTACCGTCAGGGACTACACCTGCACACAAGTACATACAAACAAATATCTTTCATGATCTCTATAGAGACACACTGACAGTCTTCTTCTACCCACTAGCTCACAAATCAAATGTGAACGGGCTCACACAGTACAGAATTTGTATTTGAAATGGCTTTCTGCAACACTTAGATAAAAACATTTGCATAAACTGTGTCACTCACAAGCATTCATGACGATGTCTCCCCGGACTTCAGGCTTCCAGTCGTCCCAGGAGGTCTCGAAGCCCTCGGCAAAGCGGATGCAGAAATTTTTGAAGTGTCCTTTACTCACCAGGGACTCGGAGGAGCAGGCGGTGATCAGTGTGCTCTCGATGGTCAGGACCAGCGCAGAGCCCGTGTCAAAATCTATGCTGTGATTGGCCTGGTGGAATGGCAGGGAGAAAGGTTACTCTGGCCTCAAGGGAGAGAGGAGAAGGGGGGAGAGTACAAGGAAAGGCAAACCACCTCCATTTGTTTGGAAAAGGAAGCGTTGGCAACACTTCATTCTGTACAGCTGTCATCAACTTAACCAAATATTAAGAACAATAGCACAATGGCAAATTATTGCACATTAAAGGGGATTTGCTATGCTTATTTCCAGCTCTAAACATTTTAGCTTGGACTCTAGATTATACATGATTCACGGTACAAAACAAATAATCCTTTTTACATCTTTCTGGCCTCTGTATAGTCTGTCTCCACACACAAGCTGGTTTAACACCCTTTGCACCGTCTCTTTAATGCATCTTTATTCTTATGGCCTAAAACTCACCAACGGAAGGTTTGAATGGCAGGTGAAAGAGTGGAGCCAGAACTGTGTATCGTAAAGACTGGGCATCATAAAGATCCAAAAGGTCTGAAACTTTTTTGTTTGTTATTTTAGCATGTTTAATATTCAAGTCCACCTGAAAATAAGTCAAAAGCTTAACAAGACAGGTCCACTTTAAAACCTTCGAGGGAACAAGTTTAAGTGCTACTGACATAAATCTATCTCTGAGTGAAGTGTTACCAAGCTCTTCAGTACATTTCAAGTTCAAATGCAGAAAATCAGTGATTAAAGAAGAAAAAACAAACAAACAGAAACCCACACATCCAAATTACATGAATTTGATTAACCTGACATTAGTCCCAGAATAGCAGTCTGATCATTATCA
Organism: Rhamphochromis longiceps; assembly: GCF_057381845.1. Taxonomy (NCBI): domain Eukaryota; kingdom Metazoa; phylum Chordata; class Actinopteri; order Cichliformes; family Cichlidae; genus Rhamphochromis; species Rhamphochromis longiceps. Next base: position 14,941,815 of record NC_140575.1, read on the forward strand.
TTAGGAAAATACATATATCTGTATCTGAACTATTTACTAGCCCATTTCAATCAGCTGGATGAAAATAATCAGACCACAATTTTGGGGCAGCTATTACAAGATCCCAGATATAAGCCAATGCAAAATACCACATGCATACAAGCGTAGAGAGAGCCCACCATGTGCAACACTGCACCTAACTATATTCTTAATCTAGTCTCGCATATAGAAACGTACATAACTTAAAAGCACTCACATAATCAATACTCTGGATACCAACAGGCATAACTTTTATTATGAAAACACACCTCAAACACCAGCCTGAGCTTCACTACTTGTTATGCCGCCGTTAGAGAAGCTTTTTTTTTTTTTAAACCACAAAGCACCTATGATGCAGTATACTGCAGTGTGACAGGTTTTATAGAAGAGCGTCACTCAGTATCAGTCAACACCTCACACCAAGCCATCCCAAGAGATGTAATAAACTTTTGGTTACTTTTCGTGCATTTCTTTGCTGGCCTGCTGAAGAGCTGGCCCCAGCTTCAGAGTTTGTGCCCTCCGTAACTGGTTCTTGTCCTCTCTATGGAAATAAGTGTAACATAACTGTCTGCATCTGAAATCTTTCCAATCCTAGCATGCAAAGTAGAATAAGGATAATTCAAACTATGATGAATGAGTACAGTAAAATATAGGACACACTTCCAAAAAAAAGAGAAAGAAAAAAAAAAAAAAAAAAAAAAAAAAATAGGACACCCAATATGCACATGCACATGTTGACTTAAAGTAACTGTGAGGAAGCCTGTCTGTTGGGACTGTATACAGATTTACAGCAATTGTTGAGGAGGCACTGACATAAGATCTGATAAGAGTAGCTCAACATCACTGAACAGTTCTTAAGGCTGTTAGTTTGGCATCAGTCTCACATGCCTGCAGACTGGTTGGTGTTGAGCTGGAAATCTCCCGAAGCCAGGGAAAAATGTGGATTGTCTAACCAGTTAGCAAGTGTTTTTGCTGCAAGTTGCTGGCTGCTGCTTGGTGGAATCAGCAGCCTTCAAAGTAAAGACAGTGTCTTATGACTGTAACCAACATGTTTCAACATAAACTAGTTTTACTTTGAAGGCAAGCAGTCTGCATTTCCAGTTTACCTACTGCTACACTAGGTGAGTGAGTATTTGCAGACATAGGAAATCAATGTCTTCCAAAACTTGTAGTAGTTGAAAACTACTGCAGATTGTGGCATCTACTAGCGATCAGTATACTAGTAGATTCATCAGTACATTCAAATTTGGATGATCTGAAAAAAGCAGCAGTGATGGAAGCAAGCCATAGAGCCACAAGCAGAGCACCTTGTTGGGGATTTTTGTTTTTTATAACTTTTCAAAGTGTGTATTTCAAGTCAGCATATATTAAAACTTTTACAAAACAAAATAAGTTGTGCACTTTATATCCTAAACCGAACTTAAAAATATATAAGATTATTTATAAGAAAACAATCTAACGCTCAAAGGGACTGACCAATGACACTTGGGAGACTCAGTCATAGCATATTACCTGAGATGTGTTGGTAATTGGCAGGCAAATACCCAGGTCATTGACTGTCAGTTGCAGAAAGAGGGTGCTGAATGCCTGGGCGGAGGTCTGTTGAATGCCTGGCAGCTTATCCACCACTTCTTTTGTGGCCACGTGAATGTCCTTGTTGAGGGCCATACGCTGCTCATTCCAGTTGTCATATGCAGCTTTGTAGTTTAGCCAGAAGAGCACAGCTGCAGAAGAGCACAGTGGTGGGATGAATAAACATTAAATAAGATCTAACATGTCATTTAAGTAATTTATATCAAATTTTGAGATGCTAAAGAACCAAAAACTCCAAATATGGATCTAAATAAGGAAAATCTGTTTTTCCCAGAGCTTAAATAAAATCACACACCCATCCCACTTTACCCACCAGTGTTGGAATTGGCATCAAAGTGTGAAATAATGTTACACAGTATAAAAACATTAAAACCTATACTTTATACTGTTGATTGTTCAGTGTTACCCAACAACATTAATAGGAACAGAAAGTCTTTCTCCAGTAATGTCACCTAAATATGTCAGCTACATGTCTGAGTCTTATTAAACCAGACTAAGTAAGACTGACGGAGTCATCTTAACAGACAGACATGTTTCTAAAATTTCTACAAAGTGTTTGATGGGTCAGATTATTCAGACACACTAACAATGAATAATGTATAATGGGAGTTTGACAAAATGTTAACAGAAGCTGAAGTTCAGCAGGTGCTTCCAGCTGTAGATGTTTTGAGTTTATTACATTAACTGCAACATCAGTTAGTAGCAGCAACTTTTAAACACATGGAAAAGAAGCAAAAACGTAATCACTTGGAACAAATTATCCCAGACAGGTTTGATAAGGATCCAACAACACATTACATTGTGTTCTTTCCTCACATAGTCACAGCTTTTAAGCTGTCACATCCATTTACTAAACTTTATTACACGTGTACACACACACACACACACACTTTCATAAAGGACATGCCCACTCTAATTACCAAAGTAACTTTAACAATAAAGCTGCCACGTTAAGAAAAGTCTGACTTCAAGGATAACGTATCACCCGCTGTACTGCATTGTACATAATGAGGCTTCTGATCCTGCTTCAGTCAAGAAAGCTGTGAGAAACTTTGAACGTCAGAAAAATCATCACCTTTAAACACAGATTAAATATCATGCAGCCCATGTTTTAAAAGACCTATACACCAAAGATAGAAAAAAAAAGGAATCCTAACCTCTGTCGAATGCCACGGGCTGAGCGAAAACCACTGGCCTGTTGAGGGTGATGAGAACAGCCTCTTTGTCAGTGGATCCACTGATTTCCTCCTGCAGAGCATTCCGCAGACCAATCCGAGTTTGGAAGTATGCCACTTGGTGGAAATCCGAGCCAGCTTCTTCATACACCTTTAAAGTGAAAGTGAGAAAAGGAATCAAATAGTCATCTATTATCGTAGGATCTACTGTACAATATAAAGCGTCTTGAGGCGACTGTTGTTGTGATTTAGTGCTATATAAATAAAATTGAATTGAATTGAATTGACTTCATCTGATACGATAAAGCACGGGATGAACGGGACCTGTTAAGAAGTGAGGATTCTGTGTCTGTATGCTGAGTAAGACGAACTGCTTGAGAATACGTGCAGGATTTCATTTGTACCTGGTGCTTGACAATCTGTCCAAGGGCTAGGTTGAGGTCAACTTGACATTTTCCAAAGAGTTTCAGGTAACTGCTGCTGCCTCCAGCCTGAGCCTTGCACTGGATTCTGTTGGACAGCTCGAGCTCAATCAGGCCCGTCTCAAAGCGCACGGCTCGCATGGAGGGAGTGGTTGCTGTCATCTGGATTCCCTGTGAACACGAAGACAACAATAAAATCTCCACAGAGAAAACTTGAACTGGTTTCATCCCTTCAAAACAACACAAAGCTTCTCCCAAAGAGAATAATTTTGCATTTCTGAAACAAACTGAACATCAGATACCTTGAACCTGAGGCTGAGAGAATAAAGCAGGATTTTGGGTTTGTCTGCATCTGTTGAGGTGTCGTGCTCATTCCAGAGTGGGATGGGTTGTTCTCCTCCTGGCAGAACAGAACACACACACACCTTACAGGTCACACACAAGCTGGATAAAACATAGCTGAATTGTGGCAATGTGGACCGGAGGCAGATGTGCAAGTATTAATCTGCTGTAGTCTTCAATTGCAGCTTTTCCTCTTTAATGTGCGCCTCCGTTATTCTTTTCTCTAAAATGGCAAAAAAAAAAAAAAAAAAAACTACCACTACTACTATCAAGCTTGGTGAGCTTAACAAAATACTATCAATAATGTGGAAATAAACAAGGGTGGATTTGTAGCAGTGCATCGGGCATTGATATTTGAGGAAAAACGATTTTTTAGCAACTTAAGCAGCAGCTGTAGGATACAGAATGCTGTGGGGAAAAGCCAGATGTCTGAGATTAGATTAACTTTATTGATCCAAGAGGAAAGCTCGGCTGCTGCAGCAGCACATAGAGGATACAGTACTGTAACGTGTTTGTGATTCTGGTAAGTCTCTAAAAATGTAAAAGATAATAATTAGAATAATAATGAAAAACCAGAAGGTTTACGTTACATTACCTGACACTTTCTGAATGACCTCGTTCACTTCCTTCATGAAAACCTTCTGCAGAAAGACCAGGTGGTTGAGCAGGTCTGTGGTCAGGTTGTGCTCAAAAGAGCCAATCTGTGCACGAGAGAGGACAGTGAACACAAAGATCAGTTAGATGTTACAAATAACAAAACTTTAAAGATTTAAAATGCAGATTGTAAATCAACAGGCCTTTACTTAAAGCACCTGCTGCTATAACTTTTTTACCTCAGCTACACATCGCAGGTAGTTGCCCTGCAGGTAGTTTCCTTGTTTTGCTGGGAAGTCGTCTGGTGCCCAGCCCTGGTCTGAGTGACTATCGTGATCCTCCATGATGTACTCTCCCGACATTGTAACCGGCGGCAGCGTGAGGCTGGCTGATGGCGACATAGTGTGCTGGGACATGTCCACCGGGGACACTTTTGATTGGAAGCAAAGTTTGTGGTTCGGCAACTCAAACGTGAAACTGGTTTGTGCTCCTAAAGACAAGTTGGTGAGAGAAGGAATATCATGACTCATTAACCTCAGCAAATTGGTACAAAAGGCTGGGAGGAAAACGATTATTTTAAATAAATATTGCAGAAGTTTGTATCAGATATATTTTCACACACCCGTCATGCCGTGGCTCTTCATGCGGCCCATCTTGTACTCTGCTTTCAGTGATGGGAGCAGGGCTGCGCCAATGGTGATGCCATCCATCATGGCGCTGAACTTGAGGACAATGGGCTTCTTCTCCAGGCCTTCGGGAAGCTGAGGGAACTCGTTGGCCTCGACAGGGGTCTGGTTGATGCTGGATGCTTTGTCAGAGGGTTGCGGGGTGGGGGTGTCCTCCCTATTAGGAGGTTGGCTGTTAAAAAACATAAAAACAATTACTCATGAGGTCAGGATTGCATGACTTTCTACTTTAGCCGCAACTTTGGCTTTTAAAGTATTACATAGCCTTAATCCCACTTACATCCATCAACTTCTTTACCGCCTTTTAAATCCCTTCTTAAACGTTCTTTTACTGCGAGCCGTTAATGAATGTTTGCTATGTGTTTATAAATGCCGCCTTGTTCCCCAATACCGTGTTTGATTCTTTTTATAATCTCCTCTTGTTAATATTTCTGTTTTTCTTTCAGATGATTTAATTACTTCCATAGGATGAGACTTTGTTCAAAAGTGGAATACTGATAGAGTTTATGTTTATTATTATGTGTGCTGTGTTGTCAGGAGGGTGGCTGGCTGTGTGGGTTTCCTCCCACAGTCAGAAATGTCCATGTTAATTAAACTGATGATTCTAAATTGGCCGCCAGTGTGTGGGTAGATACAGTGCTTAAGTAGAAAGTAAAGTGTTTTATAAATGTGTGTGGAAATCACTGATTGGTCAGTGAGACTAGAAAAGTGCTACATAGTTACATGTTCAAGCGATGATGTAATATGTTAATGTCTGGACTGGATTTGGGAAGCAGCGCCTCCGATTTATCCACCCAGCCTTATGAGGTAAACTGCGTTGAAGGAAGCTGCACATGGAAAAGTCACTGCTAATGCTTTGATTCAGTTATGTGTGTGTTATTTTTCACAACTCTGCAGATACTGACTTCCATTCCAGCGAAAATCAAATTATAGACAAGTTCTTTAATACCCAAAGCACACCTACAACTCTATAAATATATTAACATAATTCAGCATATTACCATGGAAACAGACCACACACAGGTTTTAAAGGCGGGCGACAGTGTGGACCTGCTGTAGTAACGTGTCTGTTTAGTAGACATTACGAACTGAATGAGTAAACATTACACTTCAGAGACAGCACGTGTTGGATGGTGGATTCATTTATGGTTTCAAGTTGAGCACATTTTGAAATTGATTACTTTGAAGTGGGGAGGAAAAAAAAGCTGTGAGAAAAGCTGAATAGGTGAAGCAGACGTACGCATTAGAAGGCTGGCGGATGAGGTCGGAGATTTGCTTGGAGAGCTGATGGGAGCTGCGGACCATCATACTGTGCAGCGTAGCCGGGTGTTGGGGAATGTTGATCATGATGGCCCCCACTTTGAAGACAGCAGCGTTGTTGGTCTTCAGACCCCGCTGGGCGCTGTACAAGGCCTGAGACTTGGCGATGTTGCATTTGACCACCGTTCTGTAAACACAGAGGAAGCCGGAATAAGCAGCGGAGCAAAAAAAACTCAATCATAGAGAAGACGTAGACTTATGAATGAAGGTGGGGTTAGACACCAAACAGTGAAACACCATGCAAATTCAGGACTGCAATTATTTGTGTGTGCATTTTTGGTTTTTGTTTTTTTTAGGGACGTAATGAGCGGTTATGGTAGTGACGCTATGAATGAATAACAAAGAATGTACGGTCTGCAAGCCTGGCTGGCTCAGCTAAAGGAAAATGATATCGTGTCGACTAAATATTAATAGACTGCAGATTTTTATCAGATTGATGACATTAGAAGAGAACATGGATGCTGTAAACAAATACAAGAAAGTTGAATAGATAATGAGACACCATTTTTTGGCTTCAGCGTCTCAAATATTTAGTTTTTCTGCTTCTCACTGGTACAAAGAGATACTGCACTGACTCGCTTTTATTTTTCTGACATTTTATAAGAAAAAAAGTGAGATGAGAAAGAAATCAGATGATTTTATGTTTTGGGGAAGAAGAAAAAAAGTCAGCAACAATAATCCACAGGTGGCAGTTGCTTCATTTACACAAACTTAATGGGGACAGATCATTGTAAATGCTCACTGAAAACAGATGTGGTAAACAGATGACTGAAACAAATGATGGATGTACATTTAAGGAAGTTATGCTTTTGGTTTAATGAGTCCCCTAAAATGCAGCATAAACATACAGAAACTCTTGTTTAGCAGTGCTGGTGGGAGATGTTGGGAAATCCTCCAGTCTAGGCAAGTAGTTGGAAGAGAAAGCAAATTAAAAAGAAGAAGAAGAAGAAGAAAGTGTAAAATAATTTGAGAAACTTGAAGGTCAGAGCAATTTTTCACATTAAATGTACTGTTAAAATGTTTTAGAAGTTCAGACGTTATTTATGATAAGGCTCTGGATTAACAAAGCAGTTAAAACACAAAGATGAGCTCAGGCAGCTCAGAGAACCACAGCTGAACATACTCGTAATTAAACTGCATCTAGGAGGCAACACTAAAACAACAACTTCTGACAAGCCACTGATATGTCAGACACCATTGTTTTGTTTTACTTCTGCACTGGGACCTGCTGTCTTCGCACACTGTTTTTGCTTGAGTCAAAAGGACAAGAGCCAAAATAAGCAATCACAGTAACAACTCGAGAATGCTACTGTCTTGGCCACATAAATTTAAAAACAGGCAGAGTGTGCAGGTACATTATGGAAACAGTATTAGGTCTCAGTTTTATTTTCACAGTGGGAGGATTTCTTAAGTAAGCCATCTATTTATGTAATAAACTGAATCAAAACAGTGTGGAGACACACTGGCCTGTCTAAAAGCATAAATACAAGGCTTGCAACCTGATTAGGTTGGCTACCTTTTGAGGAAATTGCTTGCAGTAAAAAGAAAACATAATAAAATTAACTGGCTGGACAGGAGCCTGTAAATAGTTCTCACTGAGCACTAACACAACCATGTTTTAGAGGGCTTTTAAAGGTGTTTATGGAGTTTATACTTAAACACTCAATCAACTGTTTTGATAAGAGTACATTTTGCAAAAGTTGTTCACTTTACAAAATTGTGATTAAGAATTTAAAAAAACGACACATTTTTAAAGAAAACATTCAAACTAATAGAAAAGAAAAACACTACCACCTGCTGAATTATTAAAAAAGAAAAAAAAAAAACATTACAATGAGAGAGAGTGAGGATCAATACAGTTAAGATCAGACAGGAACAAAGCACTTCGATTAAAACGCTTGGTTTCTTTTTAAATAGCTGCTAAAATATTTAATCGACAGGCTGAACAGAAGGAGAGTTTGCACGTACTGAATGTCAGGAGTTATCCCCTCCAGCAGAACGATGTTTACCCCTCCTATGTGAGCCGATGCGCACGTCTCTGTCATTTTCTGGTGCAGAATATCTGCAGGCACAACAACACCAAAAAAGAGATCAGATCAAACAAACCAAACTTCTACTGACCAGGAACTTCCCTTTTTTTGCACACCTGCATCGATCTACTTTGGGACTTTCTAAAGTTTCATATCGGATCTTTCCTACCATAAAAAAAGATGGAAAAAATCATTATCTCTGTCAAAATCCCTGCCTAACCTTTCATCTTCTCCTTCAGGGTGAAACTTCCATGTATCTTCTTCAGTTCTGCTTCCATGGTCAGCCCGCCGATGTCCGCCTCCAGGTGTGTGCGGTTCACCATGCCGATGCCGAACACGATGAGCGTGACGTGCTGAGGCTCGGAGCTCACAAGGCTGCGTCGCCTTCCACCCGCACCGGGAGGCTT